>NC_136068.1:1543384188-1544061518 GCF_964261635.1 Lissotriton helveticus | reverse complement strand
TTTGCATTAAATTATCTCAGGAGCATTCTGAAGGAAGGCTTTATTTTCCTCTTGTTTTTCTGCCTGGCTCATAACCCGAAGTCTTCGAGAGAGTGAATCACTTCATCCAGGTCGGAGCGAGTTGGGCAATGGAATGACCATTTTGCTGCGTCTCATATCTCTGACCCATTGCTTCATCACTAGTCTCAAACCTGGATCATACCCGAGTGGAGAAAGAGAAACACTTCATCCTGGTCAGAGAGAGGTAGCAATGGAATGACCAATCGGCTGCGTCTCATAGCTCTGGCATGTTGCTTCATCACTAGTCTCATACCTGGCTCATACCCAGAAGTGGAGAAAAAGAATCACTTCATGCTGGTCAGAGTGAGGTAGGCAATAGAATGACCAGTCGGCTGCGTCTCATATCACTGACACGTTGCTTCATTACTAGTCTCACACCTGGCTCATACCCGGGTGTGGAGAAAAAGAATCACTTCATCCAGGTAGGAGAGAGCTGTGCAATGGAATGACCAGTCAGCTGCATCTCATATCTCTGGCACGTTGCTTCGTCACTAGTCTCATACTTGGCTCATACCCCGAAGACTTAGAGAAAGAAAAATCACTTTATTCAAGTAGAAGAGAGTTAGGCAATGGAATGACCAGTCGGCTGCATCTCATATCTCTGAAACGTTGCTTCATCTCTAGTGTCATACCTGGCTCATACCCCGAAGACTTAGAGAAAGAGAATCACTTCATCCTGGTCAGAGAGAGTTAGGCGATGGAATGGCCAGTCGGCTGCATCTCATATCTCTGGCACGTTGCTTCATCACTAGTCTCATACCTGGCTCATACCCCGAAGACTTAGATAAAGAGAATCACTTCATCCAGGTAGGAGAGAGCTAGGCAATGGAATGACCAGTCGGCTGCGTCTCATATCTCTGGCACGTTGCTTCATCACTAGTCTCACACTTGGCTCATTCCCCGAAGATTTTGAGAAAGAGAATCACTTCATCCAGGTAGGAGAGAGCTAGGCAATGGAATGACCAGTCGGCTGCGTCTCATATCTCTGACACATTGCTTTACCCCGAAGACTTAGAGAAGGGAGAATCACTTCATCCTGGTCGGAGAGAATTAGGCAATGGAATGACCAGTCGACTGCGTCTCATATCTCTGACACATTGCTTTACCCCGAAGACGTAGAGAAAGAGAATCCCTTCATCCAGGTAGGAGAGAGCTAGGCAATGGAATGATCAGTCGACTGCGTCTCATATCTCTGACACGTTGCTTCATCACTAGTCTAATACCTGGCTCATACCCGGGAGTGGAGATAGAGAATCACTTTATCCAGGTTGGAGAGAGTTAGGAGATGTCATGGTCAGTCAGCTGCCTCTCATATCTCTGACCCATTGCTTCATCACTAGGCTTCTAACCCCTCTTTCTTATGGACTTCGGTCTAGTTTTTGCGTGTATCTGTGTCACTGATAAAGCGGAACATTTAGAGCCAACCTTAATGTCCCCTAAAACCATTGTCAAACATTTCTAGCAGTCAGCATTACACATACTATTTTTGGATGTTGCTTTTAAAATTGAAATCATGGTTATTATCTGGTGATCCGCATTTGCCTGTTTAAGTCTTTTAAATGAATCCAATGTTAATGTGTAAAATAGGGCTTCCGAGTGGTGGCAAGGCGACATGATTGGTGCTTTATAAAACAAGTAAACATAAATAAAAGACATTTTACATTAATTATCCACTTTGATCAGGTAGCTTAGCAAAGCTCTCCTTGGTTGTTCAGGGCTGCTATTAGGTGTTACATGTAAGATTTACTTCGTTCCATTTAGTAGTAGAAGTCTTCGCATGTAATATTTGAGTTATTGTAGCATATGTTTCACACAGATTATAGTCCATGTGGGGTTCAGTTGACAAGCGACTACAGAAACCAGGGTGTGATGGACAATATTAGACAACACACTGTAAGGAGGATTATCTACTTTCAAGCTCTTAGAGTTTTTGAGTACCCACCTTGCAGGCTGTATCGAATACCCCATGTTCAGAGGTGTTTCGAAGTAGGGGCAGGGTCCTGCAGACTTGCTTTGCCCTTTTGATTTAGAGTCCCATGGACTCGCCCTCCTAGTGCTTAACTTGTAAAAACAAAACAAAAAATGCTCAGGGGCACAAAATGTTTCTTAGTCTGTATGTGATTACTGCAGCTGTTGCCTGATACTAAGGCTGCATAATCTTGATTCAACCTCTTGCCTCTTTCTTCCTCTACACTTCCTGTCTCTTTGTCTAACTCCTTTTCATCGCTGCTTTCTCCCTGTTTTCAACCTTCACCTGGGCCCTGTCTGCACCTGCGTCCTTACCTGTGCCCAGTCCTCCAACCAGGCCCAGTCCTATCGGGCCCAGAACAATCACTGTTACGAGGCTCCCCATCTCGATCTCTCACTTCTTCGGCCTTCTGCTCTGTCTCTTGCACCCTAGCTCTCTCTTTTGTAGCTTCACTTCTTCTACTTTCTTGCCCATTGACCTTTTTCTGATTTTATCTGTCTACCATTCGCTTTCTGTGCTCCTCTCTTTGCCACTTCGTCCTTTTTTGTAGGTCGACCTCTGCCAATGCGCTTGCGCATTGCAGATGGTCGATCTACAGTGGCCAAAACAGGAGCTGAATCAGGCGGCCGGATTTCGGCAAGTGCAAATGCTCGTGCACGAGCTTGCCATTTGCTCCCCAGCCGCATTTCAAAGGAGCTTTCCCCCGCCTCCTCTCCCCCGCCCCCCTCTGCGCAATGCCTACAAAGGGATCACCTCCCCAGCCCCCTGTCTCCAGGCTTCCCTCCCACTCGCTCACTCCCCTGCTCCTTTTGGCTCCCATGCAAAGACCAGCTCACTGAAAGTCTTTACTAAAAGAAATGCTGCTTGCGGAGTGCTCTTTTAAAATAGTTTTTTACGAAAGATGGCAACATTTGGAAAGGTCAAGCTCCAAAATCACACAAACTTTGGCATGGTGACAGTCAGCATTTGTGTATGAACACGCATTTAAGATAATGTTACACTGTCACAGTTTTCAGGAAATACGTTTTGTCTTTGAATTGCAATATAATTCCTTTCGTAGGACATCTCCTTAACAGTTCTTCCAACGCAAGTTGCACCTTTTTACATGAGTGAAGGGATACAGCTCTGATAACCTTTATCGTTCAATGCACGGCATTACCTGTATGCTATGCTTTTGTCGGGGTGAGTGTGTTTATTGAAACTGCAGACTGCAGTTCACTTGGAGACACCTAGGCGAGGGGCTGGAAGTGACTCGGCTGGAACTGGGAGTGTCAAGGTCTAGGCCCGTTTTCATGCAGAATTGCCTGGGCAATCGCCAATTCACACCTGTTCCTCGTACGCCTGCAAGACAAAAGAAGCCCTGCCTTGCATATCTGCGGGAGGGGGGACGGGCGCCACGGAGGATGGGGCACCTTCTGAAAAGTACTCAGGTTTGCAGCCACGGGGAAAGGGGGCTTCGACTCTCAGACGGAATAAGAGCATTTCAGCACACTACATGCTCCTTCTAAAAATAGACACTATTATTTTGTGGGAAATAATACCGAGCCCATCCATAGAAAAAATGCAAAATGTCACATTTGAAATCTGTGAAAGGTAAATAATACCATCTCTGCACCTGCATTAGCCACTGGGTATTTATGAAAAAGTTGATATTTAAGCTTTTAGCATGTGCTTTACATTTATTTACTTACAATACTTTTTTTTAAAATTTGAAATTTACGCGCCCAAACTCGTTTCTACTTTTTTATGTAAACATGCTCACATTCTCATTCACATTTTACAAATCACTTTATAGACAAACATCACTCTGGGGGCAACACTCGTGGCCAACACCGCATTACTTAGCGACACCCTAACTTTACTCATGGACACCGGCACCCTACTTACAGACACCCCCACGCATCAATAAGGGACATCACCGCATCACTCAGGGACACTACCACATCACTCAGGGACACCACCACATCACTCAGGGACACCACTGCATCACTCAGGGACACCACCGCATCACTCAAGGACACCACCACATCACTCAGGGACACCACCACATCACTCAGGGACACCACCGCATCACTCAGGGACACCACCGCATCACTCAGGGACACCACCGCATCACTCAGGGACACCACCGCATCACTCATGGACACCACCGCATCACTCATGGACACCACCGCATCACTCAGGGACACCACCACATCACTCAGGGACACCGCCACATCATTCGGGGACACCAATACATCACTCGGGAACACCACCACACCACTCAGGGACAGAACCAAACCACTCAGGGACACCACCACATCACTCAGGGACACCACCACATCACTCAGGGACACCACCACAATACACTGAACGTAACATTTACAAAAGTTTTTTAGTAAAGTTTAAGATATTGCCATTATAATTTTAAATTACTTTTATTTAAGTATTAAATATTATTTTAGAAAAAACAATTGTTATTTGTTATATCAATACATCTAAGTCATGTTAATACTAAACATGTTGCATTACAAATGCGATAACACTCTTCCCTCTCAACACTCTTTCCCCTCTACACTATCACTACTCTCCCCATTCACTACTCTCCCCTTTCACCACTCTCCCCTTTCACCACTCTCCCCTTTCACCACTCTCCCCTCTCACCACTCTCCCCTCTCACCACTCTCCCCTCTCACCACCTTCCCCTCGCCCCTCTCACCCCTCCCCCCTCTCACCCCTCGCAATGCCTTTTAATATTATAAAAGGAATTGCCATTAACAATGCCAGTAGCTCAAAATCTCGCTATTGGAAGACCTATTGTATTGTAAATGCTTGTTTTGCTCACAGCTGTGAGTCACTTTCACGCTCGTTAACTCTTTTGCATTCTCACTCTTTCTTTGCCTCTTTTGCCTCCTCTCTCATTCTTTGCTTTTTGACCTTCTCGCTCATTCTTTGTCTCTTTTGCCTTCTCACTCATCCGTTGTCATGTGGCCACCTCACTCATTCTTTGCCCCTTTTGCTATTTTTCAGTGCCACATTTAGCTTTCGGATCTCACACTCTTTCAGATGCTTTTGCTTTTTACCTTCTTTCTCCACCACCTCTGCTTCGCCAAGCTTTTCCCCTTGCAACTGCTCTTACTTTCTTCTTTTCCCCATTCTTGCTCCCCCGACCCCCTTCGTGCCTTTTTCCTCGCTGTGGCGGCCTTTCCTGCCTCTTCCCCCATTGCGCACTCCCTCCTTTTCCCGCTGCTCACTCCAGCCCTGCCCACTCACTTGAAACTCCTCCCACTCCTACTTAATGGTGGCTGAAGGCGCACCAAAGACATGCCTGTCAGCGCCCCTCCGCTCCATGCCCAGCACCAGGATCCTGGTCTTCTTTGCACTCAACCACATACGCACCTCTCTACATTGCAGCAGGCCCTTCCCGATTGACATCAAAGGGACATTCTCCTGCACCACCTACCACCTCGCCTGCACCCTCCCCCCCAACCTCTTGTGCTCATGAATGAAACCTGACCAACCTCTATGTCGGCCTCTGACATTACCATGGCGATTCCTCCACCCCCGGATACAAGCTCTTAAGACAGGACATGATAAACAGACCCAGTTGAGGACTCACCATCATTTCTCAGCAGAGAATCTTCTGCTCCACCACCTCCACAAACACAGCAACAGAATTGGAACCCCTGACCTTTAAACTTCACATCATCGCCAACTACATCCCGAGAGGCACTTTTAGCCACCAACCTCTTGGACCAGACATCAGCTTCACAAACACAATCATTCAACGACTCCCTGGTACTCAACTGAAGTGCCTTCACCCTCCTTGGTGACAGCAACTACCACCTGGAGGACCGCACTCACTCCAACACAGCCAACAACCTTCGGACTCACCCAGCGAGTGTTCAAACCCGCCTACGCCACCAGACACCTATTGCACCCCAGCTTCCCTACCTTCAACAAAGTCACAGTGGGCATGCCCACACTGCTCACCTGGTCTAATCATGGCCTTGTCCCCTTCAAAATCCCCATCCCCCACCATTGTGGAAATGCTCCTGCGAAATCTACATAACGAGACTGGAACATGATTCCAGAAGAAACATGGTCGCCGGAGCTCCTAGACCACCTACCACAACCCCAGGTGATCAAGGTGGTTTTACAAGTGTGCATTATATCTTAATGCATTTGTAATATGGTGGATGTGATTTAAGATATAATGCACTTGTCATAAAGTGGATGGAATATTCATCACATTTGTGACGGAGTACCTATTTGCCAAACTCTAAATCTGAAACATAGTTTAAATAGACAAAAGTCCTCATTTAGCATACAGCGATAATTCCCAATGTAAGAGAATGTTAATTACAACCAGAAATTGCAGCATTTGTATATTTTACATTTTACCCGATCGGTGGTAAGTACCCTACATAACCACATATACGGAAAATTGGCAGATTATAGTGAGTGGAAAAGATGGGGTGATTATCGTACCACATGGCCAGGCCCGGACTGGCCGTTGCGGGCACTGGGCAATCCCCCAGTGCGCCGAAAGGGTGGGGGCCGGTTTTGGGCCCTGGGGGCCGTTTTGTTACAGGGCCGTTTTTGCAGCATAGATGCAAAATCGGCCCTGTAACAAAATCGGCCGAAAACCGACCTCGGCAAAGAGCCGGTTGCACCCCAGGGGGCCAGCCGAGCACTTTGCCAGGACCGGTTTTGGTTCTCAGTCCGGCCCTGCACATGGCCCTTTGAGAACACTTTGAGTGAGGGGTATGTGCCCACACTCCCTGCCTGCTCTTCCTGCGCATCGTGAACAAGAAGGAGCTTGTTTCGGCAGCTTTGAAAAACTCCTATTTCATTATCTGCCTTCAGGCCGCATGACAGATCTGTTTCCTTTCAGGAAATGTAACAAACGAGTTTTCAGCAAAGCTACATAATGCAGCAATAACCTAAGCAGAAGCATGAGTGGGATGCTAGAACAAATAATGTTGAAGTGCTTACTTGATTCATCTCCTTCGCCACCGATAGAGACAAACGTGGCGTTCAAAATCTAAATAAAGACATTGTCACTTCGTGGTTCAGCCTGCCTTAGGTTGCAGCCAATTGGTAGGGCAAGTGTCTGGAGCTGCATTGGCCAGTCAGAATATGTGTGTATATGTCCCACTGGATAGTTATGGTTAGGTCAGTGCTTCCATAGGAAACTCGTTTTTTGTGTTGCTTATTACTTTGGCATCGTTTGACGAATCTCCACGAAACGTTCCCGCAAAAGTGCTCCTTTTGCCAAGTTTGTGCATGGAATGTTTTTGGGTGATCTGTCAAATGGGGGCCGAGAAAAAAGGGGGTTCCTAAAACAAAAAATCTCCATGCATTTTCCATAGACTTTTTTAGGCAGGACTACAGGAAAAACTGCTGAACGGAATTACACCAAATATGCCAGGAACCTAGATCCTGGTCTGCAGATTGTGCTTTTTGTGATTTTGTGTAAATCCATTCGGTGGTTTTTGAGAAATTGAGGTTCAAAAATAATTGTATATCTTAATGGTTGGGTTTACGAGACCACCAATTTAAAATTAGAGCCTTCTGATTTTTTTTTGTAGAGTTTAAAATGTTACATTTTACCTGACATTTTCACCTGAATATATGTCTCTGTGGTAGTCTGTAAGATTCCCGGTAACACAATACCTGTCTATAAACTTTAACACAATGTAATGACAATCCACCCACAAAGGACTATTGGCTTTTAGGTATGTTTTTCTCAATAAATAAGTTAGGCCGACTGCCTTTGTCAGGACCTTTGATAATAAAAAGATGAGGCTGATAACCTTGATCAGTGACTTGTCACTATAATCAACTCAGCCCTGCTGTGTAAAGCCTAACCTCTCCCACAAGGCAAAAAGCACAATACAAGGACTCTTATTCAGTAGAAGGAGACAACTTCTGTCCAAATAAAATGTACACTCATGACAACCAATATTTAGAAAGTCACACTATCCCTCTCTCTGTAGTACTCCTGAAAGCTATTTTTTCTGTTGATCACATAAAGTCTGGTGACACGTAAGTTGTCAAGCTACACCTAAACAATATCGGGCCTGTGCAGAGATTTCTGAAAGGATGTAAGCCCTACGATTGTTTTATGATACTATTGCTTTGATTACATGAGGTGAACGAGGGATATTGGGCATTATCAATTATTGGAAGGCAATAATATGTACAGGCCTTGTTCTGAAGATTTGCCACTTGAATCTGAATTCTTTACTGTCCACCCTTTTACCACATCATGTTACAACACAAGATATTTATGTTTGTTCCTAAAATTAAAACTCATAAAGCTTTCAAAAAATGTGTAAATAAGCTGGAAGTGCTCTCCAAACACGCCCCTTGTTTCAGAAGGCAGAGTGAAAGAGTTTCGGCAGAGAAAAAAAAATATTTTCCTTGGAGAAAAAAAAGTGTTAGGTGCAAAAGTACACTTCTACCACAAGCGCTCATGTAGATTTTCCACATAGATATCTGACTTTTCAAAACTTGGCTGTGCGAACTCTGCTCTTTTCCATGCATTGTGAGCACAGGGAGCCCCGTCAAGTGTGCCAGGAGGCGCCATCAAGTATGCCAGGGAGCACCATCAATTGAGCCAGGGAACCCCATCAAGTGTGCCCGGGAGCGCCATCAAAATTTCCAGGGGGCACCATCAAGTGTGCCAGGGAGCCCCATCAAGTGTGCCAGGGAGCCCCATCAAGAGCGCCAGGGAGCCCCATCAAGTGTGCGTCACCACTATTCGTTGCTGTTCTCCTGGCACACTTCCCGGAAATATCCTTTATTGTATTTTCCGTTTAAAATTTGGACATCGGCCAACGTGTTTCGTTCCGGATGGAACTTCGTCAGGGCTGAAAAAGTACACAAATAAAAACACACTAAGTACACCTGATAATAAGACAACACATAAACATTATCAACAACATATATAACTAAATATATGTACACCTTAAACACATAAATTCATTACATTGAAAGAACGGCACAACAATCAAACAAGGTCTGACATCATTATATGTATTCACACAAAAATTGTCTTTAAACAACAAAGAAGGGGCAATAAATATGTGGACATACGAAGAATCTAATACACAACATTGATTAGTAAAATTATTTTCTATTTAAATCTATACCATATACTCAGTAAGAAATGCAATATCGTTTTTCATCACAAAAAGTATATTTTCAGCCCTGACGAAGTTCCATTCGGAACGAAACGCGTTGGCCGATGTCCAACTTTTACAGTGAAAATACAATAAAGGATATTTTGGAATACACTTGGAGCTCCCTGACTTCATCCTGGTGCACCTTCCTTCTTTTTTGTAAAATTAGTTATCAATTTGTCAACCCCTAGTCGTTTTGGCCTTTATAAAATAGAAGATGTAAATAGCCACGTGGGCAGTTCTGTAATTTTGTATCAGCTGTTTAAAACCTAAAAAGGTGTCAGAATCGTATACTGACATGGGCAGGATCTTTGCCAGACTCTGCCTGAGCTGGCAGGCTCAAAACATTCCACGTGAGATTGCTCCAATACTTTTCCTTCTGGCCTCCAGCTCACCCTGCTTTTTAGAACCAGGCACACCTTTGTATTAATCCCAGTCATGGGGATGAAGCCGGTGTTACTAGGCAGATTTGATTTTGATGGTTGTAGTGAGGGTTTCCATGATCTTAGGTTGTTACTGCAGGGTTGTACAGGATCGGTCGACCCCTCATTTTACACTAACATTACCTTACATCCAGATGGATAGGCCAATTCGTGAAACCTAAGGTAATATCCATAATAGGATGTCCTACCTATGGCCAGGAAGACCTGTGGTTTCAGGACAGAAAGGCGGTGACGCAAAGAGTTTTCTCTGTGAGCCCAGAGGTGAATGCAGATTTGCATTCAGCAACCATTGCATTCACTTTTGTGAAAAGAATCTTGAACCTGCCTTGCCTTTGAGAAAATAAAGCGAGCACATGGCCTTGAGTATGCCTTTTCTGTCATCTATTTTATTTGCTTGTGGTGAAATGTGTCTTGGCACCACTCCTTTCCGAAACAACAGCCAGCTCCCTTTTGCCTTTGCCAGGTGAGGACCTGGATGTTTTTGGGTGTTTAATCGCCATGAACAATACTTGAGTGGGATCAAGAGTGAGACCACACACAGCACAGCTAATGCACTTCAGACCTAGCTCGTATCAATTCCTAGTGCTGGCAAACTAGAGCAACAGAACTTAGGACCACCCAAAATATAGTGAGTTTGCAATTTGCAGAAATGTGAGGGCGTCCAAAGGAGATCTGTATGCCATTTGCAACAAGGAGGCTGTAGAAGCAGAGGGAAGGGGGTTGATGAACAGGCACTGAACTGGTAATTGAAGATCTGAAGCCGCGTCTCACAAAATAAATCGCCCCCTCCTGCAACTCCTTAAGCTTTGAAGGCGTCCCGTGGGTGTTGCTGTGGGTGTCCCACACAACACCCATGGAATCTGAAGCACTCCCATATTTACGAGGAATCGTAAACCTGGGAAGCGTCAGATTCTAACGCCAACCCGGGGATGGTGTTAGGGAGGTGCAACCAGGCGAAATATTCTTATTTATCCTCGTTTTTTCCTCTTTCTATATGTGCCACATATCAGCTCAATATCTGTATTCATTTACAGCTTTGACAAAGAGATTAGTGCGTGAACATCACTAGACAAGAAAGTGGGAAAACTGGACACTTGAGAAAGGGCTATACCTGAAACATATGGCTGACAGTTACTTCTGATTTAAAGATTTGGTGTTTAGCATTACTGAAATGTAATTCCTGATACCTTGAACTTTGGATTTCATGTTCAAATATGGAAGACGTATTTTTTAATTAAAATTGTTTCAAAGGTGAATATACAATTGAAGTTTTCAAAAAATGTCTTTATGAACAATGATAGAAGACAAATACTAATTTGAAGATGTGAGTACGTTTGTTGATAATCTCACTGCAAAGTAGTATTATTTTGTGAAACATGGAGACTGTGGCTCAGTGGTTAGAGGCGGCAGACCCGGAAGCTGAGATCGGCCGTGGACCAGGGTTCGATTCCCCGCCTCGGCGGGTCTCGGGCTCTAAAATTCCACGGACTCGATAATTCTCGCTCCAGTGCCTACTCGACTCACGGGGTCACACTCTGCGACTCTGGGCAATAGCTTGCTTAATCTCCACTACGGCCCCTTGCGGCGGGATGCCTGGCTTTCACATTGTGGATACCCTGCTGGGGTATCTCACAGGGGAATACCAGGACGGGTTCCCTAAGCAAGCGCTTAGATACCGTGTCGGTGATTTGCGCTATATAAATACATGTACATTTACATTTACAGGAAACATGTGTGCACTGGATCAGGACATAGACCAGTCACTGATGGATTATGTTAGATATCCCTTCGGAGCTGAATGAATTTATTATTCTTGACTTTATAGGGCCCGATGGCAAGTTATACAAAAATCCATGAGGAAATTCCGGGCAGTTGGAAATACCGTAACCGGGCAGTTTCTCCGAATGTAATTCCACCCCCTAGGGGTAAAACCCACCAGAATGGGGAATAACAGTGTGGCCGCTAAATTAACACGGGGAATTCCGCAAGCTATCAGACTCCAAGGGGTTTAAACCCCATATCTACCACTGGCTTTAAGCAGGTGGTAAATGTGTGCGGAGAGCCTATGTGTGGGGTGGAGAGAAGGAGAGAGAAGCATAGTTCTGGCAGGAAAAAGGGTTGTCAGGTTCCTGATATGAGGTGTGCCTCCTGTAGCAGCTAAAACCTCACCGTTGATCAAATTTGGCCATGGTTTCTGCACCCAATAAAGTCAGGGGCATCTGCCCACTTCTGATTGGTCGTAGTGGAATTCCAAACTGGAGTACGGTTCTATCCGACTTGTAATAGGACCCATAATCTTGTTCTGGCCCCTGCCAGGTATTACTTTATGATAGAATTAGTTATTTTCCATTGCATATAGTACGAACGTGTTTTGCTTTCCTTTATTTATACGGTATTTCTGGAAAATTCTAAAAGTTATGGGCTACCTTGCTTTTATTTCAAATGATTGTTATTTATTTATTCTCTTCAGTTTTTTCCCAACGATTTTAATTAAATATATTTGAAAATGTATGACCTAGATGGAGCACAAAGATTGGCATTGATTGACCAACATCTCAGGGGTAGGGACATCACGCGCCCTTGATCCTCACCTGTGACGTCACAGCTTTGCCCTCTTGTTCAAACCTTTGCTTCACTGCTGTTTGCTGCTGAGGGATGAAGTTGTCGCAATGGGATGTATTTTACTCGAAAGCGTGAATGCATCAGTAAGTTTCACAGTTTCATACACGTGTAGCTCACAGTCCCACTTATTTCTTTGCAAGCTGGGATTTGTAGTCCTCTTTCAACCCGCTATAAAACCAGGACAACAAATCCCAGAATGCAAAGAAAATACCCTGACTGGATGACCTACCCATGCATGGAACTGTGAAAACTGAGATCGAAAGATGGATATTGCTGATCATCCCCTATATTTCCCTGAAAGGTAAAATAACTCAAAGTGGCTTCCGGTGTCATTGCCACCTACCGGGGTGCCATTGCATGACCTCAGTGGGGGTAGACATCAATGACGTCATTCCAGCGCCACCGTCCAGTGATAGAGTCACACGGTCAGATGTTTTCATTCTTAAAATATACGATTTGTTTAGAACCCTTTTGGTGGGAGTGTATCTGAAACGCATCTGGGCTATAAACATTCCAAGCAGGGCGTTGTGCAAAGCTCGTTCTCCAGGAAGGATGCTGGGCGCCTCCCTGGTGTCATGGGAACGAATGAACCCGTGTTAGTTTATGACATCAGAAGAATGTTAGTTTATGACATCAGAAGAACGCGGCGTCCAGGCTCGCGACATATTCCGACTCGGCGACGCTCTTTTTTTCGTGTGTCTCGTGAATGTTGCCACCTCCTCGGTGCAGCCGTCCGGGTTAAAATCCCGACTGGTCCCTGAGGAGAGAGAGGCCCGCTGGCTGGGTCTAAAGCCATCAAACCAGGCAGGCTTCCGTCTTTCTGTCTCTAATCCCAACTGAAGTATGATAAACGAGGAACCTTCAGGAAGGACTCGTCTTGCTATGGCGACCCAGGACGCTGGACACCCGACTTACTGTCATATTCTTTCCTCTCTAGCTGCAGATTCCCCGAACACCGCTGACAGAAGATGGAGAAGAAGGGATGCCTCAGTGTCACCAAGTACTTCCTGTTTATCTTCAACCTCTTTTTCTTCGTGAGTATTGCACAATCTTCATATTTGTGTCTCCTTGTATGATACAAAAGTTTCTTGGTCCATCTTGTGTTGACGGCTGTCCATTGCAGTGGCTCTGACGTTGCTTTTGTTCCTGTTCACACAAACGCCACCTAGCAGTTTGGGTTGGGCTCCTCCTTTTGAGGTGAGGCCAAGACTGATTTGCATATGGTTGGTCCATTTCAGTATTGGCAGATGAGCTACAAAATTATGTAATGTAATCAGTGGTAGCTGGCACAGGTAAGAACAATGGGGAGGTAGGATGGGGGCAGGGTGGGGGGAAGACGACACGATGGGTTAGGTAAAAATAAATACAAAACTAAATAAAACCACTTACCTGGTTCTCGCCGCATCGCTGACTCAGCGATGCGGCAAGCGCAAGGTAAGTGTTTTTTGTTACTTTTTACCTATCCCTTCGTCTGTCGACTTCAACCACAACCCGCCTCGTTACCACCCTACCACCCCGCCCCACTGCTCACCGCTCTTACCTGTGCCAGCCGCCACTGAATATAATTCTTGTCAGAAGAATTTTCAGTAGTGGTAACTGATTCCAGCATTTCCACCTTTTCACTGTCTCTGCCTTGGCTCTAGCCTAAACCACCTACCTGTTCAGAGCCGCCTGGCTAGTGAGACATGTCTCGGTTTGTCCAGACCACCTCTGCTTAAAACAGGATTTTCAGGATTAGCCCAGAAAACAGTGGCAGAGAGATGCAAGGTGCGTCATATCACCATTCACTACAGCAGCTGAAGGATTCTAGAGCTGTATAAACTCACATTTGCTTAGTGAACGGATAAAGGAACTGAACGTATAAAGGGTGTGAAACTCAAGGTGCTGTGCTACAACAGTTTCTTTTCTTCTTGAGATCACTAACAAAGGTGCACTGAAATATAGTATGCACCAAGGCATATACTATATATTGTCCCTTGTAACTACAGACACAGTTATAGCAGTGGCTAAGGCTAAGGCGGAGGAGCATCGCCACACTGCCCACTGACTGAGCAATAAAAAACTGAAAAATAATTATTGTAATAACATAACGTTATTATAATTGTATTTAAATATACTGGCTCCATTGTTTGGGGGTGAGCTGGGCTGTTTAGAGGCTGGGCGAGGAGTGGTGGCACCCTCCTAAGTGCGCATGAATGATTGGCCAGCCCTCTGGGGCCGGCCAAACATTCATGCACACTTTGTTCTACACCCAGGCTGCATTACAGCCTGGGTGGTGAACATGCTCAGGGTCCTATTCCCTGTCTGAGCGACGAACCACGGCACCCAGACATGCAGGGTTGTGATCAGCTCAAGGAAGCATGGGTGCTTCCTGCTTCCACAGAAGCCAGGAAGAGGATTAGAAGACGGAGGGAAGGCGGCGGGCGGCTGCATCCAGGTAAGTGGGTTTTTTAAAAGGTTTTTTAAATTCCCTGCCTCCTCCCTCTACTCCCCCCGCACCCTCACGCCAATTTGGTAGTAGCTGCTATTGAGTTATAGGCTTATATCTTCAGAGCACAAATATGCAACCAGACATACTTAAAAGTTTCTACACAATGTAGGACCAAATTTGGGGTACTTCAGTTAGACCTCACATGATTTTCTGGGTCGGAGATGGTGTTGAACCTCAATTTCAAGAGACAAGATGGCCCTGCATTAGGGCACCTCCCAAAACATTCAAATCAATCAAAATAGGTTTAATTAAAATTCCAATTTAAGAATAATTTGCGTGTACTCAATAATTTAGTTCTAGTGAGTTCTTGATCAGTGAAAATGTAACAGGTTTTATTACAAAATTCAAAAACAAGAGACACAGAGTCAATGCCAAGATGGCTTTCAGTGGCAAAGTTGTTCATAGTTTGCAAAAATCTGAAAATATTCCATGTCCCAACGGGCAGAAAAGTCAGAAAAGAAAGGATACCTAGAGGAACAGGAAATCTTCTGGTTCACCGCAAAAATCAAGGAGTTTTTTATACACAATTTTTGCATATTAAATCGGCTTTACTGCAGATTGATTGTGTTGTTGTGAGCAAATGTATAATTTCTTCAGCAAATCCGAGTATATGAAAAATAAACTTCATTACCTTAACACGTAAGCACTATTCCATTTTCTAGACTAATTATTCAGCACCTTCTATTCTAATGTCATCTGGAGATGTTCAACCATATACTAAACACTGACAATTACACTTTCCTCGAATGAATAGATCTATTGAAGAAACTGAAAACACAGCCACATGTAACAATATTACATCTGACTGTAGAAGGTTTATTGTAAGCAGAACAATAGCAGCTATGAGAATAAACTATTATACTTCAACTCAACTGTGTGCTGTGAAGCCTGTGGGGAGAGGATGTGGATGGGGGAGGGGGAAGCAAGAGTGAGTGATAGAGATGACCCATCTTGTTCAAGGTGGCGATTTACACTGAAATGAAACCTATTAAAACACGTTATTAAATACAATTATACACATCATAGGAACCTTATTTCAAAAGCAATTGCAAATCAATCTTCAGATATAAAGAGGATAAATGCATATTGCACATTGTTAATGATGCGCAAAATATGAATCTTTGAAACACTTCTATAATACCCTGAAGTGGACACCTAATTCCATAGACACACAGGTAGTGACGGAGATGCACATAGTGCACGTAAATTCTCAAACAAGCAGAACAGAAATACATATTTGTGCCAGCAAGCACATAGAGACAACCATACATATACAAACAAAACACATCTACATACAAATGTAAAGATAAGCATGCATAAACAAACAAATGCTCAGTAACAACGTTTTTTAGCATATGGACAGATATGTGTCAACACATTGGTCTATGACACAAGGCAGACATACGTACAGAGATGGAGACATGAAAAGAATACATGGACACAATTTCATGTTCTCAGAAAAGCACATGGATATACATGTGCAGACAACAGACATAAAAACTATCCTATGTAAGGGTACAACCAAGCACATCTATCACAAGTGAGATTGGTTGCTAGCCAACACCTCCCACAGCGTAACAAGGACACTATCCAAACACTGCAAGTTGGATTTAGGTAATTCAGACTTCATTTCATTGATGCACAGGTACTGAGCGTGAAGTTGTACTGAGTGTGTTTGAAGATTCATTATGAGACAACATGCTGAGCTTGTAGCCCATCCAGCAGCCAAAAGAAAACTTTTGGCTGCTGGATGGGCTACAATTCAATTCTTTATTTATGTTTTGGAACTCATAAGAGATCCACATAAAAGAAATACAACATATATTTGTACATACACAAACTTTGCATAAAACAAATACTGACAAGCATTTGATTCCCAGGACCTCTAATAAATATCTAGAAAACATTTGAAAAAGTTAAATATATTAAAACAGAACATTTCATTGGGCGGATTGTACAAAGCATTC
The DNA here is from genome assembly GCF_964261635.1 of Lissotriton helveticus. Lineage (NCBI taxonomy): Eukaryota > Metazoa > Chordata > Amphibia > Caudata > Salamandridae > Lissotriton > Lissotriton helveticus. Next base: position 1,544,044,797 of record NC_136068.1, on the reverse strand, counting down.
AGAAAGGAGCTCGCCGTCAAAAGACCCAATTTTAAACATATATGTCTAAACCACTTTCTACGTGATATCCACAAGGCTGGGCATATAAAGAGGACATGTACAATATCCTGGGTGGACATATTACAAAGGTGACAAATTGCAGGGGACCCATACCATCTAGATGTTAAATTATTTAGAGGGAGAAGGTCCTGCCTCAAGAGGAACCAAAAACGCCCTATACCGTGAGGTATATTCCAAGAAACGTATAGTTGCATTTTGGATGGGCTACAAGCTCAGCATGCTGTCTCATATTGAATCTTCAAACACACTCAGTACAACTTCACACTTGGTAGAAGTGGCACAATCTCATCACTAGCCAGTTCACAAAGTTAAAGTAGCACATGAAGGTTACAAAAATAAGATATAAACAGGAGGAACTTAGGGGCATATTTACAAAAGAATGGTGGAGTGTGGCGTTAAGCACAAAATGTTAGCACCACGCTCTGCCATTTAGAAAACGCCGGGATGAGCTGTTTTTACAAAGATACAGCACATCCCTGCGTTTTCCCTAGTGCTAGTGCTAAATTAAGCTGCTCAGTGCCAACGCATGCACCCTTGCACCATAGTGCAAGGGTGCCTGCATTGAGGGAATGATTGTTTATGTGCAGGAAGGTTGCCCTTTCTGCACATAAACAATCACTAATGGCGATTTGTAACTTCGATGTGTACGGCATTGTGCATCACACATAGAAGTTGCAAATCGTAATTCGTTTAATGATTGTTTATGTGCAGGAAGGGACACCTTCCTTCACATAAACAATCATTCATTGCATTTTGCTGTATTTTTTCGTGCTGCACAATGCAGCACAGCAAAAATGAGGAGAAATAAAGCATTTCTCCTCATTACGCCATTTTAAGACAAGTTTTCCCTGGTGTTAATTTTGGTGCTGCCCCATAGTTACTCCATCCTTGTAAGCCACGTTATGTGGCTTAACGCCGCCTTGTAAATAAGACAAAGCCCCTATCGCTACAGAAACGCAGTTAAAAGTGACATTCCTGGGACAATAGGGGCTCATAAATAAGGCCCTTAGTATTTAAGAACTGAATTTCAAAGACTGTTCTCCAGCCAATCCCGAATCGCCCCAATAAAGACACTCAGCTGGCAGATGTCCACTGTAGGTGGAATTTCAGGTTGTGAAGAGTGTTTTTCGCACGCTGGTAGCATTAGACTCGTCCCAGGCATTCATTGAAAGAAAGAGGGTATCTAGAATGAGTGCTGTGGGGCAGTCTACCACGCTGAGTTCATACAACGAAAACTGTGACAAATCTATTTTGGTATTCGGCACTGTCCAATGGAGCCACCATTGCGAGTATCACCCGCCCTGACTACCTGCAAGTTGTGGAAAAGTAAATTCTGCCATGTTCTGTGTCCCTACGTGTCATCCATCATATGTTATGTGTGCATGATTAATATGCATATGTATTCCCTATGTTCGATTCAAGACGCAATTATAGTTGTGTCCACCTCTAGTATGTCAGTTTCCAGTCCTCGTGAATACTACGAATATCAGGCCTATGTAAAGCTACGTTGCCACGTCTCTCAGTGTGCACGTTATTTCATTGTAAAGTCCCCGTTTCTAGGCCTCAAAAGGGCCTGGACACCAGATTCAGCTCCTGTCTCCTGAAACCTCGCTGAGGAGCGATACAGCCCCACCTGTATCCTCGACCCTTCACTTACTTCCTGCCTCGCAGTGCCCGGTTCACCCTGGCTCTGCCTCTGAATCTGCCAAGAATATGTTATGATTCCAGTTATCAGTTCAGTCCTCCTTCTCTGCATTCCTAAGCTACTGAACTGCATCAATAGTTTCCGTCATTGTCTAGCCTTTCCGACTCCATGTAAGAGAAATACTGTATTTAATGGTCATTTCGTATTCTTCATCACGCACTACATGTAGAATAATGCATGGTCCAGTCTTAGAATCAAGTTAGCCTTTCCCCTCCTGACTTCTAGTTTATATCAACATGTTCTCTAAACATCAGATACTAGATACTGCTTAGGTACATGTCGCCCTGACTCTCCAGACTTCAGTCTCTGCTCCTAGCACAGAGTTCATAGCCCCCAGCTTCTCCTAGTGATACGTCATTGCCAGCTTGCGCGCACCACCAGGTTAGAGGTCCCGGCTCCTTAGGTAGCCCCCTCCATGTTTCCGCCCCATTCATGACATATTCTGTTACGTTTGCATCACATGTCTATGTATACGCCCTGTTACACCCACTTCCACCCTTATCTTTCGCGACTGCTACGCGTCACACCCTTTGCTCCACCCACTGCTCCGCCTATCATATGTACTGTAATGCAACTGTTTTACTATATATGCTTGTGTATTGTTATTAAATGCTAGCGCGTTCATCCCAGATCCAGCCCCGGCAGCTGCTGGGCCCTGCCATCCTATTCCTATGCAGGTTGTCCTGTTCCTGTCCTTTATGCTGTAATAAACCTGCGAAACTCCTACTACCTCGAATCTTGACTCTTATTTATTGAGCTATCTGTTATTCATTTATACATTCAAAAATAGGGTATTATTTATTTATTTACCACATAATGGCGCCCGAACAGGGACTTGCCCTTTCCCCACGCGCCGGTGAAGCCACGCCGGCCCCCTGACCCTCTGCAGCCGTGACGGAACCATACCGTGCACGTGCAGATATTTCTGCTTCAAGTATCCCTCAGGCCCACGGAGGAGACGGAGGAGGCGGTCCAGCATCCAGACGAGGCGGTGGAGGAATGCGGCGAGTCCCGACCAGAGCCCAAGCCAAGAGTCCAAGGTCCGAGGTATCCGGAGGTCCACCCGTAACTTAAGTCCGAAGTTCGTCCGTCCGTCGTCGAAGCAGTCCAGTCCAGTCCGAGGCTTTCCGTTCTTGCTGCCCGGTGAGTACCATTACTGGGGTAGTATCTAGACAGGGTCAATCTAATTGACTCTGGTCCGTGGGTTGGTGGTACCCAGACACACAAACGAAGTGTCCACTTCGGTGGATGCGGGTCCTGACGTGTCTCTTTATGAGACCGGTAAGTTTCGTACTGTTTCAGCAGTGCATCTAGTTTCTGTTCCAGTCAGTTCTGTTCTCGAGAAAATTCATATAAAGTCATATATTCTGTGTTCCGTATTCCAGGTAGTATTCTGTTCGAACTGTTATTCATAATGTTTTTCATGTATTTTAATATCGTGGTATGAATGGGGAATAAGTATCGTGTTCATTGTGTATTGTATTGTGTCCAGATTATAGTTCAGTCATGCCGCTGTTTTCAAAGTTACGTCAGTTAAAAACTAGAAAGGGTTTGTTAGAGGAAGCAGTTCCTGTCCCGCCTAGGGACAGTCCAGGTCATTTTATGTATCAGAAGCATGGCATAAGTGCCATACTATATCTAGATTTATGGGTAGAGTATACAAAACAGTTAGAAGAAAAGTATAGATGGCCCGTATCGGGTACATGGGATGCCGAGTGCATCATGCGAGTAGAAGAGGCATTATGGAAAAAGAAAGCCAGACAATCACAGAAAGATGCCATCGAGCTATGGCGTAAAGAAGCTCATAAAAGAACCGAAAAAGAAATCAGAAAGTCAGAATTAAGTAGAGAATCCTCGGAACGAGCACAAGAAAAAGAACTAATCGAGATAGGTGAACAAGTCAAAGCCGAACAGTCAGACAGACAGAGGAATGCCCTCATTAAGGGTATGTATCCTCTTCTTGCCGAGGGCTTGCCAAAAGCGACCCCGGAGGCATCCAGTAATTTTCCGCCACCACTAGTTCCGATCAAGTTACGTCACAAACCAACCGCAGCTGATATTTTCATCTCGTCCTATTTGGACGACACAGTCCCAGAATATGCAAATCCTGTTCCCGCTCCACCAGTCCCTGTAAATCAGGCACTTCCCGTTCCTCCAGACACCGGGGCACCCTTTGCAGCACCTGCTACGGTCCCCCCGGTCCAGCCCGCCATACAAGTCCAGCCCGCATTCCAATTTCCCACCCTGCCAGGACGAAAAGCATCAGTTGATGATTCTAGTCTAGGGGCCGCAGGAGGAGGTCCTCCTCGAACCCCGCCGCCACATAAGCGTTTAACGGCAGCCGAATTACATATGCAAGCGTCACAACGTACGCCCAGACTGTCTGTTGCAGAAATAAGAAAATCCCTTGCCGAATGCTGCTATGACCCAGTCCCAGGCGAAGATGATATGGTTTTGTATTCATTACGCGTAAGAAATGTGGCCGAGTATCTAGTCACCCTACCAGATATGAAGGAAGATCTAGACAAAATATACAGGGGAAGATCCAGAAAGTATTAGTGATGTCATGTCCCAAAGGAAAGCTGAGACCCAGCTCATGATATTAAAGTTTCTGATTAATTGTCTAATAAGAGAACAAGATTACCCGTCCAAAAATCAGGCCGAAATGAAAGCCCTGATGAAGTGGAGTAATAGTATAGCCGAGGGTAAGCACAAGACTATCGGTGCTATGGAGAGTATGTACAAGAAAATCCGTAAAGAAATAATAAAGTTACACGAACAACGTAAAGCAGCACAAGTAAACGAGAAAGAAAGTAACTCTGATACTGAAGAGTTAGACGACGAGAATTCCGCCAGAATAGCGTATGTAGGACAACCTAGATTTCCAGATCGCCATTTACGTCTAGAACCCAAGTCTACGTTCTATCATCCAGTACCAGACCAAGGTTCTCTAGAACAAGTATTTCAAGCTACCGATCACATTCTGAAATCACGAATCGGTTACAGTGAGTTAAGTACTATGCATGAACAAGAACTAGCCCGATCAGCAGTCCGATGGATTACTGATTCTACCACTTTTCCAGACGAAATAGTGGCACAAATGTTTCTGAAAATGCCCCCAGCCGAGCAACGACTGGTGGGTATGTATATGATTCAGCACCTCATTACTCTGTATGAGGGTCAACATTCTGATCCAGGTCCGTTACATGATATCCTGAACGAGTTACTTCAGTATAGATGGAGAGGTCTAGGTACCGATTTAATTAGTGTCATTCTAGAACAGCGCCACAAATATAGAACGTTTCTGAACCCGCATTTTGTTCATGTCTCACCCCCAGAAAGTAAGCCATTTTACATAGACAGACAGAATCCGTTACGAGAAGTCCACCCAGTTAGAGGAACGGGTGGCGAAATGCAGCGAGTGTTTGTATACACTCCGATCACAAAGATGGAACTTCTGGAGATGAAGAAATTAATTCCCTGTCATGATAAAGATCCAGCAGGGTTCCATAGAGAATTAAAAGACATGCTCCGTATGGGAGAATACACGTATCCAGATATAATTAAAATGTTAAAGGTTCTGTTGCCCGCAGGGGTGTATGAAAAGCTCAAGGAAAAAGACTGGGAGGTGGGAGAGAAAAAGATCGATTGGGCAGTCCTAGAAGCTGAAGATAAGATACGAGTACCAGGTACCGGTCTCGGAGATAAATGTAAAGAATTACCTGAATTATTGATTCAAGTTTTACCCAGATTATTAACAACTAAAAAGGAAGACTGGGATGCAATCTCAGCCTGTAAACAGAAACAAGACGAAGATATTAGTGATTTTTATTCTAGATTCGAGAAATGTTTTAGCATCAACAGTGGCCTCAAGACAAGTAGTGAGTCATACCCTCACCTTTTTGTTACTAAATTAGTCGAGAATTCAAGCCCACAAATTAAAAATCGAGTTCTGAAAGTCGAAAGTACCTGGCAAGCTAATACCCCGTCCCAGATGTTGCAGATGCTCCAATACCACCAGAATAGAATCAGAGAAGAGCAAGAACATGAAAGAAAACGTATGAAAGACACGAAAATGAAAGTACTAGTTGCACAATCTGTTCCTCAAGACAGTCAGAAGAGGGGTCCAAATCAAGCCAGTCATCCTGCAGCTCCCGTTAAAGGGAATTGCAATTATTGTAAACAGCCAGGTCATTTTATAAACGAGTGTGCAGTTCTGAAACACAACATAGCTACTGGTAAGACTAAAGAAAGACCACGTCCGCCTAGACAAGAACAAGTTTCACAGACTCCTCAGTTACAGAATGCACCACAGACAGTTACAGCACCGCAGCCTATCGCTGCAACACAGCATGTCACACAGCAGATGTACCAGTATGCACAGTCTGAGTATCCAGAGTACCAACAGTATTCATGAAACAGCCTAGAGAGGGAGGTAGGCTTGCCTCTCATCGAGATACCTGTAGATCAAGAAGGTCCCTATGTTCATAGTCAAGTATTAGGGAAAGACAGAAAGTTTTTGATTGATACAGGGGCAAGTAGGACCACAATTAGTCACGCCGAAGTTCCAGGGGCTCCGCTCTCAGGCTCAAGAAATGTTTCCCTTGGATTTTCAGGAAAGCCTATCGTAAATGAGATCTCAAAGCCAGTTTCTCTAGAAGTAGGTCCATTGTCCCGCACTACTGATCTGTTACTTACTAAGTCATGTCCAGAAAATCTATTAGGCATTAAGACACTGAAAGAGTTAGGTGCAGTTATATGCTGTTCCCCAGAGGGAATACGATTGTTCCTACGTGACTTTAAGGGTCACTATGTATTACGAGATTTTGATTCAAGACTGTCTAATGTTCCACAGCACTTATGGGCGCAAGGTCCAACTGATGTAGGTTACATGCAAATCACACCCTATCGTGTGACTCTCAAGCCAGGTGTAGTGTTACCACGAATCAGACAGTACAGATTGCCACCTGAGGCTGTAGCAGCCTTATCCAAAATTATTGACGAGCTTATTGCTCAAGGAGTGGTTGTAGAAACTGACTCCAATGTATGTAATTCTCCGATCATTCCAGTCATGAAACGTACTGATCCAAATGCACCCCCAGTATATCGATTAGTGATTGACCTACGAGAGCTTAATAAGTGTATTATTCCTCAGTACCCAGTTGTCCCAGACATCTCTTCCCTATTAACAGCCATTGATTCCGAAGCCACGTTCTTTACTGTAATCGACCTCAAGAACGCGTTTTTTAGTGTTCCCATTCATCCAGACAGCCAGTTCCTTTTCGGATTTTGTTTAAATGGAAGGAGCTATAAATTCACACGAGCTCCTCAAGGTTTCACAGAAAGTCCTAGTATTTACAGTCAAGCACTTAAGAGACAACTAGACAACATTCACATGCCAACTGACACTGCCCTGCTCCAGTATGTCGATGATCTACTGATCACAGCCCGTTCTGAACGTGCTTGCGAGCGAGCATCCCTTACAGTCTTGTATTTTCTAGCCGAGATGGGGCACAAGGTATCCCCTTCTAAGCTTCAATTCTGTGTCCAGCAAGTGGTCTACTTAGGACACTTACTGTCCAAGAGGGGTAGGCAGTTGACACCAGACCGTATCCAGTTAATAGCGAGTCTTCCTCAGCCCAAGACCCAGAAGGAGGTACGTGCTTTTATTGGCCTTACTTCTTATTGCAGACAATGGATTCCTCAGTATGCATTTCTAGCCAGACCACTGATACAGTTAACGACACAGGAGGCAGCCGTATCGACTGTTCTCCCTTGGACATCTGAACATACACTCAGTTTCAATGAGTTAAAGAAAGCCCTATGCCAAGCTCCAGTTCTAGCGACACCGAACTACAGTAAGCCTTTTACACTTTTCGTTACTGAACGCGAAGGTACAGCATTATCTGTTCTCACACAAGATCAAGCAGGACAATACAAGCCATGTGCTTATTTTTCGAGCACATTAGATCCTGTAGCCCAGGCTCTGCCTGCGTGCCTCAAGTCAGTTGCAGCCACAGCACTAGCTATCAGGCAAAGTGATTCCATAGTCTTAGGACATTTCCTGACAGTACAGGTTCCACACTCTGTGGAAGTTCTTTTGAACCGAACACAAACTCAGCACTTGACAATTGCACGTTTAACAGGTTATGAATTGACATTATTCCAGCCACACATAGAAATCAGACGCTGCAACATCCTTAATCCTGCTACACTGTTACCATCAGTTACTTCAAATCCAGCCACACATGATTGCGTGGAAGTAGTTAACATTACGACAAAGCCAAGACAAGATCTGACAGATACTCCGTTACCAGACCCCGACCTGACACTTTATGTGGATGGTTCATGTATGAGAACAAGTACAGGGGAACTAGTCGCCGCGTATGCAGTGACTACTGACACCGAAGTTATTGAAACACACCGTATTGACACCCTGTCCGCTCAAGCAGCAGAGCTAGTTGCTCTGACACAAGCCTGCATACACGCCAAGAACTTGAAAGTTAATGTCTACACGGATTCACGTTACGCATTCGGAGTCGTACACGACTTCGGAGTGCTCTGGCAGGAGAGAGGTTTCATGACTTCTCATGGAACCAAGATTCAGCATGGTCTCCTTATTCAAGCTCTGTTAGATGCCATACACTTACCGACATCTATCGCTATCATGAAGTGCAAAGCACATACGAAAGTTACTGACATTATTTCCCAAGGTAATGATCTAGCAGATCGCACAGCCAAGCTTACAGCACAGACTCCAGACATTCCAGTTAATCAGACACATACTCCAGATCCGACTACATGCATGACAGTTAAGGACCCTACTCAAGATGTCATAGACATACAGTTACATGCTACTCCCGAAGAAATTAAGAAATGGTCCGAACAAGGAGGGGTCCAGACAGATCAAGGATGGTTAACGAAGGGTAGAGCAACATGGTTTCTCCCCGACTCTATGGTTCAAGTCATTATTAATACCGCACATAGTCCAGCACATTTAGGAGAAAAAGCTATGTTAGACAGTATCCAGAACATTTGGTTCAACAAGCATTTACGAGCTGCAGCCAAGCAGAAAGTCCGTACCTGTATGATATGTTGTCAGTTTAATCCAGGTAAAAGTGTCCCGGTGGAACAAGGTGGATTCCAGCCCCCTGACCACCCTTTTGAAGTCCTCCAGATGGATTATATTCAGATGGAGCGATGTCGAGGTTTCAAGTATGTCCTTGTAGTTGTATGCGCTTTGTCCAGGTGGACAGAAGCATATCCAGTTCCAGATTACACCGCCGCGACCACTGCCAAGCAGTTGGTTCGTGAGTTCTTCCCCCGTTATGGACTCCCTAGAGTCGTATATTCTGACAACGGCCAGCCATTCTCATCTGAGTTGATGAAGCATGTTTCCCTTTTGTTGGGGTACCAGTGGAAGTTTCATTGTGTACGCCATCCTGAAGCAGCCGGTCTCGTAGAGAGACATAATCAGACTCTGAAAATCCGTATCGCCAAAGTATGCAAAGAAAAAGGTGTGGACTGGCTAGTAGCTCTGCCAGTCGCTTTATTTTATATGCGCATGGTCGCACATTCCAGATCAGGTCTGTCCCCGTATGAGGTCGTATTCGGCCGCCCCCCAAATATGTGGGGTACTCCTAGACCCCGAAGTATTACCGATGTTTCAAGTAATATGCTGACAGATTACCTAGCTTCCTTGATGTCTGCCCTCAACTCATGTCGTTCACAGGTTGCCGCCGCATTTCCAGACAATACCGAGGTGGCACCGCATGAAATCGTTCCAGGATCCATGGTGTTGGTGAGGAATTTTGACAGATCAAGTCCGCTGGAGCCTCGCTGGAAGGAGCCCCGACAGGTCCTCCTCACCACCCGTACAGCCGTGAAGTTGGAAGGTCGCAAAGGCTGGGTGCACCTTTCTCATATAAAAAAGTTTTATGGACCGAAACCCGTCTTAAAGAACATTTCCCAGGATTTGAAGGATTGCCAAAGCACCATTTTTAAGGACTGTCCCGCAAAAGACAATGTTACTACACCCCCCCTGTTAGAGAAAACTCCGCAACAGGAGTATAAGTTAAAACTCCGGTCTAGTAAAATAAGTCAGTCAGTTTGATTGTCTAAGTCCTCCCCTAGGTGAAACGGTTAGACTGTTTCTGACATGTATAAAATAGACCCCCATAGTGAGAGAGTCAGTCAAAACTCAATCCGATGTATCGTTTTTCTAAGTTTCATATTATTTCTCAGCATTATGATTTCCTGCACCAGTTATGCATTTTACCTGTATCTTCCAGTTCCTCATGTAAATATGTCTTCTAATGCTACTGTAGAGCACATGTTTAGTGACCTACCTCCCCATGAACTCTCTTACCGCCTCGCTATGAAAAATAATTCTTTTATCCGCATGTTACATTACTCACACCAGACCAGCAATGCCACTAATTGTTGGGTGTGTGGTCGACTCCCCCCTTTCCAGACACCGAAGGGAGTTCTGCCACTTTTTCCTTATCCATTTTCACATAATGGTTCGTGTGGAGCATGGTCCACGTTAACGTCATCCTCAACAGATATGTCTTTTCTTAACAGTACATGTTTCCCAAACAAGCAAGGTCTCCCCCACAGAACAGGTTTAGATCTAGAAAATGAAGTGTATAATTTAGGTAACTATTCTTCGAATTTCATGGTCCTGAATGTTCAGTCTGATACTACCCCAGACTTACCTGCTATTTCAGTATTACCAGTCAAAGGCGAATTATGTGTCCGAAATTATGGTTCTGTACATGTAGGACATAGTGATTGTACTACTATTGTCAAGTATAGTGACAGTGGGAAATCTATTTTCAAAGCTTCACGTCATTCTTATTTTATTTGTGGTCAAACTGCATATGTTCGTCTGCCCCTCGATTGGGAGGGAACCTGTTACATTGCCTTCCTACTGCCACCTGTTTTCCTAGCCCCATCTGATTATCACAGAAACACACATCTAGTACACATTAGACATAGAAGGGAGTCCCCAATTGTCGATTATACTGAAACTGCTCTAGAACAGTATACAGATTTCAATAGAGGTTTCTTCTTCTTTATAGGACCTATCCAGAATAGTAAACTGATCCGTAGGTTAACAAGAACCCTCGAAGCTGTAGTAAATGAGACTGCCTCTGCTCTAGGTAACTTAACCGAAGAGCAATCTGCTATGAGATTTGTCGTTTTACAGAATCGTCTCGTCCTTGACGTCATACTGGCCGATAGGGGCGGGGCCTGTAGAGTCATCGGATCTAGTTGCTGCATTTTCATTCCAAATAACGCGCCGTCTGTTTATTCAGCTATAACCAGACTCCATAAAATTGCCCATCTGATACACCAAGATCCAGGCACCTGGACATGGTCCGGTTGGTTCTGGAATATAATTTCCGCATGGGGATGGAAAATATTGTCCTTCCTAGGTATTGCAGTAGCGATCATATTCAGCTGCTGCCTCTGTATACAATGTGGCCCTGCGATTTGCGGCATTTGTGCTACCTCTTGTATTCCTAATCCCAAGCCCCGTTCTAAATCCCGTTCCAGGATAATTCGAGACGAGCAAATGATACTGTATGAAATGATAGATGGTATCATGAATATTGATGTTTCCTGATGGAAACGTAGTGACAAGGAGGGAATGTGGAAAAGTAAATTCTGCCATGTTCTGTGTCCCTACGTGTCATCCATCATATGTTATGTGTGCATGATTAATATGCATATGTATTCCCTATGTTCGATTCAAGACGCAATTATAGTTGTGTCCACCTCTAGTATGTCAGTTTCCAGTCCTCGTGAATACTACGAATATCAGGCCTATGTAAAGCTACGTTGCCACGTCTCTCAGTGTGCACGTTATTTCATTGTAAAGTCCCCGTTTCTAGGCCTCAAAAGGGCCTGGACACCAGATTCAGCTCCTGTCTCCTGAAACCTCGCTGAGGAGCGATACAGCCCCACCTGTATCCTCGACCCTTCACTTACTTCCTGCCTCGCAGTGCCCGGTTCACCCTGGCTCTGCCTCTGAATCTGCCAAGAATATGTTATGATTCCAGTTAACAGTTCAGTCCTCCTTCTCTGCATTCCTAAGCTACTGAACTGCATCAATAGTTTCCGTCATTGTCTAGCCTTTCCGACTCCATGTAAGAGAAATACTGTATTTAATGGTCATTTCGTATTCTTCATCACGCACTACATGTAGAATAATGCATGGTCCAGTCTTAGAATCAAGTTAGCCTTTCCCCTCCTGACTTCTAGTTTATATCAACATGTTCTCTAAACATCAGATACTAGATACTGCTTAGGTACATGTCGCCCTGACTCTCCAGACTTCAGTCTCTGCTCCTAGCACAGAGTTCATAGCCCCCAGCTTCTCCTAGTGATACGTCATTGCCAGCTTGCGCGCACCACCAGGTTAGAGGTCCCGGCTCCTTAGGTAGCCCCCTCCATGTTTCCGCCCCATTCATGACATATTCTGTTACGTTTGCATCACATGTCTATGTATACGCCCTGTTACACCCACTTTCACCCTTATCTTTCGCGACTGCTACGCGTCACACCCTTTGCTCCACCCACTGCTCCGCCTATCATATGTACTGTAATGCAACTGTTTTACTATATATGCTTGTGTATTGTTATTAAATGCTAGCGCGCTCATCCCAGATCCAGCCCCGGCAGCTGCTGGGCCCTGCCATCCTATTCCTATGCAGGTTGTCCTGTTCCTGTCCTTTATGCTGTAATAAACCTGCGAAACTCCTACTACCTCGAATCTTGACTCTTATTTATTGAGCTATCTGTTATTCATTTATACATTCAAAAATAGGGTATTATTTATTTATTTACCACAAAGTAGAACCTGAAAGGGGCCTTCCTCGGCAAAGCCTGCACAAATCGAATTGACAAACTCTGGTTTTCTTCCACCTTTACATAAGTTGATTTCTTCTAGAGCTTCTTGATCCAGAAGAATCCATCAGGACTAATGTGTCTGTAGCAAGAGGATGCCCCCCCCATCCTTGACGAGATATTTTAAGTCAAAGAATCACATACTTCTGACTCTGTGGTGTGAAGTGGTCAAAAGGCGACTTGCCAGCACTTTATAGTACCCCAAACTAAATAATATGTGTGTAAAGACAGACAGTGACATTGATATGTACAGAATACCCACCTGCATACCCATGAGGGCACAGAAAGCATGCATACATATACAGATCTGCAAACCTCAAAACATACATGTAAAAAAACAGCACACCCTGAAATATACATTTACAGAATGGCACAAGCAAAGCATACATGTACCGCGGCTGCTCGAAATTTGCAATTCGGTTTAATTCTGTGTGAACCAGTCTCCCACTGACTTTATTACGTGAGATATGCAGTCAGGTAAGAAAAGGTTATGCAAAATTGCGCCATGTGAAATTTTGAGAATTTTGTATAACTCAAACATTTGGGAATTTTACTAGCCCAATTACATTTATCACAGGCCTAGTGATTAAGATGTATTATATAATCCATCATATTCGACATAATCTCTGGATTTCAACAAAAATATTGCTAACCCATACAAATTAAACATTTTGAAAACTACTGCAGAACCAGACACTCAACATCAATGTATTTATTGCTTGAATATTACATTATCAAGTCCTAAAGAGAGGTGAGGATTACTACCTGGCCTTCAGAGCTAAACAATCTGGAAATGGAAGGATTATCCATATTGACCTATATAACACGAAACATTGACCAATCCTAAACTTTCTAGTTTGAAATGATGCAGTTTCATCATAGTAGGGGGTGAAACTAAGGGGGTTTTTACGTACTTTTATAGTGATCCAAGGTTGGACAGCCTATCAGGTGGATGCACCCTCTATTTCCACCAAATAATCCACCAGATAATGTGTAGTAGACAGGCTGTACCTGAAATCAATAGTTATTTTTAGGAATAAATGTTTAAATGCTCACTGCATATTCCAATGTGTTTATTGAGGTCATCAGGATTTGAGCCTGATGTCAGAGATACGGCTGACACGTGTTTTGCCCGTATAGCTGGCACGCCTAGGGCATTCTCAAGGCAGTAGTCAAAAAGAAATCATCTAATCTGTTTTTATATACAGAAAGTATAATCCTGCATTGAAGTCCTGTCACTCCGTGCGGTCTCTGCCGTCATCAATGCCGCATTGATTCAAACACTGGATTGGCAGGTCACATGTCAGCAGCAAGCACTGAGCCCGGTTAGCTATCCTCTGTGATGTATTTCGGTACTTCCTATGCATCCTAAAGTGCTTCCTGATGAAACCTTTGCTGAATAAATATTTAACTAACACAGCTGTGCAGAGGGACTGTATTACACTATGGGACTCATTACGGTGTCCATGGTATACCTCGCCCCGGGAGCTACCGCTAGTGGGGGACATATCTACCTGTAGAGCGGTATTTACTGAGTATTATAAGTGAGACCCCTAAGGTCCTCTTAGAAATTAGGAATTGCTTTCAGAATTGTTAAATCACTTGATAAATGCTAATTTTTGACAGATAAATTTACTCCTGCACACTGCACGTGTAGCAGATGGTGATGTAGACTTTAACACCAAAAATCTGTGGAGTTACAGTGGTTTTGTAATCCCTATTCAGGTCGGGATCTGCTGCCTGAGTCAGTATTAGTGGGGATCCTGTGATGAGCATCTATGAATACTCAATACACCCATAATTGAGCGGCAAGAAGTGTGGGTTACAAAAAATAGCCCACATGGGTTTTTGTGCAGTGCTCCAAAAAACTGGACCATGTACTTGGTAACCCGGAGGTCATTTAGATGGTTGACATTCACATTTCTGTTTGGTCGCTGAGTGAGGTCGGCAGTCTAGCTGACAGGACCACTCTGCTTCTCCCTGCTGTCAAAGCCCTTTGGAATCGTTGGACCACTGACAATCTGAGGGAGGAGGAACTCAGGGTGAAAGGTGGGAGAAAGCTACAGGAATGTAACAACAGATTTCCAAATGGAAACTTTGAGAGCTCCCGTTGTAGACAGAGTGTGAATCCACCACCGTCACCCTGTTTTGCGTGCTGTTATGCCTGCATTCATGCAAACTCTTTCATAACTGCATTAGTGATGTACAGTATACAACAAGCAAGCGAAGATTCTAAGAATTCACGAGACACGACTTGTGCGTTACCAATTGAAGTACACTCTATTTTGTGGGCAGATCATGTGCCCACAGGCGAATGCCGTCATTCACAACGAGGGTGCTGTGACTGAAATGGTCTTGCATGCCCCATGCTTTATGATGTGGTGGGAGGAAGCAAAATGGGAATGATATCATGACAGACCAGTGGATGGAGAGGCCTAACTGAAAGTCCTTGTTTTTATGCATGTATGTGTATGTATATATTAGTATATTTTATTAAAGATTTGTGTTGGGAAAATAAGAGGTGTTACCTAATGCTGGACGTAAAAAGGCCTGAGACTGGCAGAGGGTAGTAATTAAGATGTAAGAGGGAAAACCGAGCTGGAGACTATTGTCCGCTGCATTGTTTACAGCTGGCAGCCCACCAGCCCGATTGGTTGGACCTGCCCGCCCTTCCCTCTGCCAATATGTGTGTACACACCCACTAACAAGCACACTCATGTTCTCTCATCTTCACTGGTGGCCTCCGGGGACCACAGAGCAATCTGTCTCTCGTCAGAAGTGTGTGTAATCCGTTGTCTAAGCCCCCACTCCTGCACCGCTTCTGCAGACGGCGCCGAGAGCAGTGTGGAAAACTGTAAGGCCTATTCCCAGACTTGCTACGCCGTTGATTCATCTATCCGTGAACACGTGTGAATCATGACAGGCTCTTACAGTGGGATTTCCTCCATGCATTATCCTACTCCGAGGCGTGCATTAGACGGCATTCCCTTTGACTGATCTCTCACTCCGTGCAAACCTATCCTCTCGGCCGGAGGGAGCAAGGATTGGTGGGCGCCGAAGGGCGGTAAAAGGTTTTAGCTCCTATCCCGTGGACCGCAGAGGACGGCGCGCGCTAATGCACGCTAACCATTCTGTACCAGCTTGTTATGTTTCTTGATTTGACAGAAAAACAGTAAAGTGGGCTTGCTGTCTGATGCAAATTGCCTTTTCTTGAGAAGAATAGCCAAATGATGTTCTTATGCACAGTCGGGGAGCACCTCCGGCGCCATCTTGGAAGCCCACAGCAATCAGTAATATTAGGTAATAAAACGTCATCAGAATAAGACACCAGAGGGTGCTCTACAGCTACATCGAATTATAAATGTTGTTCTGCAAGAAAGAATATCGACTCCTGCTGTATCATAATGGTGAATATATATAGGCAGGTGTAGGTTTACTAGTCTTAACTCAATATCGCCAGATATTGGCAATATATATCTGGCACGTACATAGATTTGGAGTAAAGACTAATAAATCTAAACTTACCTATGCAAACTAACCTCCAAGAAAAAAGGTTTGATATACAGATATTCCGCACTCAGTGTTCGTACAGGATGATATTATGTCCCTCCGCACTGTGGAATGCCATCCAATATTTGCATTTTAATTGGAACTAAAGAAGGGGGTAGTATTGATCAGTGAAATAATCACTAATAAGGATGCCAGCAAGAGAGGGCTCAAATATGGTCCATTGTCTACTACAATAAACAAAGGAATTTCCTAGGATCTTCCCCTCTAGTTTGGGGGTGGCTCAACATGCCTATTGACAATTGTGTTCTGTGCAAAGGTTCCACTGGTCTGAACCTGTGGTTGTTAAGTGTGGTTTCCAGTAGCACACAAAGCAATGGATCTTTTAGAAGGGCTAATGTAGTGTCTGCTTCTGTGCTTCAGACAGAGTTCCTAAATGAGGTCTTCCGACTTAAACCAAATTTTGCATCATTTTGTTCAAATATGTTGCAGTCCATCTTGAATTCTCTCAGGCAACTTCTGCTCATATAGCCCGGTGAATCAGTAACACATTTTCCATAAGTCAGTTTGTTTACTCTACAGCTATCTCTGTATCCCCTTTCCCGGTGTCACTTTATTTTCCGCCTGGGGGTACATAACTCCATTTCATAGTGTCAGCGCATTCGCTGTCCTAGTGTAAATGTGTGCCTGTCCCAGTGTCAGTATACCCCAGTGCCTGTGCAGTGCATTCATTGTCTCACTTCCAGGGTGGTCCTGCTTCAGTGTAGCGGGCTCCACCTCAGTGTATTTCCTGGCCCACTAGTGGCGTATCCATTCCTCAGGGTCATTGGATTCCTTCTTCCATTGTCAGTGCTTCCTATCAAAGTGTAGGTGTTTTTCCAGTCTCAGTGCAGCTTTTTTTAACCATGGAAGACATTTCACTGAAATGCAGGCGGTGGAGTGGTAGCGGACACTATACCCTTCACCCAGTGACCCCCAAAGATTTCACAGGGTTGACACCTTGTTCCAACCTTAGCTCTCAACTTCCTACTGTGTGCTGCTGAAGTGATATAGGAAGCGCATAGTTTTCAGAGCCATGTAAACCTTCTGTGCCTACTGCCTGCTGTTGGAGAGCTACAAAACCAGTCACCAGGGATAGCATTTGCTAATGAAACCAATTTATGAATAAAACCAATTTTAGAGTGCACAGCTACTCCAAGGGGTGTCCCGGCACTACTCGGAATCGGCAAAGAGAGCCGTGCTCGACCGAGGAGCTCTAGAGGGGGTAAAGTGAAGACTTCTTCTGATCATTTAGCTCGTGCCCGGATTGTAAGAGCCTCAATGTGTAAAAATTAAGGTTTTAAACAAAATCCTTTTTTAATGGGTAGCCAATATAAAAACCTGCGAATGAAAGGAAACAGATTATCCTCTAGACAGGCCTAAAAGAAGCCCGGCCACCATGCTTTGGAGTGTCTGAACTTAGTATAAGAGTATTCCCTTACATACTGACAGTATGTCCCTGTCTCAGTGTGAGTACATCCCTTGTCCCATTACCAGTGTGTTTGCTGTCTCACTGTGGGCATGTTTCCCGCCTCAGTAGACTTGTCTCTCTTTTTCCAGTGTGAATGAATTCTCGGACTTCGTGTCAGTATCGCCCCTGGTATGCTGGCAGTATACTCTTGTCTCAGTGAGGGTATAATCCTTGTTCCATTGCTAGTGTGTTTGCTGTCTCCATGTAGGTGTTTTCCTTCTCCCGATACACTTGTCTCTTCCAGCCTGAGTGGATTCTCTGGCTTACTATCACTGTAGTCCCAAACAGTATATCCCTGGCGGTGTTTAGACAGAAAATTGGAACCAAAAATATTGTGTGACAAAATATTGTGTCAAGAATATCGAGGACAAAAATATCGTGTGACAAAATATCGTGTCAAGAATATTGAGGAAATTAATATTGTGTGGGTAAGTTTCTATAGGAAGGTAAAGTTTTATATATAAATATATATCCTTATCTATCTTGAAGGTACATAGATGTTGGCTTAAAAATAGTAAATCTAGACTTACCTATTTTCACTTGCCTTCTCCATATTTCGGTCCTTGATATTTTTGACACAATATTTTGTCCACACAATCCCCCACATGCATCATTGTTGCCGTTTGCGATTCCTTAATTGCGAAAATTAAGGAATCGCAATTTAGGAATCGCAAACGGCAATGCATCAAAAATTCGCAATTTATTTTGCGATTCCTTATTTTTCCTTATTTGCGATTCCCAATTTTGCGAATCACAAATAAGGAATCCCTTTACATTGATTCCTATGGGCCTAGAGGTCCATAGGAATCAATTGGAAGGCATTCTCATTTTGCGATTCGCAATTAAGGAATCGCAAAATGAGAATGCATTTTCAAGGGTGCAGGGGGGGGTCCAAAGGACCCCCCCCTGCACCCCTGAAATTAAACTTTAAGTACATTTTTCACACACACATGCCCAAAGGGCATGTGTGTGTTTAAAATGAAACTTTTGTGCATTTTTGAAAGTTTTCGTACATTAGCATGAAGTTTAACTTCATGTTAATTTACCACTTCCAAATTGCGATTTTTTACCTTAAAAAAATCAGGCATTGCATTTAAGAATCCGCAAAATTGCGATTACTTAAATGCAATCGCAATTTAAGAAGTCGCAAATAAGTTGCCATTGTATACCGAAAAAAAGAAATAAAACAAATTTTGTTACCCGCGCTGCATCACATTTGGCGATGCAGCGCAGGTAACTAAATTAGTTTTTTTTTTTTCGGTACTTACCTGTAATGGTCTATATCCCGCATTTTACAACCCCCCCCACCCTGCCCCTCCCCAGCCTGACGTCACTGCCCCGGTATAACGCCCTGCACGGGCCGTGCCTGCGGCCCCACCCACAATAGCAAGACTGTAACCTCAACAGCCTTGAGAACATCTAATGCCTTCGTCCAAATAAGAGGAGCCTGCTCCTACGTGCCACCTAGTTGCTTACAGCTGCTTTAGTATGCTACCTCAATACCTAAGGTACACCCCTGCTGCGCCTTCCCTACCCTACTGTGCTGCACTCTACTGTCCCAGCACCTGGTGCTCCCTGCAACTAGCCTGTGCAGCCACCACACCATAATTGGGCACAAGTGAACAACCCAGTGCACCCTTCAACATGACCCACATCCCAGTCATAGACCCATTCCTCATTGAAGGGGAGCCATTGGCACAGGCCCCCATTAGAACATGGGTTGAGCACCTCAACCAATTTTTTATTTTTTACTTCTACAGCAGTGAGAGAAGAGAGGAAAAGGGCAAAAACAGATTATGTCTGTATGACAATTACGGAGGCGTTAAACAAATCAAAAAGATTGTTTAATGTTGTAAAAGAGCTTGCAGGATCTAACACTGTTCAAAAACCACCCGATTTAAACAAAAAACAGTGTGACCAGTTAGCTTCCTTCTTTGTCAACAAAGTGGACAAAATTCATAAGGGCATAGAGCTCGCACAAAAAGATCAACACCAGCTTAATACGATCATTTCTGGTGATCCAATTATGGAAGTTGGCGATGCTTCCAAAGAGTTGGACTCTTGTGCCATTAACAAAAGACATGCAACCTTAGAATGTTGGCCACCGCTAAATGCCGACATGGTTATCAATTTACTAAATACGATCAAATCCGGCTCACCAAAGGACCCCTTACCCTGCTCTGTCCTAAAACAATTGAATAGAAATGTATTGACGTTCATTACAGATCTACTTAATGCCTCTCTTCAGGAAGCATAAGTTCCAGCAGAATGGAAGCATGCTATGGTCCACCCATTGTTGAAGAAGGCTGGAGCAGATCCAAATATGCCCTCCAACTTTAGACCAATATCTCTTCTGCCTATCTTTTCAAAAATCTTGGAAAAGCACGTGCATCAGGTGCTGTCGGAATTCATAAAAAAACACGATCTCCTTCCTTTACAACAATCTGGATTCCGTGTAGGTTTTTCTACGGAAACGACGTTGCTTGGAGTGACAGAAAACATCCGCGCCATGATAGACAGAGGAGAAACTGTGGCACTCATATTATTAGACCTGAGTGCCGCGTTCGATACTGTTTCACATGTGGTGCTGTTACGAACACTCTCCTCCATAGGTATTCATGGCGCAGCCATAAATTGGATTGAGTCACTGTTAAGCAATCGTACGTTTCAAGTTTTTTCTCAGTCTGCCTGCTCTGAGACTTTACTTCTTAAACATGGAGTACCACAGGGCTCAATTTTAAGTCCACTGCTTTTTAATTTGTATATGAGTCCTCTTGCGAGATTAGTTGAGGAGACAGGTTTGAATATGTTTTCATATGCTGACGACTCACAGCTCCTTTTCTCTCTTTCTTCAGCCGAAAGTAACCATCCTTCCATGCTAAAATTAGGGTTAGGTAAGATCGCTGGATGGATGCAGGATAATTTTCTTAAGCTTAACGGCGAGAAAACGGAGCTAATTATTCTTGGAAAAAATAGAGAGGCCTGGGGACCACAACATTGGCCATCTGAAATGGGCCCTCCTCCTATACCTGTTTCACAGGCACGTAACTTGGGAGTCATCATTGACGAATCTTTAGATATGCACCAGCAAGCCGTTAAGACTTCAGCTACATGTTTTGCAGTCTTAAAATGGCTAAAGAAGATCTGCTGGATGCTCCCTGACGGCACCAAAAAAACTGTCATCAATGCCTTGATTACTTCAAGGCTAGATTATAGTAATGTGCTGTACCTAGGGTCAAAGAAAGCTACAATCAGAAGGCTGCAATTAGTACAAAACGCAGCGGCGAGACTTCTTTTCAAAATCCCTATGTCCTGCCCCACTACTAAATACATCCGTGACCTTCATTGGTTGAAAATTGAAAATAGGATTAGGTTCAAATCCCTATGCTTTATGCACAAAATTTCAACTGGAACTGCTCCTAAATATCTGCGGAACCTTGTGCATCCTTACTTACCTTCGAGAGTTCTTAGATCAGCAACCGCTAATAATTTCATTATTCCCAAAATCAAATTATCACGGATGGGGGGAAGATCCTTTGCCTTCTTAGGCCCATCCCTCTGGAACAAGATGCCTCATTCCTTACGTTCGGAAGTCAGCCATGTGAAGTTTAGGAAAGCATTAAAAACGTGGCTTTTTAACATCTGATATTGACTGGCAAAATACGCATTTCTGAATTACTAGCGCCGGGAAACCCCTTGGTGGGTAGCTGTAGCGCTATACAAATTAAATAAATAAATAAATAAAATAAAATCTCTCAGGGCCAGCCAACTATATCAGCTGTTGGTCGTACTGGGGTTTACTTGCAATAAACTTACCTTCACAAATCCTGTGTGTGTCATCCTTACAACCTCCCAGGAGTGCTGCACTCTTTATACAGTCACACAAGATATCAGCGCTAATTTCATATACCGCACCACTTCCGGCAATAGCCGAAGACTCATCTCTTTAACGAACACCTCATTGCGGCGTAGCCATCCCATCATCAACTCCATCATCAAACCCCCCCAAGATAATTCCCATACCCTGCTCCGCCTTGTGGTCCAGCATCACCCACCTATCCTTTTCATCCCTAACTTCCTCGCGTGTTCCTTGTGCCTTCTCCCCTCCCTATTCTGTAGGCCTGCCCCTGTCCTCTATTGTAACTTCCACTACTCTTCGTCGCCCATCTGTATTGTACATGCTCCTGTTGCAAATCCCCTTCCTCCACCTTTCCTTTCCTAACTTCCTTCTTCCCCTATTCTCAATGCAATATGCACTGCACAAGCCATTGTCTCCTTCTCATCAGCCCACACCCTTGTGTCATCAACCCTCGCCCCCATCACCGACCTAACTCTGTTGTTGTGAAACCCTTTTTGGTATAGTGCTGTGATGCTTGGTAGATGGGCTGGTTTTATGTAAAAACATGCATGCATACAAGTATAAGTGTCCTTTCCCAAGTGAACTTGTGAATGGATTGATTCAGATGAGTTGATGCTGTTGCATAGTGTGCCCTATACAGCATTAACATTATTACTTTCGGTCTCTACAGGGTTCTTTCAGAGATCGTAAGCAAACTTAGAAGCCGAAAATAAAAAAACAGGACTTGGACGGTCTAAGTTATATTAGTGCTTTGAAGGGCGTACGTTCGAAGGAGTCTTGATGGAGCTGCATTGTGTGATACTTGGCCAATAAACTTCCATGTTCCTTAGCTACATAAACTACATTGGAGGAGGTTACCAACTGCATGCGGCCTACGGGTCCCCCACTACAATGCCATTATCTTTGTCACTAAGTGAAACAAAAAAGCGATGTGTTGAATGCTTAAATTAATCTCAGCTACTGACAATTGCACTATGCTGCATTCTAGTGGGGGGTGTGACCTGGCAGTTCAGGCTGGACCGTTCCTATTGGAGGCGGACATGGCTGGTTTTCTCCCAGTCAGGAGAGCAGTGAGCAGCAAAGCAATGGACTTGATATGGCCCTCTTAACTACCAATGGCTGAGCTTAACTGAAGCATTTCACCCACCATGTTTTTAGGTCTCGCCTAGGCAGCGCGCATGCACTGCTCTAGGAGGGCCTTTAGCCATAGTTTTTCCCTTTTCAAGCACTGAACTTGTGCTTGTGGCGGCATCCACGTTGTGTGAGCGAGCAGCGGCTCACCACAAGCACGAGTGCAGTGCTTGAAATGTGAAGACTGCTCTCCCAAGCATGCGCGCGCGCACACCACTCGCGGGCTCACCTCCTGCTCCCCTTCTCTCTTACAACCTCTTCCTCGTCCTAAATCACTCCCTCCTCCTGGCACCCGACTTATTTCTCCATTTCCCCAACCATGCACCCCTCCGCCTCTTTCTCCCCCTCTGACGTCCCTACTGCTGCAGCCTGCACGCGTCTCCCCTACCATTCAGGTATCCTCCTCTTTCACCCGTTGCTTTTTATTCTACATTTTTTGCCTCTCTCGCTGAGCCTTTCTTCTGCACTCATCCATTCGCTTGCTGTGTGGCTGAAAGTCTAGAGCGCCACTTGGCTGACCATGTCCAGCACTTAGGAGCAGCAGGAGCACGCTTTGAAGCGCTAATAACTGAAAATGATATAATACTGAAAACAATGTGCTACAATGCCCGTGAGTTTGCGGTCAGCCATTATTTCAGCTAGGATATCATTTATCCTGTGCATGGCAGTCACTTCGCAGTTGCCTGCAAGGTTTGTAGTTCTAGGGGTTCTGTAACATGATTTTCCGCGGACATAGCAGGTGTGTAAATTATTTCAGTTTGTTGAGCGCCTGTTGAAGACAGAGTCTCCGGCTTATCAGTGCTTTATAAATACACACTAATGTACATATGTACGTCCCATGTCCGACTCTGTCTTCCTTCCATCTGAGCCCAATGAAGGGAGCTACGTGGAGTGACATCACGTGCACCTCCTACTATTACATCTAACATTAGTTTAATATGGTACTTTAAACCCCAAACTTGCCTTTTTTTTAGCGCTGTAACTGATGCTCCAGGGTTTACCTGCGTTTGTTCTATTTCTACGCACCTCCACTTCCAGCCGCTATAACCGAGGCACAGGCAGCCGTCCAGGATTGGGCAACATATACTAATCAAATCCAGTTCTCCTGTTCCCCCAGGTGGCAGCTGCACCACAAGACCCCGTATTCTCAGTACATGCCCTGCAGGTAAATGCATGGCACCCATTACTGAAGTGCCACGACGCAGTCAGTTTGTGAAACTGTGCATTATAAATTACCAATGTTACTTAGTAAGCAGCCGTCTATTACATCTCATAACCTGTGTTTTTAAATCCATGTTGTGCTTTTGGGGGCAGTGGTATTTCTGCAAGCATGGTTTGCTGGAATGTATAATCTTTTGCAGGATCCTTTTGCACACACCTGCAGACACCCTTCTGTGGTTGAAGCGATTAAACGCCAATTAATACAACCACAGCACTTCTGAGGGGTGGGGCTCTTACAGAGTGCGCACAATTTATGACAAATGAAGTTATTCTGGAAAGCACATTACAGTTCAATGCCCACGGTCACACAATTAATCGAGTTTAAAACTCAAGTCTTCATTTTGAGTAGGCAAGAACTGTGGAGTCCAATCACAAAATTGATTTTATCATCTACGCAAAGGCAACAGAAGCGCACTGCAGCATTATACCTGCCCCAACCTCCATTGTTAACAAGCATTGGCATTGGCATAACCCTCCCCCTGCTCTTTGGAAATAAGCTTTGGCATAGCCAATAGGTCTCGCCTTTGGGACCTTATAAGTGTTCAGCCATGCAACAGTTGATGTTGTTGCACCAAGGATATTGTGCTGGATAACTAAACACTTATAAGATCCCAAAGGCGAGACCTACTGGCTGTGCCAAAGCTTATTTCCAAAGAGCAGGGGGATGGTTATGCCCAGACATGAATTGGACTATGAGCAGTGGCAAGGCTGATTTGCGTACAGTTACTACCTACTCCCTGAGTAGAGTAGCACAGTAAAAAAACAATGATGGACAAGAATGTCAGTGGCTGTGATTAAGTTAAGAATTGCTCCCATCACTTTTGCTTGTCTCCTGATCCTGGCCAATTGGCACAGAATTCTGATGGCAAATATTTTGGAGATAGATGTGTATGACTGGGCTCCTCTTCACCTGGCAGCGGGTTCCTATTTGAAACATGTACACCCTTAGCCCTTTCCTCTCTTTCCCATAGGCCGGCATTGGCCTTCTGCTAAAAGAGGTTAATAGGGTGAACCCTGAGTACACTAATGCGTGTTATGAGGCTCTGCATAATGTGCCAAGCGGCTGTGCAGACTTAACCTTTTAAGCTAAGGTTGACAAATGGAGTATGGTAACACCTACTTGTTACAGGGCTTAGAAATGGCAAATATGAGGGATTAGGGACTACATAAAAAGCTAAATATTATTCGGAAACATTTCATTCTCAATCTCTGACCAACTGCCCAGGTACCAATCGCACCCACTGACCCCTGACCTGCTCAATTTACCAGACAAATGATTGGTCTTTTCATTGCTAGGTGAATGATGACCTGAGCTGTAGCTTCAGACACGACTTCAGGGTGACATTTGAACACACCCCAGCTCCCAGTACACTACCATTCGCAGCCAGACAGTGGCTATCAAGCCCCTTTCAACTTAAAGTGTTATATCTTGTCTTAAGAAAAATATATGAAAGCCATCCCAGAGCCCTGAGGTGAGCACTGTGCCACACTGGGCATACCTTCTGTATGCAGATTTGTATGGGTAAAGGACACCCTATGCGAGCACTTGTAGCCCCAGTTCTCAAGAAGCTTTAGACTGATCCCTTGCCCTGTGGTAATTATTGATTTAATTCAGAAATGGTGTATTTATTAAAACATCTGATTTTGCAGGGATTCTGCGAGGCCCCAGAACTAGGTTTAGGATTATAGGACCTTAGTAGGCAGGGACGGAGTCATCCTACCACCTGAGTACCCATGATCCGGGGACTGACCAGCTATAGTGTTTCACTTGCGCTCCTTCTCACTCACAGAGGAACAAGTGATTAGACAACCCAGAATACAACACTCCCGACCCTCTCAGGAATCGTGGTTGCAGGGCACACCCTTTTGTTCTCACACTCGTACCAGTCCACAATAAGTTCTGACAGACACGATGAAAGTTGAAAATGTTTATTTTAACTATCGTGCTCTAGTATGCAGTATAAGTACCACAATAAGTAAGAGATGCCTAACACAAATTCGGTCAGCATAGTAAGTAGTCCATAAATCATAAAAGGAACTGTCATTATAAAAGACAGGGTAAGCTAACCTTCCTCCCCTTCTGCAGAAGCAAAATGATTTTATATCAGAAGATTTCTGGGTGTTGGCAGCAGACCCAGTACCTTACCATAGACAGATGAAAGTTCTACATCTCAGGTGATATCACAATCTTTTCCCTGGAAAGGTCCCTTTCCAAGTGTGTGTTGTTACCTATCTGTGCATAGCTATATGACAAAAGTACGTGTTCTCAAACAACAGCTGCATCTTTGTGTTTTGTCTAGGCGTTAGGGCCGGACCAGAACACAATAACAAGGGGCATTGTTGTTTGACCTTGTCTACAGTGTTCAGACTAACTCCCAGGAAAGAACAGAATGCGAAAAGAACTGCAAGTTATGTGTGAAAGTACAGTGTGGCACAAAGCAAGATAAGTTGGTGTAGTAACGTGTGCAAAGAAGAGGACAGTCTGCAACGCGCTCATGCTAACATAGGGAAAATGACAATGGGCCTGCACCGGACATATGACACTGAGAGGGGGGTAGCAGCTCAGCTGCAGGACTTGTTGAATCTAATGATAAGGAGCACACTGCTCCTGCTGCCTTTTCACTTCTAGCCAAGGGGTTGTCGATCATTACAATTCGACACAGGGGTGCCAGAGTTGGATTCTACAACTGGTGATTATTTTTTATAAATGAGCACAGGAGCCCAAATTTATATTTTGGAGCTCATTTTCGGCAGTGACAAATCATTTGGTTGATCAATACTAAGCCTGCCTTGTCTTGATTACACCTCACACCTCTTTATTTCCACCACTGAAGCAGAGCGAGATGGGATTTGCACTGCCCAAATCATTGGTGCAAATTCAAATACAAGCTGCACTCCAAGGGATGGACCTTTGTCTTGAATTGAGACGCAACATCAACTCATCAGCAGTACATCAGTGACAGTAAAGCACATTAGGCTCCACAATAATGACAGGGATGATTCGATTTGCAAACTCTGAAGGTTTATGAGCAGGTTAGCAAAGTTACAAACTCAAATAGTTCCAATTAGACATAAATCAATAATCACCTTGTAAAAGCATTGTTCGCTATAATCCAAAGTGAATCAGAATAGCAAATACAAAGGCAAGTTATTTAAAGATTGTCCTATGCAAACTAAAGGAGATTCAGTTTCCCTTGAAGGGAATTTCCCTACTACTAAGCTAACGTTTCAAGTGAGATTGGGGAGGTTGATAAGACTTCTAAAAGACAGAATCAAATGAAGAATCAGTCAAGTAAATGAGAACAGATTTGCTCAGGAGTTTTTACTCTGAACAATGGCAAAGGCAAGTAACAAGTCTCAAGAGCATGGAAAGGGACATCTGCTTTCATGCAAGTGAGAAAGCACATCTGAATCTAACTAACTTAGCAGTGGCAATGAAAGCATGCAATTTCCAGCAGTATGAAGTACACCCCACAGTTTCCAAGAAGTGGGGAATCCAGCATTTCCGATTACATGGGTTAGCTCTCCTTCCCAGATAGGCACAAAGGAAGCTTGCAGTTGCACGGCCTTCAAGAGATATTTCACAAAGGATGATACATCGCAACCAGCTTGCCCCAGGCACAGGTGTAGAAAACTCATTATTCAACTTTCAGTGAAAGTTACAATGGTAAACAATTCCCACGGAAACTAAAACAACAGCAACAGGCTCTTGGAACAAGGGAAACAGTGAGAGAATCACAACAGCCAATTGCACATTTTCAATGTTAGCGTGAGTGGGTAAACTAAGGCCTACATTAACAACTGGATCACTTAACGTAAACCCACTTTATCTATGGTTAACTATACCATGAAAATCACACTTTGAATATGTGTATTTATAATGTGTAGATTAGTACATGTGTTAAGCAAAATGAAATGTAGCGACAGAGCGTCAACACCACCCTAGACTTCATTTCCCATAATATCTCCAGCAGGTTTGTGTTCACCCGAGAGCTCCCTTTGTCACTGTTTTCCAGTCTTTCTCTTTTTCATTCTTTCTATGTTTGCTGCTTTTCTCTCTCTTGCTCTGGGTCAAAGCCTGATGATAAAAAATAAGGCCCAGTCTCCAAAAAATAGTGCAGGTGCCCACTACCTGCAACCACCAGCTCAAAATAAGCACTACCTACCGGATCTGTTTGTGGTGTTTGATGTGTTACATTATAACCCCCTACTCAATAGCACTTAGCACATGAAGACATAGAAACATACAGCGTCCACGTTCAGGTCATTTGTAACGGTCAGACTTAGGCTGTGGTTCTGTCCATTACTATCGGCTAACATGCGCACCCCAATGGGTCAGCACTGTCGCCAGGTGCTTTCAATGTACATTTCCTCTCCTTGGTAAATCTATTTAACTCATGTAGGGTCTAATGCTTGAAGTGTGTGAATGATAAACAAATATTTGCTAAGGTGCAACTCACTCCCAACTGCAGGCACTCATTTAATCTCAGCCTGAGGGCCAAAGGGGAGGTTGGATGACCTTCAGTTTATGAAGCATCTTCTCTTGGCTAACTGTGAAACACTCCTACCATTTTTAATAGGCCCCTAAGCTAGTGACATCTTTCCAGAAATATGGAAGTTGTTGGCAGTGAAAGATGGCCTTTTTGCATAATGTTCACAACTTAAATCATTTCCACACTATATCTCTCTTACCTTATATGGGCAAACAGGTGAAAAAACTGCTGCGGTCCCAACTGGTTGTATGACGTTGCAACGCATGCTTTTACACTGCATGCCTTTGCCACACAATATTTCACCCCGACTTGCTGTCGGGGGTGCGCTGGATGTTGGAATAGTATAATTTACTATTCCAACTCCAGTCTGTGCAACAGTAGGGAAGGTGTTGGAGTTAAATCCAACTCCTTCTACCCCCCACAGCAAGCCATTTTCATTGCAACCGAATGCGGGGTAAAAGCGTGCGTTGTAACGCATGCGGTGTAATGGTTGTTTCCTGTCCCAACTACACACATTCTACAAATATCCACAGAGGCAAGTGGTGTCAAGCCGACTTCTGGTCTGGGTTAAATGGTTCAGATGCTAAGATATTAAAAGTAGAGGCTAACTCTCTTATCTTGCCTAACAGCTGGCACCACGAATCCTTGGGGCTCCGTCAAGCACAGTCTCCCCGGTTAGGAATCATGGAGCCTGTATCTAATCCTCTCTTACACCGAGGCCACACATAGACATCATCTTCAAGACTTTTTCTCAAATCAAACAATCACAAGCAGATGGGAGATCTGTCTGGGAAGCATCCCCTTGAAATGGTTAGCCAGTTCAGCTTTTCTGAAAACCTTAATTTCTGTCACAAGTCTAACACCTATGTTTCTACCACACAGTTAACTTCCAGCTCTTAATATGAAACCTTCATATTTTACAGGCTACCTTTTTTGATCTTCAAAAGGATAGGATGTGGAAGCAGTGATTCATTCAGCTTCCAAAGACAACAATCTTAAAATCAGGAGGGGGAGGGACTAGGTGTTGTGGACCAGTTACGTATCCACTGAACACAGTGTTCTTTCTTTTAATCTTATCAATTTCCTAGCTGGTTGCGTTCAATAAAGTTTCTTGTATAGGACAGGAGATCATTTTAACTCTGGCCCATCGACACATGATACCTTTTTTATTCACCACCAAGATGCCACTGGTTCGCCATCCTGTGTTATGTAAAACCACATTACATAATAATACAGCATGTTTTATATATATTAATTATCCAAACAAACTGCAAGTATCTACTTAACATGTGTGGGTGGGGCTGAATTTGATATACTTGGGGCTAGCTCAGATGATTCTATGTAAGCCAAGGGTGTAGACATTATGGAGGACTTGGTTTTGGCTACGTGTCACTATCAACAGAAACAGTTTTAAGTGATGTTCTTAACCCCTTCACTGCGGCGGCTATTCCGCCGCAGTGCTAAGGGGGCGGGGCGGCCGCGCGGTGCACCCGTGCTCGTGACGGAACCGCTCCGTCACGAGCCTTGGGCGAGCTGTGCTTGTGACAGAACGGTTCCGTCACGGCCCCACCCGCCCAATAGAACTCTCAGCGCAGGCGCGGCGAGCGGGCCGTGACAGAACCGTTCCGTCACAAGCACAGCACACCCGAGGCTTGTGACGGAACGGTTCCGTCACAAGCATGCAAGGGGTTAAAGTCGCTTTAGAAAAAGATCTGAAATTGTGCATGTTGGTAAACAATGTGTGAGTATGAATTGTGTTATTGATTGATTTGTGTGTGTGGGTAGGGTGTGCATGAATAGTGAGTGTATAAAAGATGTTGTGGATGAAGTTAAGCGTTTATTGTATAAACAGTGCACTTGAATATTGAGTCTGTAAATGAAGTCTGTTGCCCCTTTTAAGTCTTTGCCCCTCCTGATGTTAGCCCTGCACAGTGTACAAGTGTCCTATGCCATTACCCATAACTCAGCACTGCTGCCCTAAGACCCCAGTGCCCAAAGACCCCAGTAGTATGCACCTTTGACAGCAGAGCACGCCTGACAATGAAGGATTCATGTAGTCTGAGCTCTTTACTGCAGTGCCCTATCACTCCAGCAGTATGAACTTTCCCCAGCAGTGCCCTGTAACTTCCTAAACACTCCGGAAGTATGAGTTTTCACAGCAAATTTAAATGTAATTCTAACTTTCCCCATTTATAGAACCTTTTTTCCTCTCCAAAATAAATCTACCTTGACCCAAGAATGTTCCTGTCACGGTTTTTGTGTATATTTTTTTCAAATTCTTTTCTTTTGTTGTGGGTCAAATATAAATCATGTAATTGTCTGACTGTGAATGCCACTTGAAGAAGAAGTGTCCTAGATTTCTAGAACCTATGCCAGCCTGACCGTGGACGCTAGACTTCCTGTTCAGGAACTGCAATTCTCTCTACTGGCAGGAGAAGTAATCCTTGGTTCTTCCACGAGCTAAACATGTCCAACTAGCAGTGTGCAGGACTGAGATGACATGGTTAAAAGTCTACTCCATTGAACACAAGACCACTTATTCATCCATAACTACTTATTCTAGATCTAGCCTGAGCAGGTCAGACATGTTGAAGGAGCTATTCTGAATTGTATCTGAACTTCAGCCCCCTCGTGCCTTGTAGACACGTGTTTCTCCATCACAATCACTATGTTAAGACATAGCCTCATTTAAATAAAAAATCTTGAAAATCTGAGACATCAGTACCAGTTATGCAGTCCCCAAACAAGAAAATGTTTCTAGGTCCGAACAGACCATAGAAGACAACACCTTTCAGGCTTTCCAAAAGATCTCTTCCCAGCCCAATGTGTGAAACTTCTTCTCGTGACTAACTGCGTAACACTACTTCCCTTTTGTTTAACAGGTCTCTCAGCTAGATATATCTTTCCAGTGTTATGGAAATTAGCAGTAGTGAAGTCTTTGCGAAAGATGACCTTACTTAATCTGTATGATTTAGATCACGTCCACCCTATTTCTCTCTTTCCTTAGAGGGGCAAACTGGTGAAAAAACTAGTGCTCTCCCAACTAAAAAAATCCACAAAGGAAAATGTATTTAAGCAGCCTGTCTGGTGGGCACAACATGTGTAGCCACTTTCAAAACCATTGACCAAAACATTCACACTGAAAAGGGTCGATTTTGCTGGCACTCCCTCTGATTGGACCAGAGCCTTCTTTTCAGAGAGATCTCAGATGGTGACACCACCCCTCTTCACTGTAGAAACAGTTCTAGGCTGTGGTGTCCCACAAGGTTCCATCCTCTCACCTTTCCTGTTCAATCTTCAAATGTGAACCCTCCGGATAGCAGGGGACTGATTCTTTACACAGGCATATGAGATCCAGCTTATTTTTGGTCTGCCACATCCAGGGATTCATCAACCACACACCCAAGGCATTAGTTCCCTATTTTAAGTCCTATCAACATGGTGTTGGATTGATAATACCTAAATTCTACCAAGCCAAGGTTTTGCTCCTGTGCTCAATGAAGACAGACACAGAATGACTGATTCTCCAGCTACACCTTCCAAGCTGATATGCAACCTAAGGGTGCTTCTGGGTCAAACTCTGTCCCAAACAACCTTGGAGGTTGTATTACTCTAGGTCGCGGGTCTAAATATTTGTGAGTAGGAGAAAGTTTGACCGGGTTGGATGGAAAGTTTGAGTGGTTCTATAGATCCTCATTTGAAATCAGGGTGATAGTTTTAATATGGGGTCGCCAATGTTCTGTTGGGGAACAGACAGCACTCAGTGTGGTTAACCAAAAACAGTGTAAGAATCTGCCCTAACCTCCTTCTCTCTTCTTCCCACAGGTCCTGGGAGGCCTGCTGCTCAGCTTCGGACTATGGATCCTCTTTGACAAAAACAGTTTTTCAGCTGTGATAGGTGAGTGGCAGAAACAACCATTATTAAGGGAGAAAGGTGTGTGGTGTGCAAAGGCAAACGTGGATCCAGATACAGCCGCCAGAACAAATAATGTTTAGAAAAATGCCAAGCACAGAGGAGGAACAGCAATGCTTTTTATTTACATTCAGAAAAACAGGGCCTTTAAATGCAAATGGCCCAAAGGGTGGTAGTAGTTCGGCCGCAATTGACGCACTGGAACACACCTCATATGCATTAAGGAAACCAATGCAGAGTGTAATTTAACATAGCCGATATTAATATGCTAAGTTTTGTTCAGATATTTAGTTAATAGTTTTGTAAAATGCTGCACATCACACAGACCACTTCAAAGTACTGGAACTGAAAGAGAAAAAAATAGGACATTTGATAGTTCGGTGTGTATTCATGTTAGAGTCCAGCTAGATGAGTAGGGTGAACGCTAATCCATAATTTAAGGCCTCGGACCACCGTTGAGCTATCTCTATATTTGCTTCTCACACAGGGGTATTATCTGATCAAGTAGGCCGTTGAGGAATGTACGTTTCTGCCTGCAGCACAGTGGGATGGCAGTTTTTGAAGATGATGGAAAGAATGCTTGAATTAATCTCAACCACTGTCGATTGTTCAGGGGAATGCCAGATCATCGTTTTTCACCCACCCTGTTATTCTAGACAAAGATCCGCCATATGCAATTCAGTCTTGGTCCTTCTCCTGTAGGTACAGTCCAGACCAAACTGCCAGGCCTGGTCCCCTCCAGATGGGACAACAACAACCTCAGACCAGTTTTGACCTACTTAGGGCTTGTCAGTGAGGTATAGCTTGAGTCCAGGATGCGGCCCTAGTAATTACCAGAGGCTGAGATTAATTCAAGTATTTCGCCCAATACTTTCTTGTTTGCTTTAGTTTTTGAAGATAGTCTTGCCCTTCGCTCTAGTATGCCTTATGCAGACAGTGCAGTGTTTTAAACTTGATCCTGAATTCCACCAGAAACCAGTGGGCTTAGTGTGGTTCCTTTTTATAGCAATTTAGGCTAGAACTGCAGGAAGAAGGAAAGAGTATCACAAAACAGAGGATTTGGGTCAGGCCTGGGCAATGTATGGAGTTTGGATTCTCCATGCTGCATGGGAATGTTCAGATTGTGTGTTCCTGTTTAAAAGACTAGTGTATGCGTCTTTCCACAGTTTCACAGTGTTCTTGTATCAAATCTCAAATGAGGCCAAAGTGCAGACAGGGGCTATCTGGCTCATGCAGTGGTGGTTGAGGGTGTTTGCCTCTGGTGTCCTGGGGCCTGTCCTACTATGGCTCTGCAAACTGGACCAAGCACAAGCGATCCTGCACTTGTGTCTCAGGATATCCAGGGTGATGAAGCAAAGGCTTCTCAGCTGAGGTAGTGTGCGGGATCTCAGAACTCAACAGTCAACCAACGGACACAAATGGTTGTCCAGCCCAGTGCTTATCTGTTTACTACAGAAAGTACTTTATTCTCATGGCAAAATGAAATATTACACAATTGAATAGCATTCAGTAGATCAGGGCTGGAGCTGAACAGGGCTGGTCGCAGTAGGTCTATCCTGAGGCTCTGGTGGGTGATCCTTCAGAGGGGCATGGCTCCCCGGACCACACCAGAGGCTGGGATAGTCACGACTCTGTCAGGGGGGGTAATCCTGGCGGATGGGCAATGAAAAGTACTTGGGGCAGTCATGACCTGTGTGGGTGGATGAGTTGTGCAATAGGACCCTATCTGTTTTTGCAAGATCAGCGCGGTCCTTGGAATTCTGCAGACATCTAGAGAATTCTGCAGAATATCTAGACATGAGTCTAGATATTCCATACGGGATGGGGGGTCAAATCTTCAGTTCTTTTACTGACGGGAAGGGAGGGGCCATTCCCTTTGCGTGACTATCTGACCTCACTACCTCTACTGTAGAGCTCCTAGCTGACGGAGTGATCCTGTACCTGAGGTAAAGTGCGGCGATCAGCTCACAGGTCGATTGGGGAGGCCAATGACAGACGAACCCAGAAAGCTGGACTATATCCTGTTCTTGCTAGCTCATACATGTGTGGTTGTATTCCTCATAGAGGTGTGTGTGTGTGTGATTGTAGACTGTTATTCCTGGATGGGCATCATCCCATCAAGAACCCCCTGCTTGTGTTCAATGGTTGGCGTGTAGCCCTCACCTTTAGACATAACTGACCACTATTGCGCCGTTCATATGTACGTCACCTTTGGTTAGGAGCCGAAGTGTATTTTTTGACTACAGGGACTGCGCACTTTTGGGAACAGGGCGAAGCACACACCCAAGTTCATGGCTGAAAAGAATTGTTCCTGCTCTAGGTAACGTGAAATACCGACACACTTTGCATGACCCACCACCAGTGCTTTAAATGGAAATGATGAAGTGCTGGTACTTAGGGGTGAGCGAAACTCGCTGAGTTTCACTCTACAGACATAAAAACTCTGCAGAGCTCCTCAAGCGGGTGGAAATCAGTAACTTGCGCTGATGTTTAGCGCCAAGAGCTTGTCCAACGCTGCAAAATGAGTGCAAATGGCACCAGGCGGAACATCAGCGGGCGCTGCTTCTTGGCTGCTGCTTGCCTAGATTTTCTACATGAGCAGCAGCTTTCTCACTGCCAACGGTCATGACTGTGGCTGTGAGAAAAGCCCACCGGGTGCAGTTCTAGCACCTGAAAATAGCGGTAGGGGATGCCATTTCACACTCTGCAACTTAATGTTGGCGAGCTGCAGCCAAGAAAAAACTTTGCCATGTGGTGGTTGGCGAAGATTTGCTAGAACACCGTGTTACAAGCGTAACACAGAGTGGGCAAAACTCATTGATCGTCCACCCCTGCTCACTATCCACAGTACCCGTTGGCTCATGAGAAATGCTGGTGTTCTCCCATTAAATGTATGACAGCGGAGCAGGAAAGAGCAGGTTTTCTCCCTTTCAAATTAAAGAAGTGCTGGTACTTCAGTACAAGACAATACCTGCCCATTTAAAGCACTTCCCACCACCCTTGAGGCTTCTCGTGGCGTCTCCCTCCAGGGAAACACAAACACGCCCGTCTGCCAGCAGGCGACGTGATGGATCGGGAGGTGGAGAGCGCGCAGCAAAAAACCTGTATATCAGGACACGTTTTAGAGATGGAATTTCTTCTAGAAATGAGGGTTGCTTTGAGGATTGCCTCTCCCGGTTGTCACTCTGGGCTGGTGGGTTCCGCTGGCCCTGCGCCTAGAAGTTGGCAGTGAGAGCAGTGACTCCCCCGCCCTTGTCTGTCTCTTGTCTGACGATCCTTGTTTAACTTGCTCTACGGACTAGGTTTTGTTTGGCTAGATTTGCAGGGAACGTGTTCCCTGGAAATCTTGACAGCTGGAAGGCATCCTTTCAAAGGCGCAACAAATTCGTGCACCTGCCCTTGACAGTGCTGGTTTCTATGGAGACCACCAATTGCGGGTGGGAACCACTTGACCCCCGGGGCAGCCATGACTGGGTTGAGTCACAGAGCTTTGCTGAAGGCGTTGCCATAGAGGGGGATCCTGGGAGGAGGGTTTGGAGGCAGGGGCTGGGGTAAGGAGGCGAGGGTGGGGCGCGGTTTCAGAGTTTAGCAGCTGTTTTCCATTATTTCTTCATGACTCTCCCGTGGGGTTTACATGTGAACATTCACTGTCCAAGAAAAGTTGTCCACGAGCCGCTATGGCTCCTAAAGCAAGTGTTATACAGACGCCCGTGACACTTTCTACATAGCCTGCGAAGGATCAAACCTATTCGTTAAATAATTGTCTAAAAATGGTCAGGCTGGTGCCTACCCGGATATATGATGGCCGAGCCATTTATTCGTACCCTAAACTTATAAAGTATTTGCCCAGGGGCCTTTTTGCAGCTCAAATGGCATATTTATATATTGAAATCCAGTGCATACTCCCCATCTAGTGGTGATGGTCGGAATAGCACTGTGCTGTTTCTCCGTGAATGGGAGATTTTAGTTAAAGCTCCCAGTTTTATGGTATTTTTTTTCGACATTTCCGACTTTATCCATATTTAACTTCAGACGATTTTCCTGTATTTATCCATTTTTATTTTGTGTTTTCTGTATAAATGAAGCTGCACTGGGTATTTTCGCACATTTATTTGATTGATAAATGTATACTCGCATTTGAGTGTCCAAAAGGTGTCAGCAGCATACATTGCAATTGCGTTATCTGAAAACACTTTCATTGTAGAATAGCATAAGTAACTAGATCTGCACTTAATTAAGCTTAATTAGAAAATATATTTTCTTTTTTTGATCTTCCCTACCTCTCAATCTGTACACCTACTTACCTGGCACTCGTGATTGACAGTAAAAAAAAATCATCCAAAGAAGACCCATTTTCCGTATTTTTCTGTATTTAAAAATAAATACAGACAGGAAAATAAATAGTTTTCTGTCTGTATTTATCTGTAAAAATCAGAAAAATCTGAAAACTGGGAGCTCAATTATAGTGAAGTAGTTTGAAAAATATGATGATGATTCCGGCTTTAGATTTGACTCGAATGCTCACCGTAGGCAAGCTGAGTTCCTTACTAATGACACAAACAAACCGTTTCTATAGGGTCTTTTTTAGTGGTTGATTCAATTCTTTCCTTTAAAGTATATAAAAAAGTGACAATCGCTTCAAATAATATAAATATACTAATATTACAAAATATTAATAATGTAAATATATTATAAATAAATATATAAAAGTATACTTTTTGATGTATAAATATATCAACATATATAATATGTAAACAATATAATATAAAATATCGCCACTGGTAATCACTCAAGACCGCAGTGTTATTTTGCACAACATGCCACCACATATTGGACCCAGTCATGTGCAAATCGGTCTTGAACCTGCTCCGGTGGGAACAGTCCAGCCTAAACTGCCAGTAACGGTCCTCCTTGAGCCAGAAAACAAGCAGCCCAGGACAAGTTTCACTCTTGTTAGGGCTCATCAGCCAGGTACAGCTTGGTTTCAGTGACACAGTGTGCATGGGACCAACGTCTGGGCATACCCGTTCTACTTAGGGCGACAAATTAAAGTATACAAAAAAGTGATGGATGGAATGCTTAAATTAATCTCAGCCACTGGTAATCCCTGCACATCCCACTCCATCATTATTTTGCACTCTGTGCCACCTCAGATTCGACTTAGCCACAGCACATTAGTCTTGACCTTGATCCAATCAGAACTGTCCAGCCCGAACTGCCTGTGAATTCTTTCCTCTGCACATCGAGTGAAGCACATCATTTTGCGAGAAGTTTTAAATGCTTATTCTCTCAATCACCACTGTTTCATTTTCCATCAGAAGCATTTAGAATGATTTCTGATTTGATGGATGACATAAAGTACTAAACATTTAACCAACAAATAACAATTTAATGTTATGGTCCCTAGGATGAAGAGCAATATGGAGGCAGGGTGGTAGGTTGTTATTGGAGTGAGGGCAAGTGTGCCCAGCTCCTCTTTTATAGGTAGGGCGAAATTGCTGCTGACGCTTGTTAGGGATGGGTTTGCGCCCAGTGTTACCATTGCTTGTACAGCTTTACTCTCCAAAGAAAGGCGTTGATGGACTTGGAATCTTGTTGAGTAACTTCTGGAGTCCTCCGACCCCAGTATCCTTCAGCATAGCTGCACCCATTTAATCTCTCACACCTCGTATGTGTCTCTATGAGATTGCTTCTAGGTTGTGTTGGGGTTACATGTGCACCATGTGTGGATTGCTGCACGATGGCCAGTGAGCCACTACATAGTCAGCCGTGGAACACTGTGGGGTGAGTGTGTCATGGTCAAGGAGTGCTGAAGACTTGATCAAGATACTGGTGGTGTGAGCAGATTGTCGCTGGTTGCTTCGGAGGGCCCTGGCTGCTTCTTGAACTTTTGGTGCAAGGCTGATGGTCTGACGCCAGTCATGGTTTGAGATTACCATCAATGCACATGCAATGGAACTGGAAGGATGTTTGTACCCATTGTGTCCCCCCTTGAATGACATGGAAGTCTCTATTGGCTTTAACCGATGCTCACAAAACCAGTTTGCTGTAAGACATCGATGATTTTGATGAAGCAAGTGGAAAGAAACTTTCTATCACTTGTCAACGTTTTTTCCATGAGTTCACAGAGCTTCTTCCATGGTGCATCAGGGTTTGTTTGATGGTGGCTGGATGGAAATTGTATCCCCGTAGATCTGTGAGTTGCTGGTGCTGAACATCTTTGGCCAGCTTGTCCCAATTAGCTGTGAGTCCAACCGGGGCAGACTGGCTTCATTCTCATACATAGATGGCCAAGGATGAACTCAAGATTCCTGGTGTAGTGCAGAATGAAGGGGCCTTGCCAAGGTGGTCAGCAGAGTATGATATTCCGATGGTGTAAAACTACAAGTATGTACCCCACACACCTAAAGATGGAGTTGTCGATCTGTTAACGGCCATGGATGTATGCAGCAGCTGGAATATTCGTCGACCAAAGTAATGTTAGAAAGTGTAGTTTAATGCAGTAGTATGGGAGGTGGTAGTGGTCTGGTTAGGCGAGTCAGGAACAAGCTTTTCTGTTTCAACATCCATCCCTTGTTGGCATCTTCCTTATTTTCGGACCCAATGTCCTTGTCAAGGTTGCCCTCTGCTAGTGCCCCCAGTCCCAATGTGTGCATTAATGTATACCTGTCCCAGTGTGTATGTCAGTCTCTCTCTCTGTCCCAGTGTCAGTCTCCTACTGTCCTATGACCATGCCTCTCTGCCGGTCCCTGTGTCTGATGTGCACTGGCCCTGCCTGTGTCTCCTGGTAGTGTTCACATTTCCCTTTGACAACGTCTGCATTTTTATTTATCAAAGTCCATTTATCCCTCTGCCAGGGCCCCTGTCTCCTGTTCTTTCTATCCTTGCTCCCCGATCTGGTGTCCGTGTCTCTCTGCTGAGTGCCTTTGTGGTCATGTGCGACTACTTGTAGAAGATTGAGCATATCTTATTTTCAGAGATACAGTGCAAATTGTGCATTTTAAAGTGCGTTAAGCTGCAACATTTGTCATATGTGTTATGACTGACGAACAACTTTGCAAGAATGAGTGCTGCTGGTTCCTGTCTCTTTAGTAAAGAAAATATTACATTTCCACTATGTTCAGTAATTCAACTATTTCCAGGTTCACTTGCCCAGCAGCAGGTACTGCCACTTTCGTATGATCCTCAATCAATATTTCCAGTTTCTTTAGGCCCTTAACAGGCATTGCCATTTTCCACATATCCAGTAAGCAGCATTGGCAGTCCCACATGCCCAGCTGCATTCGGTGCAGGTATGTGTGGTGGGAGCGGGCCGCCTCACCGCGTTTACCTGCACCGACCGCCTCTGCACAAACCCACTAGTAGATATTGATTTTTTCACATGACCAATAACACATATTGCAAGTTTAGCATGCTGAATAACAGGCATTCCCAGTTTCCACATTCCCAGAATATAGGCGTTGCCACTTTCAGATGCTAAGCGCTCCTATGCTACTTCCTGGCCTGGCTGCAGCTCGCTGCAGTGAGAGTAGCCCTGGCCAGCAGAGCCAGAACTTTGCCACAATTCCACTTCTGCATGACGTTGAGTTGCTGGCCTGTGATGCCTCGTAGTAGCGCAGTGTCAAATTTACAAAAATATAAGTGAAGGGGTCCAAAGTTTTTCTTTACAGCCCACAGACGAATCTGCTGATTCTGCAGTTGATACATACCAATGCTGAATTGTCTTAATTCCACCTCATGCTTCTTTCTTTCTACCCCCTTCCTTCCTATCTCTTCATCCCACTCTTGGAGTGTAGTTTTCATACTTGTGTTCTTCCTTTGTCAATTTTTCTCACTCACTCTTTGTCTTCATCCTTCTTTCGCCCTTTTCTGACGTTTTGTCTTTTGCTCTATGTTAAGGTCGCATTGTCAAAAATGAGTCCCAGTCTTTAAAAATGAGTGTCGGTGCCTAATACCTGTAACCACATGCACCAATGATGCACTATACTGTTTGAAGTCAAGGCCTAAATCTTGCTGACAAGGCTGTGACTGCAGGGATCTGAGGCTAGCCAGACCAGTGTGCTGGTGGCAAGTGGCAAAAGTGGGCACATGGAAGCTTTTTTGAGAATGGGGATCGGGAAATCCCTGTTACGGAGCATTTTGAGACAGAAAATATGTTGTTGTACTACTGAACATGTACACCAACAATATCGAGATACAAGTATATCAAATACAGAATATTGAGGGCCAAAATATTAAAACATAAGTTCATATAGGGAAGTATAGATTTAGTAGTCCTAATTCTGCATCTGCGTACCGTGAGGGTGTGTGTGCAGAGTAGGTACATGTATGTGGAGTTAGGTAGAGAACATCTAGACTGACTTACCTGTCAATATTTATTTCGATATTTTGACCTCGATATTCTGTCCCACTGATATTGTGGGTTTGAAATTCAGGGGGCACACTGAAGTATCTTACTACAGGACACAGCCAGGCAGACCAGCCAATCATCTTCACGCCCTGCTTGCATCACTTACTCTCATATAACACTGCAAAGCCAGTCTAAAACATGGATAGCTGCTGGAACCACTGCTGCCAGGTCCGATGGTAACTTAACAACTTAACATTGTTCCTCTTAAGATGGACTAAACAAGGCCAACATCCATCTATCCATCTAGAGCAGTGTTCCTCAAAGGACGGCCCTGGGGCCACTTGCAGCCCTACTGATCTTTATATGCGGCCCCTGGTTAAAATTGTATACACACTTGGTATCTAGTTGCATACGTAATCTGACATTATGAGCAATAAACGAGCCGATGTCACTAATTCACAAGCATGTGTGATTCATTTCACTTACCTTCTATGAAGAAAAGTGAAATAAATCACACAGGCTTGTGAATTAGTGACATCGGCTCGTTTATTGCTAATAATTTCAGATTGCTAATGCAACTAGATACCAAGTGTGTATACAATTTAAGAGTGGTCCTATCTAGTTTGCGTAGGGACCCACGCCAACTCCGGTTAAAAAGCAGCAGTAGGTTGCTGTTTACTTTAGAAAGCACGAATGCTTATAAAGACATGAAATAAATGGGAAACAATCAAACTGAAGTAAAGAAAAACAAAGAAGCACAGAAGCTGAAGTGCATCACTTGTCTTTAAAAATTAAAGTGTTCTTAAATTTATTTAGCAACAAACATGTAAAAATATAAGGACGTCCCTTCAAAATTTACAGTAAATTATAAAAGTGCATTGAGCTTCGTTTTTTTATGTGACAGTTTTCAAACAGTAATTTAGAAATATAAACATTTATGCCCCAGCATCCCCTTCCCACCGCCTTCATTCCCCCCCCAGACAATAATGCCACTCCGCAAAGTAAAATAAAACAATTGCACAGGATCACACAGTGTGGTCAAGTGCGGAAGCTGGAATTGCTTGCAGGTGCCATTAAGTCACTATATTTGCATGTCACTCCCCTCCTCCCACCTTACACCTCCCAAGCCCCGACTGCCACCATGCTAGCATCAGTGCGGCCCTCGGTCACACCACATATTAACTTTTTGGCCCCTGGGAGAATGTTTGTGAGTACCCATTATCTAGAGCGAATCAGGTCCTGGTTCCGGCAATATGATGATTCTTCTTGAGACTTAACGCAAAATAAGAGATGCAGCCACTTAACCATGCACTACCATAACGAACCAGGATTTATCTTCTCTAAATTGTTTTGGGGGACCCAAAGCCCACCATACACTAAGGTCAGCCCTGGGGCTCTTTTAACTTGTCACTCAGCCGACCGTTCATGCTTTTCTGGTTAGAAGTAAGGAAGCCAAGTTCGACCTGAAATGTCATTTTCCTGCTTGGGAGTCAGAAACAGACTCTTGAAGTGTTTACATTATAGAAAAATTACAGCTTGAAAAATCTAAAGAGCATTTGTTCTTCCCCCAAGTTTAGAGGCCTCACCGGTCAGAAACTCCATCATCACAACAGTAAATGATCTGGTGTATCGCTAAACAAACTGGCCAGGTCCCCCACCAGCTCCTGCACCATCCATCAGGGAGAGGCGATGCAGAAAGTTCTGTCCATTCCCTCCAAATAGTTTT
The DNA here is from genome assembly GCF_964261635.1 of Lissotriton helveticus. NCBI lineage: Eukaryota > Metazoa > Chordata > Amphibia > Caudata > Salamandridae > Lissotriton > Lissotriton helveticus. The sequence continues at coordinate 1,544,002,408 of NC_136068.1, read as the reverse complement.
GCTTCTGCAAGTTCTACGGAAACATCTATTTGCTGCTCCCTCTAAAGTTCAAAGCCATGGTCTAACCTGTGAATGTTTGTCATTAAAGAAAATAACGACTCGCTATTTCTGGATCATATTTTAAAGAAATATTGCCCATAGTGTGCCATACACAGTAATGCAACCAAGATGATGGCCTGTTCCTCAAGTTAGAAAGGAAAACCCCCCATCCTTCGTTGTCTCTGTAGGAGAGTGGGGTCTGCAATCCCATGGCCACCCCAGATTTTGGCTTTTTGCTTCACTGATTTACGACTTTCCCTGGCTGTGGGCCTGCTAATCAGACCCACAGCCTAGCTGTTCTCTCTCTAAAAATACAACCATGTACCCTAGGTGCATTTACCAATTGGTACTGGGCCACCTTATCAGTCCCTGTACAGTATACCTTAGGTATCCAGGGCATAGGTGTACCCAGGGCCTACCAGGGGCTGAAGCATGCATTATGCCACCCCTGGCTGGCCATCTAAACAGACACAACTGGCTGCACGACAGCTGGGGCAAGGTGGTGTAATCACCCTTTGCTTTAGATATAGTCCCCTATATCTAAACCTAAAATGGACACATATATTCCTATCAGTCACTCCTAGAGAAGGCCTTATCAATCCTGAAGGCAGAGTGCTTGGAATTATGTGAGATGGTGCTCTGGCATGAGCTGAGCCCGTTTGCAGCTTGCGGAACCAAGTCCTAATAGCTGTTCCATGATAACGCTATACCATATACTCTTAAGTGCATTATAATCCTCGCGGTTAAATGCTAACTCTGGTATAACATTATCAAAACATGTCGAGTAAGGTGTCATACGAATTGGAATACTACCCCCTCGCCAATTCTGGCGACGGGGGTAGCATTCCACCCTTCTAGAGGGACACGACATGTATGTCACTGTGAACCCCGGTTAAAGTTAACTCGAGCCTCAGCATCACAAGATGGATGCTGCCACCACAGACACAAGTCTGACCTCCTGCTGCTGGGAGTCCTTCCAGCGAGGGAGGCTCAGACAAAGGGTTTCCTGCCTTGGGAGGTGCTAGCACCACCCCAGACAGGATTTTGTGTATTAGGTAGGCCAAGGCTGAAAGGAATGAGACATGCCTTGGGCACACAAGGTGCCCTGTGCATACACCCGTTCCAACCAGTTGCTGGGTCACTCCAGCCCCAGCTCTGGCGGGAAACTGGACAAAGGATAGGGGGTGTAACCACCCCCCTTCCTGGTCCCACCCAGGGGAGGGACCTAGTCGTAGTGCAGCCCCCTTTAGCTGAATAAAGGTAGGAGCTGGTCCCATTCCCAGTTAGATTAATCTTGACAACTTCCACGAAGAAACTCTTGACCTTCGACCTCCTGAACATCAGAAGACTGAAGAATCTCCCCTATGGTCAGGGAGTGACCATCCTGCTTCGCAGGCACCATCAAGCTCCTGTGCGGTTTGCTGCAAGTCCTTCCTTCCCGGAATCCGACGACCCAGCTCAACGAGACCCGGACCTCCAGACCCCTCTGACCTCTACCCACATCCACAGCACAGCTGGGACCCGTGGGTGCGACGAGCAACGTGGAGACGGCCATCTTGAAGAAACCTGCACAGTGCTTCCAGCACGACCACCGAGGGACCCTCGAGTAAGTGCATCGGGGACTGAGAAGCCCCACATCGACACAGCACCTGCATCAAAGACCAGCCCCCCAGCCTCCACGAGATCTGCTTGGGGCCCTTTTTGCCTGGTTGCTGCCTTTCCTGTTGTCTGGTCACTTGCCGGCTGGCTCGTGACCTCTGAGACGACGACCCGAAGATTTCAACACTGCTAGTCTGGTCCCCCAGACTGGCCCTTGCTTCCTTGTGAAAGAGAAAGACCCCGGACCCTCCTGGTCCGCTCCAGACGCCATCTTTGTTCCACCGCGTGGCTTGCACTAGCCAAGGCCTGTTGACCAGATCGACGATCCAACACCGCCATCAGCAGCAGACTACGTGGGACAGCTCGTGCCTCCAGCCTGGTCATAAAGAACAGCTCCTGGTCCGCGCAGCTACAGAGAGAAGCGACCCTTCCTTCCCCTGAACGCGGCAACAGCATCTGGTTCCCTCCTGGTTCCAGCACCGTCACTGGCTAGTGACCAAGACTCTGTCCCCTTCCCTTTCAGGACTTCTCCTTCCTAGTTCCATCCTTGGAACCACCGGACTCCTCCATCTGGCTGCCTGCCAGCAACTCTTTGTTTCAGGCATCACCGGGAGCAAGGCAGCGAACCCGACACCACTTCAGCCCTATGCACCCGCAGCCTGTGGGTTAGGTAAGTAAAGCTTCTAGGTGCTGAAGTCAGTGTCCACTATCCCAGTGTCCAGGTCCACTGTTGTTTTACCTCCATCCAGCCGGGTTCGTCAGGAATCCGTAACTTTGTAAACTGTAGTATCCATAGACGTTGGTACGCATCCCGCGTGAGAGTTTCCACTCTGCACGTGAGTCCTGTGGGCCTCCTGCTCCTTACTTACCTAGTTCGTAGCGTAGTCCCAGCGATCTTCCAGCCTCTGGATCTCCTTACAGTACTTTCCTTCCTCGCATTCCATTGTTTTTAGTATATGGTTTGTCGTGCCCCTATGGCACACGTGTAAATATTGTGCTAACTCGTATTTCCTGCTTAGTATTGTCATGTGCTTAGCCCTCTGATCTCATAAAGAGTTCAGAGGTGTTGTTATTAATAAATATATTGTTTATTTTCATAACAACCTGTGTGGTGTCCTTTCATCTGGTATTCAAGGGGTTATATTGTGGTAAAACAGCTGGCTTCACATGCCAAAAGAGTTTAGCCTAAGACTGCTTTGTCCATGCTACCATTAGGATAGCTGGTCTATAAGGTTGACTTACAACCAATCACCATAAGGGTTGTTTGGACTGATACAAGGTGATCACTAGAACTAGTAAGCATCATATATCAGGCCAACTTCTCACATTGGTGTGCAGCGGTTGGGATTTGAGCTTGCTGTTGTTTTTACCAAGTATAATCTTGAGATATCATTTGAAAGATCACATAAAGTACCATAGGTACATATAACAAGCTTAGAAATACTCTGAGTTCTACTGAACCAGCTGTTGTAGTAGAAAGGGCCTAGCACATCCTGACTACAGCTCTTAGCAAGGGATCAGTAGGAAAACCCATAGTGTAGGTAGGTGCATCACTTACACCTCACTAGAAAGCATGTCTACCCATGGAGAATCTTCAGAGACTCCCCTAGTGGTTAGTGACCCTCCACAGGTCCTTTCCAGATATGCAGCTCTCAGTTTCCAGGAGATGAGACAATTGTGTACCTCCAGAAAATTGAAACAGGGTTCTAACCCTACCACTCCTTTTCTGTTAGGTCTCTTAGAGACATATGATGGTAGAAAAGCTTCTCATACAGATGGGAGCATGCCAGCCTTAGAAGGTACCCTTGGTGATCCCGACCTCCCTGAAACTGAGGAAGTAGAGGAGGAGGAGGATGAAAAGGATCTTTCTGGGGATGAGGCAGACAAAGGTTCTGAGCTAGTCAGCAGACTTACTAGGGCCAACTTAGACCTACATAGGGAAGGATCTGGGGGACCCCCAGTACTGACCCTAAGCAGGCCTAACTTTAGAGTTAGAAGAGATAGGTCTCATTCTAGGGACTCCAATAGATCTGTGCACTCTCATGCCTCTTCCCAGAGGAGAATGACTCCTCCCCAGAGGAGAATGACTTCCCCTCAGAGGAGAGAGCATGAAGCAAGGATGAAACAGGCTAATCTGAGATCCAGAGGGAAGAACTTGCCCTTGCCAAGGAGAAGCGTGCCTTTGCTAGAGAGCAACAGTTGAGTGGGTTAGTCCCCACTGGTGGCAGCAATATCCCTAAGGATAAAGACAGGAGTTTTGATACTAGACACCTGAGTAAAATAGTGCCCCCCTTTAAACAAGGGGATGACATCCACAAATGGATGACTGCTTTGGTGAGGGCCTGCACTGTCCAGTGCATCCCCCAGAGTCAGTGGGCCGCTATATTGTGGCTCTCCTTTGAAGGTAAAGGTAGAGATAAGCTCCTCACTACTAGAGCTGAGGATGCTAACAATTACCAAGTCCTGAAGAATACACTGATTGACGGGTTTGGCTTAACAACTGAACAGTACAGGTTGCTGTTCAGAGACACCCAGAAAATTCAGGATTGGGCTGACTTTGTTGATTGTGCCACTAAGGCTTTTGAAGGCTGGTTACTGGGAAGTAAAGTTACTGATTACACATGATTGTATAATCTAATTATGAGAGAACAAATCTTAAATAATTGTCAAAATCAGTTGTTGCATCAGCACCTTATTGACTCAGATCTGACCTCTCCCCAAGAATTGGGAAAGAAGGCAGACAGATGGGTCAGGACAAGGGTCAAGCAGCAGAACCAGAACCAGGGTGGTGGCCAGAAGAAAGCGGACCCCAAGGGTAATGAGAATAAGCAGAATGACCAGAAGTCTTCAACAGGGCCCCAACAATCTAAAGAGGGTGGGTCCCAGAATTCCCAGAATTCCCAAAAGAAGAAGAATAATGGTCAGAGGAAACCATGGTGCCAATACTGTAAAAGTAATACTCACTGGTTTAGTGAGTGCACCAAGAAAGGCCCAACTCCTACCACCACTGCCCCTAAGGCATCTGCACCCCCTAGTACAGTTAGTAGTGGTAGTAATCCTCCCAAGGCTATAGTGGGGTTAACCCTGGGAACTGAGGCGGGTTCTGACTTAGTCAGGATACCTACTCAGGCTGTTCTTGTTTTTACTGGGGACATGGATATGACCCCTACAATAAGTCCCAGTACTCTGGGCAAGTACAGGCAAACGCCTTTGATCAATGGAAAATGGCTCAGGCCTACAGGGACACTTGTGCCAGTGTCACTATGGTGACACCAAACTTTGTGGACCCTGAACAGGTAATACTAGGTTCAGACTACCTGGTGACCAATGCTAGCAAGGCCACTACCTCCCATAGTATGGCACTTGTTAATTTCTCCTGGGGAGGGGTAAATGGCCTCAAAGGGTTGTTGTTAGTTCAGACCTCCCAGTGGACTGTCTTTTGGGCAATGATTTGGAATCCTCCTTATGGTCAGATGTGGAGTATAGGACTCATGTGGAAATGTTAGGTTTATCAGCACATGTCCTTGCTGTGACTAGGTCACAGGCCAAGAAATGCCCAGCTGAACTAGTGCTGGATCCTGGAAGAATGGACCAGACACTACCCAAGAGAAAGAGCAGTAGGGGTAAGGTTGACCCTTCCCCCCTGCCTCAGGTGGAGGATCAGCTCTCTCAGGAGACTGACCCCAAGACCTCAGAAGGAACTGTCCTAGAAGAGCTTGAGCCTGAACAGGTTGAGTTTCTTGGGACAGGGGGACCTTCCAGGGCAGACTTGAGGCAGGCACAGTTAGACTGTTCCTCTCTTGAACCCCTCAGACAGCAGGCTGCTGCTGAGGCTGCAGGGAATGCTACAGGTGCCCTTAAGGTATATTGGGACGATGGACTCCTATACTCTGAGGCAAGAGACCCCAAGCCTGGTGCTACCAGGAGGCTGGTCATCCCCTTGTCTCTTAGAGGTTTCCTTCTCACCTTAGCCCATGAAATTCCCCTTGCAGGTCACTTAGGCCAGAACAAGACTTGGGACAGGCTTGCCCCACACTTTCACTGGCCTCATATGTCTGAAGACACAAAAGAGTTTTGCCGCTCATGTGTCACCTGCCAAGCCAGTGGCAAATCAGGTGGCACAACAAAGGCCCCCCTTATACCACTACCTGTGGTGGGGGTTCCCTTTGAAAGAGTGGGGATTGACATTGTTGGACCAATGGACCCCCCAACAGCATCTGGGCACAGATTTATACTGGTGGTAGTGGATCATGCCACCAGGTATCCAGAAGCTATTCCCCTTAGGACCACTACAGCTCCTGTTGTGGCTAGGGCTCTGGTTGGAGTTTTCTCCAGAGTGGGGTTTCCTAAGGAGGTTGTCTCTGACAGAGGTGCACACTTCATGTCAGGATACTTGACTGCTATGTGGAAGGAGTGTGGTGTAAATTACAAATTCACCACACCCTATCACCCACAATGCAATGAGCTTGTTGAAAGATTCAACAAGACCCTCAAAGGGATGATAAAAGGGTTACCTGAAAAGCTTAGGCGAAGATGGGACATCCTTTTACCCTGCCTTCTGTTTGCTTACAGAGAGGTCCCACAGAAGGGGGCTGGTTACAGCCCTTTTGAGCTTTTGTTTGGACATCCTGTAAGAGGACCCCTATGTCTTGTGAAGGAAGGATGGGAGTTACCTCTCAAAAAGCCTAAACTTGACATAGTGGACTATGTACTTGGTCTCCGCTCCAGGATGGCAGAGTACATGGAGAAGGCATCTAAAAACCTGGAGGCCAGCCAAGAACTTCAAAAAGCTTGGCACGACCAAAAGGCTGTCCTAACTGTTTACCATGCAGGACAGAAGGTGTGGGTGTTGGAGCCAGTGGCCCCAACAGCTCTCCAAGACAAATGGTCTGGACCCCACATCATCATTGAGCAAAAGGGAGAAGTCACCTACTTGGTGGACATGGGAACTCCCAGGAGCCCTCACAGAGTACTTCATGTGAATAGGCTCAAAGCATTTGTTGACAGGGAGGACATGGGCTTGCTCATGGCCACAGATGAGGGGCAGGAGGAAGAGAGTGACCCTCTCCCAGACCTGCTCACTCAGAACCCTGATGATGGGTCAGTAGATGGTGTAGTCCTTTCTGACAGCCTCTCTGAGCATCAACAAAAGGATTGTAAGCAAGTCCTTCAATCCTTCAGACAAATGTTTTCTCTGACCCCCAGTCAGACAAACTGGTGCACACATGAGGTGGACACTGGAGACAGTCTGCCTATAAAGAGTAAAATCTACAGGCAACCTGACCACGTCAGGGACTGCATAAAGCAAGAAGTACAAAAGATATTGGAATTGGGAGTCATTGAACCCTCAGAGAGCCCTTGGGCTAGTCCTGTAGTTCTAGTACCTAAACCTCACACCCAGGATGGTAAGAGAGAGATGAGGTTTTGCGTAGACTACAGGGGTCTCAATGCTGTCACTAAGACAGATGCCCATCCAATACCTAGGGCAGATGAACTGATAGACAATTTGGCTTCTGCAACTTTCTTAAGTACATTTGACCTGACAGCTGGTTATTGGCAGATCAGGTTAGCTGAGGATGACAAAGCCAAAACAGCATTTTTGACCCCTGGAGGTCATTACCAGTTTGTGGTGATGTTTGAAAAATGCACCTGCCACTTTTCAAAGGTTGGTGAACCAAGTTCTCACTGGGTTGGATGACTTTTGTGCAGCATATCTAGATGATATTGCGGTCTTTAGCTCCACCTGGGAGGATCACCTGATCCACCTAAGGAAAGTTTTAAAGGCCCTGCAAAAGGCAGGCCTCACTATCAAGGCTACTAAGTGCCAGATAGGGCAGAGTCAAGTTGTATACTTGGGCCACCTTGTAGGTGGAGGCCAAGTTCAACCTCTGGAGAGCAAGATACAGGCCAAAAAGGACTGGGCTCCTCCAACCACCCAGACACAGGTCAGAGCTTTCTTGGGCCTGTCTGGTTATTATAGGAAATTTGTCAGAAATTATGGAAACATTGTGACTCCACTTAATGACCTGACAAGTAAAAAAATGCCAAAGAAAGTTCAGTGGACAGTTAGCTGTCAGAAGGCATTCGATGACCTAAAGCAGGCCATGTGCACTGCACCTATTCTCAAGAGTCCAGACTACTCCAATCCTTTCATTGTCCAAACAGATGCTTCTGAGTTGGGTGTGGGAGCTGTTCTATCTCAGCTGAATATTGATGGTCATGACCAGCCCATTGCTTTTATAAGTAGAAGGCTGACCCCTAGAGAGAAACGTTGGTCAGCTATTGAGAGGGAGGCCTTTGCTGTGGTTTGGGCCCTGAAGAAGTTGAGGCCATACTTGTTTGGTACTCACTTCAAGATTCAGACCGACCATAAGCCCCTCTTATGGCTAAATCAAATGAAGGGTGAAAACCCCAAACTTCTTAGGTGGTCCATTTCCCTACAGGGGATGGACTTTACAGTGGAGCACCGCCCAGGGACTGACCATGGTAATGCAGATGGTCTCTCCAGGTACTTCCACTTAGAACAAGAAGACTCACCTGGTCAAGGTTAGTTTGATGTCCCTAAGTTTGGGGGGGGGGGTTATGTAGGAGAGTGGGGTCTGCAATCCCATGGCCGCCCCAGATTTTTGCTTTTTGCTTCACTGATTTACGACTTTCCCTGGCTGTGGGCCTGCTAATCAGACCCACATCCTAGCTGTTCTCTCTCTAAAAATACAACCATGTACCCTAGATGCATTTACCAATTGGTACTGGGCCACCTTATCAGTCCCTGTACAGTATACCTTAGGTATCCAGGGCATAGGTGTACCCAGGGCCTACCAGGGGCTGAAGCATGCATTATGCCACCCCTGGCTGGCCATCTAAACAGACACAACTGGCTGCACGACAGCTGGGGCAAGGTGGTGTAATCACCCTTTGCTTTAGATATAGTCCCCTATATCTAAACCTAAAATGGACACATATATTCCTATCAGTCACTCCTAGAGAAGGCCTTATCAATCCTGAAGGCAGAGTGCTTGGAATTATGTGAGATGGTGCTCTGGCATGAGCTGAGCCCGTTTGCAGCTTGAAGAACCAAGTCCTAATAGCTGTTCCATGATAACGCTATACCATATACTCTTAAGTGCATTATAATCCTCGCGGTTAAATGCTAACTCTGGTATAACATTATCAAAACATGTCGAGTAAGGTGTCATACGAATTGGAATACTACCCCCTCGCCAATTCTGGCGACGGGAGTAGCATTCCACCCTTCTAGAGGGATACGACATGTATGTAACTGTGAACCCCGGTTAAAGTTAACTCGAGCCTCAGCATCACAAGATGGATGCTGCCACCACAGACACAAGTCTGACCTCCTGCTGCTGGGAGTCCTTCCAGCGAGGGAGGCTCAGACAAAGGGTTTCCTGCCTTGGGAGGTGCTAGCACCACCCCAGACAGGATTTTGTGTATTAGGTAGGCCAAGGCTGAAAGGAATGAGACATGCCTGGGGCACACAAGGTGCCCTGTGCATACACCGGTTCCAACCAGTTGCTGGGTCACTCCAGCCCCAGCTCTGGCGGGAAACCGGACAAAGGATAGGGGGTGTAACCACCCCCCTTCCTGGTCCCACCCAGGGGAGGGACCTAGTCGTAGTGCAGTCCCCTTTAGCTGAATAAAGGTAGGAGCTGGTCCCATTCCCAGTTAGATTAATCTTGACAACTTCCACGAAGAAACTCTTGACCTTCGACCTCCTGAACATCAGAAGACTGAAGAATCTCCCCTATGGTCAGGGAGTGACCATCCTGCTTCGCAGGCACCATCAAGCTCCTGTGCGGTTTGCTGCAAGTCCTTCCTTCCCGGAATCCGACGACCCAGCTCAACGAGACCCGGACCTCCAGACCCATCTGACCTCTACCCACATCCACAGCACAGCTGGGACCCGTGGGTGCGACGAGCAACGTGGAGACGGCCATCTTGAAGAAACCTGCACAGTGCTTCCAGCACGACCACCGAGGGACCCTCGAGTAAGTGCATCGGGGACTGAGAAGCCCCACATCGACACAGCACCTGCATCAAAGACCAGCCCCCCAGCCTCCACGAGATCTGCTTGGGGCCCTTTTTGCCTGGTTGCTGCCTTTCCTGTTGTCTGGTCACTTGCCGGCTGGCTCGTGACCTCTGAGACGACGACCCGAAGATTTCAACACTACTAGTCTGGTCCCCCAGACTGGCCCTTGCTTCCTTGTGAAAGAGAAGCACCCCGGACCCTCCTGGTCCGCACCAGACGCCATCTTTGTTCCACCGCGTGGCTTGCACTAGCCAAGGCCTGTTGACCAGATCGACGATCCAACACCGCCATCAGCAGCAGACTACGTGGGACAGCTCGTGCCTCCAGCCTGGTCGTAAAGAACAGCTCCTGGTCCGCGCAGCTACAGAGAGAAGCGACCCTTCCTTCCCCTGAACGCGGCGACAGCATCTGGTTCCCTCCTGGTTCCAGCACCGTCACTGGCTAGTGACCAAGACTCTGTCCCCTTCCCTTTCAGGACTTCTCCTTCCTAGTTCCATCCTTGGAACCACCGGACTCCTCCATCTGGCTGCGGGTTAGGTAACTAAAGCTTTTAGGTGCTGAAGTCAGTGTCCACTATCCTAGTGTCCAGGTCCACTGTTGTTTTCCCTCCATCCAGCCGGGTTCGTCAGGAATCCGTAACTTTGTAAACTATAGTATCCATAGACGTTGGTACGCATCCCGCGTGAGAGTTTCCACTCTGCACGTGAGTCCTGTGGGCCTCCTGCTCCTTACTTACCTAGTTCGTAGCGTAGTCCCAGCGATCCTCCAGCCTCTGGATCTCCTTACAGTACTTTCCTTCCTCGCATTCCATTGTTTTTAGTATATGGTTTGTCGTGCCCCTAAGGCACACTTGTAAATATTGTGCTAACTCGTATTTCCTGCTTAGTATTGTCATGTGCTTAGCCCTCTGATCTCATAAAGAGTTCAGAGGTGTTGTTATTAATAAATATATTGTTTATTTTCATAACAACCTGTGTGGTGTCCTTTCATCTGGTATTCATCAAGGGGTTATATTGTGGTAAAACAGCTGGCTTCACATGCCAAAAGAGTTTAGCCTAAGACTGCTTTGTCCATGCTACCATTAGGATAGCTGGTCTATAAGGTTGACTTACAACCAATCACCATAAGGGTTCTTTGGACTGATACAAGGTGATCACTAGAACTAGTGAGCATCATATATCAGGCCAACTTCTCACAGTCTCTTCAAATCAAAATTTACATCCTGCTACTAAACAGACAGTCACTCTGGAATAAGAAAACCCTGGCAACCTCTGTCTTCTTTATGGCATGACAGGGACATTGGAAACAACAACTGCATACCTACAGTACAACTTAAGGGCTCCCCAGTTACATACATGCTGTAACACTATATGCTCTCCCATCCATATTTGGGCTAGTCCTTCAACTTTCCCCACTCCGGATCTCATTATTTTAAATTTGCTGAACGATTCTCCCCAGCCATGTATACATGACTCTGTCTCATTTTGTTTTTGGTTGTATTAAATTCTATAATGCAGAAATGACAGCAAATAAACCACACGTAGGACATAAATTAAATTAAAATACCATAGTGAAGGCTGGCTACTAAGCAAAGTAGCAGTAAATGAGTGTGCTGACTGCAATAAAGCAGAATTTTGAGTCTATAGTGGGTGTGAGGGAAATAGAGTCATGGCGTCAAGCCTGGTTGGTCCATGTGTTATCCATTCTGCTCCTTGAGATATCTTCTGTTTCTCTTCCAGGTGAAAATTCTACCCTGAAGATCTGGTCCTATCTGTTCTCCGGAGTCGGGACCTTCACAATGTTGTTGGGCTTCCTGGGTTGCCTTGGATCACTCAAGGAAATCAAATGCCTGCTGGGATTTGTGAGTACTCAGTCCTTTCAATGAAATACTTTTATAGCTTTATTTTGGTTTCTTACTGTCGGATGCATAGGGACATTGGGAGATCTGCAACAGCCCAGGCGCTTTGAAAAGATGATTGGTGCAGGACAGAGACAGCCATATGCCAGGAACAGGTTGACTAACTGCTCCAGCTCTACCAGACTTCTACAAGACTCTAGTTGTCTGAATATAGCTCTGTGGGTCAGTCTGCAAGGTCCCATGGTCTGCTTTCATACTCTTCATCAGCCACAGTTCATCACAATGTGCTATCGCCCCAGGTGTGATCATCCTATCTATGCTGTACCACTTACCCGAGTGCGGTCCTTTGGGTTGTTACTGAGCCCCAATTCCTTGACATTGTTTAGCAATTTCTCCAAGATTCTCGCAACCCTCAAACTCTAATCCACATTTGGGAGGGACCTTGCCTGGCTGCTAATCTACAAAGACATTTATCAGGATGCGAAGTTGTACTCCGGTAGTGCTACTTAGCGTCCTCATAAATCCCTTTATGAATAGCACCCAGATGCTCAATCCCTATTAGTAAAAGTGCACAGTCCTTTCTATTTACACTAAGTATATATGCAATTCAGTGAATATTCTCATTTTAGATGTTTTGGGGCTGATTGACAAAGTGGTTTATGAGTGTAGGTAAAATAGTCCTCATATGAGAAGCAGTACTAATGTAGTACTATTTCACGTACTCATGAGTACCTTTGTGAATCGGATTGGACCCTCTGTATTTTCATGTGCTTGAGATATGGAAGTAAAAACGGATAGGTAAAAGGGATAAGATACGACAGAAGCAAGTAATAGGAGCAGCTGTACAATCGGCCTGGCAAAGACCACGGAACAGTTGAGAATCATGAGTTTTTCACTCACAGGCAACCATCAGGCTCAAGCCACAATCTGCCAGTCCATGAGCTGTCCCTCCCTTTCTGAACCAGAAGACAGAGCGCCGGTCTTTCTGGATGTTGTAGTACTCATCGTCGCTGGACCGCCGCGATATGTGCTGTGCAGCCAGATCAGTGCCCACACGTTTGGACTTCTGGCTGTAATTGGTTCCGCTTTAGTAGCCTTAATCCCTCCTTCTTTCCTCTGATATATAATATTTTAATTTCAAAGGTATTTTATAACTGCCAATTGAGTATTCATTAGTGAATTAACCAATAAAGTAATAGATAGATATATTTATATATATGTTGACATGCGGACTAATTGTGCAAGGCGACTGTAGAATGATCTGACATCAATGTTTATTCTTTTCACCCAGCTATGCATTTCTAAGAATTCCCTTACATAAGCATTCCAGAATGTGCGTTGATGATGTCTTCATGAGGTTTGAGAACTCCTGAGACATCATCACCCAATGCAAGGTCTAAAAGAAACTGCTCCGGGCCTCTTGTTTTAGGCAGCAGCTTCATTATAATGAAAAGCATTTCCACCTTTCACAAAATAGGATTAATTTAAGGTGAATAAATCATTCTTAGGTCACAATACACCAACTGTGCATGTTTTAATTTTTATTTAATGTGTCCCTTTCTGAATTTGTATTTCCCTTGAAGTGAACCAGATTTTATGTTTTTTCTGGGCTTATTATCTCCCTTCCATCTTTCCTGCAGTATTTTGGATTCCTGCTCCTGCTGTTTGCCACACAGATAACTGCCGGAGTTCTGGTTTACACTCAAAGAAACAATGTAAGTTACAGAGAGTGCAGTCTGGGGTTAGCTCAGGAGGGTGTCTGAGAGTATTGTGCAATGGGATTGTCTCAGGAGGTCGTCTCTGAGCTGTTGTGGTTTTTTCGGCGTTGCTTTAAGGGTTTAGATACCCGATTTTATTAGGATGTTATTTATATCTGTGACCATTTTAGCTTGGATTGGAAACTGAACAAAAGCTTGTTTAACGCATCAGTATTTTTTAAATTGGAGCCTGGATGGCTGAATTCATGACATATTTTCAGAATACCACATAAGAGCCATCTGCACGGAATCTAAATGGAACCTATTTTGTAGTCAAGTTATTCTACCAATGTGGCATGGTTGTGGTCCTCTTAGGCCCATGTTATTCCCCGATCCTGCATTTTAACATTGAGCACATAGACTGTTAAAAAATCTTTGCTCTGGAATAATTCTGCTCTCCATGTCACACCTTGAAAACACAGGGCCGTTTGCGACCGAAAAAATGCCTTTTCGAATGTACAAAATGCAAAATGTGATTCAGTAACTTGTTACCAAATTGCATTTTGCATTTGCAATTTGGTATTTGGAAGGGGCGTGTTTAGGTCGTCTCTTCCAAATACTGAATCTGTATGGTACCCCTTCCTCTCTGAGAATGTAAATAACAATATGTTTTTAAGAGCAGACAGTGGTCCAAGAAGATCAGGCAGTGGTCCCATGGCAGGGAAGGAAACTGTCAGCAGAGAATTTTGCAAAGAGGATTAACAGGAATTAATTGAATTTACAGTTTACATCATATCTTAGCAAGAAGTACAGTTCCTGGATTTATCGATCTATGTAGTAGATGGAAAGGTACGTACCAAAACATTCCGAAAGAGCACTGCAGGTAACGCGATACTGCATGCTCATAGTTTCCACCCTACTAAACTCAAGAACAGTATGTGGAGAATTTGCATACGAGGAGAAAATGTAGTTGTCCAGAGCAACTTTCCAAAGCACAGAGTGAATTAAATCAAAGATTTGGAATGCGAGGCTATAACAAAGTTATTCTAGAAAAAGCTAAGGATAAAACCCATTTGAAGCCCAGGGAACAGCTAATATTCCCAGACTGAAACAGTATAGACGTTGTTCCTGACAAGCAAGATCAAAAATTCAGTTTCATTACTGGGTACAATACACAGCATCAAAAGATCAGAGCTGTATTTCAAAAACACTGGCACTTAGTACGCAGTGGTCCCATCTTAGGGCCAAAGACAGATGAAGACCCCTCATCACTTTCTGCAAAGCAACATCAATGAGGCAAGACTTTGTGATCAATAGTCCAGGTATGCAGCAATAAGAAACATGACTGAGAGAAAGTAAGGGTTTCAAGAGGTGCCACAAATGCAAACCTGTCATTTTGGTGTCAACATCACAAAAGTGCCCTTACCTTTCACAGATAGAAAGTGGAAGATTATGAAACCGCTAAACTGTCAAAATTCAATTTGCTTTATATGCCCTGAGATGCACCTGTTCCAAAATGTACATAGGTAGTACCATTTTACTTGTACATCAGTGTATTTTACAACATATTAGAGCCATAAAAACAAAGACCAAACGTTCCTAGTAGCCAGACATTTCGAACAGGTGCATGGCAACAAAGTAAAGGATTTGGAATACTTTGTGTTGGACCAGGTGCCCAAAAGGCTAAGGGGAGGCAACAGAGAGAAATATCTGAGCAAATTGGAAGGACAATATATTTTACGTTTTAATTCCAAGATCCCCAATGGCCTTAACACCAAGGAGGAGTTGCATGTCCACCTATGAACTGTAATCATGAGTGATGTATCTGGTGATTATGTTGAACTTTGAAGTAGTTATGATTTCCAACCATAATGTTTGGTTCCAAAGTTGCACTATCTGAGTACACTCCTGCAAACAATGTTTTATCTAAATTTTAAAAGATTTTCGTAATTTGCACTGCACTTTAGCACCAAGAGTACCTACATATAACCGGTATGAATTTCAGACATATGCTCTAACAGTGTTAACAGTCACTTGCCCTGTATAAGTGTTGTAAGTACATGTCATCCATGCGCCTTGCAATTGTTTACGGTGAGTTTGATGATTTAATACTACAGAAAGTTTGTAGCACATTGGTGCAATGTAACAACAACACGCGATCGGACTCTGTAAAAAGTTGTTGGCAAGGCAGAGGTGATTCTAACATTTAAAAAAAAAATCTTTTTATTGAAACATAACAGCTCCATCTAATACACATCAGATAGCAGTGGAAGTGCATTGGTAGTTTCACAATACATGAGTATAAAAAAAAAACCTTTTGGTGTGTGCACTATTGGTCTACCCCCAAATCATGATTTGATTTGATAAAAATGTATATTGCGCAGAACAATAACCCGCAGGTATCAAGGCGCCTAACAATCAGATCAAAGTGGGAATGTACAACCTTACATATAGGCTTGCAGGAAAAGGCGAGTTTTAAGGGCACTACGGAATTTCTGCAGGGACGGTAGGGACCTGAGATCAAGGGGAAGGTCATTCCACCATTTAGGGGCAAGAGTAGAAAAAGCCCTGCCACCCCACTTGGCTCTGCGTATGCGGGGGACTGTCAGGAGCAGTTTCTTGGAGGAGCGCAGGGCCCTTCCAGGGGTGTAATGGGAAATGATGGAGCCGACTCCCATGGCACTGTTCTTTGCAATGGCTCTGTAAGTCATGCATAGGACTTTGAAGCGCACTCGGTGTTCTACCGGCAGCCAGTGCAGCGCTTTCCTGGCCAACGTGGCCGAGGAGCGTTTGGGGATATCTAAAACAAATCTGGCTGCGGCGTTCTGGACTACCTGCAAGCGCTGCAGAAGGCTCCTATTTAGGCCCGCATACAGCGCATTGCAGTAGTCCAGTCGTGAGCCAATGAGAGCGACAGCTATTTGTTTTCTGGACTGCAGGGAGAGATACTTCCTGATTCTTCTGAGGGTGTGAATGATGCCCCAACAGGTGGAGATGGTTCTACTAACCTGTCTGCTCATGTCCAGGGCAGGGTCTATCATCACCCCAAGATTCTTAGCAGATGCCGTGGGGGAGGGACATATTCCTAACGAGTCAGGCCACCAGCTGGCTGACCATGTGTCCTCTTTCCCTCCGAACACCATCACCTCCGTCTTCTCCCCATTCAGCTTAAGTGAATTGTGGATCATCCACAGACCAACCGCCTCCATACAAGATCTGAAATTGGAGGCGGTTGGTACATCTGAATGAGAAAGAGAGACGAGGATTTGGGTGTCATCAGCGTAAGAAACTACCTCCATCCCGAAAGATCTAATTAATCTGGCCAGTGGGGTCACATAGATATTAAATAGGGTCGGACTAAGAGCCGACCCCTGCGGGACCCCACACAGCACAGGTCGGGATGGAGATAGAAACTCTCCCAGCTTCACTCTTTGTTCCCTTCCAACAAGGAAGGAGGTCAAGAGATCTAGAGCTGCGCCCTTCACTCCCACTTCCCTCAGACGAGATGTAAGTACTGAGGGGGAGAGGGTATCAAAAGCCGCAGTTAGATCCAACAGGACTAGGAGGGTGGTCTGGCCCCCATCTACTTGAGTGCGGATCTTATCGAGCATAATGGTAAGGGCCGACTCAGTGCTGTGTTCCCTCCTGAATCCATGCTGGGAGAGGTCCAGGCAGCTCGAGCTATCCACAAAGGCGGCAAGATACTTGTTTAGATGTGAATCAAGCATCTTCGCAGGGGCTGGGACCAGTGAGATCGGCCGGAAGTTTTTTAGGACCTCCGGGTCGAGGGAAGCCTTCTTCAGCAGAGGTTTCACTACTGCGCTCTTCCACTCCGAGGGGAAGAGACCGTCCCTCAAGGCTAGATCATGCCCGACGAGATCCAATACTCTACGCTAAAACATCCTTGCCACCCTATCTAGGCCCCCCTCCCTAATCTAAGTCCTCCCCCCGCCCTCCCTCCCTATCCCCCCTGCTTCATGCTCAGTACCTCTCGCAATCATAGGCTAGTGGCCCCTCAGTAAATGGAGTTACCGAACATACACAATGCACGGTACTCAGTAGGAGAGTTCCTATAGGGGGTACCCTCAACCCATTGGTGAAGCATCTGGGGGATCCAGCCATTCTCCTCTGTACCTTCTCCATGCCAGCCATATCTTTACCCATTTCTTGGGGCAGCCCCGACTGTTATAAATGACTTTCTCTGCCCTCTGGCACCAGTCCATATCTCGCTCCCATTCCTCTATCGTTGGTGACAGGTCACTCCCCCAGAGTCGAGCTATGTTCCTTTTGGCCACCATACTTGCGAAAGCTAACCATGTCTTGTCCCATTTGGGCCAGGCAACGTCACCCGTCACCCCCAGAACGTGCCATCGAGCCTCCAGCGGCACCTCCGCCTCAACCACCTCCTCCATGATGTCTTTCAGTCTGACCCAGTATGCACGGATTTTGGGATAGTCCCATAGAATGTGAAAGAAGGTGCCCTCCTCCCCACAGCCCCTCAAGCAGAATTGTGTTGTCGCAAACCCCATCTTAAATTGGACCGTTCGAGGGGTGTAAGACCTATGGAGGATGCGCAGCTGAACTGATCTGAATCTAGCTCGAATCGCCACTTCTCTAGGACACTGCAAGGCCTCATTCCAGTCATCGTCCTCCAACAAGCCAAGGTCTGATTCCCACTTTTCCCTCAATGGCCCCAGTGTGTCCGGAATGTTATTAATGAGCTTTTTGTAGATAAGTGAGATAGCTTTATCAATCATAGGGTCTAACAGTAGCCTGTCCTCAAGTGGGGCGTACTCAGGCAGTTGGTCCTCCTGTTTCATATGTGCGTGCAATGCGTGTTTAAATTGTTGGTAGTGTAGAAATTCGCCATCCCCCATTTGGAATTCCATCTTTAGGGTCGCGAAATCCACCAATTGCCCCCTCTTCCATACGTCCCCCAGCTTATCTATGCCTATCAGACTCCACTGGCACAGGTCGCGGAGTTTCTCAACCTCCCTAAGGAAGTCGCCTTTCCATAAAGGCGTTTGGACCGTAAGCTTCGCCTCCCACCCAAGCAACTTCGTTGCCCGTTTCCACACCCCTACCGCCACCGCAGTCTGGGGAGGCAAGGACTGGCTGCGCCTGGTTTTAGAGTATAGAGCCGCCAAATACGAATCCACTTCCAGGGCCATACGGTCCACCCGATAAGCGGGTTCCTCCTGTGGGGCAAACACCCAACCATTTATATTGACCAACTGTGTTGCACAATAGTATAACAGGATGTTGGGCACTGCCAGCCCCCCCTCATAGGGACCCCGCTGCAGTTTCCGAAGAGCAATTCTCTGACACACTCCACTCCACAATAAGGAGCGTTGCTCAGACTCCACCGTTTTAAAGACATGCTCCGGGATCGGGAAGGACGAGCTCTGCAGTACATAAAGCAGACGAGGCAGGGCCATCATTTTGAATAACACGGCCCTGCCCATTAGGGAGACCGGGAGAGTCCTCCAGTGCAGCACGTGAAGGTGGTCCAGTTGTGTCTGTACATTTAACTGGAGGAGTTCAGTGTCAGATGGTGTGACCTATATTCCCAGATACCGGAACATTGTGCACCAGACTAGGCCCTCGCAGTCGTCCACGGTGAGAGGCTGGGGTCCCGCCAGAACATAGCCCAAGGATTTACTCCAGTTGATGCGATACCCAGAGTATTCCCCGAATGAGCGCAACATGACCATCAGCCTTTGTATGGACGGTTGCTGGGCATACAGCAAAATGTCATCGGCATATAACGATATGCGTTCCTCCCATCCTCCCCCAAGGTCTATGCCCCACACCCCAGGATCCGTCCTAACCCAATGCGCCAGTTGTTCCAGTGCTAGGGCAAAGAGAGTTGGGAGAGGGGGCAGCCTTGCCGCGTGCCGCGCCCTAATCGGAATTCCCGCGACATAGCCCCATTGACCCGAACCCTCGCCAGTGGCTCCGTGTACAGTAGTTTCACCCAGGCGCAAAAGTTGTCTCCAAAGCCCAACTTCTCCAAAACTGCGTATATATAGCGCCATTCAATGCTATCAAAGGCCATATAGGCGTCAAGAGGTAGCAGTGTCGCTGGCAATTCCCGGCGTGTGGCTACCGTCTGCAGGACCCCGAACAGGCGACGCAAATTGAGTCGCGTGCTCCTATGGGGCATAAAGCCCGACTGGTCCGGGTGGACCAGCGATTGTATCACCGCACCCAGGCGCGTGGCCAGGATCTTCCCCAGGACCTTTGTCTCATAGTTAAGGAGGGAGATAGGTCTGTATGAGCTGCATTCCTCCTGCGGTTTTCCTGTCTTATGGATCACAATGATCGTTGCCAACCGTAAATCCCTCGGGAGCCGCCCAATCTCCCGCGCCTCGAGGAACATACTGCACATGTGGGGCACTGTGCGGCTAGCCACACAGCCAAACGCCTCCGCTGGGAACCCATTGGGCGCCGGGGCCTTTCCTGTCTGCAGGTCCCCCATGGCCTCCTCCACTTCCTTGACCGTGATATCCGCTTCCAGCACGTCCCTGTCCGCGGACTCTAGTATGGGCAGCCGCAAGGGGGCCAGGAAATCGCGACACTCCTGTTCGTCTCTAGACGTGTGGGATCAGTAGACCTCCTCATAATATCGGGCGAAATCCTCCGCTATTGCCACGCTCGTTGTGGTCACTGACCCATCTGGACGCTCTGTCCTCGGTACCCAGCTGCGGTCCCGGTCTCTCTTCTCCAGCCAGGCGATCATTTTATTCACCTTGTCCCCCAAATCGTACACCCTCCGTTGAGTGGCAAGTGCATGCAATCGCGCGTGTTCCGTCAGGACATCCCGTAGCTCTTTACTTAGAAGGCGTGCCTTATGCTGCCTGTCCCGCTCCTGCGCCTGAGTAAGCCCTGTCCTACCTTCCAGAGCAATAAGCTCCGATTCCAGTTTCTCCACCTGCGCATGTTTGTCTTTGCGCCGTCTCCCAACCTCGGCTTGTACAAAATCCCTGGCCACTGTCTTGTACGCTTCCCACACTATCCCAGGGGAGCTCACAGAGCCTAACTTGTCATCGAAGTAATGATCTACCCTCTCCCGGAACCTCTCCTGAAACTCCCTGTCCTTAAATAAAAAGGAATCAAGCCGAGGGGGGACACTCCAATCTCGCCTGGGACCCATCATCTGAACCCCCACCGGTGCATGGTCAGAGATCCCTCTAGCTTTATGATGTCCGTCTATAAAAAGGTTCATGCAGTCCGCTAGTGTAAATATGTAATCGATCCTAGAGGACGACCCATGGGCTGCGGAGATGTGCGTGTATTGTCTGACTTGTGAGTTATGCGTCCTCCATAGATCGACCAAGCCCAGTGCCGGTGCAAAGTCCTTGAGGTGGCCTGTCCCTCCCCTACCCAGTGTAGTCGGTGATCTGTCTAGTTCTCTAGCCTTCACATCATTCGTGTCCCCACCCAGGACCAATGTCCCCGTAGGCATTTCCAACAGCAACTTTCCAATATCAGGGAGGGTAGTCGCGTGTAGCTTCGGAGTAATGTATAGTGAGCAGAAGTTCAGAGTGTGGCCCTCCCATTGTGCAGATAATGCCGCAAAGCGACCCAGGGGATCAGACCAGCAGCGCCCCAAGACCATTGGCAAAGAGTTTTTAATTAGGATACCTACTCCCCTAGAAGCCGTTGTAAAGCCAGAGTGGGCACGAAGGGTGTAACCAAACCTGTCTAGGGCCTTGCAGTGATTCCCCAGCAGATGCGTCTCCTGCAGGAGTACAACATCAGGGGCGTGCCTGCGTAGGTATTGAAGCACAACAGTGCGCTTGATCTTGTTCTGCAGGCCGTTCACATTCCAGGATATTATGTCAAGGTGTTGCGTTTTAGGCGTGTGTGGCCCAGCCATTGTCCCCGCAAAATCTAAGGGGTAGTGACCAAATCTCCCTACCACCCCCCTCCCACCCGCCAATTGAGTGTGTTGATGGAGTCAAAACAAACAAACAATACAAAAACAAATCATGAAAACTAGAACAAAGCCCCCATTTTGCCCCAGCAACAACCCCCCACCCTGCTACGTCGGCCAACTGCGCCAGACATCCCCAACAAGCAGAGCGCCTGTGGCCCTTAAAACGATAAACTCAGGGGTGAGTGGTGCAACCAAGTCCAGCATCCGGGGCTCCCATCCGACCCCCCCTTACAGTTCATTAGGTAGTCCAGCGATCGCCCTGATCTAGAGCAGCATCCCATAACGGAGGAGGACCCTCCCAAGACTCAACCAGGGTCACCCGGATTCTAACATTTTAACACTTTGACACTTATTGTTCTAGATAAATTGCTACACTGGTACGGAATGTAGTATATTACATACGGATGTATGACATTACAACGCATGCATTTACATCGCATGCCTTTACAACGTAAGTATTACAACGCAGTCCATTACAACGCATAGTGCTTTGGGGTGCTGGATAGTGAATAGTTTAATTTACTATTTCAACTCCAGTCCCCGTGGACACTAGGGAAGGTTATTGGATAGTAAATTAACCTATTCCCTTTCCTAGAGCGCCCCCCAGAGCAATGCGTTGTAATAGTTTGCGTTGTAATGGTTGCGTTGTAAAGGCTCTGCGATGTAAAAGTTGCGTTGTAAGTATTGTTCACCATTACATACAATCATTCATTTGTTAAGATGACTTACGAATTGGCACAGGCCACTTTTTTCTGAAAGAAAATGCACGTCACTTTAATTTGTGAATTTAGCACTGTCAGTTTAAGAATACTGAAACTTTATGTGGATATATAAAAAGCAAACAAAAATGGCGGCAACATTAGGTTTGACAAAGACTGCTGCTGCGGTTGAAATGCGTTACCTGGTTGCTGTAGCTCAATAAAGCTCTTTTTATGTGAGCCACTATTATAGGGCGAGGCAAACAATATATTTTTGTAAATTATATTTTAGACACAATATATATTTTACCCGATATTGTTGATTCTGATATAGTGTCGTGATCCCGAAGGACACTGCTGGAGTTCACCTTGGAATAAGAGGTCTGTCCTCTCTGAAAGATCTTTGGGGACTTGGGTGCAGTTAGAGCCTGATACGTGACTGAGCCTCCACTCTACTTACAAACTTTTTACAGAGAAAAGCACTTCAGGAATTCTACATGGTTCCATATAGGTTAGTTCATCTACCCTTTAGGTGACAGAACTGTGTCGAAACATTATCCCAGTGCTGTGTTTTTTTTATGCCAGCAGTGCAGTTCCACCGAATATCTTAGTACCAGTTCAGTGTGCACCGTACAGTGTATTTTCTGGATGATTGTTAGTAATGAAGACATTCTACAGGTGCTATACTGTTGAAGGAAGTCTCCCATCAACTGTTCCGCTGATTCATGGAGGACAAGAGTAGCCACAGAATGCAGAACTTGTTAAGCAATCCATTAATCAATCAGGGTTTTGGAGCGCACACTACTCACTCGTTAGGGTCTCAGGGTGCTGATGGGAGGGTGTGAGCAGCTCCGTTGGGGTCATTTGAAAAGCCAGGTCTTGAGGTCTTTCCTGGATTGGTGCAGTGTCGGGTTTTGCCAAAGGTGAAGGGGGTGATCGTTCCAGGGCTTGGCTGCAAAGTAGTGGAAGAACCTTCCACCTGCTCTGGTCCTGTAGAAACATGGGACCGTGGCTAGAGGGAGGTCGGCTGAGCAGAGGTTTCTCTTAGGGGCGTGGAAGGAGAGACGGTTGTTGAGGTATTGAGGTCTGATGTTGTGGAGGGCCTTGTAGGCATGCGTGAGCAGCTTGAAGGTTATTCTTCTTTCGACAGGGAGCCAGTGGAGGTCACAGAGGTGCTGGGTGATGTGGTTGTGCCATGGGATATCGAGGATTAGTCTGGCTGCAGTGTTCTGGAGTATGTAGAGGAGTTTTTTGTTGAGTCTGGCGTAGAGGGTGCTGCTGTAGCCCAGTCTGCTGGTGACAAGTGCGTGAGTGATCGTTTTCCTGGAGTAGGGGTAGAAGGGCTGGGGGTCCACTTGAATGTCTTGCATAGTATTTGGAGGGTGTTGAAGCATGCAGAGGAGACGCATTGATCTGACGATTCATGGTGAGCGATGAGTCCAGTATGATGCCGAGGTTACGTGCATGGTCCATCAGGGTGGGCGGGTTTCGGAGGATGGGGGCCACCAGGTGTCGTCCCATGCGGATGGGATAGAGCAGAGGATGAGGACTTCTGTTCTCTCAGAGTTGAGTTTCAGGCAGCTATTCTTCCTCTAGGTTGCGACGGCTTTCATCCCTTCTTGGAAGTTGTGCCTGGTGATGTTGGGTTCCTTTATGAGGGAGAGGATGAGCTGGGTGTCATCAGCATAGGAGATGATGTTGAGCCCATGGTTTCTGACGATGGTTGTGAGGGGGGATCACGTAGACGCTGAAGAGGGTGGGGCTGAGGGAGGATCCTTGGGGTGTACCACATCTGATCTCTGTCGGTTCTCAGAGGAAGGGCAGGAGTCTTATTCTCTGTGTTCTGCCTGTGAGGAACGAGTGTAACCAGTCAAGTTAAGCCACAGTACCGGCACTAGAGCTCCAAAATGAATGCCACAGTAATTTGGAC
Organism: Lissotriton helveticus; assembly: GCF_964261635.1. NCBI lineage: Eukaryota > Metazoa > Chordata > Amphibia > Caudata > Salamandridae > Lissotriton > Lissotriton helveticus. The sequence goes on along the minus strand of NC_136068.1, from coordinate 1,543,978,598 downwards.
CATCTATAGCGGTGGAGCTGTTTCTTCCAGTCCAATTGCCTATGCTGGCTCTGCTCTGCACTAGTAGAGCAAATACTGAAAGAAATCCCCACGGCTGTAGCCCCTACACACAGGGAAGTATATCTCTGGATGGGTTTAGGAGAATGTAGATTCTTCAAGTATTTGAAGAGAGAATCTGGATTTCATTAAAGGCACGGAGTCTAGCATTATGCATACATCTTTTATTTGCCACTACTTGCAGCACTTAAAAGCAAACAACACTGACACTCAAAAAATTCCAGAACTAGTATGTCAAAGTCTATAGAAGTCCCAACACATGGCTTGGCAGTTCGGGCTGAACTGTTCCCATGAGGCACAGGGTGAGACTGTTTTGCATATGGTCATGTCTGAACTGGGGTGGTGGAGTGAGCTAAAGAATGATGATAGATTAAACCCAGATCAGTTGACTGTGGGTGAGTGCTTGCAATGTTCAACACTCCGTCCATCATCCCCTTTGGTTTTGATTTGTTCGCCCTAAGTTGACAGGGTATGCCCAGACGTGGGTCCCTTGCTTACTTTGCCACTGTATTCAAGCTAGCCTGGCTGATGATGGCTGATTAGCCAGAAACCGGTCCCAGGATGCTTGTTTCTGGTCCAGGGAAGACATGGCTTGGAAGTTCGGGCTGGACTGTTCCCATGAGGCACAGGGTCAAACTGATTTGCATATGGCCATGTCTGAACTGGGGTGGCAAAGTGAGCTAAAGAATGATGATGGATTAAACCCAGATCAGTTGACTGGGGGTGAGTGCTTGCAATGTTCAACACTCCACCCATCATCCCTTTTGGTTTTGCTTTGTTTGCCCTACGTTGGCAGGGTATGCCCAGACGTGGGTCCCTTGCCCACTTTGTCACTGGATGCAAGCTAGCCTGGCTGATGGCGCTGATTAGCCAGAACCCGGTCCTAGGAAACTTGCTTCCGGTCCAGGGAAGACATGGCTTGGCAGTTCGAGCAGTTAGGCTCAACGACTTTTCTTTTGTGTTCACCTTAAAGCCCAAAATCTCCAAACATTGACTGGGGACTGTAGGAGAGTAGGGTCTGCAATCCTATGATCACCCAGATTTTTGCTTTTTGCTGCACTGGTTTACGACTTTCCCTGGCTGTGGGCCTGCTAATCAGACCCACAGCCTAGCTGTTCTCTCTATCCAAATTGTACTCAGGTACTGAATTGGCACTGGGCCCTCTCCAAGTCCCTGTACCCAGGGCTGAGGTGCACCCAGAAGTCTCCCAGGGGCTGAAGCATGTATTGTGCCACCCCTGGACTGACTAACTAAACTGACACAACTGGCTGCACGACAGCTGGGGCAAGGTGGTGTACTCACCCTTTGCTTTAGATATAGTATACCTATATCTAACCCTAAAATGGACACACAGATCTCCTATCAGTCACTCCTATGGCAGGCCTTAACAATCCTGAAGGCAGAGTGCTTGGAATCGTGTGAGATGGTGCTCTGGCATGAGCTGAGCCTGTCTGCGGCTTTCGGGATCTATCCCTTAGCCGTTTCCATGATATCGCATACCATATACTCTTAAGTGCATTATAATCCTCGCGGTTATATGCCAACTCTGGTATCGCTTTATCAAAACATGTCGAGTAAGGTGTCATACGAATTGGAATACTAACCCCTCGCCAATTCTGGCGACGGGGTTAGCATTCCACCCTTCTAGAGGGACACGACATGTATGTAACCCCTAACCCCGGTTAAAGTCAAACAGAGCCTCAGCTCCACAAAATGGATGCTGCCACCGAGACACAAGTCTGCCCTCCTGCTGCTGGGAGTCCTCCCAGAGCAGGAGATAAGGACAAAGGGTTTCCTGCCAGGGGCGGTGCCAGCACCGTCCCAGACAGGATTTTGTGTATTGTAGGTAGGCAGGGCTTCAGAGGAAGGTGACTGCACGTGGCACCCCGGTGCTCACTGTGCATAGGCTGGCTTGAACCAGTTCAAGGGACACTCCAGACCCTGTGCTGGGGAAAAGCCCGCCAAGGAAGTGGGTGTAACCACCCCCCTCCTGGTCCCACCCCTAGGGCAGGACCTAGTCGCGTGCCAGCCCCCTTTTCCCAGATAAAGGTAGGGACTGGCCCCCTTCCAAATTAGATCATCTTTGGAATCAAGACACGACTTTCTACGAAAGGACTTCAAGATTTCCTTCTTCAAGATTCTCCCTTGTGACTAAGGAGTAGTCACCCTGCATCCGCAGGCACCATCAAGAACACTGCGGTCTGCTGCACGTCCTTCCTCCGGAATCCGACTGCCCAGCTCGACAAGACCCGGCTTCCCTGGCACCTCCGACCTCTACTCACCTCTACAGCCAAGCTGAGAACCGTGAGTGCGACGAGACCTCAAGGGACCGACTATTGCCAAGACTGCACGACTTCTGCACAGCAAGCCCGCCGAGTAATTTCCTGGTGAGTGCTTTGGGGTCCGAGAAGCCCCGACCCTGAGCAGCTCCAGCACCGAAGATCAGCCCCCCAGCATCTCCACGATCGGCGTGGGGCCCTTCTGCTTTTTGCTGCTCACCGCGTTGTTTGGCTACTAGCCCGCTGGCTTGTGGCCTTCTGAACGACGCCCGACGACATCACTGCTGCTGGTCTGGTTGCTCCAGACTGGCCCTTGCTCCCTTCCCGAAGAGGAGCACCCCGGACCTTCCTGGTCCACTCAAGACGCCATTTTGAGTCCACCGCGTGGGCTTGAATTAGCCAAGGCTTGTTGCCCAATCCTGGGTAACTTCGACGCCGACAGCTTCATCCATCGTGGGACAGCTCGCCTCTCCATCCTGGTCGCCGACAACGCCTCCTGGTCCGTGAGATCTGCAGAGCCAGCGTCGCCCACTCACCTAGTCGAGGTGACTACCATCCGGTGCCCTCCTGGTGCCCACTGACTACTGGCTAGTAGTCACGAACTTGGTCCCCTCTGCTTTCAGGTATCATCCTTCTTCCAGATCCAGGCTTGGATCAACTCGAACAATCTTCACTGGTCGCCTGCCAGCATCTTTCTTCCAGGCTCCTGGTCCGGCAACGAGGATTCCCGACGTCTTTTGAGACCTATGCAGCTGCAGCCCCTGGGCTAGGTAACTTCGGCATTTCGGTACCCCAGCATAGCCTCACTATCCAAGGGTCAGGATCCACTGTCGTTTTCTCCCTACCAGGTCGGGTTCGCCCGTGAACACTAACTGTGCCTTTACTAGCTTCCATAGACTTTGTCCCGCATCCCGCGTGAGAGTGCACACTCTGCACCCGAGTCCCCTAGGCCTCCTAGAAGTAATCTAACGATTCCCTAGTCAAGTCCTAGCGATTCCAAAGCCTATTAGTACTGTACTTACCTGCTAGTAATTTCGCATTCCAGTTTTAGAGTATATGGTTTTTCGTGCCCCTCGGGCATTTGTGTATACCGTGCTAACTTAAGTATTTTCGTAAGAGTTTTGTTGTGTGCCTAGCACCCTGTCCTCATAAAGAGTACAGGGTTGTTGTGATTCTAATAAATACACTGTTTATTTTCATAACACTTGTGTGGTGTCCTTTCACTGGGTGTTCAAGGGGTAATGTGATGGTAAAACAGCTGGCTTAACACGCCCTCTAGAGTCTTAGCCTTAGACTGCTCGTATCCATGCTACTAGGATAGCTGGTCTATAAGGTTGACTTACAACCAATCATCAATAAGGGTTTTTTGGACTGATATATAGTGATCACTAGAATAGTGAGCACTGCACATCAGGCCGACTTCTCACAGGGACCAGGAACTAACTTCTCCCTGTTGAGAAGAAAACCCAGTCCTTTCAACAGATTCACAACCACTTCTAGCTCATCCTTTGACTCCTCCTTGTTCTGAGACATTATCAAAATATCGTCCAAGTACATGATCATCCTTGTACCCAGCCACGGTCGGTAATGGGTGTACCTGCAGGGGGGTGACATTGGGAGGGGGAGGGGCAGAGTGGGGTGTAGTAATCTATGGATTATGGAGCTTTATAGGTAAGTAAACATTTAAATTTAAAAAAATGGTTGCGCGCACTGCATCGCATTTGGGGATGCAGTGCACACAACAAAATTCGTTTTATTTATTTAAATGTTTACTTACCTGTAAAGCTCTGTAATCCATAGATTACTACCCCCCACCATGCCCCTCCCCACGTCACCGCCCTACAGGTACACGCATTACCGACCGCGGCTGCTTGTACCTCTTTCCCTTAGAAATTTCACAACTGGTCGTAAAACCTTTGTAAAACACCATGGCTCTGATGCAGCTCATCCCTTAACAGATGGATCCCCTCCATCTTGAAATGTCTGTAAACGAGAAATTGATTTAAGTCTAATAAATTTATCACAGGCCTCCAACCCTTGTCTTTTTTCCTTCCCATTAAAATGTACTCACAAAACCCTGTCTTCCCTCGGATACCCTTTCTATGGCTCCTTTTTGAAACATTTCCTGAACCTCCTCTTGTACTACCATCTGTTTTTCCTCTTGAAATACAAGCTACCTTGGGTCCCTCATTTGTCTTGGACTTCTCTCGAATACCCTTGGACTGCATGGACCCAAAGATCCTTTGTTAATGCTTTCCAATTTTCCACAAACCATTTCAATCTTCCCCCTACACTTTTTGGGGAAGAAACAGAAGGGGTCCTCGTACTTACCTCGAACTTCCTGCAAAAACTGTGACTGACCTCTTGTCTGGCATCCCCTGCTTGATTTTCCCCTTTGGGGATAAAATCCCATAGCAGACTGGAATCCTCTGAAACTTCCTTGTCCATGATGTTGGGTATCTGGTAATGGGACCTTGTATTTGATCGATCAGGGAAACGTCCCCTTGCCCCGCCCGGCCCGGTCAAAAACACGTCTGCCAAACACCCTTCTCTGTGATGACTGAGACTTATCCAAACTGGTAAAGGTGGATACATACTTTCCTACCGCCTTCACCAATCCATCACTAAACAAAAAATCTTTAGGGTCCTCGGAAGGTTCTTTTTTTGCAAAATCTCCCAATTTGGAACTTATTTTCATTAATACTGCTTTACGCCTTTCAGCCATAATAGCTGCATTTGCATTTCTGATAAAGCTGACTGCCCCCTGAGACCATCCACGCAACAAACGAGTATCTACCTGCAAACTCTTGATCTTTGCCTCCTCTGCCATATCCAAAATCCTCACCAATGGCCCCAGAATGTCCTCTCTAAGCCCTTTCTGGGATCTCTACCCATTTTAAATAAGAAACTGATCAAATCTGGATCTAAGTCAGGCGTAGCACAAGGCTGGTAATCAACTACCGGCCTAGAGGACTCTGCTCTCATTACTGCCCAGGATCTGCCACATGCGGAAGTGGCCACCAAGCTGCACTTCCTTGTGCCTGATCATTTCCGGGCTGAACATATAATCCGCTTCTGATTCTTTGACAATCCCTCTCTCTTTCCTCTTCTTCTCAACTTTGTCTATATCCATGTTCCAACCATCCTCAAAATAATAATCTAATACGAATTCATCATCATCCTCGTATCCCTGACTAATCTCATCCTCCCAATCTTTTCCAAATTCACTTGTGCCGCTAAGAACACCTTTTTTTGTGCAGCGAAGGACACCTTTATGATTTGTGGCGCTTGACACAGCTTTTCTCTTTTGTCAGGAATCTGACACCAACCTCCAAATTGTTTACCTTCCTTCTCCTTTTCCCTGTTCCTTTCTCTATATTCTCTTCCTCATCTACTGACCTAAATTCCTCCTTTGAGAATTCCACAGCCTTCCTCTTTCTTCTCAAAACACTTTCAAATGCCTCCTTTACAGAGGTTGTCACCTCTTCCTGCACCATTTTCCTCAAATATGATTCTCCCACTCCAGAAGATTCTCCCTTTTGGCTCATACTTCTTTCTCTTATGAAAAATATCTAAAACCAATTCTACCTGACACCTTCCTCTAATAATCCAAACCTCCCTGTTATTCAAAACCTTTCCTTTTCCTTCCTTTTTTTTATGCCTAAAGCAAATTTGACCTCTCCGACCGAACCAATCTGTCAAAATCAACTGTTTGACAGTTAATTTCTGTTGGTCAGATCAACGATTGCCACCTACTTTAGTAAAAAGGCAGATCGTTAACTTCACCCAACCTGTCTACTCTTCGCTTGCGCCTACCCAAAATGGCCGCCACGTAACTTCGTCATGCACGTTTGCTTGATGACGTCCTGACCGCCACTCCGAGTGCCTCCAAGGAACAATCCTGGTCCCAAGAGGTGTTCCCTTACTCCAGTGATCTCGCGCCAGCACAGGTCAATTACATTTAAACTTACCGTTCATGGAGTGCGAGCTAAAACGTCCGCTCGCGCTACTACAGAAAAGTGATTCCTCAATAAAAGAAACCTCTAACTTTGTGGACTTAACTACAAAATGCTTCAAACCAATAAATTGGGTTAAATCAATAAAGATTAGCTTTTACTTACCTCAATTTAAAACCTATTATGTCCCTTCTCTTAAAATGTTAATTAAATTCAATCAACACAAATTCTCCATACATAGTCTAACAAACTAAAACAGAATCCCAAACCAAAATCTTATCACACAAAATCTACACATTTAAATTTGCATCAGTCTGACGCAATACTTATCGGCCAAGAAGCAGCACATACAAGAGGAAGATGGCTGCTGTGCTGGGACTTATATGAACTTTGACCGTCTAGTTCTGGAATTTTTGAGTGTTAGTGTTGTTTGCTTTTAAGTGCTGCAATAAGTGGCAAATAAAAGATTTATGCATAATGCTAGACTCCGGTTTTGATATGAAATTGCGTCACATTTAAACTGAAAATGTTGTCTCCCAATACATTTAATATTGTATTCCCCTCCAGACAGGAAGCACACTCTACTGAAGTATCTTACACTGTTTGTTCCGCTGTACAAGGGGTGGTGCTGTTCCTACGTATGTGTATATGGATCATGAACCTAGCTGAAAGACAGCGGAGTGCTGTACTGGGTCAAAGGCAGAGATGCAGATTGAAAGTAATTGGAGGGGTAGCTGGGTTCTGAGAGCAGAAATTTATTTTTAATGCCGCGAAGTGTAGCCTTTGCTTAAAGAGAAGTGCCTTCAGCGCTGTCCTCAACAGAAGCAGAGTAGAAGTGATACTGATGGATTCACCAATGTCGTTCCAGATCGGATGATCTAAAAGCCACTATTTCGCCTGAGTGTGTCCTAACTCTGGGTATGCAAAGAGGCACCAGAGGGTGGTGAGTTTCTCAGCCAGATAAGCAGGAGTTCAAGTCAAGATGGCTGTGTAGACGATGCAGCTAGTTCTGAAGACAGTGCAGACCAATGAGAGCCAGTGGAGTTCCAACAGCGGAAGGTTTATGTGGATGTATTTCTTAAGGTCTTTGATGAGGCATTCTGCGATGTACAAGATGTCCTGAGGGGCAGATAGTGTGGAGTCTGGAAGACAGTGGAACAAGGCATTTACACTACCTGGATGCAAAAGTGCGAGGGATTGAACAGAAGTACTAAAGTCGCTTTATGGGAATAACAGTTTCACTTTCTTTTAATAGTTAGGAAGAGTTGGTTGCCAGCCATCTTGGTTGTCTTGGCAATGTGTTCCTCGAGAGCATGGTCGGTATCCTTGGTGAATCTCACTGATTAGATTAAGCTGTGGCTCTTCTATGCTGTCAGTACTGTCCTTTGATGGATGCCACAGTGCTGTTGCCTCTTTACCCTGCCAGTGCTCTTATTGAACCTTACAGTGCTGTATCATTTCCACATTGGCAGTCCTGTCTTTGTACTATTTTGACAGTGCTGTAGCCCCCCTCCACTGACAGTCTGGTCACTTCATGTACCACAAAATGCTTTTGTGCCCCTACAATGGCCGTGCTGCATTGCGTTCCCCTGGATGCATCCCGTTGTGCAATAGCTGCTGAGCAGCGCTGGTATTGTTTGGATCACACAGTGCTTTATTAGTTCCACACTTATAGTGCTGTCTGAGTGAATGCCACAGGGGCCCATTGCCTCCACACTGGCAATGCTATTCCTGGATGAATCCAGCGCTGACCAATTATACTAACAATGCTGTTTCTAGAGGAACCTAGCAGTGCTGTTCCCGGATATATCCTGCAGCAGAGCTGTTCCAGGTGAGCCTCCAGTGCTGCAGCTCCTCTTCACTGGCAATGCTGTGTTTTGGTGTTTCTGGAATCCTTGATCTTAAATGTCTAGAACAGTAAGAGTGAACTCCAGAACAAGTTTCCTTCTCAGTGTTCCCTTCGGTTGGTCATCATAATCGCCCTTATGTTAACCCTTTAAAAAAGACTGAAGTAAAAATATTATTTGCTTCATTCTGTTTGTGATTAACAAATTAACTGTCCTACCCCAACCTTTTCCCCATAGTTGAAAGCTGCTGTTGGAGACTATGTGAGGGAAATTATAAGGACGTACGATGGTGCTGAGATCAGCGACACTGAGGAAAGTTGGGATTTTGTCCAGTCAACGGTAAGTGCAAAAAGAACAGATGGTTGGTGGAATTCTGAACAATGCAAACATTCACCCAAGTAACAAAGATCTGGGTTTAATCCATAGTTTCTTTGCCTACCAAGCCACCCCAGTTTAGACCCAGCAATATGCAAATCAGTCTAGACTCTGCTCCTCATGGGATCAGTCCAGCCCAACCTTCTAAGCCAGGTCCCACTGGACCAGAAACAAGCATCTTGGGACTGGTTTCAGGGTTTCAACCCACATCAGCCAGTCTAGCTTGAATCCTGTGGCGCAGTGAGTATGGGACAGAAGTCTGGGCTCACCCTTCCCAATTAAGACAACAAAAGCAAAAAGAACAGATGAGAACGGAATGCTAAACAATGAAAACATTCACCCCCCAGTCAACAGATCTGGGTTTAATTCAATGTTTTTTTCCCCACCATACAATCCCAGTTTTGAGCCAGCTATATGCAAATCAGTCTAGACCCTGCTGATCATGGGAACAGACCAGCCCGAACTGCCAAGCCAGGTCCTCTCTGAACCGGAAACAAGAGTCCTTTGACCGGTTTTAGGGTATCACCCCTCATCAGCATTCCTTGGTCTGCGGTGCTAAAACCTTCCACAGACTTAACTGGCTGTGTGCAGAGATCAGCTGCCAACCCACTGAAGGGATAGTGGGTGGGGCAAAGTTGGTCACATGACATGTCGGTGAATCTGCCCTGGCCCAGCCAGACTTTCCAAGATACCAGAAAGTCCAGTAATCTCCTGATTTCCTTTGACTTCAGTCTGTAGCTAGTTCTAGGGCAAGGATGTGAGTCTCTCACATACAAACCTTTCCATTTATATGTCTTAGCTCCTTGCCATTGTACGTGGGCCCTTTCCACTCACTCTAGGTGAGCTCCCCAGGTTTTGAGGGGGATAGGTGTTGAACACTGTACTATTTTAGGCACAGTAACATACTTTTTATTTGCAAATACACTTTATGGCCGAATATAGCATCTGACATGTAAGCCATCTTCTAGTAAATAGATTTTGCTTTTGAAAATAAATTGATTGAACTGTGCAAAATGGAAAATTAAACATAGAGGGCCTCATTTACTATATTTGGATGCACAGCAGCGCAGCAAGCCTTCATGCTGCTATGCTGTGCATCAAAATAAAAGGGCAGGAATGCGCTGTATCTACAAAATACAGTGCATTCCTGTCCTTATTTCCTGTGCTGGCACTCAAACAGTTGCTGTCCCCCCCCTCTCCTGGGGAGGCGTAGGATTCTGACGCATTCCCAGCTGTACAAAACGTTATAAATCTGGGAATATTTCAGGTTCCATTGATGTTGTGTGGGAACACCCACAGCAACACCCATGGAACGCCCCCTTTCACGCAGAGTAATGCATGAAAGGGGCTCATATTTACAAGGCCATTAAAAGTCACGCAGGGTGACTTTCTGCAGCCTTGTAAATATGGGCAAGCCCATTGCGCTGGCAGTGTGTCAAAAAAAGTGACACACTGGTGGCGCAATGGGCTTGTAAATGAGACCCAGAATAATTTAGATGGCTCGGTGGGAAGGAGCTGTCCCTTTGAATAGAAACTCTGCTCTTCCTTGCTGTGTCCATATAGAAGCCCTTTTACTGTGTTTCAGTTCAAGTGCTGTGGATGGACTGGCCTTGGTGACTGGCAGACCCTCAACGAGCAGCAGATGCACTTGCGCAATGCCACTCTCGACGTCTACCCCTGCTCGTGCACCAACATGTCCAACACGGCATCCAGCAAAAACATCAGCAGCAACAGCACCCGTGATGCCAAAGCGATTCGATCAGGCTTCTGTGAGGCATCGTCGAAGGAGGCGGTGCCGGTGTATAGAGTGGTAAGTGATAAACACTAAAGACATCTCTCCTTCTCATTCTGTGTCTGCTGGAGTAAAGGGGTGCATTTAATAGGTGCTATTTTGAAATACTAGGACTTTAGCAGATTTGTAACATAATTGCTGTTTTACAATGTGTGGATAGGGACAACTGAGTCAATGCAAATAATGACATTGAATGGTAGCTCCTCTGTTGCTTATGTATCCTCTGATACCTTCTTTTTTGGACTCTTCTTGCAGGGCTGTATGAGCAGTGTTCAATCCTGGCTGTCCAGTAACATCCTCCTCATTGTTGGTGTGTGCTTGGGAGTCGCCCTTCTGGAGGTGAGTGAGTTCTTTAATGTCCTTCAATGTCTGTCTGCCTGCAGAGGCTTCACCATGTCGAAGGGTTTGAGTAGTCTGTGTGTTTAATGAGGGGAGTGGGTCTCAATTTGAAACTGTAACCCTGCAAGTTAAAAACCAAGACCCCCTTTGTGTGCTGAATCCCTATTCAGAAGGTTAAAAGCTTTCAATATTTAGGGGTTCTTTTAGATTTATCTCTGAGATGGGGCCATTTCTGTGACACAACACAGTTTGAATGAACAATTGAAGTGGGCTTCGGGTTTTCCAGTATGCTGGGGTTTATTTATTTATTTAGCGCGACATTCATCCCGTTGAGATATCACGACGCTGAGGTAGCGGAATAGTGGTGTGTAGGCTCGGTATACTCATTGGTAATGATATCAGTCTTTAGGGAATAAGTAAATAAGTTGAAGCCCCTAAAAGACAGGTTGACTGTGTACAAAAGTAAGTGTATTTCCATTACAATTTTGGGCCTAAACTATGGGTATATAAACATAGGAATTGTTAACAACAGATTGAGGATGACTACTTACAACAACTCCTCTCTGTCCTCAAAAGCACATCTGTTTTATTTGCCACACTGAACCTAGGGTTTAGCTACCTGGAGGACTACATCAAGTTGTGGCCACATGCTCTCAGGCTCTCAATATGGTCTACAGGGGAAACCAAACGTAATTGTACGATTATAAGGAACTATCTAGCACTGGAGTGCGCAATTCATATCCCTTGGCTCAAGGATTTAAAAGAAGGTTCTGCGTTGATCAACCAAGGGAAACTTTGCTCCAAAGACATGTTGGCAACCTTTCTCCTTTGTTAATGCAGTGAGACCAGATTGAAAACAGAGGTAATGAAATCTACTGTGTATACCTACACAGCAATCTCGCCCCACCAGTTTAATTGAGCCATATCTTGTTACTGTCTCAAATGTCTATCACAGATTACTTCTCACAAGATTCAGCTTTACTATAGTACATGCCATGCTGACCTTCCCAGGGATGGCCCAGTGGCAGAAGCAGTTTCCTCCTTGCTCATGTGATAATTGTTCCACACAAAGCACCATACATTTTATATTATTCAGTTCTTTTTATAAGGGACCTAGGAAACAGTTCTCACTTCCACTGGTGCGTCTTGGAAATGTTAGATCTTATGGGCTTGCTCTCTTATATATCCCAGAACTTGATACAAATGTCATATGTATTTCTGTGGACAGGTCATTTCATCAATGTGTTGGAATTGGAATGATTTGCAGATAAGGTGATGATTAATACAATATGTATGTGTGCTATAGTCCATTTGATAATGTTTTACATAGTGTTCTTGAACTTAATGATTTTATGACTGGATATTATTATGATATATTTTATTAGTTTTACATGGATTTTATTTGGCTTTTAAAAAAATGTTATGACATATTTTTTTCACAATAAAGTCTAATTGATTGATTCATTGATTACATCTATATAGTGAAGAATATTTTGTATTTATTTTTGTGTTTTGTCCAGCACTAAATGCTGTCTAGAGGATGCTTCTGTGTGCTTCTATAGTACAGAGGAAATGGATATAAACAGTCAGTGGGCTTGTGGGTGCAGCAACAGTACACTGTGTGGAATAGATGGGTTTTTATTGCATTGCACCCTCCGTGTATCATGCCTTGAAGACAGACAGCAGCTTCAGAAAGACAACCAAAGGTACCTCTTTGGCTGGTGCAGGAGAAGTCTTTCATGCCTGTGTAAGGGTTTTTGTTTGAGTTACACTACTTTTAAGTCTGAGCACTCGTTGACCCAGAGCTAGTGACAGGATATCTTGGCAAGAAAGATGTGGTGATCGGTCAATGAGCCAAGAGGTGGAGCCTTGAGCTCGTTGCAGCATGGAGTTGGGTATTTGATTTGCATCACCATCGAGTGATTGGATGTTCTCAATTTGCAGACATCACATGCGTTTATTGGATGGCAGTGCTTCAAAATTAAATACAAGACACTGCTTACAAAATGTATGGGTGGCTCTGGCCTAGTAGGCCACTGTAGGTATATGCTACTGCCAAAGTCAACCAAGGTATCTGAACTTGACATATGCACTGTGTCCACATCTAGAGTTACTGCATATTACATTTTCGTACTGTAGACTCTTTGTACTGTATGAATCAATCAATCAAGTAGTACATATATAGCACTGCTTCTCACCTGAGAGGGTATCCAGACGCTGTGCTGCAGGTATCAGTCAAAGAGCCAGGTCTTGAGTCCCTTCCTGAAGTGAGTCAGCGAGGGTGCAGTGCAGAGGTGGAGGTGAAGGGCATTCCAGGTTTTGGTGGCAAGGTGGGCGAAGGAGTGTCCTCCAGAGTGGCAGTAACAGATAAGTGGTATCTGTGCGAGGGCGAAGTGTGTGGAGCGGAGATTCCTGGGAGGTCAGTGGAAGTGCAGACAGTGGTTCTTGTAGGTGGGGTTTTGGGCATTGTAGGATTTGTAGGCATGAGTGGAATGCTTGAAATTGCATTTCTTCTGGATGGGGAGCCGGTAGAGGTCCTTCAGGTGCAGGGTGATATGGGTCCTCTTGTGCAGGTTGAGCATCCACCAGTCTTTACATGAGTTCAATGGTGGTGCCTACATGGAGTGCATTGCTGTAATCCAGTCTGCTTGTGATGAGGGCCTACGTCCCTGTTTTCCTGGTGCTGATGGGGAGCCACTTAAAAACTTCGCAGAGCATGTGGAGACAGGCTGAAGAGATGGCATTGACCTGACATTTCATGGAGAGTTCGCTGTACCGGATAATACAGAGTTTGCTGCTTCAGGGTGGATCTGAGCTCTGCCGGCCACCAGGAGCCATTTCAGAGGACGTGTGTCTGCTGAAGATTACAATCTCAGCTTTGTCCGTGTTGAGCTTCAGGCAGTTGTCCTTCATCCAGGCTGAGATGTTCTTCATACAGTTGTGGAGAGAGACACAGTCCCAGACTGAGACATGAAGCTCCTCCCTTCACCAAACAGTAAAATAAATGATACTGTTTACGTATTTATTTACTTATTGTGGAGTATTCTAGAGCCCTGCACGTCACATTTTGGTTACATTAGAGCATTTCTAGGTGTTACAGCTTCTTAATGGCAAAACTATACAAGTAGGACTAGTCCAATATTCTATTTTGCAGTTAAGTTTCCAGGCCTTTCCCAAAATGCAAATAGTTGGACTCTTTGGATCTGCATTTATTATATTTCAAAATTTAGTGTCGCAAACTCCGTGTTTGATCTTGTTTAATTCGTTTTCGGTTAAATATGGAGATTGAGAGTACAAGATCTGGTTAGATCTGTGATGCAGGGGTAGTTTTTGTAGATATCTAGGTCTCTGGCCCCTGCAGGCCTCGTGGATGGTACAGCGTGATTTAAACGTTCCCATGGCATCTTCTTGTAGCACTTTTCATCTTTCAAGACCATATTTATGTGGTTTCAGCCTTCAGGTTCAAAGAGAGTCTGCGTGCCTTGTTGTGGAACCTTTGCATCCTGACAACAAGCTTTTCTGGGAGGCCAGTGCAGTCTAGATTTGCTATAATTTGGGCTCTTGTCAACTCCACCTGAAAGCCCAGTCGGAGGAATTGAAGGAATCTTTGAAGAAGTGAGAGTTGCTGGCAGTGGCTTAGCTAGACCTTGTGCCGCCTGTGGCAGTCGGGGTATTTGCTGCCCCGCGATGGATGCAGGTAAGAGCGGCGGGTGGTAACGGTTCCTGCGTTTGCCGCCCCAGGATGGCTCCAGGTAAAAGCAGGGGGGTCGGGTACCACCCTCAAAACTCGTGCTGCTTGGGGCGGACCACCCTCTCCCCCCTGCTACACCTCCGGTTGCTGGTTCGTTCACTTGACCACTGCACTCACGCGTGGAATGAAGGAAAGCAAGACATCAAAAATGACTCCCAAGTTCCTTTCTTTCAATGAGGGGGAAGGTGGTGGGCTCAACCTGGCAACACATCGAATTGTGGAGCCTTAAGCTCTGGTTCTGCACAGTAAAAGCTATTGGCCTTGCTTCCGTTCAGACGGAGAAAGCTCGCCTACTTCCAGTGGAATATATAGTGCAGGCGCAAGGAGGCTTTGATCTAGTTTTAAGGCCTGTTTTCTAGCTGAGAAAATAATTGTAATCATCAAATTGCATAGCCTGGGTGAAGCGAACCTTCACAATTATTGCAACAGTTTGCTAAATGAATGAATGAATGGACAAAATGTATTTTTGTTTGAAAGGTTTTGTGAAGTTTCTGATCTCTGGAAGTTAGAGGGTTTGCTCCTATGATAAAGTTCTCAAAAATTCAGCTTTATGCGAAATATCTTGAAAAAAGACTGCAGAAGAATGTTTCCACAAAAAAATCTTTTTTTGTTAGAGGTTTCTTCTATTAAAAATAGTTTTTTCCCTGAGATTGTTGTCCAACAGAGACTTATGTTTCAGCAGTGAAAACGCCATTTTTCCATGTGTCTTCATGAAGGTGGACAGGCTCACAAAGTGGCAATGTTTGCAGAGGAAATCCTTTCCATCTTTGCTCACATTGAGTTCTAATCACATTACGATTTCAGAGTCACCTTGCAATACCACTATGAATTCACGCCATGTGAAATGTCCACTTTCCTCTCTTGGTGCACAGTTCCTGCAGATCCTGGGGGCGATCCTGGCCTTTGCCCTGGAGAGGAGCATGCGCAGGAGTTCATCTGATGACATTTTGTTCTTCCCTGTCAGGTGGCTCCAAATGTGTTCATTCTGTGTGTGCATGTTTGTGTGTTTCTATTATTCTCCTTTTTTTAAAAATAAATAAAAAAAGGCACAGGTATCATTCCTAGAGTAAATATATGTCTGTTGGAACAGTGCACACATGAACTCTACATTCTTGTACATTTCTGTTAGGTATATAAGTCTCTTAATGAGTTGTTAGCATCTCATGCTTGGAGCCATCTTGAAGAGATCCTTGTGTGCCATATGAATTATGATTTTTGTGTGATAGCCACTCAGGACTGATCTCTGATCTGCCCTAAAGTTTGCTTTTAGCCGTCTGCAGGCCTAATTTTTCTTTGTTGTGATGAGCGAAATTCAGATAGATTTTTGCTCTGTACAGAATTCTGACGAATGCAAATTTCGCAATTTGATGGAATTCGAGTTTTCAAAATGTGCTTCTGATCATAGTGGCGTCTGTTTTAATACAGCTGTGAGTGCAAAAATTTTCTGCAAAAAAGGAATTCATCAGATTCTTGTTCCAGAAGGACACTTTTAAAAATTATGGGAGCATAAAGCAAGCCATTCCAGTTTTAGATATGTGTGAAACTGATTTAAGGCGTTTTAATAAATAGGTTAATCTTGTTTTAAGCATCGAAATTCAAAACAAAGTAAAACTTCTTCAGAAAAAAGGCTGCAAATATGGTTCTTTGCAAAACTAATCCTGCACATAAGTTCACCATAACATCAGGGTAGCAGAAGTGGCCCTAAGTGTCATTACAGGTTAAAGTTGTACCTTTAGCCCTTTAACAGCCTCATATTTACTCCTGAGGTGCCACGAGAAGGACAAAGAGGGGAAACTGCAGAAAACAAACAGAACTCTTTTTTTCTTGACCTTCCCTTCCTGACCCTTGAGACCAGAATAGGAAGGGCATAGCCCACAAGGCCGGACAGGGAACCCTGGCAAATTTGGTCAGAACAGCGCCATATGGCGCATAGCGCTCGATCCCCATACGGAGTATATCGATCGAGCGCAATGAGTGAGCCTGACCACTACAAGTAGGGATTGGGGGTTTCTCAACCCCATGAAAATTTGGGAAAAATGGCAACAATGATGGCTTCTACAACACATTTGTCATTATATATTAAATTGTATTAATTTTTAAAGCATAGTAAATGATGACCTTACAGTGCACCAGCCTACAGCAATCTTTGTTGGGGCTCTTCAATGATTCCCTCACTTTACACCCACCAAGAGTGCCTCTCATATCTCCTTAGTCTCTCTCTCTCACATGTATTTGATTTGTTTTATAGCGCCTCTCATACCAGTGTGGAGTGTCAGAGCATTTTACATCACACACACATACAGAGACAATAAATTATGTGTGTAAATCAATGTATAGAAAATGTAACATAAGACAAAGGGGACTACAAGGTGTAGCATTCACATGTTATCTATTCAGGAAGGCATTTTGTAAGAGAAGTTGTACTGGGGGAGCACAAACTCAGGATTCAGAACGTAACACAGTGGTTAGGGTTGACTTTACTCATAACAATGTATTTCTACACAAACAAACACTTTTTAGCAATATTAGGATTATGAAAGACTGGGACAAAAAAACATAGCTTTCTAACCTAGATTACGATTGTAACTTACGATACCGCACAATAACAACATGATTTCCATGACCAAAGCAGTAAGCCACTGTAGTATGCACATGAAATACTGTACTGTGATCTGCACAGTACAAGGTATTTGCATATTACCCTCTGCAATAACTTAGATGAGTCAAAACTGCCACTAGACAAAACTCTGATCTCTGTCTAGTAGGTGCATTAATCACCAGTTATCTTGGCACTTTTATTGTTGCCTGAAACTGTTGGATATACAAGGATCTCTGTGCTGCTTTTTAAATTGCTGCACTGCTACAAAAAGGCCCTCAGTAACAAAAGCAGCCCACACACCTTCCAGCCTCCCGGGGAAACACCCACTGTCTGGTACGGTCAGTACAGCCTTGAGTGCCAGAGGTTCTAGAGTGCTAGTCAGGTATAGTTCGGGTAGCTGGTACACCGTCTATCCTGAATTAACTCAGGCACACAATCGGTGATGAGAGAAATGCTTGCAATAAGTCTAACCACTGGCAATTGCTCAGAGTAGCATTCCAATCCATCATTCTTTTGCCCACCATGTTACTTCAGTTGCAACCCAGCTTGATCCAAATCAGTCTTGACCCTGCTCCAATAAGAACAGTTCACCCCGAATGTCCGGGCCAGGTCCTTCCTGAAGCAGAACACAAGCAAGCCAAGACTGGTGTTGCCCTGTTTGTGGCTCTTCAGTCGGGTGTAGCATGGGGCCAGCGTCTGGGTATATCTTTGGCCACTTGGGGCATTATGTGAAACACACAAAAGGTGATGGGAGAAATGCGTGAAATAAGTCTAACCACTGGCAATCGCTCGGGATAGCATCCTGACCCTTTGTTTGGGCCAGACTGATTCTATTGGAGTAGGATCAACACTGATTTGCATATGATTGTGTTTAATCTGAGGTAGCAAGATGGGCAAACGAGCAATGATTGTTTGATTGGATGAATATGATGTAATGACCTGCATGACAAAAAGTTCTGGTATTCATTTTTTCGATTTGAAAGAATAAAACAAGACACAATAGCAAATGGAAGCCTGAGGAGTCCCATGCTAAGCATAGGAATAGGCAGCATAACAATACTTCTCAGGCTTCCATGCTGGAAGTCAAATTTTAAACACAGTGAAATCTGTGTGAAGTTTGACTTCCAGACTTATGTTTATTAAGCTTTGTCTAACTTATTATAGTCATATCCGTTCAGTGATTAATTTGTAACAGAATAAGTGCAGGGCCCAAAATGTTTTTCAGAAGCCAGCCAGAATGACTGACGCTCGTTGGAGTTGTTGGATATGAAGGCTGTAGCGCCTTGATTTCACTTCATGTCTCCTTCTTCCACCAACATACTCCTACCGTTCTATGTCCCCGTTGCAGGTTTTTTTGTGTCTTTGATTTTGCAGTTTTCCACAGTTTTCCACCTTTATCTTTCTATTTTCTTTCCCCTTTCCTGCTTTTCTCTCTTTCTTGCTTCTGGGTCAAAGTCTGATGATTAAAAATAACCCTTGGTCCCCAAAAATGAGTGCTCCACATACACCAAGGCTTAAGTTCAGCCTCCTGGGGCTATATTTCTGCCACACACAAGCACAGCTTACTACAGAGGACCTGGGAATTCACCACTGTGGTGCAGCTCACAATATTTGACCTAATTCCTGGTTTGAGTAATTATAATGATAAAATAAATGATGCCCCTAAACTATAGGGCTTATTTACAAGCACCTTGTGCTGCCGGAACGTCACTTTTTCCCATGTTAAAAGCAACACACCGGCAGCGCACGGGGCTTGTAAATAAGCCCCTATGTCTGTGCAAAGCAACATCCATTTTTTCGTTTTTCTTCCCATAGAAGTGCCTTGTCCTTCAGTGAAACAGTGAGTTTACTCTGGGTGCACAAGGCATATGGGGCAGACCCCCCCGCCCTCCCAAAGTGAGGTTCCTAGACACAGCAGGCAATTACAACCCAGGGCCCCCGACATTGGTATCAGAGTACCATAGTCATTAAAACTAAGGGCCACAGACGCTTCCATCAGTGCCCCTTCGATTTTAAAATTAGTACCCCCGGATACTGGCGGCTGGCATGCACTTTGCTGTCATTAAAACCCAGGGTCCTAGGCTCTGGCAGAAGGACCCCACTGGCATGAAAACTGAGAGCCCCAGACACCAACAGCTGGCATGCATCTCACTGGCTATAAAACCAGGAAGAAGAAGACACTGGTGGGAGAGCTCTGCGGTCACAAAAACTGAGGGCCACATACACATGTATCTGAGCCCCTCTCTCATTAAAACCGAGGGCTACAAAGTATAAGAGCACCTCTGTCATAAAAAAATGAGGGCCACAGATCCTGGCATTAGGGCCCGCTTTCGTAAAATCTGGAGGCCCACAGCAGGTCACAGCAGACAAGGGCCATAGAATAATTAAAACTCATGGCTTTTGGCCATGAAACACCATGGCTGAGTAATAGTGTACCTGGGTTCTGAGGTAATACTCTGCATGTTATCCCTGTCATTTCCTTCATGAGCAGAGGGCACTTAAGCATTCAAAGCAAGGACATAGCTTGACTGCTGATGCTGAGGAAAATACATAAGGGGCGTAGCTTCAGGTGTGTGTTTGATGTGTTACACCCCCCCATATAAATGTATTATTTAGTAAATAGTTGGGTACAGAAGCTTTCAGGCAGGTATTGTAAGGTGTCTGTCGGATTTCACCTGGGATTTTCAAATACTTACTCAGACAAAAACACACATACACATAAGTATTTTACCAAATTCTGTTTTTAAGGACCCCTGGCTATCCGCAATCCTCTCCCTTTCCATTGGCCCTTAGGCCTCCCTCATGCGCTCCTTCTCATAAGATAATTAACATGATATCCCAGCGTGATTGTCGGGCAACCTGGAGCTCACACCCCCCAGCCTTACTGACCAAGCTACGCCCCTCAATAGAGAACCTGAGTGACAATAATAATTCCAATAACATACAATAACCAGGAACACCGGTCTAACGACTCACCTTGGGTCATATAGCCCAGGGTATATAAATACAAGTACATATTCAGACTCATTGAAACATAATCTTGAGCGCCCTCGACAGACAACCAGACACATTCCAGCAGTATCACCATACTCTTGAAGACAGCTGTTTCTGAAAAAGAGGCACCCCCTTTGAAGAGTGTCTTACATACACTCAAGTCCAAGAAGAACAGGATACTTCTGGTCCTGTGGCCCAAATATTACAGAAGGATATAGGGATCTTTCTTGACAAAATGATGGGTGTTTGCTGAATGTACAAATGTGTTTCTAGTGAATCACTAGACCCATCCCTGTGGGCACTCCCTTGTCCCTCTGCATGAAATGAGGGTTTCAACACGTTTTTCAATTTACACTTCCTTTAAATTTTTATTTCATTTGTTTCCACAATTATTATTCATTGTAAGTTCATCAATTTTTATCGGTCTTTATACATGAGGCATCATTATTAGGTCCAATGCATTTCGGGCATTCCATTACTGCCCTTCATCAGGGAATAACACTGAAAATAATAAACAAAATAATAACAATCAAAAAATATACTTGTGAGCTCCTATTTCTGTTATCTATAAAGTTTCCTATGTGTCAAGTATACGTCTAAGGTGATATGGCAGGTCTGAGAATGTGGTACATTAAGGGACACCCTTCCAACCTTAACTCCAGTGACAGTGAAAACATGTAATACTCGGCGTTTCACTCACATGCCTGGTCTGACCATTCACGGTCTATGTTAGGAGCGGAAGCTACAAACGACAAAATGAGTAACCACACGTTATCATCAAAATTAGTCAAGTCCTCCAGTCTAAAACGGTTATATGTTAGTTTTTAATCTTGCCTACAAAACTGACCTTATGGAATGCGATCAATGGCATACATCCGCCTCTCAGTACCGCTATGTTGCATCTCTTCCTCCGTTCTAATGCTCGCCATTAAAGCCAAACCAACATTCCGATCAAGTGGTATAAAGAAGTTAGAAAAAAGACTATAAATCTGACCGAGTTCAAAGCAACAGGGTGACTATGTAATTGATGGTACCATATGATAGATGTTAAAAACCTATCTGTAAGCCGCCACAACTAAATATCAAATTAGCAAAATGTCCAATTAGCAAAATGTTAGTCCTGAATAAAACCATGTGTTGGATTAGAACCCATAACATGAAAAAAGGAAACAGTGATATGCAGTTATGTCTAGAGCTATCATATAAATATAATATCAACGTAGCAAACATGATATATAACTCAAGTAAAGGAATTGAAAAATAAAGCATAAAATATGAAAACAAATATAAGTCTCAGTACTACATTTGTTCACCAAGAAACAAACATAATTAATCACAGATAACATGACAGTTCAATTCGGTCATTTAGACCATTCGTATATTTGATTTATGTTCAATTTTCATGCGTTTTTCTGGAACATAAATCAAATATACGACTAAACAATACTAAATCGACAGTGGCTGTGCATTTTACGGAGAAGAAACACAACATATCACAGTTAAAATTTACAATACTGGAGACCGTGGAGAAAATGGAAGGGAGGGATAACATCAAATACCTCTTACAAAGAGAGAACGTTTGGATTCATAAATTATCAACACAGAAACCGAATGGTCTAAATGACCGAATTGAACTGTCAAGTTATCTGTGGTGATAAGGTCAGTTTTGTAGGCAAGATTAGAAACTAACATATAACCGTGTTAGACTGGAGGACTTGACTAATTTTGATGATAACGTGTGGTTACTCATTTTGTCGTTTGTAGCTTCCCGCTCCTAACATAGACCGTGAATGGTCAGACCAGGCATGTGAGTAAAACGCCGAGTATTACATGTTTTCACTGTCACTGGAGTTAAGGTTGGAAGGGTGTCCCTTAACGTACCACATTCTCAGACCTGCCATATCACCTTAGGCGTATACTTGACACATAGGAAACTTTATAGATAACAGAAATAGGAGCTCACAAGTATATTTTTTGATTGTTATTATTTTGTTTATTATTTTCAGTGTTATTCCCTGATGAAGGGCAGTAATGGAATGCCCGAAATGCATTGGACCTAATAATGATGCCTCATGTATAAAGACCGATAAAAATTGATGAACTTACAATGAATAATAATTGTGGAAACAAATGAAATAAAAATTTAAAGGAAGTGTAAATTGAAAAACGTGTTGAAACCCTCATTTCATGCAGAGGGACAAGGGAGTGCCCACAGGGATGGGTCTAGTGATTCACTAGAAACACATTTGTTCATTAATTGTAGGCGTCCAGGGATGACAGACGCTACCTATGGAGCACCCGTAAACTTCTAAAAAACATTCAAAGTAATTCTCTACGAAAAAGAGCAGTGCACTAATCTCTTATTAATTGTTTGCTGAATGTGCCTTGCCTAACAAATTTGTGTTTTTCTCAGCTCCATGTTATGTCCTGGTGTTTCTGTTAACCCTCTCCTTTGTTTGGATTTATCAAAATATCTACAATAGATGTGGTGTGTGGTGCAACGTCTTAAGATTCTTTTCTCTGTTCTCACCCAATTTTCCCTTTTTTTTGGTTTCTTTCTTTCTTTCTTTCTTTCTTTCTTTCTTTCTTTCTTTCTTTCTTTCTTTCTTTCTTTCGTTCTTTCTTTCTTTTTCTTTCTTTCTTTTTCTTTCTTTCCTTTGTTTGTTTTTCTTTCTTTCTTCCCAACTTCTTCCTCATCTCCTATACTCTTCCCTCTCCCCTTCCCTCTCTCCTCTCTACTTTCTGTCTTTTTAGATTCATTGGACCCAATTCCCAAAGGTTTTTTCTCCCCAACACATATATTTATGGAGATAAATTACCTAATTTATGCCTGCCAAGAAATCCCAGACAGATTCCTGACAGGCTGAAATAGTTTTAGTAATTCATATTTCTGCATTATGAGTGCATACAATTACTGAGTCCTAAACATCATGTAAAGGGTGGGGAGCAGAACGAGGCGTAGTTGGCCTGGTAGGTTTGCAGACTTCTGAGTTTGTGGCCATACAATCAATCAATCAGGGGGTTTAAAGCGCGCTACTCACCCGTGAGGGTCTCAAGGCACTGGGGGGTGGGGAGAACGGAGGAGGGGTCTTGAGGCTTTTCCTTAAGGCGTGCCGTGTAGGGGAGCATCTGATGCTGACTGGGAGCTTGTTCCAGGCTTTGGCTGCGATGCAGGAGAAGGCTCTTCCACCCGCACTGATTCTGCATACGCACAAGGTTTCTGCTGTGGAGCGGATGTTTCTTTTGGGTACGTGGAAGGAAACTCTTTCGTTGAGGTATTTGGGTCCGCTGTTGTGGAGGATTTGTAACCGTGGGTGAGTAGTTTGAAGGTTACTCTCTTCTCGACAGGGAGCCAGTGGAGGTCTTGCAGGTGTTGGGTGATGTGCTCATGCTGTGGGATGGCGAGGACGAGTCTGGCCGAGGTATTCTGGATGGTCTGGAATTTGCATAGCAGGGAAGCTCCAATCCAAACTTTTAGCCCCATGAAAATGGTTGGAGTTTTACTGCTGCAAAGGGTTGGAGTAATTCAGCTCACAGGGTGAGGGTTCCCTAGGAGGGAATGTAGGAAAATGGGTTCCCAAATGGGAAATGCATTTTCTCCAAAGAGAAAAAGAAAACAAATATGCTTTTTAGCATCCCACTGCATTTCCCTAGTGTAAAGCCGTAGACTATGTATAATCACGCTTTGGGAAAATGGGAGCCTTTGAAATAGTGATGTGAGATTTCCAATAATCTGTCTGGCTTTCCAGGCATACTGTGGAAATGCTTGTAAATTTTAAAAAAGTGTAAAAGTACGTTCAAATGGATATGTAAATCTGTAATTTTACACCTTTCTATGTGAATGTGAAATGCATTTCACATTGATGTCCTAACAGTTACGTATAACTTCTCGCATTTACGTTACTTGCCATTCCCGGAGCTCAAATTATGGTTTTTCCTTTTTTGCGGAATGTTGAATTGGTGTGCAGTGCCGCGCATTTCTCTAAACTCCTCATGCCATATGCTGAAAGATGGGCCCAAAACACAATATAAGGATCTACTATGCTCTCCTGTCACTGGTCCTTCTGTCCTACTTTTGGGACCTAAGGTGGTATCATGTGGTGCAGGAGTAGGTGGAAAATAAAGCGGACTCTTGGATGTCTCCACCAAAGCCCAGACTGTTCCTAACATCTCCACTTAAGTTCACGTTTATCCGCTCATCTTCGAAGCACTACATGAAGTGAAATTATGAGCTGGGCCGCCAAAATGTATAACGCCACTGAGAAATAATGAATTGAATAATCACAACTTTCATAGAAATTAGATCCTTTTTTGCCAGTGTGGCCTGTCCAAGCATATAGCATGAAATCATGTATTCTAAACTACCCGGACAGAGTATGTCTGCCCAGTTTTAATCTGTTCTTATTAACCCTTTGTTGCTTCCCCAATGTGCAGAGACTTCTACGTGGAATACTGGCAAGGTATGGAACCTACTGCACATGTCTGTCTGTCCTACTAACCGGAGCAATGGTGTTACTTACTGGCACCTTCTTGCAGTGACTGTGTCCATATTGTTTTTGGGTTAGATTCTCATCTCTTCTGATTGTCTTTGTGCAGTATGATGGACACATGACAGTCACACACACAGCCAGGTTTTTAAAAGGATCAAAACAAAATCAAGGCTCTTTACTTGGTGGTGCATTATTGATAAATATTCACTTAAACCCAAATTAAACACATTATCATTGGTGTGCAATACAATGACTGCGTTGCAGGTAAGCGTGGTGGGCGGGGAGGGGGAGAGTCGACAGACGACGAGGTAAAATAAAAATAAAAAATAAAAAAACCACTTACCTTGCGCTCTCTACATCAGCAAGTCAGTGATGTGGCGAGTACATGCTAAGTGTTGTTTTCCCTTGTCATCTTCTGTTGACTCCCCCACCTCAGCCCCGCACCACCGCCCATCCACTGCACCACTCTTACCTGCACCGGCCGCAACTCGTGCAATATACTTTTGTCTGTAAAAATGTATATCTATGCAAATGTAGTGGTCATTTCAATGAAAAATTTGCTATTTGTAAATGACAGTGCCCTACCATACAGTTATTTAGCTATATTAAAGAATAGCTCGCCTCATGTTCATTAAAGATAGGTGGGTCACAGACATTTGTCATTAGGAAGAATGGGTCGTGGTTCTAAAAAGTGTGGGAACCACTGAAGTAGTCCATAGAGCCTGAAAAGCAAATCGGTATGTATATATGTGCCACATGACACCCCATACATAATGGCCACTGCATCTGACTTAGCCTCATTTTTGTCAACCATAGAGATGCAGTTACAGAGAAAAAAGGAAAAGCAATCAATTGCCTGGAAAAATATGAACTAGACAGGTTATGAAAGACAGTGTAGTGCTATAAAAGCATCTGAAGTATGCAATTGTGTACATTAGTAATGATCCCACAATACACAGATGGTACTCAATGAAATGCACTTTCTGTGTTGTGTATCAGATGAAGTTGGAAGTTGGCTGTTTTCACAGTCTACTTCATTTAAAGGTCTAAAGGACTTTGGTGCCAAACACAAATGATGGGACCTTTCCTATTTTTGACTCATCTGGGTGCACGTTTGTGTTCCTGATAGGCCGGATAGCCAGGTTTGCATAGGTCAAGTAAGTAAAACTCTATTAGTCTTACAAACCGTCCCCTCAGTCATAAAAAGCAGTTACGGTTACTATGATCAGTAATCTATACTTTTTGGGGTGTTTGTTTCAGATACTATTGTGGGTGTATCCCCACTGCATCGAATTCACTAGATTGATGTACAAATGCATAGAAGCTATTACATCAGTGTTTACCACTACTGAGAGTGAAACTACTGACAATGCCATTAATGAGAATATGGTAAGTACAAGGACAAGTGTTAGGGCTAGGGGTAGGCTTAGGAGAAGAGTTAGGTTAAGGGACAAGAATAGTGCATGGGGTAGGCTTAGCGTTGGGTTGAAGGTTGAGTTTAGAGTAAGGTTTAGAATTCGGTATCTGGTCAGGGTAAGGATAAGATTTAGATACAGGGCTATTTTAAGGTTTGTAGTTAGGACAATGTTATTGTTATGGTTAGGGCTAGGATTGGGGGTGATATTAGAATAAAGTGTGGGCATAGGGCAAGGACTAAAGTTAGGTTTTTACAGTTGGATGTCAGGTTAGGCTTAGGTTTGAAAGAATGTTTAGGGGTACGCATATTGTTAGGATACAGACATAGGGAGGGTTTATGGATACGGTTATAGGTATATTTAGGTGTAGAGTTAGGGTAATGTTTATAGATAGGTTTAAGGCTAGAACTAGGGTTAACATGGTTAGGGTTGGTGTAAGTGTTAGATTTAGGCTTAGAGGTTGGGTTAAGGTTTGCATTTGTGTAAGAAGCAGGGGTAGAGTCAAGGACAGGGTCAGGATCTTTGCATATGGGTAGGCAATGTGACACCAACGTATTGGCTAATTATTTCAAAGAGACGGGATAACATAAGGGTATGTCGATGTAGTGGTTCTGATCTAGTGGTAGGTTGCTGGAGCAGTCTTCAGTGTAGTAGTGTAAAACATTTCACATGCAGTCTTAAATTTTTCAATGACTCAAAATCAATAGTAATAAAATATTCTGGGAGGGGTCTGCTTTTGATATATTATGATTGAAAATATGACAGAAATCAACAGTTAATATTTCGTTTATGAAATGGTCTCATTTTAGGCTGACTCGATACTCCCTACAATCCTACTCCTCTGGATGTTGACCTACTGGGGCTAAAAACTGTGTGGGGAGCCCCTTTTTAGGGCAATTTTCACTTATAAGACTTTGACAAGACATCTTCTGTTGAATGCACTCCTTAGTGGTTAGGGCTGTAGGATAGTAATGGAGCTTTTTGGACTGGTGCAGATATTACCAGCTGTGTTTTTGTGAAAAGAAGGCCTCTTCACGATCTCCATGATTTTGACAGTCCTGTAAGACCAACTCAGTCAGTCTTTCATGTTGATATAATTAAGGATACTGTGATTTACCAAATCTGAAGTTTCAGATACTTCCACAAATGACAACTTTTCACATGGCTAAGATTATTTTAGAAGAGTTTTCCCACACTACTTAATCCATACAGGTTATGGGTTACGTCCAAGGCTATTCTCACTTGAAGAGACACTTCTTCAGAATACCCTACACTGTGGAGAAGCTAAACGTCATCTGCCATCGCAGGACTCGAGCTTTGTTCATCCTCCTCACTCTTGGGTACTTGGGCTGAGTCTTCAGCACAAGGAAGAGACGTTCATAATCTTCAAGATTTCACAATGGCAACAAACCTTTCATGGCATGTTGTCAATAGATTGCTTTCCCTCACACTTGCTGCTCAGTGAACTGAGACTATTAGTAAAACTCATAGACCTAATACCAAGAGGGTCTGTTCGCCTCCACGTCTTACTTCAGTTCACATAGTGACGCATCCCTCTTGGGTTCTAGTTTGGGCTTCCAAGAGCTGATAGACGGATGTAAGTTTTTGTTTCTAGGTCTAATTTTTGCACCAGCAGTTCCCAGACAATTGCATATTTCTGGTTCATAATTCCTATCTCTAACCCTATCAGAGCTATTCTTTCCAGAGTTTTTATACCCTCATATCTAATGGCTTGATGCCACTTTTTGTTTCCATGTCCAGTCACCCACCGCTAGACAGCTTATTTGTTGAAATATTGGCTAGGAAAGCCATATGTTTGACAGGTTTGTGAAGAGAAAGCAGCAGTATTCACTGCAGCGGCACATCACATGTGCCTGGGACCATTGTGTGCCCTCTCTCGTTCCTGCTTTCAAAAATAAATGGGCAGAGACCCTCTCAGCCCAAACCATTCCTAAAAACAGTCCACTTCCCTGATGGTTGTTTTTCCTGTGTTCTTTGTGACCAGTCCGACTCTGCAGACTGACACCTGTCTTTTGGTTCCAGGGTGAATGCCTAATCTCACAGAATGATGCATACATTTTGATTCCAAGAATGACCCTTTGTAGCTCACCAGCTGCTCTCTATTTATTATTTACAGGTTGGGCCTGCTGTTTTCGCTTTAAAACTGGTGAAAGATACATCATTTGGTGCCAATAGCAAACAGTATATGTCCAGAAGTCACAATTTGACAGACCTTCATCAGGGAGAAGTCCAAGTAACCAATATAGCCTGAAGTCCAGCAGGTCTTACATATCAAGATCAGTTGAAGAAACAGTTGAAGAAACAGGTGCAAAGTAAGGAGAAGGCGATAGATAGAAAGAAGGAAGCGAGAAAGCAAGATAGAAGGCTGGAGAAGGGTGAATGTGCTTCAGGGAGGATAGACCCTGATTGTTCATAATAAAGTCACAAAGAAATGGGAGACATATGGATCTTGATATGCTTAATTTCTCAGCCTTTGTTATTATAGATCAACATTTTCACCACTCTATCATTCTCAGTATGTCCTCCCAAGGCATTTATTTGATAAATTATTGGATCACACAGTCCAGCTGCCTCTTTCACGCTAATTCCATTTACCACACAGCTCTATGCAAGCGCTGTATTGTTCACACCTCTACCTTCTGCTCTTACGCCATGCATTTCCTTCATGTATCCTCTGCGTGTGTTGGGTTCTCTTTGTCTATTAGCGTATCTTCTTGATCCTCTCAGATCCCTTAGCGTACCTTCCTGCATGACTCTTTAAATCATTCTCTCTGTCTAACTGCCTTTTTCTGGCGGTTCACCAAGTTCTCTATGCCTTTTTCTTATCTGTCTTGTCTCTCACTGTTTGCCTGACTTTCCTAACTCCAGTGATTTCTTTTCTTGTCCGCAACTCTCACTTTGCCTCTTATTATACAGTTTGTCAATGAGTGAGACATAGTCTGTTGATGATAAAGGTTGTGGCTGAGATGATCTGTGTTTGAGAGGCTCTTTGGTTATGCATATCTATGGTTATTGCAGCCTATGTTTACGAAGGTTATTCTTTGATGGTCTGTGGTTGAAAGGTCTGTAATTATGAAGAACTGTGGTTGAGATGCTCCAGGGTTGCTGACTGAAACTGTCTGTGCCTAAGTGCAGCTTTGCCTTAGGATGAGCAAGGGGCTCTTTGATTGATATTTTCTGTTAGAAAGAGTCAGTGGATGAGATGGTATTCAACTGAGATAGTCTACATTTGGTTTGGGTGTGGATTTGTAGTAAATTAGCATGCGGTTGAGAGGGTCCTTTCATTTAGGTGGTCCGTTAGTGGGCTTGTCCGAATTTAAGGGTGTGTGTAGTTGAGATGGTTTTTGGGTGAAAAGGGTGTGTTTCTGAGATGGTCTTGTTTCTGCATGATATTGTCAGTACAAAACATTGGTGTTTAAGCAGAATTAGGAAAATTAAGGGGCTTATTTACAAACCATTTGCACTGCCAGTGCGTCCCTTTTCCCCTTATTAAAAGTGACGCAATGAAGGCGCAAGGGGCTTGTAAATAAGCCCCTAAGTCTTTAGTCTGTGTTAAAAAGAGGGAAAATTTGGTTGATGCAGTTTGTGCTTGCGAAGGCATATGGTAACAGATTGGAGGTTTAGAGGGGGCAGTGGATTAGAAGGAAGTTGAGCTGGTTTTTGATTGACAGTGCTCCCTACTTAAGATGCGTAGCTGTTGTGATGGCCATAAGAGTGTCCGGGTCGCTAGCTGAGATCATTTGGAATTGAGAAGTTTGTAATTGAGAGGGACTCAAGCTGAGGCACAGAGCTAGGGTTTGAGAAGCTGTATTGTTTGAATGGATTCTCTTTACAAATTTCATTGAGCTAATCTGTGGCAGTCTCTCGTTAACAATGTCTGTGGTTTGAGAAGGTCTATGGTTGTGGGGAAGGCTTATTGAAGAATGTGTTCAGTTGAGGCAATCTGTATTTTAGAGTATTTTAAGTCAACTAAGTCTTTGCCTGCAGTGGAACTAGTTTGTGGTCTCTGCTTGGCAGGGTCCAGTGGCGGCTCCTCCGCTAAGTCAGCGGAGCGTCTCCCCACTGCTCTTAGAGCAGTGAAAAGGGGAAAAATAAAACGATAATAACAAGGTTATTATTGTTTTATTTTTGGTTGGGCGGGTGGGGCTGGTGGCTCAGGGTGGGAGGAGGAGGAGACTGTGCACACTAAATGTGCAGAACTGCTTGGCCAGCCGTCTCGGCCGGCCAAGCAGTCATGCACACTTTGCTTATTCCCCACCAGGCTGTAATGGAAAGCCTGGTGGGGAATATGCTCAGGTTCCCTGTCCTGATCTGAGCCCTGATCCACGACGCTCAGACCAATCACAACGCTGCAATGCAGTGTTGTGATTGGCCCTGGGGAGTCTGTGTGCCGGGTGCTTCCTGAAGCTTCTCCCTGACAGACTGGAGCAGAGAAGATCTTGGATACAGACTGTGTTTGAAAAGGTCTGTAGTTGAAACAGTCTCTATTTGACAACCTTGGCATATAATACTTTGTGGTTGGCATGGACTATGGATGTGAAGGGTTGCATTTCAGAAGGTCTGAGGTTGAGATGGTATGTGATTAAGATGGGCAGTAGTCGAGGAGCTCTGGTTGAGAGGATGCAAATGGTCAGTGGTTGAGGTGGTCTGTAACTGGGCCTTGGCAGAGATGTTTTGTGTTTAAGATGCTAAATGACTGGCAGTCATCCTTGTTAAAGAGAGTGAGTGTGAGGGATTAAGAGACAAACTTGTTATGGCATTTCACATTTATGTAGATCCACGTTTAAGGTTGAGGAAGCAGCTCAGTGGTTGAGAATGTCTTCATTTAAGATAGTTCATGATGGCATGTGGTTGAGAAAAATGGTCTGTGTGTGAGAAGGTCTGTAGATCAAATTATTTTTGGCAGGGCTGTGGTTGAGAAGGGATCTGGTTGAAAAGCCCTCTGGTATTGGTACTAGCGATGGTCTGGCTGACGTCACTGATATCTTCAATGTGCTGTGGTAAGCCGGTCAGTGCAGAGAAGGCTGACAAGGTATGAGGTTGAGATGGTCTCTGGTTGAGAGGCTGGTATCAATGTTTTAAACAGTTTGTGAATTAAATGATTAGTAAAAGAATCTAGATGACCTTACTGAGAGATGACTGGGGTAAAGGTTGTATGTGCGTGAGAATGTTTGACTGAAATAGTCTGTGCCAGCATATGTTTCTGTTTGAAAAGGTCTTTGTGTTATGTGGGTCTGTCGATTGCTTTTGGGTGAGATAATCTGTACTTTACTGGGGGTGTGGAAGACAAGGTATGTAATTAAAAAGGTCTGTAGTTGAGATGCTCTAAAAGTGCGACAAACTCTATTTAAGAGAGACTAAAAAGGTCTAATATTTACATGGCCTTAGCTGATAAGACTGAGTCTGAGGTGTTATGTGGTTGATGGTGTATGTGCTGCTAGTATAGTTTGTGCTTTAAAAGGTCTGTGACTGAGCATGTCAGGGTTTTGGAGGTTGGGACCATCTTTGCCTATAATGATCTGAGGAGAGCCTGAGAAGGGATACAGTTTTCTTGGTTTGTGATTAAGGAGGACTGTGGCTGAGATGATCTGTGACTGTAATAGCCTGAGGTTAGGATGGCAAAAAGATGAGAATGCTTATGGTTTTGATGGTGTGCTAATCAGAAGATCTGTGGCTGAGGTGATTTATATATGAGTTGGTCTGTGGTTGGAGTTGATTGTTGATTCTTAAGGACAGGGTTGGGTGTTTTTGAGGGTTAGTACACAACCAAGTCTGATCACAAGGAAGATCTCCAATTCATAAGGTCTTTGTTTAAGGGTAATATCATCTTTTAGAGACTTAATAATGCCCACATACATCAAACTGAATTGCATTCGCAAACGGTGCGAATCGCAAAAATTGTCCGTTTGCGCATGCAATTCATTGCTTTGGGATGCATTAAGCTTTTTTGCTTTTTTCGCAATTTAAGAAATCGCAATTTATTTGCGATTTCTTAAATTGCGATTGCATTTAAGAAATCACAATTTTGCGATTTCTTAAATGCAATGCATGATTTTTTTTAAATTGCTAAATCGCAAATAGGAAGTGGTAAATTAACATGAAGTTAAACTTCATGGTAATTTGCGAAAACTTTCAAAAATGCACAAAAGTGAATTTTTGAAAGTTTCATTTTACCCACACATGCCCTTGGGGCATGTGTGTGTGTAAAAAGTACTTAAAGGTACATTTCAGGGGTGGAGGGGGGGGGGGGGGGTTCTGTGGACCCCCTCCTGCACCCTTGAAATTGCATTCTCATTTTGCGATTCCTTAATTGCGAATCGCAAAATGAGAATGCCATCACATTCATTCCTATGGGCCTCTGGGCCCATAGGAATCAATGAAAAGGGATTCCTTAATTGCGATTCGCAAATTGTGAATCGCAATAAGGAAAATTAAGAAATCGCAATAAAAATTGCGATTTCTTAATGCATAGCCATTTGCGAATTCTTAATTGCGATTCCTTAATTTTCGCAATTAAGAATTCGCAAACGGGAACATTGATGCATGTGGCCGATAGAGAGTGATTCTTTAATTATGAACATTTATATTATTCCCCTTGTGGACTCGATTACACTGACTGAGGAGCTGTGTTTAATCAATTGTTTGGGTGGGGATGTGTGTGTTTAATAAATGTGGGTGAATAATATATTTGGTTGAGGGTGTCTGTGATTGGCATAGTCTGTGATTGTGGGATTCTGCGGTTCAGTGCCTGTGGTTTCTGTGTCTGAGAGTATGATTAGGAATTTGTGATGCGCAGTTCCAAGTATTGAGTTGTCGACTGTGGTTTACACGACCTGATGTTGAGATGATGTCTGGTTGAGGGAGTTTGTGGTCAATGTGGTCTGTGAATATGTTGGCCTGTGGTGGGACAGTGCGGTTGAAAGGGGTCTCTCTTTATGGAATTGATGATTGAATACGTATGTGATTAAGATGATCGGTTAACGAATAGTCTAATCGCTGCGGTTAAGATGATCTGTGTTTGAGAGTCTCTGATGTTCATATTGTCTCAGTATTTGCTTTCAGTGTACCTGCTGCATATCTGAGGCTGTGAGTCTCTTATTTCCCCAATTTGATATTGAAAGATGCCATGCCTTCCACTGAGAAATCTTGCTGAAAAAGAATGCTCCTTAATACCCTGGCGAATGCCTACTCTTGAATGCCCTGCCCAATCTTAGGCTTGATGCTCCTGGTTGTTGCCCAAACACGTGACCCAGATACTGCTCTCAATTTGATTACTCCTGCTTAATGGTCTAGAGTCCATCAGAACCATGGTGGCATCTGCCAAGAGAAATGTAGTGCTCCCTTGGTGGTCACCTTTAGATCCTACTCATGCCCAACCTGCCATGTGCTATGGGTCTCATAGCTGCTACATCCAGTTACCCCTACCTCCTTTAGTCAGCCAGACGTCAAGCTTATCTCTGTCACCTGGGCAGCCAGAAACATGTATTAAAGCACAACGATCTGACATTGTTTGATGTTGCAAGGATATTGGTAATTTACAGAGGAGGGCTTGTATTCTACAGTTTTATTTTCTATAATATCAATCAGTCACCATTTATATAGTGCAGCAATGTCACCCTGAGGGGTTTCTGGGCATTGAGGGTGCTGTGTCTCTGTCGAAAAGCCAAACCTTGAATTTCTTCTTGAAGTCCGCCTGGGAGGGTGCTGTTCGGAGGTGGATAGGCGGCACATTCCAGGTTTTGGCAGCGATGTGGGAGAAGGAGCAGCCCCCGCTGCGGTGGATGCGGTGGGGGGTGTGCAAGGGCAAGTGAGGAGGCGCGCAAGTGTCTTGTGGGCAAATCGAAGTTTAGTGGATGGCTAGTTTGATTATTTCAGGCTCATTATCTTAATTAGAGAGGGAAAATGATTGATTGAGAGATCCCAAATCCAATCTACAGCCCATCAATCAATCATGGCATTTATAAAGCGCACTACATACCCGTGAGGGTCTCAAGGCGCTGCTTTGAACATAAAGATTGAATATAGCGAACAAGGAGGTAAAATGTTCTGTAGTGAGAAATAAATATTTGAATGGAATGACTCTGCCCCTCCCAACACTGCTTTTGGTGGTCAGAGTATAAATCAAGAAGGAGCAAAGGCAGTGGCAGCTTCTGCCATGATCCACCGATGTCTAAAGTTAATTAATTTGGGAAAAGGTCCTACAGTATGCAAACCACTGGCAATTCTTCTTCAATTTCAAGAGAAGACCTATATAATAAGCATGTTATTGATTTATTTTTAGTTTTGATATACACAAACTTGGCCAAACTATATGCTTGAGAACATATAATACATTTACTATAAAAACAAGTAATTTGAATGGTTAAAAACGCACAGATAAAATATATACAACTATAAACAGTTCTTAGGACAAAAGGGGAGTTAAAAGGTAGGCGTCCAATTGCATCGTGAAACATTCTATTAATGGAGAAAAAGGGATACTGAAGTGAAGGTAATTCTAAAACCGGACCTTTCTACTAAGATAGCCTTTAGGCAAGTATGATTATTGGAACCCTTAATATTTCAAGATGTAGAAAAGTTCCAGAATAGTCTCAAAAGTATGAGATTTTAGAAGCCAATAAGTTGGCTGTTTCGTAATCGAGGCATTATATTCTGCTTAATAGAAGTTGACTTGTGGGGTCACAAGAATTGTAATCATCCTGCTGCACTAACACAATGAGAGAAACACCAGAGTTGAAATCCCCGCAAGAAGTAATAAGACACACTTTGGTGGCCCACAATAAACTACATTCTGCTGTCCGTGTACGGGAATACAAGGACCCGAAACATGCCATGAACATTCTCCGGCAAAAGAAAGAGGGTTGTCTGTCTCAGAAGACAAACAGTACCGTTTTTCGGCATGTGGGTCTGCAAAGAGAAAAAGTCTGTTTTGAATTGATTGCATTGCAGGAAAGCTGCTTTCATGTATTCTTGAATCATTGTGAGGCAACACCTTAGGCAACTTCCTCTTCCGATCATAGTCCAAGATGGATCTAGGTACCATCACCATCCTGGTGCATGGACACCATACAAATGTCTACTAGATATTTCTGCACCTTCATGTACATTTTGAAAATACTAGGTGACACAATGGAGCACATTCCACACGTGGGGGTGGGGTAGGGAAGCTCCAATTAAATCACCAGAAAATATTGAGTGCAGGCAGAGAAAAACAACGAAGGGCTAAGGGAGAGATACATCACCATACGCCGCCATGTGCCCCCAAGATCAACAGTATCGAGAAGAAGGTCTCCCATCACCAAACAGAACCCAGAGTGGTAAGTCAGCAGTAAAATGGAGTTATCACAGCTTCCTAAATCTCCAACATCATTGCCTTCTCAATGATTTCCCAAGGGAGAGCATAGTGATGGGAGGATGATTTTTAAATTTGGCTAGAACAACATTTGTATTGTTTTCAAGAACAGAAATCAATCTCCTCTCCAGTAGACAATATGTGACTGACCACTTTGCACAGAATCAGTAAAGCATCAAAGGGAATATCCTTAAAAATTTAACCGAGATGAGATCACCCGAGTGAGATGTACACGTGCAAGAGTGCACTAGAATAAGTCGAAATAGTAAACAGATTATAATTGTTCGAAGTATGAGCTGTCTAATACTGGGAAAAGGGGACCACTGTGGCACATCATGATTTAGACATTTTCTTTCAGTATTGTACTGACTGAATACAATATTCATGTCCTCATTGAAAGAAAATTAACAAAAATACCAAGCACTGATTGTGTGAGGGGTTTATAACTCAAGTTTTAATACAGTTTCAAGGCCGCTCCATGCCTAGTTTGGTCAAAACTGACAACAACTTCAAACTTGATGTTAGAATGGCACAGCACAGACAATATTATTTGTCAGTCAAAAGGAGAGTTGAAGGAGGAAACGGATGCAATTAATGCACATCTTTTATTCATGTGCGAATAACGAAGTAATTATCCTTGAGTAGAGGACCAGATAAACTTATATATGAAGCCAGATCCCTGTGGTGAAAAGCGGTGAGCGATGCTTAATGTCCTGATCGAATGTTTCTGTTCACACACTTTGTTCAGTGTTCTTATATCAATAAGGGGGAGATGAAAGCCAGGCTGAATGTTATGTAAAGAAAACGTCAAAGATTAATTGTAATCTCACACATGCCCTGGACAATAGAATTTCTGAAATATCTGACAGCTTTGTTCATATTCTTAAAAAGGGATATATGATACTCTGAACAACGTAGGAGGCTCACACAGGCCTAAAGACAACATATTAAACTGGACAAACGATTGTACGTTGAATAATGGTGGTAAAGGGTCTGGTCACAGATGCAACTCAGTCTAGTGGCAAGCGGAGAGCAAGTCCAGAGAAGAACAAATAGGCCATTTCATTGCTTGTAGGCAAGGCGTGTGAATCTTTCATTACACTGGAATTTTGAGTTAATTGGTGGAGACCTTTAATGGGGGCGTGTCTAGGTGTGGTGTAAGCCAGCCAAAGTGTTTAATCTCTACATAAAACCTTACATCTTTTTTGTTTCTGGATGAGTAAGCATAGCAGTGTTATGAGATCATCTAGATGTGTGGTGTAATGTGGGGTAGTAGCCAGACTCAAAGGATGCCCCATTCTACTGCCTCTCGGTTCCCTGGCATCATTTAGAAGCGATGAAACTGCTGAGGGAGAGCGAACTGAGAATCCTGCCTTTGAAATTCCATGCTGGTGGTCCATCCACCTGAGGACTGCTGACTCAGCAGCGTCAGGAGGACCACCCCAGGTGGACTGGGCTTTCTGATGCTGTTTTGCCTGTACGTGACTGCCCTGAAAGGTATGGGGTGTGTAGTAGCTGTATACTTGGAGTCATGGAATGTCATGCATGTCATACAGAATGTCAAGATGTCATTTAGAATGGTGGTGACAGATGCGGAGAAGAAAGCTGGGAGCTGGTGAGGGCGGTTGGATGGGATCTTCCTCTGTGGACAAATACATTATTTTAATCACACATGTTTATTGGCATCCTTCATGCAGCCGCGCCGTACAGGTAACATCGGTGGGAAGGTGGGGCCAGGTAAGGGGCGATTTCGAGAGACGATGTCGAGGGAAAATTAATGATTTC
This sequence comes from Lissotriton helveticus, assembly GCF_964261635.1. Lineage (NCBI taxonomy): Eukaryota > Metazoa > Chordata > Amphibia > Caudata > Salamandridae > Lissotriton > Lissotriton helveticus. Next base: position 1,543,941,546 of record NC_136068.1, on the reverse strand, counting down.
TTTAATTTTCCCTCTGCATCATCCCTCGAAATCCCCCCCAAACCAGGCCCCACCGCCACAACGCTGTTACCTGCATAGACCGCTGCTGCCATCATGTCATTCGATTCTACAGTGTTGCAAACAGGGAAAATCCAGAAATGTCCCTATGCAATTGCGATGGGAGAAAGCTCCCATCACATCAGAGACATTTGTGTTTTTTTCCAGAAACAACCCAGATTTCTGAAAAATAAACAATGCCAAGCAGACCAAATCAAAATGGTGATCCACAGTGTTGGTTGTAGCACTTTCCATGAAAATTCGCACACCCTCACGTCATGTGGCTAGCCAACAGATGCAAGTCAGGCCACGGCGAGCTCCTGCAGCCTCTGCTGCTTCCTGGCCAGCCTGCTATTGTCTGAATGACCTCTTTAGTCTTTCTTGGCCAAGGCTCTTGGGCAACCTATGAATTGTGAAACAGAAACTTTGTGGTGCAGGTTACCTACAGGTGCTGGTTTCTTCTTGCCTGCTTGTAGTGCATCAGATATTGCTTTGCAAGAATCAGTTCTTGCAGCGATGCTTGAGAATGTGTTAAGGAGTTTGGTAAAACCACAGATATACTTTATTTTAAAATTCCATGAAATTCTGCAAACATTTTGAAAAAAAGGCATTTGAGCAGGTAAGGTATTGAACCTGTAAGTCAATGACTTTAAATGCTTCTATGACCTCTAAAGGAGACTGACACGGGTTTTGTTCAATTAATCTAACCATGATGCAATATATTTTGTGTAGTGTATTTGAAATGTTCTGTAGTTGTAATACTTTTCTCTCTCCCTTTCTCCCCTGCAGCTCTTTGTCATGACGTTGTCGATGTGTCTGTGTAGGAATCTTGATCAAGACTACAATAAGCTTGCCCGGTACTAGCCGATTCCTTGGAACAAGCAGGCATGTCAACAGATGAAGGGCAGCTTGTTTTCTTCTGTCTGGACAAAAAACACATTTCCCTCACCCCAAGCATACAAAAGAACCAGCTCGCATGGACCCACACATCAACCGCTTGTATTTAGGGTCACCTGTGGTTTACCAGCACTCAATGCCTTCTCCATGCAACCTGACTGGCTGGTAATACAAATATGACAAGGAGGCATATTTCTAGGTGATGACCAACCCAACATAAGGACTCCACAGAGGTGAGAGGTGAAGGACTTAGCACTTGAGTTCTCAGGCATTGATTTGATACTCATTTACACCCTAATGAAGTACCGCAAGCCTCCCCCCCTTGACTTTTCATGCAATTTTACCAACATTAGCAGAGCCACCCTGAGCTCAGAGAGGAAAAGCAGTGGTGTTCATGGAACTCGGACATTTCGTTTTCACTTTCAATGGGTCTGATCATTCTAACAGTATTCCGATGACGTAAGGAGGTACGACAACTGTTGGCCTCAAATGCAACTATTGAGAACTGAAGGTCTGCAGCTAGATACAGTCAAGCTCTAATTTCCTGCTGGCCAGGACCAAGAGCTTGCTGTTGATAACCCTGTTTCCACTCAAGGTGTAGACTGGTCCATACCACTTTTATTTAAAGGGCTAAATTTGGGCTTCCTTCTGAATTCCTCAGTCTTAATCCTCAAATTGCACTGTTGCTGATGCTCTTATCTTGACCTCATTTATGATCAAATTGATGAGCCTGCACCTTTCCAGGTGCAGTTTTGAACAGGTGATATTGGAAGCTGGTCATGTCTTTGATAAATTATGGGATCACACAGTCCAGCTGCCTCTTTCAAGGTAATCCCATTTACCACACAGCTACGAACAAGGATACAGTTAATCAAATGCAGCTACTGCACAAAAACATATTCATTGTAATCCACATTACCACAAAGCCAGGCACAAGGATACAGCTAATCAGCTTTCAGCTATGGCTCATGGACAAGAGCATCTTTTTTGTAATCTACACATTTCTCGTTCCTCAAGTTCTCCCAGCCCACGGTGGCTAGTTGGACTACTGTACAAGAACTAGCTTGTCCGCCAAAATATAATCCACTCAAGATTCCGAAGCTGTCCCTGAAACAAAAAAATACCTTCATGGCTTTTAGGTTATTGACCTTAAAGTGTTTGCACTAGCATAGGCTGTCTATATGTAACACCTCCCTCCCGGTGTGTGCAGTGCGGCACTGTCACTCTATATGCAAACTCTTGAAGGTCCTTTAAAGTAAATTCGACCCACATTGTATTTAAAAGCATGCTTCAATCTCTTTGGCATGTGGTGGATTGTGAAGAGTGGGTGTACGTATTCATTTTGTGAAAGAGGTAGTGTGGATTTTTGCCTTTTAATCCATGGTAATTGCCACATGGTTGTAGCTTTGTGGTAAAGATGTGAAGTTGTGGAACATCGAATTGCAACATTTGAGTTCTCTCTGCCCCACTGAGGTCCTAGATGCTGTTGGACAATTTACTTAATCTCTGTATCCTCCTGTGGAGTGCTCAGAAGTGTTTTTTTATTTGGCAGGTGTAGTGCATCTTAAAGATAACTTGAACCTACCGTGAATTACTCCCCATATGACTGCTCAGCAGACTTGCTATACTTATCACATGCAGCTTTAGTTAGGGTCCTCATTGGACCACAATGGCGACCTTTTTTTAAAAAGTCAGTGGGTGTCTGAATGAGCTGGTCTTAATTATGCTCGTCCTTGTGTCTTCAGCAGGATTCGCCACCATGTGCATCTACCAGAAGCCAATGTCTCAGGGGCATAGTTGTCTGCTGTCCTTAACATGCATGTGTTTTCTCTTCATAAACCAGTATTGAGGGGCCAATATTTCTCCGAGAGCTCTAACGATCCCCTAACTACCCAGATAAGAAGGGTCAGTGCGTCCACCCATCACGGAATCCCCGTTTAATCTGCTGTGTAGCTGTTCTCCTCACCTTGCTTGGCTTCTGCTTCTAGATCCTCGCTGAAGGATTCTGGAGTTGTGTGACCCTTTATTTGTAATTGTGAATTATTTTTAATATGTTTTCTTGATGAATATACCCAGCAGTGTTATAGCAGATGCGATCACCAGGTATAAAGGAATGACAGCGGATCCTTCTCTTTGTTGACTCATATAAAGACTGTGGAGTGAATTCATCTCTGCTTTTTGAAATCGTGAGGAGGGAAACCAAGATATGAAAATGCTTGCACGTTCACTTTCCACATTTGTGGCTACAGACATCTTTAATATATACATGGTTCTCTAGACTTCCCATTGCCTTGCACACGTTCTGAAATTTATTTTCACATTCACGATATTCTAGACTTCCTTCTAGGCATGCATGCTACTAAGACTTTCTAATGATGTGCAGCATACGCAAGACTTCCCATAGACGTGGATAACATTCTAGAGTTAACTTGACATGTGTGCTCCTCAAGGCTTCCATTCCATGTGTGGTAGTCAAGATTTCCTATTTACATACTTGGAATTGTAAACTTCCTGTTGACATGTATGGTGCTCTAATTTTCAAAAAGCCAGTGCAGAGAACTGTAGATTTCCCATTAACATGCATGACACTCTGGATTCTCTGTTTGACATACAAAGGATTCTGGGTGAACTTCTAATATGACACGCATGACACTAGCGTGTGACACTCTCCGTTTTCCATTGAATTGCAGGGACCCTTAGCATTCCTATCACTCAAGAAACATGCATCTACATGAAGCAACCAGTGGATCTGAACCACCCAAACATGAATTTTGGAGAATCGTGGGATATTTGCATTCTGGAGATACAGGCTATATATGTTGTTATTAATTCAACTGATGTCATCTCAGCCAATCAGAAAGAGCTTTAATCCAGCTCCAGCTTTTCTTGGTGATTCAAAGCATGGAGACCTTCTTTCCCCGTGGTAATACTGAATTTGTTTTTAAGTATATATCAGCAACATAAAAAATTTCCACCTTACACATTGGTAAACCAGGGCACTATTCTTATTTCCTTACCAGAGAGACTGTATACCATATTTCAGAAGTGCATTTTTTTCAAAAGAAAAACTTTTACAGAGAAAAATTTAATAGTGCAATTACAACAGAGAAACTTTGGAACAATACATTTTAGATGACCAAAATAAAAAGTCCTGCAATACTTTTTCGATACTCAAACTGTTAAAAAAAAGTAGTCTGGATAGAGTTAGGGTTAGTTTCAGTTTTAGTGTAGAGTTAGTGTTAGTGTGAGGTCTCAGGCTAAAGTAAGGGTTAGTAATAATTGTTGAGGTTAGTTTCAGTGTTAGTGTAAAATTAAAATCTGTGGTAGAATGGGGTGAGAGTTAGAGCTAGTTATAGTGTTTGTGTAAGTTTAGAGTTAGCGTGAGGGCGAGAGGGTGAGAGTTAGGGCTAGTTTCAGTGTACATTTTAGAGTTACTGTTAGGGTGAGCATGAGGGTGAGAGTTAGAGTTAGTTTCAGTGTCAGTTTAGAGTTAATGCAAAGGTAGTAAGTAAGGCAGAGTTGCAAATAACGTTAGTGTTTGAGACTCTGTAAGTGAGTTTGGGTGAGGGTGTTTTAAACTATTGTCATTTCGGAGAAATCCATTGTAACCATTTTATTGCAGCAAGCAAACTAATTTTGTTTTGTAGCGGGATTGGTTGTGGGATTTTCTCAATTGTGGTATTTCTTTGTATTGTTTCTCTTTGTAATGGCATTGTTCCATCAGGTCACAGAGAGTGTGCCGGTCAGATCAGGACATGTGACAAATCTCTGGCCAGTTGTGGTCTTTCTTTATTGGACCCTTCCCTGAGTTGTCCTGTGTGTGTTATACAAGTGCTGATTAACAATAACACCATTCACTTTAGAGTCAGTGGTTGGTCCGTTCTTCATTCGAAGAGCTGAGCCTGTCGGCTTTCCAATACAGTGAACGAGAAACCGGTTCAAATTCATCAAGTGACAGTAGTTACCCAAGGGCAATTTTCTCCAAATGGCAAAATTGTACATTGCCAAGTAGTCACATGGGTCCATGCCTAATTTCCTGAGGACTTCTGTGCTTGAATGTCTCCTTCTGTGGACAATTTCTGAGTTTTTACACATCTACTATCATTATTCTATTGATAAAGTGCCCAGGTCTATACCTTGTTTAGAAGGCTTCTTCAGAAGGAACTCTGTTGAGCATGTGTGTTTTGTTCTCTAGCGAAGCTCGGTGTACGCTATAAAATGTTTTTTAAAAGTCTACTGCTCAATAGTTTCATATGTTCTACTCTTCAATAGAACTTTCCTTAGAGTTCCATATGCATTGAATCGTTTTTGTTGAGACCAAGTCATGGCCCAGTGAGATAGTGGAGGTGTTCTGCAACTTCCTTTTGATGCCTTCCACGCCTGATCTGGCGAGCAGCCACTGGGAAACTGGCCTATATTCAGGCAGTCTGTATGTTTTAATTATAAATAGGATTAAGAATACTGAGAATTGTGATATGTGGAAGACATGCCATTATTATAGACTTAACTGTGAAGCACTTTGGGATAGACTTTGTTATATTGAGCTGCACAGAAAATGTAAATAAACCCTACTGTTGTATGAATGCGCTGTAATAACAGGTGTTGTTGCCCTCCCCGAAATCAACATTCCAACTTATAATTTGGATGCTGCACTTGGATTGTTGCAATGGGTGCACTGACCCATTGAGCCATCTCTCCAGTACCATTCAAAACTATACCTTTGTTTGTGAGTGGGACGCTGAGGGATTATAAGGGGGATGAACGGAGTAAAATAAAAAAACTTTTTTTATATGTTTTTACAAATGCTTTTAAAATGTTTTGCATGTGATGTGATGACAAAAATAATAAAATAGAATAAATAATACTGGAGCCTTGCTGTCCGAGTCTTTTTACCTTTTTTAATTTGAGAAGATCAAGATTGTGGGATGGTAAAGGGTGATGTTTGTCCAGAGGTGTATACATTATTTATGAAAAAACATTGCTTTCCTTAGCAGTGCTCAATTTGTAAAAGAAGAAGTGCATGGGCCCAAAGGTTTGCTCAGAACCCCGTGGCTGGCGCAGGTGAATACCATAGTGTCTCTATAAATCACCACAACACACTTCCTGTCTCTTTATTCCACTCTTGCAGGTTCTTTTTCTTCCCTGTTTTCTCCCTTTGTCACAGTTTTCCATCTTTCTCTTCCTCTGTCTTTCCCCTTTTGGGTTTTTCTCTCTCTTGCCAGGATCAAAGTCTGTTGAGGAAAAATAAGTGCAGTCTCAAAAATGAGTGTTGGTGATCCTCAACTGCAAGCACCAGCTCAAATTAAGCACTGGTTTTGAAGCTTTACTATGAGTCGTTCGGAGTGGAGTGGGCGATTCTGCTCAGGGCAACTCCAAGGCTCCTGGTGTCTGTAGGCCGAAATAATCAGACCTGCAAACTCCAGACCCGATTGTTCTGGGCTTGAAAACACCTGACCCGGACTTATTAGTGGAGGTGTGGGACTCTGAGCACGACAGCTGCTGTGCCCACCCCACCTGCATATTGTAGCTTGAGGAAGAGGAAAAAGCTCTCCCTAGCTGTAACTAAACCCCTGTTGAAAACTTTGAGTCTGCCTGATTATGTATTGGATCCAATCCTAGCCAGGCTACAAGATGTTACTTGCCACCAAAAGCCTAACCAAAGAGAAGAATATTGGACCTGATTTAGAGTTATGTGGGAGTTGTAAATCCCTTAATATTGAGGCTTTACTGTTCCCTAAACAACAAAAGGATCTGGCTATCAGTAGCAGCCAGTGGAGGGAGTTCTGTGGGGTGGCGAGGCAGGGCGGGGGAGGGGCAGGGTGGGAGGTAGTAAACACCGGAATATGGATGAACGGAGGTAAGTAAACAATGAAATAATAAAATGAATTTCATAACGCGTGCTCTATCGCGTTTTGCATTTAAGTAAAATTGAGATATTGGGTAGTTAGGACTGGATTCGATTGGGAAATTGTTTAGACCAACTGTTGGGTAGAGGTGGATACCCCCCAACACCAGCCCTATGTAAAAAATTGGATGTTGCCCAGCATAGCCAGATCAGTTTGTTGTTTAAGTGGAGGGTGATCTGGCTATAATTTTTCCCTCTGAAGCTCCTTTGTGTTAATGCTTTAATGTTACCACCAGACTTTCTTTCAGACTCTTAAGATTTGTATAGTTTTGACTCGATATGATGGTGAAATTTAAATATATGTATATATCTATATATTCCAGGCGCGGTGCGTCCATTGGGGCGTGGGGGTGTAGCCTCCCCGCAGGCAGCTCCCTCGGCGTCTTTGAACTTAAGTAAACTGAATCAGTTTACTTAAGTTCAAAGACACCGAGGGAGAACTGACAAGCATGACGTCGGACCGCCCGCCCCCTTCAGAGTGTGAAGGGGGTGGGCGGGGTGGCGTCATGTTGACTGACATGATTGTCACTAGGGGCAGCAGTAAGCGCCACAAGTGCGCATGAGTGGTGACGGAGGGTGGATTTTTAGCCCGTGTCTAGTCATGCGCACTTGTGTTTGCACTTGTTTGCGCATGCCCATTAGGAGCCCCTCGGTCTCCTAATGGGCATGCGGCGGGTGAAGAGTAGCCGTGCCCTAAGCCAATCCTGGCGCTGCTGGCAGCACCAGGATTGGATGAGAGGGGCTGCCAGTCCACTCCAGGGCCGTTCGTGAAGGCGCCAAGCCAGGGGAGCAGAGGTGGCGCGGACCGGCTTTAAGAAAAGTTTTCATTTTCATATTTCATTCCCTGGCACCCACCCCAGCGCGACCCTCCCCCCTCCCCCGTGAGCCGCGACTGAGAGCAGTCCGTATTCAATGTTTCTGTTAGGATCGGTGCTCTAGTGTTGATTAAGTTGCAGTACTGCAAGCACAAGTCCAAGTTTATCCATTTGAAATTATTGTGTGGTCCTGGAAAAATGACTTTAATTCCCCGGAGCCAAGAAGTGCTTCTGTAGGTATCCTGCGGAAAGGTAAGAAGGGGTTATTCACCAGCATCCTCCGCTTTGGAATAGACTGCTACGGTGTGACATATCTCCACTACTTGTTTGCGGGGTAATAAGGCACTATTTGCCCTCCTGTGCCAGGCCATTAGTGGCCGTCAGAGGTCAGTGTTGCGGTTTCCATTGCCCCCGTCTGGGACATGCCTGCTGGCTCTGGCCTGCCCTGTGTGTTCACCTTTGGGAGTCCTGCCCTGGCAGACAGCATAGTCCTGGAAAGTTAGGATGGCAGAGGCAGCGTGAGTCCTCTCATCTCACTGATAGCGCCAAAAGTGTGCCAGTGTGGCCTTTAACAGATCACTCATTAACCAACAGAAATGGGATTATACACAGAACCAAAAACAGGCCACATTTTCCATCTGGAACTAGGTGTTTGCTGTAAACCTCCAGGGTCCATGCATTTTCACAGGGCTGATTCATAGATCTCCATGGGCAGTGCACCAGATGCTACTGGTACTCAAGTGTAAGCTGTAGGTCACAAGTTCGATTCCCAGGAACATAGCGAAACGGAGCATGTATTTTGGCACATCTGTTAGATGCCGGTGATTTTTAAACTTCCGTAAAGGTCTCCGTAATATGCGCTTTATTTAAGATGCTGGATCACGTGCTTTACAATTAAGGTTCATGCAGAAATACATCACTACCGTTTTTACTAATGAAAAATGCTGGACTGTTTTGAATAAGTATATCTGAGGGAGAAGTGGCAGTATATAACTCATTCTACATTTGGAAAGTATTTATTTCTCATGCATATGTGTATTTGAAAACTGATACTGCACTGAAGGCATTTGAGTAAATAGCAAGACCTTCTGCAATGGTTCAACTGTAGGTTAATGTAATTAAAATGTAAAGAAATCCTCTGTACGTCTACCAATAATTGTGAAGTGTTGGCATGCAGCACTGCACTGTGTTTCTATTCAATGTACAGCATGGACTAAGATGTGTAACCTTGAAGAAGAAGGTGAACAGTATGTGGGATTAGTTATGTGTCTTTGGTGGCTGATTTGCAGTACATTTTGGGCTTACTAAGGGGCACAAGGAATGGAGGATAGGAGGGAAATAGTGGTCCAGTAAGTGGTGATGGTTTCCGGGAGTAGATCGGAGGAGCAGTGGAGAATGAGCATTACTGAATGGGACGATGCTGTGGGAAACTCTACTTTGGCCACATCTCTTTGGCAGAGGTTCACTTATCCTGTACTTGGAAATTTCCTTTATCAGCTCTTATATCTTTACTAAAACATTTAACAGGTTAATACCAGTAGCTGTTCCTAAAAATGTTAATGCTGAGCATATTGTGTGTGAAGCCTTAATTCTAAACTCTTTGAACGCCTATGGAAGATCTTTCCCTCACCAAGCAATATATCTTGGTTCTTTCTGCCTCACCACTCAGAAATTTCACCAGCCGCCACTGATATATTCATAGATGCTTCATTTGCCCAAGGAGACACAAGATGCACATGGGAACGGCCAAATTCATTTATTAATCCTGGAAATGGACTGCTGCATGTCTCCCCTACACGTTTCGGCAGTCGAGCCTTGATCGCGGGTTCAATCGATAATCCGAAATGACAAGCAGGAACTCCATCTTTTATACCATAATAATGCTCCAGTGAGCCTCTCAAATGAGAGCAGTACAATGCATTATGGTCCTGCTAGTCCATATACTGAAACATCCATAATATATACACAGAGTTCACGCCCAAATATTATCATCCAGGTGCCTGTTACCCTGTATTTCAGCCCAAAATCTGGAGGCTGAGCAGTCCCCCATAAACCCAATGAATCTACGAGAACAGCCACCACCTACAATTCCTAACGGGCACTTTGTGCTCCTCTTTTGAAGGGTGGTGCAGTCTCTTTACGGCTTCGGGCAAAGCCGTTACAAATCCATAGATGCTTCATTTGGCCAAAGAGACACGAGATGCACTCTGGAACAGCCAATTCCATTTATTAATCCTGGACATGGACGGCTGCGTTTCTCTCCTACGTGTTTCGCCAGTCGAGCCTTGATCACGGGTACAGTTGAAAATCTGAAATGAAAAGCAGGAAGTCCAGCTAGTGTGTATATATATATATATATATATATATATATATATATATATATATATATATATATATATATATATATATATATATATATATATATATATATATATATATATATATATTATATATATATATATATATATATATATATATATATATATATATATATATTTGAAGATGAAGGATCACAAGAAAACAACAGCCAGCCAGGGCAAACATCTGGATCTTTCTTTCTTTCTTTCTTGGATATATATATATTTATATATATCGCGTTACATTATTGATTTAGAAACGAAGGCACCAAGGGGCCTGAACATGGGAGAGGAGATGGCAACTCACCTTGGATAAGGGGAGATATGAACTGTAAAAGTACGTGAAAGTTGGAATAATTTCTGGACTAAGAAACTGTGATAAGAGAATATATGGACTCAAACAATTTAGAAGATGTGAAATGAATGTATACACGTTAAGGATTGAACAGTTGAGATGGGTGGTGGGAAGTATATGAAAATGAGACTTTTTATCATGCAATAACTTGATTCAGATATAATTGTTCGGGTAATACTCGGGGAAGCAGTGTGAATGTATGCAGCCATGAAGGCTGCCATTGCCGATACACGGCAAGATTTAATCTGAGGTAAATTCCAGTTGAAACTGTATCAAGGTCGATGGGCCATGATTGTCATTGAGACTATTGAATAATCCACACCACAAATCCCTATCGTAAGAGTAAATTCCCTTACACGAATGAAAATATGAAAACGGGCTTTTTCGTGCACTGGCCGATACACGGCAAAATGTTTAAATGTAAATATTAACAAACACTGTGATTTATCATGCCGAAAACATGGATTGAAACCAGTCTAAGATGGCGCTATGTTATTGTGGACGCTCTAGTCCGTTTTCAATGTTTATCACGAATTCTGGTGTCTCATTTAAAAACATGAAACTGCGTGATCCATTGTTGAACCACTGACGAAGGGACGCTGTCCCGAAACGCGTTTGCCTGAATAAAATACCTCCGCTGTTTAAATTGAGCCCGGGAGTGCTGTGTCTTTGTTCCTGACCCGGCTGGGTATAGGTTTAAAAGGACTGGAGCTGTAATTTTGAAACGCGACGCACCGACGCGTTCTTGCGGCACCCGACACAAAGAGTGACCCTCGCTACGGTGCAAACTGGAGCCAGAATCTTTTTACGGGGGTGCACCACCGACATCCACGAACGAGGAGTAAAAGAAGTAATTCTCCGGAGTCCGTTGGATTTGATTTGGGAAAACAGGATTTATTAACCGGAACTTTGAAAAAAAGCGTGAGGACAAAAAGAGAGATTGACAAAGGAAGGGAAACTCCGCGACGTGAAGCGGTAAGCCACAATTCTCATATCTCTCTAAACCTGACCCGGTATCCCAAAATTGTTAATTATTTGGAGGTGTGTCGAGGGCTCAATCTATAATATCAGCAAAGGAGGGGGCAGGCGAGGGTCCGGGACCGGACCGCCTGACCAACATAAAGCCGTAAAATGTTCAACATGAGTGAACGCAGGGATGCAGCCGGGGACATGTTTAAAAATAAAAATCCGGACATTACCAAACCACCAACGAAGGCCAGTACGGAAGACACAAACATCCTGGACACACAGTTCCAGAAGCTAGAAAAACTTTACGAAAGAGAACTGAGGAAGTGGTGGGAGGGTACATCACTCCAAGGGTATATTGAAGTGCAACGTGTACCTAGGGGATTACGAATATTTACCATACCTGCCTATGAAAATCCCGATCCGCTCCTACTGGAAGCCTGGGCTGCCCACATTGCCTTATCCTGCAAAGGAATGCTTGAAATCCTGGTGCAATTTGCATGGAGTGACCGGGATAGGACGGTCAAGGAAATAGAAGTAATGGAGGAAGAACTACAGAAAAACACCGACAAGGAAGAACAAGAACGACTCCGAGCATCCATGAAAAAAAGACTGCAAAAATACGAACTAAAAATCAAAATGAGAAAGCAGGAAAAATTCGATCGGGATGAGCGGGACTATGCCATGGGCAGAGTACTCACCTTTGCTAAAAAATATGATCAGCCACGAAAAGAACTGGCTAAGAAAGATCAGAAGCCACCTGAATCTAGAGTCGAAACATCGGAATCAGATATTAATCTGAGTGAAGCCTCTGGGGATGAAACAACAAACCCACCTACTCCACAAAAGAAGACTCCTTTTCACCAGGAATTCAAAGTCATTCGACACAGCTGGCTAAGGGGTGGAAAAAACAAACCACCGGAGGAGGCAGACAAACAAGAAGAGGTGGCTGGAAGAGGAAGGGGCAGAGGAAAGGCCGATACAACCTCGCGGACAACAAGAAGCAAGAGAGGCCAAAGATGGTAACACAAAATGATTCCCTAACGATTGTCAACCTGTCAAATAGAGCTCTATCCTTGAGTGAGGAATCAGTCTTAAAACTGGGATTGACCTTCTGCCCGAACACGCAGATGGAATACACACAAACGAGGATCGATCTCTATAAATTTGTCAGGAAGATCAAGCTGCACAAATACTTTAAGGTGAAACCAACAGCCAAAGAGATGAAGTACCTACGGGGCAACAAAAAGGGAACCGATTTGTTGAGTGTAAATGACTTAACCACATGTGAACTCCTGGAAAATTTGCGAGAGGGCAATGAACACGACGAAAACATTTCTGACAACTCTCTCACACAGAGACTAGTAAATGTTGACGTTGAACAAGAGGCTCCAATTAGTGGACTTAAGCTATCATCGAAATTTGTACCTCAAACTGCAACGGATGCAATTGACATATTCTCTGAGGCGGTCATCAGGGATCTGATGGCCATGAGAACCATAAATAGTGGACCCAATAAATTTAACATCACGAAGGATCAGAGAACAGCAATAAAAACATTGGCGGAAGATAAGACCATAATTTGCAAACCCTCCGACAAAGGAGGAAATGTTGTCATCATGTCACGCGACGACTACATTGAGGAAGCAAAACGTCAGCTACAAGACACTAACTGTTACACTCAAATTGATAAAAAAGAATATCTAACAAGCATTGTAATTCTCCATGAACTTTTGAAAAAATGGCATGGCAAACAAATGCTTGACTTAGAGGAGTACCTATTCTTGAAGACCACCAACCCCACCATACCAAACTTTTACCACCTACCTAAGGTCCATAAAAATATGAATAAACCACCAGGACGACCCATTATCTCCTCTATAGGAGGTTTAACAGAAAACCTTTCAAAGTTTTTAAACCTCTATCTCTTCGAATTTGTTTTGGAACTTAAGTCTTATATCCGAGACACAACAGACTTCATTGAGAAGATTGAAAGTCTGATATGGCAACCCTCCTATGTAATGATAACATTGGACATAACAAGTTTATACACGTGCATAGAGCATGGTCAGGGAATGAAAGCAATTGAATATTTTTTGGGAAAAAGATCACTAAAATTTGCAATGCATAACAAGATGATACTTGAACTAGTGGATTTTTGTTTACATAACAACATTTTCCTTTTCCAGGATACCCTATACAGACAGAGGTCGGGCACGGCGATGGGTTCCTGCTTCGCCCCCAGCTACGCGAATTTATTCGTGGGCTGGTGGGAGGAGCAGGAAGCCTGGGGTCCAGATAAAGCCATATGGAACAACAAAGTGGTGACCTGGCACAGGTACATTGACGACCTGTTCCTGGTATGGGATGGGTCCATAGACGAAGCACGAGAGTATATTGGGTTGTTAAACCATAATGACTGCAATCTTAGATTTACGGGAGATATCAATAAATCACAAGTCAACTACTTGGATCTACAGGTATCCATAAAGGGTGGGAAAATATCAACCTCCCTGTATCGGAAACCAACAGCCGGGAATAGTGTGCTGTTTGCTACCAGTAGTCACCCCCGTAAACTGATCAATAGTATCCCCTATGGGGAGTTTCTTAGATTGAAACGAAACTGCACCCATGAGGAGGACTTTGATCTAGCAGTCAGAGAAAGTATGGACAGGTTTGAGGAAAGGGGTTATAGACCAAAACTTTTACAGGACACCCTTAATCGTGTTAAGGCCCTGCCACGCGATGCACTGTTCCAAAAGAAAGAAAGGCCCAAAGTGGAAGGGAAGTTTCGCATGGTAACAACTTACTCAGAGAATTCCTTTAAACTAAGGACAATCATGTCGAAACATTGGCACATCCTAAAAACAGATCACATTGTGGGGTCGGATATACCTGTCACCCCTCAATTTACTTTCAGGAAGGCAAGATCCCTAAGGGACAACATGGTCCACAGCCATTTAGAACCTATACGAAACACCAAAGGTACGTTGAAGGAAGCTAAAGGTTTCTTTCCATGCGGGAAGTGCAAAGCGTGTGCCTTCAGCAAACGCACACTCACCTACAAAATAAGAGGCTGTCGAGGTGAAAAGAAAATCAGCAAATTCATGACCTGTCAGACGGATCATGTAGTTTACTGTTTACAGTGCCCTTGCCAACTGAAATATATCGGCAGCACAATCAATTCTGTAAAATTAAGAATCTTAGAACATATGAGAGCGATTATGAACAAGGACTTCACATACCCTGTCGCAAGACACTTTGCGATCAAGCACAATAGTAATAGAGATCTACTTAGGTTTTTTTGCTTAGATTGTGTACCAGAAAACATCAGGGGAGGCAATAGATTGCAGACCCTCAGAAGGCTTGAATCGCGTTACATTATTGATTTAGAAACGAAGGCACCAGGGGGCCTGAACATGGGAGAGGAGAAGGCAACTCACCTTGGATAAGGGGAGATATGAACTGTAAAAGTACGTGAAAGTTGGAATAATTTCTGGACTAAGAAACTGTGATAAGAGAATATATGGACTGAAACAATTTAGAAGATGTGAAATGAATGTATACACGTTAAGGATTGAACAGTTGAGATCGGTGGTGGGAAGTATATGAAAATGAGACTTTTTATCATGCAATAACTTGATTCAGATATAATTGTTCGGGTAATACTCGGGGAAGCAGTGTGAATGTATGCAGCCATGAAGGCTGCCATTGCCGATACACGGCAAGATTTAATCTGAGGTAAATTCCAGTTGAAACTGTATCAAGGTCGATGGGCCATGATTGTCATTGAGACTATTGAATAATCCACACCACAAATCCCTATCGTAAGAGTAAATTCCCTTACACGAATGAAAATATGAAAACGGGCTTTTTCGTGCACTGGCCGATACACGGCAAAATGTTTAAATGTAAATATTAACAAACACTGTGATTTATCATGCCGAAAACATGGATTGAAACCAGTCTAAGATGACGCTATGTTATTGTAGACGCTCTAGTCCGTTTTCAATGTTTATCACGAATTCTGGTGTCTCATTTAAAAACATGAAACTGCGTGATCCATTGTTGAACCACTGACGAAGGGACGCTGTCCCGAAACGCGTTTGCCTGAATAAAATACCTCCGCTGTTTAAATTGAGCCCGGGAGTGCTGTGTCTTTGTTCCTGACCCGGCTGGGTATAGGTTTAAAAGGACTGGAGCTGTAATTTTGAAACGCGACGCACCGACGCGTTCTTGCGGCACCCGACACAAAGAGTGACCCTCGCTACGGTGCAAACTGGAGCCAGAATATATATATATATATATATATATATATATATATATATATATATATATATATATATATTTATATATATAGGGTTTTTCAAGTGTGCCACCTGCCATGCGTGCAAGTTTGGTGTTAACACCACAAAATACAGTACACCATTCAGAGATAAGGATCTGACTATCAGGGGCAATTTTGACTGTCGTACAGAATTTGCAGTCTATATTCTCACGTGCACCTGTGGGCTGAGATATGTGGGAAGCACGAAGCACCAGGTGCACGTGAGAATTCTGCAGCATATTAGAGCCATCATAAAATGCGACCCGGCTTATCCGGTCGCACGGCATTTTAAAATTGTACACAATAAGGACATTAATTGTTTGAGATATTTTGTTATTGATAACGTCCCCATGCCCAGAAAAGGTGGTAATAGGGAGACGCTTCTAAGACAACTAGAGACGAAATATATCCTGAATCTCAATAGCAAGTTTTCCCATGGCCTTAATAATACGGAAGATATGCATACATTTCTTTGAGATTTCCTTTTTGATTCGCTACCATTTATTCACAAACTATCCTCTTGTATTTTAGAATGCAGAGAAGACCAAAAGAGGAATGAACATAAAGAATATTGTCTTCACCAACTGTTTGAATCACCCTGCAGGCTTGCAGTGATCAATAGTGTGATCAATTCTGAAAACGACAGTTGGGGGATGTATAGAGGGATGGATATGACTTATGTTTACATTATTCCCTTAGATAGTGCGAAAATGAATATGTAAAGTACAATATTTTTGTCGAATATTCGTAGATCTTCACAGTTATTTAACATGTAAATCTTTAGGACTCACTCATTTTTTAGGATATCGCACCTAGCACTTTGGCAAACTCAGGAAAATATGGGATGAGCACTTTGGGACACCTGGGATCAGGTGTCGAGTTGTAACATCTTTCGAGTAAAACATCTACACACCTTGTATAGAAACCTGTAGCATGCTTATACAGCGAATTTGTACCCAGGCAATTGCATTGAGGCAGGAATTTAAAAGGGACATAACTGAGATACACATGGACTGAAATAAATAAGTAATTTATAGATTGGCGTAATTTGCACATGCATTTTCAGCATTGAGGCTGTAATATCACACAAATAAATGCGATATATTAAATGCATATGAAATTTAGAAGGTTATATATATATATATTTGTATAGATATATTTTCTTATTGTACAGGATATTCCATTGTGTATATAAATGTAAATAATTTTATATTTGTATAATTATTTATATTGCAAATTTTATTATGTTAATTTATTTGCGTATTTATACATGTGCGTGTTGATATAACATTATAGATGCATTTATGCTGCTACAATTCGTGGGTATAATTATCCCACGTCAAGGAACTACAAAATACAAGAAGAAATGATAATGAATTGTGCTAAAAAAAAGAGGAATTGCCGTATATATTACAAACACAAATATGTCTTCACTTTTTATTGTCACGTGGTGTTCAAAGTGAAAAAAATGATTATTTAAATGGTATCTCGTACTTCATGACTGTTATGTGATCAAGGGTAGTTTCTACCCGAAACGCGTCATGCCAATCGAAACAAGGAAGAGATAATAAACTTGCCTGTGTACTTGAAGCTGCTTGGTGGTCCGTGATTTCTGAATGCCGCACCGGAGAGACAGATGTTTTTAGGATATATATAGATCTATACTAATATAATAAAGAGAGAACCCAAACCTTTGAGGCGGGTAATCTCAGGAACCACATCACCAATCACAACACCCAATACAGCGTTGGAAAGGGCAGTTGCAGCAGAAGGACATAGGCTAGGCAGACGCCCACCATATACATGTAAAAGGTAAAATAACCGTGCCAGCAAAGTAGTCCCT
The DNA here is from genome assembly GCF_964261635.1 of Lissotriton helveticus. Lineage (NCBI taxonomy): Eukaryota > Metazoa > Chordata > Amphibia > Caudata > Salamandridae > Lissotriton > Lissotriton helveticus. Next base: position 1,543,924,045 of record NC_136068.1, on the reverse strand, counting down.
TGTGGGCGTGTCTGCGTTGTGCTGTGGGCGTGTGCTGGGGGCGTAGCAAACGCTGGGGGCGTGTGGTACGTCCTGCCCTTCATGCCATGTCTCATGTCGTGTGCTGTGGGCGTGTGCTGCGGGCATGCGCGTGGGCGGGGCGTGGGATTACGGGGAAAAAAAGCAAGCGTTGTGCCCAATGTTTCATATACCCTGTACCCCCTCAAGAGGTGGGGGTATTGCTCTTGCAGTCAAGTCCTGTTACCCTACCACATGGCATGGGCAAAAGATCTCGGGGTGCGAAAGCGCTCTGTTCAAGGTTGCTATTTCTTCTAACTTCACCTTGTCGGGACTGGTAATTTATCGGCCCCCGGGGAGTGAAGTAACCTTCAGAGCAGCGTTACCCGAGGCTGTTAGTAATCTGGCAACGGGGTGCTCCAATTTTACCATCATTGGAGATTTAAATCTGCACTTTAACAACTCTAGCAGCCCCTCAGTCGCCAGTTTCCTGGCCGACCTTGAGGCGTTACAGCTTACTCAGTTGGTGACGCAGCCCACACACTCAGGGGGTCACACCCTTGACCCGTTTTTTACCAATCTGACGGAAGTCTGTGTCACCAGCTACACACCTCTGGCGTGGACTGATCATTACTTGATACAGTTCCACTGCCCCATTGTGGCTAGTCCATCTAAGCCAATGGTGTGTTCTGTTCCAAGAAGACGCTGGAACAAACTTAAGCTAGATGAGTTCTTTCATCTCTTATCAGCTGACCCGCTTGACGTCTCAGGTTCTCCGGATCAGAGGTACGACGGGTTCACCGATTGGGTCTCCAGGGCCTTGGACACCCTCATCCCCTTGGTGACCCGTAGAACTGGTCCTGGCAAGGCCAGCCCTTGGTACGACGACTCTCTGCGAGCCCTGAAGGTGTCTTGCAGGCGCGCAGAGCGGGCCTGGCGCAAAGCCTACTCCAGCTCTAAGAAAGTCTTATATCAGGCGACAGTGAAGGTGTACCATCGGGCGGTGTGTAGAACCCGTGCCGCTTTTTATGCGACACAATTCAGGAATAGTTCGAATCCAGCAAAGGCTATCTTTAAGGTATTGAAAGACCTCACTGCCAAAAAGGTTATAACATCACATCAGAGCTCTCTGGAGCACTGTGAAAAGTTGGCAGAGTTTTTTCTGGAAAAGGTGAATGCGATTTACCGTGGCTTCCCCGTGGTCGTTCCCTCAGTGATGACATCATCTAAGCCTCCATCATCTGAGGGGCTGTGTTCTCTACCTTTGTTAAATCCAGATAGCCTAGGCACTTTGGCTCGCAAAGTGAAATCTGGGTCCCCTGAGGATCCACTTTGCCCCGAAGTGTTCAAGGACCTGGCGGCACATGACATCTCTCCGCTTTGTTCCTTGGTCAATGCGTCTTTAACATCTGGCATCGTTCCACTTAAGTGGAAGCGAGCCATGGTTCGTCCGATCCTGAAGAAACCTAGCCTGGATGGAAGCAAGCCGGAGAGCTATCGGCCTATTTCACTCCTGCCGTGGCCGGCTAAGGTGATGGAGGCACATGTAAATGCCGCTCTCTCGGAACATCTCCGTCGAGCTGTCATACTCGACGCTACGCAGAATGGGTTTAGGGCAGGTCACAGCACGGAGACGGCTCTGCTTTATATGGTGGAGCACCTCCGCTCCGTGCTTGACGCGGGACAAACGGCAGCGCTGGTGCTATTAGATCTAAGCGCTGCCTTTGACACCGTCTCGCACCCTATCCTTCTGCAGCGTTTAGAGGATGCTGGTGTCTCCGGCATTGCGCTCGACTGGTTCCGGTCGTTCTTATCAAACCGGGCCTTTAGCGTGACCGTCCCACCCTTTCAGTCAAAATTCCATCCGTTGAACCTGGGCGTCCCCCAAGGCTCCTCGCTGAGTCCTACGCTGTTCAATCTGTACGTTAGGCCGCTAGCTGAGGTTGTCAAACTATGGGGTATGACCATGGTGTCATATGCCGATGACACCCAGCTAGCGGTCACGATCAGCGGGGATGCGGAGGTCGACGCTCCTAGGTTTCAACAAGGACTGAGGGCGGTCGCTAGCTGGATGACGCTCAATTGTCTCCAGCTAAACGCTAGTAAGACCGAGGTGATGGTATTTGGTAGGCGACCGGAACTGTGGGGAGAGAGTTGGTGGCCGGAGGAGTTGGGTTCCGCTCCCATCCCAGTCGCCGAGCTTAAAAACCTCGGGGTCTGGTTGGACCCTTCCCTTACGTTTGCATGCCACACTAAACGCACGGCGGCTTGCTGCTTCGGCATCTTGCGTGGGCTCCGTCCTGTGCTAAAGTTCTTCGATGCCCCAACCCGGCAACTCATGATCCAAGCTACCGTTATCTCTAGATTGGATTATGCTAGTTCTCTGCTGGCCGGTCTGAATGTAGCGGAGATAGGGCGCCTGCAGCGGATCCAGAATGCAGCAGCGAGAGCGGTGGTGGGCCTTCCAAGATTCTGTCCCACCTCCAGCACCATTCGAGCTCTGCACTGGCTCCCGGTGGCGCAGCGGATTCAGTTTAAGGTCCTCTGCGTCGCCCATAAGATCTTGAAGGGGTCCCCGGCAATGATCCTCACGACCCTCATGGCCAACTATATTCCAGCACGACCCTTAAGATCGTCAGATCTCGATTTGGCAGTGGTACCGCGCTTTAAGCGAAGCAGGGCCGGTGGTCGCTCATTTCGAGTGCGGGCCGCTGCTCTGTGGAACTCCTTACCCCCGGCAATTCGCGCCATGAGCGATCTGCTCTCTTTTCGTCGCGCCTTAAAAACATTTCTATTCCCTTAGTTAGTGTGTTCTGTGCTGTTTTATTTAGTTGTGTTGTGTAGCTGCCTTGTCTGGCGCCAAGACGCTCCTTAGCTGGAGCATTTGCGCGCCTAATAAAAACCACATAACATAACATAACATAACATAACCCCAAAACCCAAACCTATCCCTAAACCCTAAAAATACCCCTGTATCCCAAAACCCAAACCTAGCCCTGAACCCTATAAATACCCCTATACCTCAAAACCCAAACCTACCCCTGAACCCTAAAAATACCCCTGTACCCCAAAACCCAAGCCTAGCCCTGAAACCTAAAAATACCCCTGTACCCCAAAACCCAAACCTACCCCTGAACCCTAAAATACCCCTGTACCCCAAAAGCCAAACCTAGCCCTGAACCCTTAAAATACCCCTGTACCCCAAAACCCAAACCTACCCCTGAACCCTAAAAATACCCCTGAACCCCAAAACCCAAACCTAGCCCTGAACCATAAAAATAACCCTGTACCCAAAACCCAAACCTACCACTCAACCCTAAAATACCCCTGTACCAAAAAGCCCAAACCTAGCCCTGAACCCTAAAAATACCCCTGTACCCCAAAACCCAAACCTAGCCCTGAACCCTTAAAATACCCCTGTACCCCAAAACCCAAACCTACCCCATAACCTTAAAAATACCCCTATACCTCAAAACCCAAACCTAGCCCTGAACCCTAAAAAACCCCTGTACCCCTAAACCCATACCTACCCCTAAACCCTAAAACTACTCCTGTACCCCATAACCCAAAACAATATCTGAACCCTTGAAATACCCAAACACCTCAAAACATATACCTCAGTACCCCAAAACATATACCCCTATAATCATACTTACCTTATCCAAACACTAAAAAAAAACATGCTTTTACCATTCATGCATTTACAACGAATTTCGTTGTAAATGTATGCGTGGTAAAAGCATATAAAATGTAATGCCATGCGTTATAATGGCATTGCGGAGTCATGGTACTTTCGTAATGAAAGTATGCGGAGTGATGGTATGCGGAAAGAAAGTTGCAGAATAATGGGTGTTTACCCTCCCCCGGTAGGTACATTGGTGGCACGGCGGCCCACATCTCCAGCAACATACTCATATTTTTTCACCACCGATTTGAAAAATGCACAGATCTCTCTCATTGATGGCCAGCACCGACATACACTTTTAGACACACCTCCCGCCACAAGTTCTAGAATTGCGAACTTTAGAGCTGGGGAGCTACTTTTGAATCTTGGCATCAGCTCAACATCCTGTGATTCCAAGCAAATCGCTTTGTCTCCCCGTGCCTACCACAAATGAATGTGTTCTTCTGTAATGTACTCATGCCATGTTGTCAAGTTCGAGCTATATAATATTGCAAGGAAAAATAAAGTAGGGAAACTCGAGTTCACACACTACTGAACGAGCACTCTTAACCGCTTCGGTGCGGCGCCGTAGCCGCGCCCTGTGCTGGACATTCCAGAACAGGGCGCGGTCGTGACGGAACCGTTCCGTCATCAGCACAGCTCAGCCGTGACTGATGACGGAACGGTTCCGTCACCAGCATGGAAGGGGTTAAGTGCATCAGCAGTGCACTGTGAATCGGAGCGTTTCACAGGCCTGTCCCAGATAATAAATGCTATCAAAACAAAATACTACAAAATAATATACTACTGGCCGGCAGCAATTCATACCCGGACAACGTCGGGACGGGCTGCTAGTATATATATATCCTCCAAAAGCACTCTCCGAACCTCCACACCGGCGAACAAAGAGAAAAGGACCCAGATAATGATGGCAGGTAAGTTGTTTATTATCCTCTCACTCCATGACACGTTTCGAGCACCCTGTGCCCTTGTTCACACATAGAGAACACAATCCGCCATAACATTTTTAAATGCTGGGTATCCACCCCCCTGTGTCACATGACAAATGCAATGGAAGAAACACTTTGTTTTTGAAAGACACATAGAGCGTTATACAGAACTCTTCTATGCGATCCCACATAGAAGAAAAATTCATGGCGTTTGACATTTATACATTTAAAAATTATTGGATTAAATACATTTGGGCAGAATGGTATGACTGTGCAATATAGAAGCATCTGTAAAAAATATACGAGAATGTGCAATCGTGCATTTTAAAATTCAGTATACAAAGATATATTTAAAACTTCAATTCCTTGAATGTCTATAGAGCCATTTAGGGGCTGATTGATTAAATAAATACCCACTTCCAAATAGTCTTGTGAGTATAAAAATATACCCCCCATCAAATGGTGGCTTCAGATAGAATGATACATATTATATTACAACAGCTTACTGTCAATAATACGTCATCCCATGCCTCACACAATATTATCATTTCAAAATAATGCCTCGACCACATAACTGCTCTTGTTTCATTCTATCAGCATAAATGCTGCAGAAACAATGTCACTCTGTATTCCAAACAAATAAGTTATGTTCTGTACATAATCATCTGAAGTACAATGATATGTTCTTGCTTTGAATTGTTTTGCAACTTGTACCAAAAAAATGATTAGAAGTGCCTCCGTGCCTAGCAGCTCATTGCAATATGTACACATGTGTTATTTATGAAGTGCCTAGTGCTCCTAAAATACCAATCTAAAAACCGTGCTATTGCAGTTTTAAAAAACCATGGACGTAAAAAACACTCAGTTATAAAAACCTTGTTGGCACCACACATCTTAAATGATAGTGGCTAAAAACAGTCTATTTTGACACTTTAAAGGTGCATTGAAAAAGGTATAAAAAGAGGGTTTTTGATAACAAAGATGTAAAAAATGATGACTTCAGAATTGATATGAGATTAAGCAAATTCATACAGTTATGCCTAGCTATACAAGATTACATAGAGGAATTTTTAGATTGTTATAACCCTTTACAAAAAATTGTGCATGTCTTCAGTGGTGTTAAGTCTGATCGGTGCCTTATTGTCTAAATCCAGAATGGTACGTGTTTCAAGCTGCCTAAGGAGTGTTTCCCTATTACCCCCTCTTCTGAGGGGTACAATGGAGTTAATCACATAGTATGTAAGGCAGCTCAAATCATTATCATGTATGGCTTTAAAATGTCTCGCGACAGGTAAGTAATGTCATTGTTCACTATCGTTCTGAGATGCTGCAAAATCCTGACATGCACCTGCAGCTCGGTACTCCCAACATAACGCAAGCCGCAGGTGCAAGTCAAGACATATACAGCAAACTCAGTTCTGCAGTTGTAACTGCCCTTGATAGCCATACTTTCCCCTGAAAATTAAGTTATAAAAACCCTGCCTCGGTTTTATCCATGTACCTGCCGTGCCCAATTTTGGGCTATTTCTGACTAGTTGGCTCCTCATGGACTTAGATTTTCCATATGTGATCGTAGGTGATATGGGGAGTCAGTTCCTAATACCCCATCTGTAAGAACAATAGGCCAGTTTTTCCTAATGATAGACTTAATTATTCTTTCTTGTCTACTATATGTAGTAATGATGCGGGGGATTTCTTCCATGCTATTGTCATCACTCTCCGCCTCCTTAGTTTGTAGTAAAGTCTCTCTTGGCCTTTCTTGTGCTTTGGCTATAGTTTTAGTTAGCACCTTTTTGCTATACCCCCTCATTCTCAGCCTTTTCATTGTGTCCCGTGTGCATCTTTCAAATTCTTGTTGCGTACTGCAGATGCGTTTAAGTCTGAGTATCTCGTCATAGGGTAAACTTTCAATAAGGTGTTTTAGGTGCCCACTACTAGCATGAAATGTGCTATTTCCTGCTGTGGCTTTTCTAAATAAAGTTGTCTCCAATTTATTGTCAATTACTGAAATCTGTACATCTAAACATTCAATCTTAGTGCTGCTTATGCTGGAGGTGAAGTTGAGGTTACTAGAATTAATATTCAAAGTTGTAATAAAATCCTTAGCGCTGTCCTCATCGCCCCTCCATACAATGAGTACATCATCAATATCGTAGCCAATGCAACACGTGATGCACATATATTTCATGGTGGATCTTTTTTAGGACCTGTTCCTCCCACCAGCCAACATGCAAGCATGCATAACTGGGGGAGAAACAGGATCCCATAGCCACGCCCCTAATTTGTTTCAGGATCTCTTTACCGAACAAGAAAACATTATTGTGCAAGCACCATGAGATCAAATCTAATAACATTTTGTTGTGCTCATAATATTCACATGGTCTGCTTTCTAGGAAATGTTTAACCACATTGAGTCCAGCTCTATGATCGATGCTTGTATAAAGCGACTCAATGTCCAATGTGATTAACATCAGGCCTTCTTCCCATATAATATCATTGATTTTGTTTAAAAAATCCCCTGTGTGCTTAACATAACTGGGTAACCTTTTAACAAAATACTGCAGGTAGAAATCCACATATTGCAAGACATGCTCACTTACACTGTTGATTGCTGAAATTATGCGTCTGCCTGGTACTGGTGAGACCTTTTTGTGCACTTTTGGGATTAGATACATGATAGGAATCATTGGGAATTCTACATGCATAAAATTAAATTCATCAGATGAAACCAGTCCTTCCCATTTATATTGTAGCAACTGTTTCTTCAAAACCTCTTTGGCTTTATTGTATTCTTTCATGTTATTCCTCATATAGCATATATATATATATGTGTGTGCGCTCATGTTTTAGCAGAGTCCTTCGTAAATTTAAGAGAACAAATTATAAAAAACAAATCATAGAGGCAGGGATATGAAATTTGTACAGTCAGAGGGAGAAAGGTCTGCTAGTCAGTGAACATAAAAGAAGAATAGAGTAGAGCGGAGATTAGGCACAGACCCGCACCCACAATGAGAGTAGAAGCTTAGGAATAGCAAACGGAAGGGTTTCTTTTTTAAATAAATGTAGTAAATGTGTGGTGCCTCCTTCGATCATGACTCAGCGGAGCACTATTTAGTAACTTTAATAAGCTTCATCCAGTTATATGACAACCTCAAGGTCTGGCCTCCTGCTGATCTGGGGCAGCCAAGACAGATCAGCATGTCTTGGCTGCCCCAATCATTCCCTCTTCAGCCCATTCCCATCACAATTATTCCCGCTTCATTACTTTTCCATCACACTCATTCCCGCTTAAGCCTTTCCCCATCATGATCATTTCCACTTCAGCCCTCTCCTGCCCTGGTGATTCATGCTTCAGCCCTTCCCTATTACAATCATTCCCACTTCAGCCCATCCAAACCGCAATGATCCCCGCTTCAGCCCTTTCTCACCACAGTCATTCCCACTTCAGCCTTTTTCTGTCATGATCATTCTCACTTCTGCCCTTTCAGTGGCGGCCGATGACATTTGAAAGTGGTGAGACACTTTGTTATGCGTCTGGGCTTCCTGGTTCTGTTGCTCCTGCCTGCTTCTGCTCGATTCCACCACATGGCATACACCTGTCTGTACTCTAGTCGCAGGTTTTATAGAATTTGTCTTGTAGCAACAGAATGCATATATTGAAGAATAATAGACATTCGCAACACGTTGGAAGTGCTGGTTATGAATGAGTGCAGTTGTTAGCTGGCACCAGTATGTATTGGAGGGCCTGGTGGTTGAGATGAAAGGGGCATTCTCTAAACTGCATGGGATCTCTACTGCCCAGTGCTCGGATTTTCAAAGGACAGCCTGTCACCAAATGAACACACATTCAAATGTGTACACAAGATTCTAAAACGCAAGCGAAGCATACTCATAGAAGAAGGGTTCACACCTTGGCAGACTCCCAGCATTTTCCTTCCTAGCTGGGTGTTTGGTACTGCTGAGTCACGCAACAGGCAGTGGTATGAAGCTTTATCACACCCGCGAAGCTGACAATAAAAACTACCTGAGCACACACAAACCACCCCAGGCTGACCACCGGGGCTTGGTTGCTCCTTCGTGCAACCCCACCCGTGTAAAGTACACTGGAATAGCTTAGCGGTCAACAACAACTTGAACATTCCTTTCTCTCTATCTTTCCTTCTCTTCTTTCCCACTTTTGTTCCTCTCTCGAGGGCAATGCACAAGTTCACTTATACAATATGCTCCAAGATCGTGATCACCGAACAATTCATGTACGCGCCACGACGTTGACAATGACACGCCGAATGTAACCCCACCGGCGCACGGTCTCACCAGTATTGCCTTCTCTGTGCCTGTAATGTACTGTATATATGAAAAAAAAAATCCTAATAAAATCATTTGAAATAAAAAAAAAATAATTAAAAAAAATGATTCAGAACTTTGCTCAATAACACGTGTTTTCAAATTCTCACCACAGTGTGGGTTACAGCCCTTCGGACGTGTCAGTGAGCCAGACTGAGGCGTGTGTCCCGGAGGAGGTGCAGCGTCTGCCGGGTTCAGCATGGTTGGGGACAGACCTCTGGTCGACTGCTCCTGGGCCGGGATTCCGCGCTCTTCAAACAGGAACAGCCGCCGCGACATCACTGACAACCCCTCTACTGACGCTGCTGCAGCAGCTCTAGGATTGGCTGAGGGCAGGGACACTACCTGCCCATTAGGAGGCCGGGGGCTGCGGCATGAAGCAACCCTCGGTCTCTTAAGGGGAAGGCTAGTGCACATGTTGGGGGTGATCGTAGAAATTACAAGCCCATAAACGAACATGCGCACTATTGCTGTGACTGTCTGCGCTGCTGTCACTCATCTCCCTGAATGCTGCTGCAGCCCTTCCCCGCCCACACCCTTCAGCGACCCTCGTTCTCCGACGCTAATTCCAATCAGGAGTCCTGATTGGAATTAGCGTCGGAGAAGTAGAACGAAGAATTTGAATGGGGCTGTGGTGGCATTGGTGAGGCAATGCCACAGCGCCCCCAATGGATGCCCGTCACTGTGTCCTTTCACTTCTCCATCATTCCTAATTTACCTCTTCCCCATTATGATCATTCTTGCTTTTCTCCTTCCCCATCACAATCATTCCCGCTTTTCTCCATCACGATCATTCTAGCTTTACACTTTCCCAATCAGGATCATTCTAGCTTCAGCCCTTCCCCATTATGGTCTTTCCTGCTTCCACCCTTCCCCATCACAATCATTCCTTCTTTAGCCCTTCCGCCTCAATCATTCCTGCTTTAGTATCAACTAGGTCCTTGATCCTGTGAAGTTTCTTTCCAATTTAGGGGTAATGATCTAGGGCTCTGAGTCAGCTAGACAGGCTGATTCTTGTATCTTGAAATACTAACCTATAGGTGGGCTGTACCCCAGAAAGCCCACAAAACAACAAGCTGCACTTGGATTTACCGTATTTATTGTTTTACAAGCTCTTGGTGCCCATCAAGCATCATTTGTATTGGTTAACACGATAAGCCCAAACATCAAGATATTATATTTATGTAATGAGAATGACCAACTTCTGTCTTTTGATCCATATACCACATATGACTGACCTATACTTTTGGCCATTTCTGCTTTAGCCCTTCTACCACACTGGAGGGTCAATCAGCAGAGATCACCAAAAGTATTTGCTGAATGAGTTGTGGATGCCAGCTACAGTGCTTCAGCACCCCTCTCCCAAAGAGACCCATGTAGGCAAATGTACTGATGGTCTTTAACTGTTGTTAGTATCTATGGCTTCCCTGGTGTCTTTGCCACAAGACAGCGAAGGCAGGATTTCTCCACATCAATCCAAAACCTGCTTGTATACCATCTTAATGGTTTGCATAAAGACCTACACATCTCTCTCTCCAGACACAAAGCAGGAACTGGATCATCTTGGAATCTACTTACAATCGCTTGGAATACACTCTCTGAAACACTGCAAGCAACCCACCTGACCATCGCCAGGGGTCACTCCAAGAACTTGGGGTTCACCTCAAGAGTGAGAGCCCACAAATGCAACGCCTCTTGCGAATTGTTCGATGAACAATGCTGTGACGGACTCAGAAGTAAAGCAGCACTATATAAAAAAACCTTAATAAAACCTTAAATAAATTCCTATAACTCACACATACAACATACCAATGACCAGAGCGGTTTAGGGGGAAGGGCACAGCTTCACCTCCAATGCAATGCTATGCTGTAGTGTGGTTTCATGAGACAAATAGGAATGAAATGTTTGTTTGCTCTTTCCAAATTCTTCTTTGCACCATGCTCTCTCTGAACTCTTATAGATAAAGGCCTCTTCAAATAGTCCTAAAATGAACAGAGATGGAACGAGAGGTATAATGCACAGAAGTGGGTAGTAGCAAACTTGCGAGAGAGGGAAGTGGTGAGAGAAGAGAGGGAAGAGGTGGTAGACATGGGTGAGAGAGCAGGAGGGAAAAAGAAGCAGGCAGGGATAAAATAGGGGTGGGAGAATTTTTTATTTCGTCTGTGTAGTTGGACAAATGCAGGGAATTTCATACTGCATGAAGGACAGAGTTTCCTGAATTTTCCTGAGGCTGGTGTAGTTCACCTCACCCATGGCCATGGAGTCCTGGCAGGCAGGTGCCCTACCCATCATGAACAGGCAGCAGGTAGTTATGCCCCTTCTCTCCCTGCTGATGGACTTCCAAGGGGGGAGCCTCTTGGAAATAACATGGCCGAGTACCAGCTGTGGTGTCGCTCTGCGCCCCCAAGTCCCAACGGGCGCAACAATGACCACATCCCCTCCTTTTTCTACTCCTAGAAGGCCCATCATTGGGCTTCTAGCAGTCAGAAAGGAGAAAGAGTGCGTTCGGTGAATGTAAGATGTAAACGTCTGCTGCTTCCAATACTGCCTAGTAGTGGAAAAATGGCTGCTACAGTCCAGCATTACACATGTTCAGATTCATTTGTTAAGCAGCTTCATCAGCTTCTCACTTAACGATGATGATGATGGGCTATTTTGTTTTTTAATGTGTGAAGTTGCTCATCATAGCAATTCTCAACTTCGCACAGCCGTAGGATAGAGTAAGGGTAGAAAACAGTAAAGAGCTATGAATAGAGAATGGAAGTTTGAGAACATTAATAAGCACCAGAGATAGAGAAAGGGCCAGATTGGGACCAAACTTAGGCCGGGCTACCCCAAAAAAGTGGCCCACGTTTGAGGAGGGCAACCTTTCACTCAACATTGCTCGGATAGTATCAGGATGCTACTTTTTGGAGAAATGTGTTGTTCATTAATCATTTCAAAGATTGAAGGGTCAGTAGCATTGGTGAAGACTGGAAACCAAGTAGCTATGAAAACTGATTGCAGTATCAACGCCTGGTACAAAGTTGGAACTCCTGCTCCTAATCAACTAGGTCCTTGATCCTGTGATGTGATGTGATGTGAGAAAGATTTATATAGCGCGCGAATGCCCATAGGCGTTTAGGCGCTCATAACGGAGGAAGAGCCAAAATTTCAGGAGTGGATATTTAGGTTACTTTAATTTGCAAAAAAACATGTCTTCAACAGCTTTCGGGAAACCGAGTAGCGTTGGACAGCTTTTGATGTTTATTGGGAGCGAATCCCATAATTTTGTTGTGCCCAGAATGAAGCTTCTTCCACCCCAATTGACTCCTAAATTTTGGAATCCGGAGGAATTTGCTCTGTGCTGAGCGAAGGTGCCTTGGAGGATGATACCAAGTGAGATGTTGTTTCAGGAATGCTGGTCCCTTTCCATGTAATGCCTTGCATGCTAGACAGAGGGCCTTAAAGTCTATTCTCTTTTTCATGGGGAGCCAGTGAAGTTTCCTAAGGCCTTCCGATATGGGCTGAAATTTAGGGATGTTCAATATTACTCTGGCGGCTGCATTTTGAGTCCGCTGGAGCTTAGCCATGTGCTGTTTTCTGATTCCTAAGTATAAGGCATTTCCGTAGTCCAGTCTGGCCAATGCCAGAACTGTGACTAAAGTTTTTACTGCTTCAGGGGAAATGAAAGAGAGTATTTTACATTAGGATTTTAAGGTGAGGAATGTCATTGATACAACTTTGTTGACCTGATGTTGAAAGGACAATTTATCATCAAAGATGATCCCAGGTTCCTCGCTTTTTGAACTGGGGCGGGGAGCACGCCCATGCTATGTGGCCACCAGTTCCGAGCCCAAAAAGAGGTATCTGATCCAAATAGGAGGACCTCTGTTTTAGTGCCGTTAAGCTTCAAGCAATTTGACCCCATCCATTGGTTTATGTGGTACATACATTGTTTAAAGTTATCTGCAGCGTCTTCAGGGCTGCTTGAGATTGACACCACGATTTGGGCGTCATCCGCATAAGATATTATAGTAAATCAATATTTCCTGATGATGTTGGCCAGAGGAATCACGTAAAGGTTAAACAGAGAGGGGCTCAATGCGAAGCCCTGCGGCACTCCACATGGGAGCGTGAACTGCTCTGAGCGTGAGCTGTCAACCTGAACGTATTGATATCTATTGTTAAGATAAGATTTGACCAGTTTAGGGCTAAGTTCTTGACTCCTGCTTCTTCGATCCGTTTGATTAATATGTCATGGTTCACGGTGTCAAAAACCGCCGACAGATCCAATAGGATTAGGGATCCTGTATATGACATCAATCAGAAATCTAATAGAAAGCCAAGGGGCAAAAGAGGTTTGGTCAGGATCCCTGGGAAAACAACTTACAATGACAAAAAAAAGAGAAAACGCATCTCTGAAATTCCTCCTCTTGATGGTTCATTACAGAGGGGTTTCATAGAATAAAACCAGTCATTTTCGGTGGTGGTTCCCCTTTTATTGCCCCCCTTCTTATAATACTGGTAATTAATAGTTACCTATTTTCACTAGTCGTAAAATAAAAACTATGCTTACCCTTGCTGACACCCGAGGCAGTAAATCTGTCTGATGGCTGGCAAAGGTGCACAGAGGCACCTGCACCAGTCATCAGAGAGAGAACTCTGGGTTCTGGCAGGCCTCAAGACCTCCCCATTAGTGATATGCTGTTGTGTCACTGGTACAGGTTGCCCTAGGTGCTTTTGCAGTAATCCCTACAGTGCCCAGGGCTACCCTTCAGTCTTCCTGTCAACTCATCCTCTCCCATCTCATCACCGAGGAGAGGGGTTGGCAAGAGCCTCACTCGCCACACACTCCCTTATGATAAGATGGGAGAAGGTGAGGTGAAAAGGCTAGTTGCTGACAGCTGGAACCTCTGCCTCACTGCGCAGAATCCAAATGTGTGCTTCAGTTCTCGAGGCTGGAAGAAGCTGTGTACCTGCCCTGAGAGTCTACCCAGTACCATCAGATGAAGCACAACGACATCAGTAGGCTGAAGGTAAGTAAGTAAGATAAAACCCTGTGAAAGCTTGTGTGAGAGTGTATTTGTCTGTGTGCGTCAGCATGAGTGATAGTGTAACTAAGCGAGAATAAGTGAGTCAGAGCAAGTGGGAATAATTGAGACTAAGTGAGATTTAGAGAATGAGTAAAATGAGTGCAAGTGAGTGTGTGCTAGAGTGACTGAGTGAGTGACAATGAAGAAGAGTGAAGGAGATAATTCTTGGTATATGATGTACCCGGGCAAAATGCAGGTACATAAGCCGTAATTCTTTGGCTATGGGACATCTGTGCCAAAATGCTGGTGCTGACATACTGGACATAATTCTTGATACAAGGGGAACCTTTGGCAAACAGCAGGCACAGGCATATTGGAGGTAATTCTTGCCTTATGGGGTGGGCACTCATGGCGAAATGATGGTGCTGGCACACTAGAGGTAATCTTTTGCCTATAGGAAGCCAGTGGTAAAATGCTGGACATCATTCCTGGCATAAGGGACATCTACAGCAAAATGGTGGTGCTACCATCCTCATGATAATTTTGGGCATTAGGGAGAACAGCCATGGCACATTGGGCAGGGGACGAAAGTAACCACAACAAATTTCTGGCATTGACCCAGGACCTGCTGGCCTTCAGAAGACTTCTCAAGACCTGGCTTTTCAATCAGTAGCAGCCTCCCCCCCAGCTGCTTGAGACCCGCACGGGTATGTAGCGCGCTTTACAAGTGTTTGATTGATTGATTGATTGACAAGCAAGTGGCAATTTTGACCTATGCGTCGCCCATATGTATTCCGTTTCTGGTATACTGCATGGATTTCTTGCCATTAATATAGTGCCCATGGCATATGGTGTACAGCCATACCAACATTCTAGTCCTGGTGATGAAGCAAGATTTCGCACATTACGCGACTTGCTGAAATCAAGAACCTCGATTCATGTATAACTCTGTAATCCAATTGTACGTCTTACTAATTTCCTTTATTTTTACTATATACATGTATCCTAGGGATGCTTGCCTATGTGTTTTACTATTACGATTAATTTGTGTCTTTAACATGGCCGCCGTTTTAGAATATTGCTTCTGCGCATGCGTTAGTCACACTCACGTGACGTGACGTAGTTGTGATTTTGGTGGGAAAGTGCGCGCATGCGTAATAGCCACAAGATGGCTGCTTGTGTAATAATATGATGAAGCTTGTGCAGATGCTCTCGTGTTATTGTGAATTGCACTAAAACATAACTGCATAGTATATTTTTATAGTGATAAATCATAAGTACACAATCATGTTATGTAGTTTATTCATTTATTTCTATGTTTTAATTTGTTTCCGCTTACTTTTCATGTACCGTGATAACTGGGGGGTCTGAGTGAGCCGAGAGCCATTTGGAAGGTCCTTCTGCGCATGTCGCGCAGCCAGAGAAAATGTCCTTGAACAGTGGCAGAGACGGTCAAGATGTTCCTGAGAAACTGACCTGCGACCCAGCAGGACGGAGTTGTCTGTGCCCGAATTGAAACATTTGTTAATAATCCATTGTATTCCACTGACTTGTCTCATGAGAACCCCAAATTCACTAGGCGGATCCTTAGAATGCAAATATGAGCTTGAAGTAGTCTGTTCTGATTGCTGTGTTAACCTAGCCTACTTTGGGACCAATCGAAATTGGGAATTCTGACACTTTGCAACATTGGGGGGTGGTACACTGACCCGAAAACAGTATATCTAGCCTAGGTTTAGCTATAGAATTTGTCCGACTTGTCTGAATAGCTGACCTGTCACTGACCCAACGCACTCAATAGGTGACTGAATTTACAGAGCGCTGCGGAGCACTCTGTCCGAAATTGACCATAGACTTTAAAGGTTTTACTAAACCTTAAGTGCTGGCGGAGCACTTTGCTGAGGAGTTCGCTGGCCCAATCGGGGTTCTGACTGATAGCTGCAGAGAGGGTGGAGCGCAGGCGTTGCTTCCGAACTGCGGGTGCTGGTCGTGCCTTGGTGGTCCTGTCCTGATCCTAATCTGGGTTTCCTGTCCTGTCCTGTCCTGGGGTGTCCACTCTGCACCTGCTGTCCCATTGATGACTGCTATTCCTTGGGGTATTTCCTGTCCTTGACTGATCCGTGGCCAGGGTTGGTTTTCACACCATTCTAGGTAAATATATAGATAGGGCTGAGAACTCTATACTGCACCTTTCTATTTTCTGTCTTTGCTTCAATAAAGACATACCTTTGCACATGTTATATTTTCCATGCTTTTCCGCAGTCTACCATATGAAAACCTATTGCCTTTTATTCTCATAGTATGTTTCTATGTTACCTTACCTTTTAGAGCACAATTCTTCCCCGTACTGTTTATGAATTAGATGTGTTTTATATTTCTCTCCTGAAAACTACAGTTGATGATATAACGTTAGAATTATAGTGGTTTCTACTTTTTACCCTTTCTATAGGTGTATATGTTTCTAAATTCTCTCTCATGAAGTACGTCCCAATAGCATAATTTTAGTACATGCAATAAGCTTGCTCATTTATAGATGTCCATTCTTGAGTTTCTGTTAAAGTCATCTTAGCGTGTTCCCTGTCACTCTAGTTATAAATTTAATGATTGCCCTTACACTTTTCTTGTATGGTTACGCGCTTTTTGTTATCTTGATTATTGATTGCCTTTTAACTGTAAGCCTAATACTCGCAGATGCTGATTTCTAGATAAAACCTTTAAAACTTCTCAGTTGTCCGTGGTCATTTTATGAAAATCAAAGTTTATGAAGTTGGGTTTGTATTTTGCCTGCCTTTCTTTTACAGCTAGCTCCCTGATCTATTGTGTTCATAGGTACCCGTAACGGTTGATTGGTAAGTCGGGTACACTAGAATAAAATAGAGGAATTCAGGGTTGCTGATGGTAGAATTGTGAGGTCGCCTGATTAATGTATATGGTGAATTGAAATTTATGGGCCCGAAAACTATATGGTGAAATTATTGGTCAGGTGACCCCCGATCTCTATCAGTAATTTTCTGGTAGCAGAGGGATGGTTAGGGACTAGTTAAAATTAGGCAGGACTAGTTAAGCTAGATAAGTTGGATGCTGCTAAGTAACAAACCTTGTTACTGCTAAGAGGGTAGGCAGTTCGGGTGATTTGATCACTCACTTGAAATGTTTGCTTTGAAAAATTATGAAATGTTTTAAAATCGTTATTCTTGTTATTATACTGTTATATGTATTTATCCATTCGTTCGTAAAATGTCTTCAATGTTGTTGGGAATCCCCGGGGAATTGAATAGCGAGTGGTGAAGTGAATCCACTTGCTTTGAGGTCACGTACTCCAGGAAGGTTAGTGCAGGTTAGGTAGAACTGGAAGCACTAACTAGGGTTTTCTGAATATATGATTGAATAAATGTTAGCAACGAGGTTAATTGGCAAAATTCCTATTTGTGGCATAACCTAGTGAGGGTCACACCGGAAAAGTAGCAGGTTCATCGGAGCTTGGGTGAAAGCAAAGGGGCTCGCTGGTGAAACTGTAGACTTAGATATATCCCGGAAAAGTGGATGAGTCTAGGGAAGTAGCAGGTTCTCCAATGATTGTGTGAAGGGTAGGCAGAAGAGATCTATCCGTAGTGTGTGAAAAGTAAATGGAAGTAGTTTACTTGCAGTGAAACAAATCTTTCCTGTCTAGACACTTGAGTACAGTGGCGAATGTGTATTCGTTGTTAAATAACCAAGCACTAGCACTTTAGAAAGAAAGAAATTTTCCGTTACCTTGTAAAGTAGGGAGTCAGTCGCGAAGCTGCTCTGACGTCACTCTGTGCCGCGCTGGGATTGGTAGACGCAGCGGGTGCATAGCGGAGCTGGAATTGTAAAGGAGGGGTGAGTGCCGAAGCGTGAGAACCTGTCTCGCGAAAGGCCGCGTACCCATTGGTCGAAATTATTTGAATTCGTGCATTTCATTGGTCGCACGAAAATAAGAAACGCACTAGGATTGGGAACGACTTGTAAACAAAGCCGCTCGCAAAAGTCGTATGTGGCATTCGTATAGACCGCATACTCGACCTGATCCTCGGTATATGGGATTTGAGGACGATCAGTGGAAAGGTGTTAAAAACGACATTATGTACGGAAACAAAAGAAAAGTGTCCCTTGTAAAGAAAGTAAAGAATTACTTCAAAAAGGACAAACCGATTAGAACCAGAGAAGTTGTTGTCATCCCGCCACCAAATACTCCCGCATCTTTCATGCTGTTTGACAAAGGGTATCATACCTGCGTATGGTTGGAAAATTGGGTGGAGTACACCAAGGATGACGGAGTATTGGCTTTTCCGTTAGACGGTACATTTAATGGCAGAATTTAATTTAATTTGAGAACCCGAATGAATGACTTACATCCCAGACCTAGATTAACGCAGTATGAAGCACTAGAATTATGGGAAATTGAAGCTTTTGAAAGGGATAAGCCACGAATGGATAAAAGGTTAACTAAATTTTATCCGAAACTGAAACAAGAGACCCGTGACAAAAAGATGAAACAGTGGAGACAGAATATGATTGTAGAGGGACTGTTTCCAATGATGCCAGTGGGTGGTCCTCCTGCAGGGGAAAAGAAAACAGAAAAGTGCAAACACTGGGTACCTATTGGAGAGTCGGATGATGAATTGTTAGATTACCTGTTTTTAAGGAGTCCACCTCCTTATAATGAAGGACACCGACCTTCTAGTGAGGGGGATAATTCTCGAAGACCTCCGCCCCAGGAAGAGGCCAGATCTGCCAGTGTGGGAGGGGGTTGCTTCATGCCTCCCTATACCGAGAGTTTAGGTCCCGTAGATGCAAGGGATATTTATCCAAGAATGCCAGCTAGTTGGGACACAAGATACTCCCGGGAAAGAGACTTTTGCTCGAGATCTCCCTACGAAGGGGAGGCAAGACCATCTGGTTCAGGAATGCCGTTCCTAAACCCTCCATATGAGGAGGAACCCAGATCCCTAGGTACAGGAACTTTGCCCCCAAGACCTAGTTATGGTGAAAGACCCAGAGAGACACCTCCCACTGCCCCGAGTTGTGCTCCAACTTTAACCCCACAAGTATTACATGACAATTCCGTTGAAAGGATATTGGAGGACAGAGAACGAGAAGCACTAGCTAAGCAGAGAGCTGAAATAGTTCAGAAGATTTCTCAGTTAAATGCAAGTCCTGAGTCTTTAACAATTCCGGTTACTATTGGACCAGTGGTTCCATTGTATGGGGACCGACAGGGAAGTCAGAGAACTCCAGTTATTACCCCAGTTGTAGCCCAACGAGATCAGAGCCCTTAATTGTAGACGACTTAACAAGTGAATGTGAGTCTGAGGTTTCACTAATGGATCTGCCCAGTAGGGAACCAGGGAAAAGGATGCAGAAAAGACATAATCCTTTTAATGTGAGGGAGATTCAAATGAAATCAACTTCGGGTACTAAGAGGGTCACGGTAGTAACTCCTGAAGAAATTGAAAGATGGAGTCGAGAATTAGAAAAACAAACTCTTCAGTCAAAACCTCTAGATCTCTACAAACTGAGAGTAGAAATAGAAGAACTTATGGCAGGAAATGTAGGATTAGATCGATTAAATACCTACACAGAAGAAGAGCTGTTGTTTATCTGCAAGAGCCTTACTCGAAATGCCAGGGTACTCCATGAAAATCTAACTGACACTGCAGCTAGTATGGGAATAGATATCTCAAAATCAAAGCCTTTGCAAAAGCCCTACAGAGCAGATTTCTCAGACAAGGATCTGGAAAACCTGAACATGTCAGGGAAGAAGGCACAGGTCAAGGAGTTATTGACAGTATTGCAGAAATGGGGAAATGTGGACAGATGGAAAGCCAGGTGGGCAAAGAAGAAAGAGGAGGCTAGATCCAAACAAGTGACTCCTCAGTTCGTTCTAAAAGAGGCTGATAAACCAGAACAGTTATGTCCTATGCGTGAAGTGCCAGGTGGAAAATATGTACATGTTCCATGGTCCAGACAGGATATTGTGTCCTTTACAAATGATTTCCCAAAATTACGAGAGAAGCCTGTGGACTGGTACAGGCAGGTGGAAAGGTTTGTAAAGGTTCAGAAATGCCTGTGGAAAGATTTGGATGGGTTCTTTGATATCGTGGTTCCGGTGGACTTATGGACCGAGTGTAAAATAGCCATAGCTTGGCCTAGTGAGGAGTACCTGAGGGACTCTAGAATAGGGGAACCCTCTAAAGAAGTGATGAGAAAATATGATCAAGTAATTCAACATTTGAAGCTAAAAGTGCCTGCAAAGGAAACTGATTGGACAAAAATAGATAGAACTACGCAGGAAAGGGACGAGACTGTGCACTCCTTTTATAAAAGACTGTTACAGGTGTTTAAAACATACAGCGGCATAGATAACATCGAGATGAAGGACATGACCCACTTCATTTACAGGTTTGTAAACGGTTTAAGACCAGAAATTTGCCAGTGGATCAAAGATAACAAAATCTGTTGGCAGTCCAAGAAAATATATGAGGTCCTACGGTATGCAAAATACTGTGAGGACGAGATGGCAGATAAGAAAAAGGCCCTCAAGGAAAAGGTGATGTGGGCACAGGTAAAGCTCGCAGAACAACAGGAAAAGCAATTCAGTAAATTGAGTAAAAGTACCCAAAATCAAGGCCCTGGGGGTGGGGGAAAGCCCAAAGTAAAAATGAGCCGAGAAGAAGCTAAAAAGAAATTCCCCTGCCACCAGTGCGGGGAAATTGGACATTGGCGAGATGAGTGTCCGTATTTACAGCATGATAATACCCAAACCCCTGATTTAATTCCACAGACGCAGAATAAAAGACCAAGAAAGACACAGCAGCAGGTAAAAACAATCCAAGTGCCCCGAGCGCCAAAACCTAATTTTAAGGGAAAATCACCACAGGGTGACGACATAGAGATCTGGGGAGGCAATGAGAACAGAAATGCAGCAACTTCGCAGTATTTGTTAAATGATACTTTTCTCTGTGACGACGAGTACTGACGGAGCCTGAGAGGGGAGGACAAGGAGTGTGTACTTGGCGCCTCCTTGCCTGTAGACCAGTCAGGGCCATACATTGAAGGAAGGGTTGATGGAAATTATGTCACCTTTCTGTTGGACACTGGTGCTACCCGTTCTACTGTGAGAACAGCGGACGTTCCAAACCTACCCCTCTCGGGAGAAGCAATCCAGGTAGTAGGTGTATCTAATCAATTGATTAGTACCCCAGTTAATGAGCCCATGGAGATCACAATAGGGAACTTTAAAGAAATGCATAGATTTGTCGTTTGTGACACCAGTCCAGTAAACTTACTGGGATGTGATTTGTTGTGCAAAATGAACTGTACTATCTTTTGCACACCAAAAGGCGTCGAAATTCAAACCCCTGACGAAGATGGCATCTATAAGTTAATGTTGATCAGACCTGACTCAGAAATTAAACGAATGACTATACAAGACTTACCCGAAGAACTTCAAAAGACAGTGAAATCAGAAGTATGGGACTTTACTGGAAAAGATGTAGGATTAATGGCAAATGTAGATCCCATACAAATAGCCATGAAAGAAAAAGCAGTTTATCCCAATACCAAGCCTTACAGAATGAGTGCTGAAGTGAGAGCAGGAATTGCCATTGAAATACAGAAATTACTAGAAGCAAACATCATACAAGAAGTGATGAGCAGCCCTTGTAATTCTCCCATAATTGGAATCAAGAAACCTAGTGGCAAGTACAGAGTAGTGCAGGACCTGAGAAAGGTAAACAAGATCGTTGTTCCTTGCTGTCCTATTGTCCCGAACCCCGCAGTGATCCTGTATCAGATTCCTTGGGATGCTGAGTGGTTCACCGTGATTGACCTATGTCATGCATTCTTTTCGATCCCATTGCATCCAGACAGCAAATTTCTTTTCTCATTTGCTTTCAACAGTCACGTGTACGTTTGGAATAGGGTCCCCCAAGGGTACACAGAAAGCCCCTCTATCTTTAATCAGATCTTGAAAAAGTGCCTTGAAACTTTAGTCTTACTTGGAAAGTCTGTATTGGTGCAATATATAGACGACCTCTTGGTGGCATCTAAAAGTCATAGAGATTGCGTGATTGACACCATTGCCTTGCTGAATCACCTAGGTGAAAAGGGACATAAAGTGGCCCCTGAAAAATTGCAGTTCTGTTCAAAATCAGTGAAATATCTGGGGCACCAGATAGAAAAAGGCATCAGAAAAGTCACTTCCGAGAGAGTGAGTATAATTCAAAAGATGCAATTATCCCGTACTCAGAAAGAGATCAGAATGTTCCTTGGGGTTGTAGGTTACTGCAGGCAATGGATTGTGGGATTCGCAGTCCTAGCAAAGCCTTTGATAAATATGACAAAGAAAGGAGCAAAGGACCCCGTTGAATGGGATGATGAAAGTTTGACAGCATTCACTAAATTACGAGACTGCCTGTGTACAGCTCCTGCTTTAGGAATGCCTGACTATTCTAAGGAGTTTGCCCTGTTCTGTGACACACGAGACAATTGTGCATTGTCAGTCTTAACCCAGGAGCATGGGTTGATTAGACACCCAGTGGCATATTTTTCTGCCACTTTGGATCCAGTGGCTCCTGGATTACCTCGATGTCTGAAAGCAGTAGCTGCCACTTGCACAAGCTTAGAGCAGAGTGAATCCATTGTAATGGGACATCCTGTAACTGTGTATGTTCCACATGCAGTTGTAATTTTACTGACCCGAACCAAGACTCAGTATCTCACCCCTAGTCGGCTGACTAAATACGAGAGGATTCTCGTGGGTGCTGCAAATGTAGTTATTACTCGGTGTAATATCCTGAACCCAGCCACCCTACTCCCTGACTCAATGGTTGTAGAAAACCAGGGAGAGAACGAGCATGACTGCATTGACCTGACAGAATTCAGTACTAAACCCCGCCCAGACATTAAAGAAACCCCTTTGCCTGTACATGATGAGGAATGGTTTGTGGATGGCTCATGTATGAGACACGAACTGGTGGGTTTAAGTGCTGCTTATGCTGTAGTCTCTTTGAACAACATTAAAGAAGCATCATGTTTATTTGGAGTAAAGTCTGCACAAGTAGCCGAATTGATAGCATTGATAAGAGCTTGCAAATTGGGAAAAGACAACAAAATAACAGTGTATACTGACAGTCAGTACTGTTATGGGGTTGTGCATGACTTTGGCCAATTATGGCTACAAAGAGAATTCCTGACTTCATCAGGTACCCCCATTCGGAATGGAAGGATTGTACAAAATTTACTGGAGGCAATCCAATTACCAAAAGAATTGGCAGTAGTCAAATGTGTTGCCCATAAAAGAGGCCTTGACGCTGTATCTATGGGAAATGATTTTGCTGTTTGAGTGGCAAAACAATGTGCTATGGATCGCATGTCAATAAATATCAAACTGGGAGGGACTGGAAACAGCTGCCAACTTATGGTGTTTGAAGAAGTGCCTACCTGGGATGAAGTGAAAGAATGGCAGCATGCTGTGCCTTGGGAAGAGAAAGAGAAGTGGAAGGAACTTGGTTGTCGACCAAGGAGTGAGGATGGTGTCATTGTGGGGCCAAAAGGTATGCCTGTGTTACCTAGACACCTGCTCTCCTCTATGGCAAGATTGATACATGGCAGTTCACACACTGGCAGGGATGCCATGGTTCTGGTGTTTCAGCAGACCTGGTATAACCCGAAGTTCAGGAAAGTAGCAGAATCACTCTGCCAGAGGTGCTTAACATGTCAGCAGTTCAATGCTGGTAAAAGAACAGTAGTTGAACTGGGGAAAATTGGAAGATCAGGGGGTCCATTTGTAAGAATTCAGATTGACTTCATCACCATGCCTCGTTGTGAGGGAAAAAGGTATGTCCTTGTCATTGTCTGCCTGTTTTCAAAATGGGTGGAAGCTTACCCTGCCACACAGAATGATGCAATAACCGTAGCCAAACTGTTACTGAAAGAATTGATACCTAGGTTCGGGGTTCCAGTCATGATTGAATCAGATAGAGGCGGACATTTTCAGAATGAGATAATGGCTCAGCTCTGTAAAGCATTTGGAATCACACAAAAGCTGCACTGTGCACATCGTCCAGAGGTTTCTGGAGTAGTAGAGCAAATAAATGGCACTATAAAATCAAGATTAGCAAAAATGTGTGACTCTACTGGCATGAATTGGATTACTGCCTTGCCTCTTGTTCTGATGGGACTCAGAAGTATTCCAGACCGGAAAACATGCCTGAGCCCCCATGAAATCCTAATGGGAAGAGTGATGAGACAAGCATGGGTACCAGGATACAAACTGTTAAGCATTACTGATGATTTGGTACTTGAATACTGCAAGCAACTGGGTGACCAAGTGCGTTCTATCTCTCGCCAGATTGGGGAAGACGCCGTCGCCAACCCGACAACTCCAGTTCACAAGTTGGTTCCTGGTGACTGGGTTAGAATCAAGAAGCATACTCGTTCGAGTTGCCTGGCACCGAGGTGGGGAGAAAAACGACAGATAATACTGGTGACCACGACAGCAGTGAAGTGTGCAGGCGTTCCTAAGTGGATCCATGCCAGCCATACACAGAAAGTAGTTCCGGACAAGGAACCTGGAGCTGAAGGTTGTCCAGCTGAGGGGTCTGCAGACACCGGTCCTGAAGTAGCTGATGACGAACAACCGAGCACCAGCCAAGATGATTGGATACCCATAATCGACCTAACGGAGGACCCAATCAGAACAAGAGAACGGAACCAAGAAGATAGAGAGTGGAATAGAGAGGAAGAGATAGGCACAGGCGAAGACCCTCAGATCATTGAGATTCACATCAAATCTGAGGACGAAGAGGGAGGTCAGACAGGGACAGAACAAGTGATCGATACTCCTCCACTGACTCCTGAAATTGAAAAGGGGACAGACTAGAACTAGTACAAAAGTTCGAGCAGAAGAAAATCAAGAGATCGAAGTGCTTGAACAGGATCAGACAGGATTAGAAGAACGTGTTCAGGACACAGAAACAGAGACACTCGAAAGCCAAATTCAAAATTCACCTGAACCAGGCCAGCTTAGTAACCAGGCAGGAGAAATAGATACAAGACCTGGGATTAGTCAGATCGGAAGGGAAGAGACAGAGACAGAAGTGCCACAAACAAACGAAAATAAAAGAGTATTAGAAGAAAGCCAAATCACAGTGCCAGCTAAAAGACTCAAGAAAAAGACAAATATTGAACCGGGATTTATTAAGAAACTGAGACTGAGAATAAAAACAGTAGAAGAAAAACTTGCAGAAAGAAGGAAACCTCCTCGAATTGCAGAACAAGCTGGAGAAAGCTCCAAAAGAAGGAGTGATCGCATAAAAAGACTGAACGAGAAATACCAAGATCCTGAATGGACATTTTTAATTTTGGAAGATTTTGAAGATCTTGATTTAACTGACGAAAGTGACGGAGAACCGATTGCTGATCAGTCTACAGAAGAGGAAGACGAATTAACCTGAAGTTGCGCAGAGTAAGTTAACTGTGCAAAGTAACAGAGAGGGGTTGAGAAATCTTCTTCTGAACGAAAATGTCTGATTCAAACGTGAATGGAAGGCCTAGACGCAGTTGTTGCAAAACATGCTGCAAAGTATGTATATGTAGTATAGCTATAGTGATTATAATTTGGATAGGACTAACAGTTTTCATTCCTTTTATGGTAAGCAAAAATACTAATATTGACCCTACTCAGACTGTGACTACTGACACTGAAGAACTGACAACACGAAGTGTAGAAAGACGGGGAAAAGCACTCAGACAAACAAAACGAGACTTAGAAGCATCAGATGAGGAAGGACTACATTATCATGGAGTTAGGAACCAGACACAGTTAAATGTTTTCGCTAATCTTTTAGTGCACTATGTAGAAACTATGGAAATAGAAGACTGCTATGTCTGCATGAGGCTACCTACTTCTGTAGCTGAAGGAGTGACTTATCATCACCTACCTCTGACTTATGGAATTTCCTGTAGCATTTTAGCTAGTTTGTTTTACAAAAGAGGACCATTACAGTATTACTATTCTAATTCAGACGTGATATTTTCTGAACTTCCTATACGTGGAAACTTGAATCCTGCACATACCAAAAGTGACGTTACACGTTATATGGGAGAATACTTTCTGACTATAGGTACCATAGACTTGAATGAAGCACATAGAGATAACTTGACCTGTTCTTTACATGAACAAGAAAAAATATTTTTGAACATGGCAGAGAAAAGAAGGGAGAGTTTCCAAAGAAAGGCAAATGACAAGAGACAGAAAACTCCTAAATGGGCTGAAAATATGGAAGGCACCTCAAATGGTGGGAGTGGTCCTGCTTTGTTGCTGGATTTCGAAAGGAAAGGGAAACTTTGTCTTCATCGCGAGAAGACTAGTTATTATAATAACATTTTCATTGGTTCCAGTCAATGTGAACACAATTACAAGGTAATTGGAGGTTGGGGTTTCAAAAATGGGTCAGAACCTGTGTTTCCCGGAATTTATTATATATGTGGAAACAAGGCTTATTTCAAATTGCCGGATCACTGGTATGGAAGCTGCTACTTTGGTATTGTTTTCCCGAAAATATACCATGTGAAAGAAATTACTGGAAGCAATGAAAACACTAATGGCTTAGTGCGTAGTAGAAGAGAAAGCGTGGGTGAAATAATGGGTAGTATTTTTAGTACACTGATACCTGGAGTGGGAGTGGTTCTGAACACTCACAGAATTTGAAAATTATCCACAATAGTGGATGTGTTGTCTACGGACACAGCTCATGGATTTCTGCTGGTCAATACCGAAATGGTTGCGATCAGATCAATGGTTTTGCAGAACAGACTTGCGCTAGACACCTTATTAGCAAAAGAGGGCGGAGTCTGCCGGATGCTGAAGGCGCAACATTGTTGCACTTACATACCGGACAAAAGTGTACAGATCAAAAGATATGTGAAAAACATTACTAATTTGGAAAAAGAACTCAAACCACTGGAGGTTGACAGTGCCTGGAAGAGACTTGTCGATGGTCTCTCCAATGTAGGTCATTGGTTTGCCAATTTAGGTAGAAATTTATTGTTTAAGGTACTGATGCCAATTGGAGTGATAGGTCTTATCCTTTTCCTCATATTCGTCTGTTGCAAATGTCGCAAACACACAAAGAAGTACACGGTGGATAGAAGGGGTGTGAAACGGAGTGTGGATGAGCTTGAATTGGAAGAAATGAATAATCAGATTTACAAAAAGGTGAAAAATTCTCACCCTGATAAAGATGTGAAAGAGAAATTGAATCGCTTGTTGGAAGAGATTGAGATGCATAAAGTGTGAAAAGTTGGCATCCGGTTCCATTTGTATTTGTGATGATAGTAAATATCATCAAAGAGGGGATTGATGAAGCAAGATTTCGCACATTACGCGACTTGCTGAAATCAAGAACCTCGATTCATGTATAACTCTGTAATCCAATTGTACGTTTTACTAATTTCCTTTATTTTTACTATATACATGTATCCTAGGGATGCTTGCCTATGTGTTTTACTAATACAATTAATTTGTGTCTTTAACATGGCCGCCGTTTTAGAATATTGCTTCTGCGCATGTGTTAGTCACACTCACGAGACGTGACGTAGTTGTGATTTTGGAGGGAAAGGGTGCGCATGCGTAATAGCCACAAGATGGCTGCTTGTGTAATAATATGATGAAGCTTGTGCAGATGCTCTCGTGTTATTGTGTATTGCACTAAAACATAACTGCATAGTATATTTTTATAGTGATAAATCATAAGTACACAATCATGTTATGTAGTTTATTCATTTATTTCTATGTTTTAATTTGTTTCCGCTTACTTTTCATGTACCGTGATAACTGGGGGGTCTGAGTGAGCCGAGAGCCATTTGGAAGGTCCTTCTGCGCATGTCGCGCAGCCAGAGAAAATGTCCTTGAACAGTGGAACTCAGCCAGCTGGCAGAGACGGTCAAGATGCTCCTGAGAAACTGGCCTGCGACCCAGCAGGACGGAGTTGTCTGTGCCCGAATTGAAACATTTGTTAATAATCCATTGTATTCCACTGACTTGTCTCATGAGAACCCCAAATTCACTAGGCGGATCCTTAGAATGCAAATATGAGCTTGAAGTAGTCTGTTCTGATTGCTGTGTTAACCTAGCCTACTTTGGGACCAATCGAAATTGGGAATTCTGACACTTTGCAACATTGGGGGGTGGTACACTGACCCGAAAACAGTATATCTAGCCTAGGTTTAGCTATAGAATTTGTCCGACTTGTCTGAATAGCTGACCTGTCACTGACCCAACGCACTCAATAGGTGACTGAATTTACAGAGCGCTGCGGAGCACTCTGTCCGAAATTGACCATAGACTTTAAAGGTTTTACTAAACCTTAAGTGCTGGCGGAGCACTTTGCTGAGGAGTTCGCTGGCCCAATCGGGGTTCTGACTGATAGCTGCAGAGAGGGTGGAGCGCAGGC
Source organism: Lissotriton helveticus (assembly GCF_964261635.1). Classification (NCBI taxonomy): domain Eukaryota; kingdom Metazoa; phylum Chordata; class Amphibia; order Caudata; family Salamandridae; genus Lissotriton; species Lissotriton helveticus. Next base: position 1,543,895,594 of record NC_136068.1, on the reverse strand, counting down.
GTTGCTTCCGAACTGCGGGTGCTGGTCGTGCCTTGGTGGTCCTGTCCTGATCCTAATCTGGGTTTCCTGTCCTGTCCTGTCCTGGGGTGTCCACTCTGCACCTGCTGTCCCATTGATGACTGCTATTCCTTGGGGTATTTCCTGTCCTTGACTGATCCGTGGCCAGGGTTGGTTTTCACACCATTCTAGGTAAATATATAGATAGGGCTGAGAACTCTATACTGCACCTTTCTATTTTCTGTCTTTGCTTCAATAAAGACATACCTTTGCACATGTTATATTTTCCATGCTTTTCCGCAGTCTACCATATGAAAACCTATTGCCTTTTATTCTCATAGTATGTTTCTATGTTACCTTACCTTTTAGAGCACAATTCTTCCCCGTACTGTTTATGAATTAGATGTGTTTTATATTTCTCTCCTGAAAACTACAGTTGATGATATAACGTTAGAATTATAGTGGTTTCTACTTTTTACCCTTTCTATAGGTGTATATGTTTCTAAATTCTCTCTCATGAAGTACGTCCCAATAGCATAATTTTAGTACATGCAATAAGCTTGCTCATTTATAGATGTCCATTCTTGAGTTTCTGTTAAAGTCATCTTAGCGTGTTCCCTGTCACTCTAGTTATAAATTTAATGATTGCCCTTACACTTTTCTTGTATGGTTACGCGCTTTTTGTTATCTTGATTATTGATTGCCTTTTAACTGTAAGCCTAATACTCGCAGATGCTGATTTCTAGATAAAACCTTTAAAACTTCTCAGTTGTCCGTGGTCATTTTATGAAAATCAAAGTTTATGAAGTTGGGTTTGTATTTTGCCTGCCTTTCTTTTACAGCTAGCTCCCTGATCTATTGTGTTCATAGGTACCCGTAACGGTTGATTGGTAAGTCGGGTACACTAGAATAAAATAGAGGAATTCAGGGTTGCTGATGGTAGAATTGTGAGGTCGCCTGATTAATGTATATGGTGAATTGAAATTTATGGGCCCGAAAACTATATGGTGAAATTATTGGTCAGGTGACCCCCGATCTCTATCAGTAATTTTCTGGTAGCAGAGGGATGGTTAGGGACTAGTTAAAATTAGGCAGGACTAGTTAAGCTAGATAAGTTGGATGCTGCTAAGTAACAAACCTTGTTACTGCTAAGAGGGTAGGCAGTTCGGGTGATTTGATCACTCACTTGAAATGTTTGCTTTGAAAAATTATGAAATGTTTTAAAATCGTTATTCTTGTTATTATACTGTTATATGTATTTATCCATTCGTTCGTAAAATGTCTTCAATGTTGTTGGGAATCCCCGGGGAATTGAATAGCGAGTGGTGAAGTGAATCCACTTGCTTTGAGGTCACGTACTCCAGGAAGGTTAGTGCAGGTTAGGTAGAACTGGAAGCACTAACTAGGGTTTTCTGAATATATGATTGAATAAATGTTAGCAACGAGGTTAATTGGCAAAATTCCTATTTGTGGCATAACCTAGTGAGGGTCACACCGGAAAAGTAGCAGGTTCATCGGAGCTTGGGTGAAAGCAAAGGGGCTCGCTGGTGAAACTGTAGACTTAGATATATCCCGGAAAAGTGGATGAGTCTAGGGAAGTAGCAGGTTCTCCAATGATTGTGTGAAGGGTAGGCAGAAGAGATCTATCCGTAGTGTGTGAAAAGTAAATGGAAGTAGTTTACTTGCAGTGAAACAAATCTTTCCTGTCTAGACACTTGAGTACAGTGGCGAATGTGTATTCGTTGTTAAATAACCAAGCACTAGCACTTTAGAAAGAAAGAAATTTTCCGTTACCTTGTAAAGTAGGGAGTCAGTCGCGAAGCTGCTCTGACGTCACTCTGTGCCGCGCTGGGATTGGTAGACGCAGCGGGTGCATAGCGGAGCTGGAATTGTAAAGGAGGGGTGAGTGCCGAAGCGTGAGAACCTGTCTCGCGAAAGGCCGCGTACCCATTGGTCGAAATTATTTGAATTCGTGCATTTCATTGGTCGCACGAAAATAAGAAACGCACTAGGATTGGGAACGACTTGTAAACAAAGCCGCTCGCAAAAGTCGTATGTGGCATTCGTATAGACCGCATACTCGACCTGATCCTCGGTATATGGGATTTGAGGACGATCAGTGGAAAGGTGTTAAAAACGACATTATGTACGGAAACAAAAGAAAAGTGTCCCTTGTAAAGAAAGTAAAGAATTACTTCAAAAAGGACAAACCGATTAGAACCAGAGAAGTTGTTGTCATCCCGCCACCAAATACTCCCGCATCTTTCATGCTGTTTGACAAAGGGTATCATACCTGCGTATGGTTGGAAAATTGGGTGGAGTACACCAAGGATGACGGAGTATTGGCTTTTCCGTTAGACGGTACATTTAATGGCAGAATTTAATTTAATTTGAGAACCCGAATGAATGACTTACATCCCAGACCTAGATTAACGCAGTATGAAGCACTAGAATTATGGGAAATTGAAGCTTTTGAAAGGGATAAGCCACGAATGGATAAAAGGTTAACTAAATTTTATCCGAAACTGAAACAAGAGACCCGTGACAAAAAGATGAAACAGTGGAGACAGAATATGATTGTAGAGGGACTGTTTCCAATGATGCCAGTGGGTGGTCCTCCTGCAGGGGAAAAGAAAACAGAAAAGTGCAAACACTGGGTACCTATTGGAGAGTCGGATGATGAATTGTTAGATTACCTGTTTTTAAGGAGTCCACCTCCTTATAATGAAGGACACCGACCTTCTAGTGAGGGGGATAATTCTCGAAGACCTCCGCCCCAGGAAGAGGCCAGATCTGCCAGTGTGGGAGGGGGTTGCTTCATGCCTCCCTATACCGAGAGTTTAGGTCCCGTAGATGCAAGGGATATTTATCCAAGAATGCCAGCTAGTTGGGACACAAGATACTCCCGGGAAAGAGACTTTTGCTCGAGATCTCCCTACGAAGGGGAGGCAAGACCATCTGGTTCAGGAATGCCGTTCCTAAACCCTCCATATGAGGAGGAACCCAGATCCCTAGGTACAGGAACTTTGCCCCCAAGACCTAGTTATGGTGAAAGACCCAGAGAGACACCTCCCACTGCCCCGAGTTGTGCTCCAACTTTAACCCCACAAGTATTACATGACAATTCCGTTGAAAGGATATTGGAGGACAGAGAACGAGAAGCACTAGCTAAGCAGAGAGCTGAAATAGTTCAGAAGATTTCTCAGTTAAATGCAAGTCCTGAGTCTTTAACAATTCCGGTTACTATTGGACCAGTGGTTCCATTGTATGGGGACCGACAGGGAAGTCAGAGAACTCCAGTTATTACCCCAGTTGTAGCCCAACGAGATCAGAGCCCTTAATTGTAGACGACTTAACAAGTGAATGTGAGTCTGAGGTTTCACTAATGGATCTGCCCAGTAGGGAACCAGGGAAAAGGATGCAGAAAAGACATAATCCTTTTAATGTGAGGGAGATTCAAATGAAATCAACTTCGGGTACTAAGAGGGTCACGGTAGTAACTCCTGAAGAAATTGAAAGATGGAGTCGAGAATTAGAAAAACAAACTCTTCAGTCAAAACCTCTAGATCTCTACAAACTGAGAGTAGAAATAGAAGAACTTATGGCAGGAAATGTAGGATTAGATCGATTAAATACCTACACAGAAGAAGAGCTGTTGTTTATCTGCAAGAGCCTTACTCGAAATGCCAGGGTACTCCATGAAAATCTAACTGACACTGCAGCTAGTATGGGAATAGATATCTCAAAATCAAAGCCTTTGCAAAAGCCCTACAGAGCAGATTTCTCAGACAAGGATCTGGAAAACCTGAACATGTCAGGGAAGAAGGCACAGGTCAAGGAGTTATTGACAGTATTGCAGAAATGGGGAAATGTGGACAGATGGAAAGCCAGGTGGGCAAAGAAGAAAGAGGAGGCTAGATCCAAACAAGTGACTCCTCAGTTCGTTCTAAAAGAGGCTGATAAACCAGAACAGTTATGTCCTATGCGTGAAGTGCCAGGTGGAAAATATGTACATGTTCCATGGTCCAGACAGGATATTGTGTCCTTTACAAATGATTTCCCAAAATTACGAGAGAAGCCTGTGGACTGGTACAGGCAGGTGGAAAGGTTTGTAAAGGTTCAGAAATGCCTGTGGAAAGATTTGGATGGGTTCTTTGATATCGTGGTTCCGGTGGACTTATGGACCGAGTGTAAAATAGCCATAGCTTGGCCTAGTGAGGAGTACCTGAGGGACTCTAGAATAGGGGAACCCTCTAAAGAAGTGATGAGAAAATATGATCAAGTAATTCAACATTTGAAGCTAAAAGTGCCTGCAAAGGAAACTGATTGGACAAAAATAGATAGAACTACGCAGGAAAGGGACGAGACTGTGCACTCCTTTTATAAAAGACTGTTACAGGTGTTTAAAACATACAGCGGCATAGATAACATCGAGATGAAGGACATGACCCACTTCATTTACAGGTTTGTAAACGGTTTAAGACCAGAAATTTGCCAGTGGATCAAAGATAACAAAATCTGTTGGCAGTCCAAGAAAATATATGAGGTCCTACGGTATGCAAAATACTGTGAGGACGAGATGGCAGATAAGAAAAAGGCCCTCAAGGAAAAGGTGATGTGGGCACAGGTAAAGCTCGCAGAACAACAGGAAAAGCAATTCAGTAAATTGAGTAAAAGTACCCAAAATCAAGGCCCTGGGGGTGGGGGAAAGCCCAAAGTAAAAATGAGCCGAGAAGAAGCTAAAAAGAAATTCCCCTGCCACCAGTGCGGGGAAATTGGACATTGGCGAGATGAGTGTCCGTATTTACAGCATGATAATACCCAAACCCCTGATTTAATTCCACAGACGCAGAATAAAAGACCAAGAAAGACACAGCAGCAGGTAAAAACAATCCAAGTGCCCCGAGCGCCAAAACCTAATTTTAAGGGAAAATCACCACAGGGTGACGACATAGAGATCTGGGGAGGCAATGAGAACAGAAATGCAGCAACTTCGCAGTATTTGTTAAATGATACTTTTCTCTGTGACGACGAGTACTGACGGAGCCTGAGAGGGGAGGACAAGGAGTGTGTACTTGGCGCCTCCTTGCCTGTAGACCAGTCAGGGCCATACATTGAAGGAAGGGTTGATGGAAATTATGTCACCTTTCTGTTGGACACTGGTGCTACCCGTTCTACTGTGAGAACAGCGGACGTTCCAAACCTACCCCTCTCGGGAGAAGCAATCCAGGTAGTAGGTGTATCTAATCAATTGATTAGTACCCCAGTTAATGAGCCCATGGAGATCACAATAGGGAACTTTAAAGAAATGCATAGATTTGTCGTTTGTGACACCAGTCCAGTAAACTTACTGGGATGTGATTTGTTGTGCAAAATGAACTGTACTATCTTTTGCACACCAAAAGGCGTCGAAATTCAAACCCCTGACGAAGATGGCATCTATAAGTTAATGTTGATCAGACCTGACTCAGAAATTAAACGAATGACTATACAAGACTTACCCGAAGAACTTCAAAAGACAGTGAAATCAGAAGTATGGGACTTTACTGGAAAAGATGTAGGATTAATGGCAAATGTAGATCCCATACAAATAGCCATGAAAGAAAAAGCAGTTTATCCCAATACCAAGCCTTACAGAATGAGTGCTGAAGTGAGAGCAGGAATTGCCATTGAAATACAGAAATTACTAGAAGCAAACATCATACAAGAAGTGATGAGCAGCCCTTGTAATTCTCCCATAATTGGAATCAAGAAACCTAGTGGCAAGTACAGAGTAGTGCAGGACCTGAGAAAGGTAAACAAGATCGTTGTTCCTTGCTGTCCTATTGTCCCGAACCCCGCAGTGATCCTGTATCAGATTCCTTGGGATGCTGAGTGGTTCACCGTGATTGACCTATGTCATGCATTCTTTTCGATCCCATTGCATCCAGACAGCAAATTTCTTTTCTCATTTGCTTTCAACAGTCACGTGTACGTTTGGAATAGGGTCCCCCAAGGGTACACAGAAAGCCCCTCTATCTTTAATCAGATCTTGAAAAAGTGCCTTGAAACTTTAGTCTTACTTGGAAAGTCTGTATTGGTGCAATATATAGACGACCTCTTGGTGGCATCTAAAAGTCATAGAGATTGCGTGATTGACACCATTGCCTTGCTGAATCACCTAGGTGAAAAGGGACATAAAGTGGCCCCTGAAAAATTGCAGTTCTGTTCAAAATCAGTGAAATATCTGGGGCACCAGATAGAAAAAGGCATCAGAAAAGTCACTTCCGAGAGAGTGAGTATAATTCAAAAGATGCAATTATCCCGTACTCAGAAAGAGATCAGAATGTTCCTTGGGGTTGTAGGTTACTGCAGGCAATGGATTGTGGGATTCGCAGTCCTAGCAAAGCCTTTGATAAATATGACAAAGAAAGGAGCAAAGGACCCCGTTGAATGGGATGATGAAAGTTTGACAGCATTCACTAAATTACGAGACTGCCTGTGTACAGCTCCTGCTTTAGGAATGCCTGACTATTCTAAGGAGTTTGCCCTGTTCTGTGACACACGAGACAATTGTGCATTGTCAGTCTTAACCCAGGAGCATGGGTTGATTAGACACCCAGTGGCATATTTTTCTGCCACTTTGGATCCAGTGGCTCCTGGATTACCTCGATGTCTGAAAGCAGTAGCTGCCACTTGCACAAGCTTAGAGCAGAGTGAATCCATTGTAATGGGACATCCTGTAACTGTGTATGTTCCACATGCAGTTGTAATTTTACTGACCCGAACCAAGACTCAGTATCTCACCCCTAGTCGGCTGACTAAATACGAGAGGATTCTCGTGGGTGCTGCAAATGTAGTTATTACTCGGTGTAATATCCTGAACCCAGCCACCCTACTCCCTGACTCAATGGTTGTAGAAAACCAGGGAGAGAACGAGCATGACTGCATTGACCTGACAGAATTCAGTACTAAACCCCGCCCAGACATTAAAGAAACCCCTTTGCCTGTACATGATGAGGAATGGTTTGTGGATGGCTCATGTATGAGACACGAACTGGTGGGTTTAAGTGCTGCTTATGCTGTAGTCTCTTTGAACAACATTAAAGAAGCATCATGTTTATTTGGAGTAAAGTCTGCACAAGTAGCCGAATTGATTAGCATTGATAAGAGCTTGCAAATTGGGAAAAGACACAAAATAACAGTGTATACTGACAGTCAGTACTGTTATGGGGTTGTGCATGACTTTGGCCAATTATGGCTACAAAGAGAATTCCTGACTTCATCAGGTACCCCCATTCGGAATGGAAGGATTGTACAAAATTTACTGGAGGCAATCCAATTACCAAAAGAATTGGCAGTAGTCAAATGTGTTGCCCATAAAAGAGGCCTTGACGCTGTATCTATGGGAAATGATTTTGCTGTTTGAGTGGCAAAACAATGTGCTATGGATCGCATGTCAATAAATATCAAACTGGGAGGGACTGGAAACAGCTGCCAACTTATGGTGTTTGAAGAAGTGCCTACCTGGGATGAAGTGAAAGAATGGCAGCATGCTGTGCCTTGGGAAGAGAAAGAGAAGTGGAAGGAACTTGGTTGTCGACCAAGGAGTGAGGATGGTGTCATTGTGGGGCCAAAAGGTATGCCTGTGTTACCTAGACACCTGCTCTCCTCTATGGCAAGATTGATACATGGCAGTTCACACACTGGCAGGGATGCCATGGTTCTGGTGTTTCAGCAGACCTGGTATAACCCGAAGTTCAGGAAAGTAGCAGAATCACTCTGCCAGAGGTGCTTAACATGTCAGCAGTTCAATGCTGGTAAAAGAACAGTAGTTGAACTGGGGAAAATTGGAAGATCAGGGGGTCCATTTGTAAGAATTCAGATTGACTTCATCACCATGCCTCGTTGTGAGGGAAAAAGGTATGTCCTTGTCATTGTCTGCCTGTTTTCAAAATGGGTGGAAGCTTACCCTGCCACACAGAATGATGCAATAACCGTAGCCAAACTGTTACTGAAAGAATTGATACCTAGGTTCGGGGTTCCAGTCATGATTGAATCAGATAGAGGCGGACATTTTCAGAATGAGATAATGGCTCAGCTCTGTAAAGCATTTGGAATCACACAAAAGCTGCACTGTGCACATCGTCCAGAGGTTTCTGGAGTAGTAGAGCAAATAAATGGCACTATAAAATCAAGATTAGCAAAAATGTGTGACTCTACTGGCATGAATTGGATTACTGCCTTGCCTCTTGTTCTGATGGGACTCAGAAGTATTCCAGACCGGAAAACATGCCTGAGCCCCCATGAAATCCTAATGGGAAGAGTGATGAGACAAGCATGGGTACCAGGATACAAACTGTTAAGCATTACTGATGATTTGGTACTTGAATACTGCAAGCAACTGGGTGACCAAGTGCGTTCTATCTCTCGCCAGATTGGGGAAGACGCCGTCGCCAACCCGACAACTCCAGTTCACAAGTTGGTTCCTGGTGACTGGGTTAGAATCAAGAAGCATACTCGTTCGAGTTGCCTGGCACCGAGGTGGGGAGAAAAACGACAGATAATACTGGTGACCACGACAGCAGTGAAGTGTGCAGGCGTTCCTAAGTGGATCCATGCCAGCCATACACAGAAAGTAGTTCCGGACAAGGAACCTGGAGCTGAAGGTTGTCCAGCTGAGGGGTCTGCAGACACCGGTCCTGAAGTAGCTGATGACGAACAACCGAGCACCAGCCAAGATGATTGGATACCCATAATCGACCTAACGGAGGACCCAATCAGAACAAGAGAACGGAACCAAGAAGATAGAGAGTGGAATAGAGAGGAAGAGATAGGCACAGGCGAAGACCCTCAGATCATTGAGATTCACATCAAATCTGAGGACGAAGAGGGAGGTCAGACAGGGACAGAACAAGTGATCGATACTCCTCCACTGACTCCTGAAATTGAAAAGGGGACAGACTAGAACTAGTACAAAAGTTCGAGCAGAAGAAAATCAAGAGATCGAAGTGCTTGAACAGGATCAGACAGGATTAGAAGAACGTGTTCAGGACACAGAAACAGAGACACTCGAAAGCCAAATTCAAAATTCACCTGAACCAGGCCAGCTTAGTAACCAGGCAGGAGAAATAGATACAAGACCTGGGATTAGTCAGATCGGAAGGGAAGAGACAGAGACAGAAGTGCCACAAACAAACGAAAATAAAAGAGTATTAGAAGAAAGCCAAATCACAGTGCCAGCTAAAAGACTCAAGAAAAAGACAAATATTGAACCGGGATTTATTAAGAAACTGAGACTGAGAATAAAAACAGTAGAAGAAAAACTTGCAGAAAGAAGGAAACCTCCTCGAATTGCAGAACAAGCTGGAGAAAGCTCCAAAAGAAGGAGTGATCGCATAAAAAGACTGAACGAGAAATACCAAGATCCTGAATGGACATTTTTAATTTTGGAAGATTTTGAAGATCTTGATTTAACTGACGAAAGTGACGGAGAACCGATTGCTGATCAGTCTACAGAAGAGGAAGACGAATTAACCTGAAGTTGCGCAGAGTAAGTTAACTGTGCAAAGTAACAGAGAGGGGTTGAGAAATCTTCTTCTGAACGAAAATGTCTGATTCAAACGTGAATGGAAGGCCTAGACGCAGTTGTTGCAAAACATGCTGCAAAGTATGTATATGTAGTATAGCTATAGTGATTATAATTTGGATAGGACTAACAGTTTTCATTCCTTTTATGGTAAGCAAAAATACTAATATTGACCCTACTCAGACTGTGACTACTGACACTGAAGAACTGACAACACGAAGTGTAGAAAGACGGGGAAAAGCACTCAGACAAACAAAACGAGACTTAGAAGCATCAGATGAGGAAGGACTACATTATCATGGAGTTAGGAACCAGACACAGTTAAATGTTTTCGCTAATCTTTTAGTGCACTATGTAGAAACTATGGAAATAGAAGACTGCTATGTCTGCATGAGGCTACCTACTTCTGTAGCTGAAGGAGTGACTTATCATCACCTACCTCTGACTTATGGAATTTCCTGTAGCATTTTAGCTAGTTTGTTTTACAAAAGAGGACCATTACAGTATTACTATTCTAATTCAGACGTGATATTTTCTGAACTTCCTATACGTGGAAACTTGAATCCTGCACATACCAAAAGTGACGTTACACGTTATATGGGAGAATACTTTCTGACTATAGGTACCATAGACTTGAATGAAGCACATAGAGATAACTTGACCTGTTCTTTACATGAACAAGAAAAAATATTTTTGAACATGGCAGAGAAAAGAAGGGAGAGTTTCCAAAGAAAGGCAAATGACAAGAGACAGAAAACTCCTAAATGGGCTGAAAATATGGAAGGCACCTCAAATGGTGGGAGTGGTCCTGCTTTGTTGCTGGATTTCGAAAGGAAAGGGAAACTTTGTCTTCATCGCGAGAAGACTAGTTATTATAATAACATTTTCATTGGTTCCAGTCAATGTGAACACAATTACAAGGTAATTGGAGGTTGGGGTTTCAAAAATGGGTCAGAACCTGTGTTTCCCGGAATTTATTATATATGTGGAAACAAGGCTTATTTCAAATTGCCGGATCACTGGTATGGAAGCTGCTACTTTGGTATTGTTTTCCCGAAAATATACCATGTGAAAGAAATTACTGGAAGCAATGAAAACACTAATGGCTTAGTGCGTAGTAGAAGAGAAAGCGTGGGTGAAATAATGGGTAGTATTTTTAGTACACTGATACCTGGAGTGGGAGTGGTTCTGAACACTCACAGAATTTGAAAATTATCCACAATAGTGGATGTGTTGTCTACGGACACAGCTCATGGATTTCTGCTGGTCAATACCGAAATGGTTGCGATCAGATCAATGGTTTTGCAGAACAGACTTGCGCTAGACACCTTATTAGCAAAAGAGGGCGGAGTCTGCCGGATGCTGAAGGCGCAACATTGTTGCACTTACATACCGGACAAAAGTGTACAGATCAAAAGATATGTGAAAAACATTACTAATTTGGAAAAAGAACTCAAACCACTGGAGGTTGACAGTGCCTGGAAGAGACTTGTCGATGGTCTCTCCAATGTAGGTCATTGGTTTGCCAATTTAGGTAGAAATTTATTGTTTAAGGTACTGATGCCAATTGGAGTGATAGGTCTTATCCTTTTCCTCATATTCGTCTGTTGCAAATGTCGCAAACACACAAAGAAGTACACGGTGGATAGAAGGGGTGTGAAACGGAGTGTGGATGAGCTTGAATTGGAAGAAATGAATAATCAGATTTACAAAAAGGTGAAAAATTCTCACCCTGATAAAGATGTGAAAGAGAAATTGAATCGCTTGTTGGAAGAGATTGAGATGCATAAAGTGTGAAAAGTTGGCATCCGGTTCCATTTGTATTTGTGATGATAGTAAATATCATCAAAGAGGGGATTGATGAAGCAAGATTTCGCACATTACGCGACTTGCTGAAATCAAGAACCTCGATTCATGTATAACTCTGTAATCCAATTGTACGTTTTACTAATTTCCTTTATTTTTACTATATACATGTATCCTAGGGATGCTTGCCTATGTGTTTTACTAATACAATTAATTTGTGTCTTTAACATGGCCGCCGTTTTAGAATATTGCTTCTGCGCATGTGTTAGTCACACTCACGAGACGTGACGTAGTTGTGATTTTGGAGGGAAAGGGTGCGCATGCGTAATAGCCACAAGATGGCTGCTTGTGTAATAATATGATGAAGCTTGTGCAGATGCTCTCGTGTTATTGTGTATTGCACTAAAACATAACTGCATAGTATATTTTTATAGTGATAAATCATAAGTACACAATCATGTTATGTAGTTTATTCATTTATTTCTATGTTTTAATTTGTTTCCGCTTACTTTTCATGTACCGTGATAACTGGGGGGTCTGAGTGAGCCGAGAGCCATTTGGAAGGTCCTTCTGCGCATGTCGCGCAGCCAGAGAAAATGTCCTTGAACAGTGGAACTCAGCCAGCTGGCAGAGACGGTCAAGATGCTCCTGAGAAACTGGCCTGCGACCCAGCAGGACGGAGTTGTCTGTGCCCGAATTGAAACATTTGTTAATAATCCATTGTATTCCACTGACTTGTCTCATGAGAACCCCAAATTCACTAGGCGGATCCTTAGAATGCAAATATGAGCTTGAAGTAGTCTGTTCTGATTGCTGTGTTAACCTAGCCTACTTTGGGACCAATCGAAATTGGGAATTCTGACACTTTGCAACATTGGGGGGTGGTACACTGACCCGAAAACAGTATATCTAGCCTAGGTTTAGCTATAGAATTTGTCCGACTTGTCTGAATAGCTGACCTGTCACTGACCCAACGCACTCAATAGGTGACTGAATTTACAGAGCGCTGCGGAGCACTCTGTCCGAAATTGACCATAGACTTTAAAGGTTTTACTAAACCTTAAGTGCTGGCGGAGCACTTTGCTGAGGAGTTCGCTGGCCCAATCGGGGTTCTGACTGATAGCTGCAGAGAGGGTGGAGCGCAGGCGTTGCTTCCAAACTGCGGGTGCTGGTCGTGCCTTGGTGGTCCTGTCCTGATCCTAATCTGGGTTTCCTGTCCTGTCCTGGGGTGTCCACTCTGCACCTGCTGTCCCATTGATGACTGCTATTCCTTGGGGTATTTCCTGTCCTTGACTGATCCGTGGCCAGGGTTGGTTTTCACACCATTCTAGGTAAATATATAGATAGGGCTGAGAACTCTATACTGCACCTTTCTATTTTCTGTCTTTGCTTCAATAAAGACATACCTTTGCAAATGTTATATTTTCCATGCTTTTCCGCAGTCTACCATATGAAAACCTATTGCCTTTTATGTTATGTTATGTTATGTTATGTTATGTGATTTTTATTTGGCGCACAGATGCTCCAGCTAAGGAGCGTCCTGGCGCCCGACAAGGCAGCTACACAACACAACTAAACTATAAGCAACACAAACATACAACTAAGGGAATAAAAACGTTTTCAACGCGCGACGAAAGGAAAGCAAAGCGCTCATAGCGCGAATTGCCGGGGGTAAGGAGTTCCACAGGGTAGCTGCACGCACTCGAAATGAGCGTCCACCGGCCCTACTTCGCTTGAAGCGCGGCACAACGGCCAATTCGAGGTCTGCCGATCTTAGGAGTCGTGCTGGGATGTAATTGGCCAGGAGGGTCGTAAGGATCATTGCCGGGGTCCCCTTCAAGATCTTATAGGCGACGCAGAGGACCTTAAACTGGATCCGCTGGGCCACCGGAAGCCAATGCAGCGCCCGTATGGTGCTGGAGGTAGGACAGAATCTTGGAAGGCCTACCACCGCTCTCGCTGCGGCGTTCTGGATCCTCTGTAAGCGCCCGATCTCTGCCACATTTAAACCGGCCAGCAAGGAACTCGCATAATCCAGCCTGGAGATGACAGTAGCTTGGATCATGAGTTGCCTGGTGGGGGCATCGAAGAACTTTAGCACAGGACGTAGCCCACGCAAGATGCCGAAGCAGCATGCAGCCGTGCGTTTAGTGTGGCATGCAAACGTAAGGGAGGGGTCCAGCCAGACCCCGAGGTTCTTAAGCTCGGCGACTGGGATGGGAGCAGGACCCAGCTCCCCCGGCCACCATCTCTCTCCCCACAGTTCCGGCTGTCTACCAAATACCATGACCTCGGTCTTACTAGCGTTTAGCTGAAGACAATTAGACGTCATCCAGCTCGCGACCGCCCTCAGTCCTTGTTGAAACCTGGAAGCGTCGACTTCGGCATCCCCGCTGATCGTGACCGCTAGCTGGGTGTCATCGGCATATGACACCATGGTCATACCCCATTGTTTGACAACCTCAGCTAGCGGCCTTACGTAAAGATTAAACAGCGTAGGGCTCAGCGAGGAGCCTTGGGGGACGCCCAGGTTCAACGGATGGAATTTGGACTGAAAGGGCGGGACGGGCACGCTAAAGGCCCGGTTGGTTAAGAACGACCGGAACCACTCGAGAGCAGTGCCGGTAACACCAGCCTCCTCTAGGCGCAGCAGAAGGATAGGGTGCGAGACGGTGTCAAAGGCAGCGCTTAGATCTAATAGCACAAGCGCTGCCGTTTGTCCCGCGTCAAGCACGGAGCGAAGGTGCTCCACCATATAAAGCAGAGCCGTCTCCGTGCTATGACCTGCCCTAAACCCATTCTGCGTAGCGTCGAGAATATCTGCTCGACAAAGATGTTCCGAGAGAACAGCATTTACGTGTGCCTCCATCACTTTAGCCGGCCATGGCAAGAGTGAAATAGGCCGATAGCTCTCTGGCTTGCTCCCGTCCAGGCTCGGTTTCTTAAGAATAGGACGAACCATGGCTCGCTTCCACTTCAATGGAACTTCGCCAGATGTTAATGACAAATTGACCAAGGAGCAGAGCGGTGAGATGTCATGTACCGCTAAGTCCTTGAACACTTCAGGGCAAAGTGGATCCTCTGGGGACCCAGACTTCACTCTGCGGGCCAAAGTGCCTAGGCTATCAGGAGTTAGCAAAGGTAGAGAATGTAGTCCCTCAGATGGTGGTGGCTTAAAAGGTGGATTCGCCGAGGGAACGACCGAAGGGAAGGCTCGATAGATGGCATTCACCTTTTCCAAGAAAAACTCTGCCAACTTTTCACAGTGCTCCACAGAGCTCTGATGAGATGTTGTGACTTTTTTGGCAGTGAGGTCTTTCAGTACCTTAAAGATAGCCTTTGCCGGGTTCGAGCTATTCCTGAATTGTGTCGCATAAAAAGCGGCACGCATTCTACATACCGCCCGATGGTACAGCTTCACCGTTGACAGATAAAGGGCTTTCTTTGAGCTGGAGTAGGCTTTACGCCACGCCCGCTCTGCGCGCCTACAAGAAACCTTCAGAGCCCGCAGTGAGTCGTCGTACCAGGGGCTGGCCTTGCCAGTTCTAGTTTTGCAAGTTACCACGGGAATAAGGGTGTCCAGGGCCCTCGATACCCAGTCGCTAAACCTGTCATATACCTGATCCGGCGGGCCCGAGACGTCAAACGGGTCAGCCGATAAGAGATGGAAGAACTCATCCAGCTTGAGTTTGTTCCAGCGTCGTCTTGGAACAGAACACACCACTGGCTTAGGTAGACTGGCCACAATCGGGCAGTGGATCTGTATCAGATAATGATCAGTCCATGCCAGGGGTGTGTAGCTGGTGACGCAGGCTTCCGTAAGATTGGTGAAGAACGGATCAAGGGTGTGACCCCCTGAGTGTGTAGGCTGCGTCACCAACTGATTCAGCTGTAGCGCCTCAAGGTCCGCCAGGAAACTGGATACTGAGGGGCTACTGGAGTTGTCGAAGTGCAGATTTAAGTCTCCAATGATGGTAAAATTGGAGCACCCCGTAGCCAGATTGCTAATAGCGTCAGGTAGCGCTGCTCTAAAGGCCACTTCACTCCCCGGGGGCCGATAGATCACTAGTCCCGACAGGGTGAAGTTAGATGTGATGGCGACCTTAAACAGGGCGCTTTCGCACCCCGGGATTTTTTGCCCATGCCATGTACAGGAATAACAGGATTTGACAGCAAGAGCTATTCCACCGCCTCTTGAGGTCCGATTCAAGGTGAATACCGAGTATTTCGGCGGGAAGGCCAGATTGACAATGGCCGTGTCAGCATCCTGCAGCCAGGTCTCTGTTACACAGAATAGGTCAGGCAGCTCCCCGCCTAGCAGATCGCTAATGTCGAGGTGATGCTTGACAAGCGACCTAGCATTAAGATTCCAAATACAGATACTAGGCAACGGGCTAGGGGGCGGACGTGAGGCGTCCCTGCAGCTCCTGCTTACGGGGGCGGACAGCGAAAAGCATCCGCATCCACACGAAAACGGGCCGCATAAGGGGTCCACCCTAGATGTTGTACAGGTCGTCCAAGACCTCTCAATGGCAACCAGACTGTCTCTGGTGTAGCACCGCATGATGATAAATAGTACGGCCAGGAGGGGGGCCAGAGTCCAGCCACGTCCAGCGCGTCCTGTCGCGGACGGGCGCAGACGGGCAGGACTCTGGCACGACTCCGGCCACGCGAGGACGCGCCCGCTCCGCGATCCCGCTACGGAAGGGAGGAGCATTTAGTAGGCGTCCACTCACCCACACATGCGCAGTAAGCGCTGGCAAAATGAAACTCCTCAGCCCCACACAAATATGGCGCCCACCCCGGGAACCAAGCCCGCCAAGCGGCGGAGGGGGGCACAATTTACGGTGCGTGTAAGAGGGCAAGTTTTAACTACCCCACAGACTGCGCGCACACCAACCAGTTCGCAGCTAGAAGAATGCTCTAAAAACGAGGTAAAAACACGCAGCGCGCCTCTGCAGCACAGCGCTCGCTACCTTGTTCTCATAGTATGTTTCTATGTTACCTTACCTTTTAGAGCACAATTCTTCCCGTACTGTTTATGAATTAGATGTGTTTTATATTTCTCTCCTGAAAACTACAGTTGATGATATAACGTTAGAATTATAGTGGTTTCTACTTTTTACCCTTTCTATAGGTGTATATGTTTCTAAATTCTCTCTCATGAAGTACGTCCCAATAGCATAATTTTAGTACATGCAATAAGCTTGCTCATTTATAGATGTCCATTCTTGAGTTTCTGTTAAAGTCATCTTAGCGTGTTCCCTGTCACTCTAGTTATAAATTTAATGATTGCCCTTACACTTTTCTTGTATGGTTACGTGCTTTTTGTTATCTTGATTATTGATTGCCTTTTAACTGTAAGCCTAATACTCGCAGATGCTGATTTCTAGATAAAACCTTTAAAACTTCTCAGTTGTCCGTGGTCATTTTATGAAAATCAAAGTTTATGAAGTTGGGTTTGTATTTTGATTGCCTTTCTTTTACAGCTAGCTCCCTGATCTATTGTGGTCATAGGTACCCGTAACGGTTGATTGGTAAGTCGGGTACACTAGAATAAAATAGAGGAATTCAGGGTTGCTGATGGTAGAATGGTGAGGTCGCCTGATTAATGTATATGGTGAATTGAAATTTATGGGCCCGAAAACTATATGGTGAAATTATTGGTCAGGTGACCCCCGATCTCTATCACTGGTACATGGAGGTAATTATTGACATACATGGGCACCTAATGCACATTTCAAATTAAATGGGGTCAACTCCTGGGAAGTGTCCATCTTCATTGACTTGGGACACATTTAAAGTACTTCAATACTCAAAAAGTGCAATTTGAGAAGCAGTGTTTTTGAGCAAGGTTATTTGAAAACATTTCTTTAATATACACTATTTGACTCACTTATTGTACACAGACAATGAATCATACAATTGTGTAACTCAATATATAGGAAATGTTAAATAGACCATGAAGGGTTGCAAGGTGTAGAAGTCAAATGTCCTCCATATTGGTTGGCATCATATGTTATGAGTGCTTGATCTGGAAAAACACAGATAAGAATTCAAACATAACGCAATGGTTGGGGTTATCTACACTAAAGAGACTTTATTACTACCCAAAGAAACCTTTTTTTGAGCAATATCAGAATAAAGAAAGATTGATAAAAATGCAATACGTTTCTATACCCATGCTTTGCAATTTGCATGCAATGTTTAAAAGTGACAAAATAATGAAGCAATACTATCACAAACGTCACAGCATCATGCTGCATACTGTGTCTTTTCTTGCCCCAAAATGTAGTAAACCCTGGCACAAAATATGTGCCTCTGCTCCTAAATAATTCCAATGGCCCTGATTAGAACTTATGAGCTGCAAGTAACAGAGAGACCTCTAAGTAGTAACCTACTGACTTTTCTACACAAAATACAAAACTGAGATCTGTAACGTTGTGGTTTGCAGCAGCCACATTAACCTCCTATGCTAACTTATGATCTAAAACTGACTAGACAAACACAGATCTCTCTAGCAAGTATATGCTCTAATAAACTGGCAATTTGCTGGGTAAATTAATTAATTAAAGTAGAACCGGCCAGGCTAACGTGAAAATCTCCACAACACCTGACATGGCCTCCCAGGGAGGAGTTTCAGCTTTTGTGCACTCCCCCACCTCCTTCCACTATGACCTAAACGGTGAAAGCCTGGTGGAGGAGGAGTCAGGTGGAAGGCGACTGACACTGCTTCACTTCTGAGCAGATCTGACCCGAGTGTGACCGGGGTGAGAGCGGATAACTAGGTGAGACTGGCCAAACGGCGACAGCAACACCTGCCTTTTCACACACCTCCCTCCCCCGGACACCATGGCCTCAGCGTGGCTGCTGGCGGAGGAGGCTTGGGAGAAAAGACTGCTTCTGGAGTCAGGTCCAGCCTCATTGGGACCCAGGTAGCCTCCCAACGATGATGCTGCAAGCTCACCGAATCGCTGTCCCCACTTCTAAGCATAGCATTATGGGGCTTATTTACAAGCCCCTCTTGCGGCCAGTACGTCACTTTTTCCCATGTTAAAAGTGATGCAGCAGCAGTGCAAGGTGCTTGTAAATAAGCCCCTATGTGTCTCTAGCCCATGTACCCATGCCAGCCCCATATGACAGTGACCTGGCCATGGGAGCATGGCTCGCCGGGAGGACAATAGGACACATTGTGAGCAGTTGACAGAGGCTTCAAATAAACAGCCTTTAGTTGGCACTTAAGCACCAGCCGATCAGCTGATCAGTCGATCAGCCTATCAGCGACTGCCCACTTTGCCAATCCGACCCAGGATAGGCAAACAGATAGTGGATAACAATGTATGCATCTTGTAACTTCCTACCAGGGGATTTGAGAAGTTTGAGCCCCTTATTCCAAAACTAATGGAACAACAGCAACTCCCTGCATGCCAGGCTCATCATCATCAAACCCACCTGCATCACCTTCATGGTCATCTGAAAGGGCACTCCTACTTGCCTGGCCAAGAATCTTATCACCTCAGATGAACAGCGGTTTATCAGGAGCCAGGACACTACCTAATTGGAGATGGAGAAATGCAAGCCAGAAATGATCAAAAAGACATCAGACCTCTTCCGTCTTTGCACACAGGATCCGGAACAACATCCCCATCAACATCAGAATTCAGAAAGAAACCGAAGGTACTTATTTTCCAGGAGTACTACCACACCACACAAAAGCAGCCTACTTCTTACCTATCTCATTGTAAATGATCTGGAGCCATATCTCTGAGGTTCACTCCCTGTTCAGCCCTCCATTGCTCTCCAGCTAGGACTGTGCTATATAAATGCTACATATATATATATATATATATATATATATATATATACAATTCATGCAAAAGGCAGCTGCCTTCCATGCTTTCTACAGCCATGATACAGCAGTGTCGGCTTTTCCACTAAGGTGAAGGAGCGTCGCCAGAATAAAAGTAAATATAGTAACAAGAAGTTATTATCATTTTATTTTGCTTTGCGGGACTCAAGCCAGGTCAGGCGGGGTGGGGCTGGGCTTGCCGCCGTAAGAGGGAACAGGGGTGGTTTGCACTTTCTTCCTAAGTGCGTATGACGGCTTAGCTGGCTCTCTGGGACCGACCAAACATTCATGCGCACTTGGCATGTTCTCCACTGGGCTGTGTTGCACAGCCCAGTGGAGAACATGCCCAGCCTCCCAGATACTACCTGAGCAGCGAAACAGGTCGCTCATGATTGGCTGAGAGAGTCCGGGAGCCTGGGTGCTTTCAGTGGCAGAGAGCGAGGACAGAGTAGAGACGTGCGGTGGCGGCAAAGAAGGTAGAGAGAGGGTAAGCTGGGGCGAGAGGGAGGGCTTGATGCAGATGGTTAATCTGTGGGTGTTCTTTCTCAGAAGCATCCATTCAATTATTTATTTATTTATTTAATTGCAGAGTTTTATAAAGCGCTGGCTAGACACTGAGGTATCAGAGACCTTTACGTGAAGATCAGCGAGTTACAAGTTACAAAAAAATTTACTTTAGTTACAGGAGCCAAGTATAACATAGGAGAACAAAACAGTGATTAAACAATAACATGAGCTATTAGCGCCAAGCATATTCAAGACACACGACCAATGGGGTAAGGAAGGTAGAGGGGGGAAAGGTAAAAAGGGGTAAGGAATGTATATCAAGTCCGGCAGACCGGCAAGGGAGAAAGTACTTCAGGGGGACAAAACAGTTAAAGTGAAAGAACAAACAGATGGGCTGGGGACAGACAATCCAAAAACATTCACTGTAACAGTGAAAGTATAGGAAGCGAGGGGTGTTGGAGACCTAAAAGGGGGGGTGGGGAGGGTGTTGATTAGAGGAAAAAGGTCAGTTAGAAGAACAAAGGAGCAGACCAGCAGAAATGATGATCTGTTGAAAGCGCCAAGGTCACAGGAGCCGATAGTAATTATCTCGAAATGGCGGGATATACAAAAATCCAATGCAAAAACCATAAGGTAACTGACTCTATGGATCCAAGCACGGCAAGAAGGTGGAGGCAGTCACAGGATCACGGAGGGAGGAGGCGGGGGGAGGGAAGGAAACACAGTGGAAAGATGAGGAAAAACTATGTCCAATGTCCAGCTGGGTAGGTGATAGCCAAGGGGTTGAAACCAGAGCCAATCTCCTCTATAGCTGCCTAAACAGCTCCACCGGGCATCGGCCATGCTAACTCGGGTGTCGCGGTCAGTACAACATTTGTGGTTTCCACCCCGGGGACATCATCACAGTTCCATCGGCTGCATCAGTCCTGGTGTTACTGGGAAGCGCTTCCTGCTTTCACCCCAAGAGAGCCAAGTTTAAGTCTGTCAAGGTGGACATCAAGGAATGTGGACAAAAGGATGCTGCGAGGAAATACTGTGTACAGCTAGAGATGCAATGTAGCACCAATCACCTGTAACCTAAAAAACTGATTAACCCTCCAATACTAATTTAGGCCACAAGGTGGTGCTCAAGGTTTGAGACAGGAGCCCACTAACTCTTCTGCATGAAACAGAGCAGTGGAGGACGAAAGGGAGAGAGAGAGAAGATGTTGGTCAGTTAGGGGGGGGATAGAAATAAATGGATTAGGAAGCAGAAAGGCTGCAGAGTGAAGGATTAAACAGGGAGCAAAGATAGGCGAAGCATTTATAGGCTGGGGAACATGTCCAGGAAGACAGAGCCAGTTAGATAAAAAACATTCTAGTAGCAAGTAATCAACAGAAGCGGCCATTTTGAGTAAGGGCACAAAAGTATGTGATGAAATGGCGGGCGCTGGACCGGTCGTCAGGAAATCCAGAGGAGCAAGAAAAAAACGAATGGGTGCCAATGCAATCAGGCAAAGACAGAGTCCATCCGGCTGTGTGTAGCGAAGAGCCATGGCCTCAGCTCATCGATGATGGGAAACCTCCTTTGATAAGAGCTCTGCTGTTGTGGCCCCTCTTCCCCCACACTCCAGTGAGGCAGCCCCCACGGATCTATGTTGGTCTGACCGGCTGTAGAGTGATTATGCCCCATTGACTTGGAGTTCACACTGCAAGAGCAGGTTTTAAATGAATCTCTAAATTGGAGGGGGAATGTCCAGATTACTTTGTGGCAACCTCCATTATTTAAAGTCTATTTCCAGACCTCAAGAATGAGGTATCATCCTCCCATTGTGAGGCACTGGCAAGCACACAAACAGAATACAATTTTATAAATTAACACTTCACCATTTTTTCCAAGAAAGAGGATGTGGCAAGCTGAACTGGTGTCCAGCAAAATAAATCAAATGGGTGACAGGATGATGGATAGATGTGAGGTGGATGACAAGTACTTAGGGATGCACCCATTCTAACAACCTGGCATCCTCAGAGAGGTGAGTTACAGGGGCTCACATTGAAACCTGAGGCCATTGGCCTATGGCTACCTAAAGCAGCAGTACACATTTAAACCCAGAGGCAAAGGAGAAAAATAAACATTAGATTATAGAAACCAACTCTTTACCCCATACACCTCAAAGTCGACAGGGCCAGAAAAAGAACAAGGAATATAGGCAAAGTGTGTGCCTCATGATATAATTCTTGCCAGAGGCTTGGGGTAAAATAAGCAAGTTCTTTCTCACAAAAATTAGATAAACTACACGGAACACTTTCTAACAGGAGTGGTGGGCGCGAAACATATCACTGTAATAAGGGAGCACTGGTGAAACCAATAGGTCTTGGATCTAAAAGGCCAAGCTAAAGCTGTGCCAATGCATTTTTACTTGTCATTCACCAGCAAATGCCTGGCAAGCAATCTTAAAATAGGTTTTCTTTTAAAGACATTCCTTTCAAAGATGGCCGCTGATGCGTACACATGAACATATGATTAGCTGGCATTTTCCACTTTCTGGGGATTCACGAATATCCTCAGGAGAATGAATGGAAATCTACATATATCATAGTTTTCCACACAAAGTGCCCTGACATTTTGGAGCCTGCGGCCCCTTGAAATTTTGATGTTTTCCCTTCAGGAATAATTTAATCTGTTTCCTATCTGGAAAACACCATGCAAACCGGGATAATTAACAACCTGAAGTGTTTGTGGGTGCTTAACCGCATGCGCGCTAGCGGTTTTCCCGCTGCGTGCTGCGTTTTAAAAAAAACGCGTTACATGACGAGCTCAGCTCGTCATCAGCGTAGGAGCGTCGTCGCTCATGACGAGCTGAGCTCGTCATGAGCGCGGAAGGGGTTAAAAAAGCTTGTGGCCATGGCCATTTCACGTCCTTTCCCACCACTGACCATTATCTTATTATGAAAACGCGTTTGCAGTGTGTCAGATTCACAAAGAAAGTAAGACATTTTTTCTTCTAGAGTTTCTCCTATGCCTGGGGCAAATTTAAATTTTTCGTGAATTCATAAAAAATATAGGGGTACATATGGGAGACTGCAACTTTCACAGCTTTTGAGTACTCTCTTTGGCATCCTTTACACATTTTAAAAATACAGCAAGTGTATATTTAAGACAGCATAAATTTGACGTACCAGTGCCTTTGCATTGTTTAACCTTCATTTTTGTTTCCTCAACAAGAAAATATTTATCCCCATGGAAAAACGCCTACTATACTACATCCCTCCAATTTGTGAGATATTTTCTTCTACTTCATGCCCTGAAAACTGAATTTACTCCTGATTTTTTAATAGGAGTAAATTGGCATCTGTTTTCAGGGAGGAAAACCATCTGCAAAAATGTTTGTGAAGACCTACACACCACCTTCACCACCTGTTGCACGTGTCTTCTTGCTAAATGCTCACAACCTCTCCTTTGAGGACATTTCGGGGCACATTTTGCTATTATTTCATGCAACGCCGCTCAGCAAGGAAACTTGCTGCACTGCGTTTCTTGAATGGGAAAGAGCAAGAATGCTCCCTATTTACTTGCACACTGAGTGCGGCCTAGCGCCTAGCGCCAACGTAGGCACTCTTGCACTATAGTGGCAAGGTATACCTTCCTGCACAAAAACAATCCTAAGAGGAATATTTCTATTTCTAACATTGAAAGAGGAAATAACAGGGAGAAATAAAGATATTTCTCCTTGTTGTGCCTCTGTCGAGTAGGTTCACCATTTTGGTGCAAACCCTGGTTTACAAGACTTGGTAAAACTAAATTTCTTATCAAACTAGATGGATGGATACATGGGAATGCCCATGCTCTACCCACGTAATGTATACCCGACGAACAGTAATGCAAGGTAGTGCTATGAGCTGTGTTGGTTACTTTATATTTACTAAACCATGAAAAACCACACAACGTGGCTTTGCCTGCCTCACTAAATGCCAAAAATGATTGTGCATCAGGGGTGTGCCACAAAAGTGATGCAACCCAGATGAAAAATCATAGCAAATTTGAGCCTTCATCCCCAATACATTTACACTACACTAGTGTAATCAATTTACATGTGCAAGTTCAACAATTGTAAATCATAGACTTACAATTGTATCCTTAAATGACGCTGTTTGTCCATGTAAGGTTCACATGGGCAACTGAAGACCTGCGTGAATAGGGGCTAAATTGTGTTTAGGTGTGCAAAAATAGCTGTGAAATCCGTGCAAAATTGTATGCGATGAAAGAGGAAGCCAAGAACACTAGCCCAGCCTCCCCACTTGAGCGCAACGTGTGATTCTGTCCAAATAACTTCACAAACCTCCCCATGACACATTCTCATTACCTGGCAATGACTATAGCGCTTAGTAAAATAATGGCAGCGCTATCAAGCTCAATGGAAACATATCTGGACATCAAACTTTTCATTACTCTACGATAGTGCCAAAGAACCCTGGTTGCAGACAAGACGGAATTTGTTTTGTAACTAGCAATTGCTTAAATTCCTGGGGCGCTGCCTCATTTTCCACGAAAAAACAATAATGAATTATTTAGAGATTATTAAGATATCTCCGGCAGTCAGTACATCAACAGTTTACATTCTTTTGGCAGTGTAAGAATCCCACATACCTATATAAAGGTCCAAGATGGCTATATTTTCTGCCTGGGATCCAAGCACCTCTGCATGGGACAATGAAAAAGTGAAAGTAACACAAGGTTGAGAGACAGAAATGTAAATACAAGCCACAAATCTTGTATTCATTAGACGAACAATTAAAATATAAGCCTCTCTCTTATTTACTGACAACCTGCGGTGACCTTTTCATGACACCCTAGAGCACTGTAATAACATGAAACTTGTTAACGATTCTGTTATGGTTATAACAAACAGATAAATTAGCAGCTTGGCAGGTATTAAAGTGCAAAGGTGTCATCATTGTGGAAAGTCCCTTTCGTTTATCTATGGACGAATACTGACATCTACTGGCAAAAGAAAATTAACAGCACCCATAAAGGTGCCCCCCTTGTCTTTTTAGCACTACTAGTGCTTGCTTACTGTTTTTTCGGTCTCACCTATGCAGCACGCATGCGTTGCTTAGGAAAAAGACCTTTAGCAATGGATTCAGTTTTGCAGTCAAAAACGTGCTCGCATTGCATTGCTTTGAATGGCAACGTGTGCACGTTTAGCGATTCCCTTGCGGGAGCGAGCTTTCAAACCATCTGTTTGTAATTAACAGATGGTTCCAGCTCCGTCCCGCAAGGGAAACAGGCGCAGGCCCCCTCCTCTCTCCCCTCCCCCTGCTGCCAGCGTGAGGCGCTGGCTTGTTATACTAGTAGCCATGCCTCTAAATATTGGGTACATTCTACCGAATTACAATTCGCAGGTATCTCTTTAAGAATTTGGACGTGCCTCTTGCACGCCGAAAACACCTTACGTTTTTAATTAGACTAGTGCAGTTTTGCGGGAAAAGTTACACAAACAAGGACGCGGACCATGGCGGTCTGAACTTTGATGCGGCGTGGTGAGTAGTAACTCGGGCACTTCTGATCGCTCTGTACGTGGAAGTGGGGTCCGGGGAGACCCGTGTTTTTTACCCTACTGGCCTCAACATTGTGGTTTCACCCAAACTGTGATTGCGTGGATTAGCTCGGGCTCGGGTGATTGTACTTAAAGACTTGGACTTAGAGACACGCACATTGCATCTTAATAGACATTTGTTCCATGGACCCAAACATTGTGGCTCTTTCCAACTTAAACTGTATGACTTGGCTCGGGCCAGTGGTGGTTATACTTAGAGTCACGCATATTGCATATCCATAAATATTTGCTCTATAGGCGCCAACAGTGTGGCTACTCTTAAATTATGATTACGTGGATTGGCTCAGGTTACTGGAGATTATACTTAGAGGTACAAGCACCGTATATTGATAGATATTAGCGAACGCCACTCCGGCTTCCCTTTTATTTGAGA
Source organism: Lissotriton helveticus (assembly GCF_964261635.1). Taxonomy (NCBI): domain Eukaryota; kingdom Metazoa; phylum Chordata; class Amphibia; order Caudata; family Salamandridae; genus Lissotriton; species Lissotriton helveticus. The sequence goes on along the minus strand of NC_136068.1, from coordinate 1,543,869,897 downwards.
AACGTGCGCAGTTTTTTAAATTAATTTTTTTAAATAAAGCACCTTATTTGGAATGGGCAGAGGTTGCCAAATCTACCAGGCGAGTGCACACACTAGTATACAACACTCTGGGCATTCTTCTAGAGTGTCGTGCAAGTATGTCCGATACTATTTAATACTGTAAGGGACATAACATAAAGAATTTTTAATGCACAAAATTGAGAGATACACCTTTTTTTAAATTTGTACTATTCTAGTTTCATGCTGCCTCGGATTCGATATGTTTTATACTATCAGTTCATCAGTGAAGTTCGAGTGTTAAACAGTATGTGTTGCAACTGCTGTGGAACGCTGTATAATTGCAGTGCATTGTCTTTGGTGACGTGTTGATGGGTCTTATTATTATAGGGTGTGCCTCAGCAAGAGTAGAATACCTGCATATGCCCATCATATAAGACTTCTATTTAGCTCCAGAGTAAAATGGAGATTCGATGTGAAAATAATACGTTCGCGTCTCGTGTGGTTACCCAGACAGGTTCTCCGTAGCTGCTTCTATTTCCGTGACGTGTACTGCTATTACCCAGGTTATCACTGAGTGAGGGGAAAGCTGTAAACTAACTTGATCCAAGGGTGTTGAAGCAGGCTGGACCTCTGCTATGCACAATGTCGTCAGCAAATATTAGCCTTGGCATGCAAATGGGCAAATTACATAGGGCTGAGGTCGATGAACTGTGTACCATTGAGTTGGGTAACAATAAACATCTGTTATTCAGCTGCAAGATGCCCCTGGGTGAACGTGTGCTTTACAAATGCACGATATGTTATGTGTGTGCGCACACACCACACAGGTGTGTAGAATGTATAAAGCTATTTATTGCTATTGCTTAGTGTGGTATTAGCCAGAACTGGTGAGATACGAAGGATCGAGAGGCCCACGAAGTCCCTCTGCACTAAACACTGCTGATCAGTAGTGAGTCACTCCCTACTCATGTGAGGTTCTGTCATAATGTTTGTTCACATGTAGCAGTTCCAAACTAAGGAGCCAGGGCGCAAGGAGTTAAACCCGTCAAGCTATAATCACATCGAAGTTGCCTTATGAAAATGTGCCCAGTTGGTTTGGTCTGCAGTCATTGTAACATGCAGTTTATGAGCGAGGAAGCAATGTTTCCTTACATTAATGTAGCTGCCCTATGGCAATAACATCAGATTTGACTTTTTCATTGCAGTAATAGAAGTATGCATGTGTGTTTGTTTGTACACTTCTTCCAAATAAGATGTTTTCATTGGCTGTCATGTATTCTCCCTATGGTGATATAAAGATATGTGTGTATTGTGTAGCTGCAGTCAGTAACGTGCACTGACATCTGTAAACATCACCTCCTCAAAGCTCACATCACTAGTACTGGGGATTAGGACACCACTTCTGAGGCAACCGATCGCAAGATACTGGTCCTAAGCGATCTATTATATATTGTTTAGCCTGGAGGTGTCATCTTTCATTTCAGAATAAATCAGTCAGTGTCCTGACACTTGATACATTGTACAAGTGCTTGCTATATTTCTCATATTTCTTTTGCGCTCTTGACCTTTTGAATAATTTAGGTTTTTTTTTCATTTTCTTATTCATAGATTTGTATTTCAATACATTACTCTCTGAATTCAACTTAAGGTAAAGGAAATAAGTAGACCTGAAATTAATCTACTTTACCTTCCTCGTGGTCGATTTTACAATTCGATTTGTAGAAATTTCCAGACTCCTGAGAATATTTTGTACATAAAATCCCAAGTGCTTTTTAGGTCTCGCCTACAGGTACCTTATGCGGGATGTTGTTGGAGACCAGTTGTCTCTCATATATTAGGGCTTTGGGTCTGCCCTTGCCCTCGATTCGATGGCTCTCTTGTGTACCTCATGTTCTTGTTCTTATGCAATGGATTGCCTCCCTATTTTGTGTTTGTCCTGCCTCTGGCACATTTCTTGTTTCCTGTGTGCTTATTGAATGATCTGTGTCCTTACACAGCTTGAATAGAGGGAACTACTATTTTCATGTGTATTCTTGTTCACTCCCTTGTGTGCTGCCGCCCTCCTCACAGCCCTTAATCTACGTCCCCCCCAACAGCCATTCCATTACTTCAGGATAAAAAAGAATGCACCCGCTTCTCCATAGCTCCTTGCCCCACCCATCGGCGCTCTCGCCAATGGCAGCATTGATTTCCTCCCCTCCATCCCGATACTTTGTTGTTCCTCTGTATTTCCAAGTTGCATTCTTTTTTACAGTTTTTTTTGAGAGCCTGGACGTTGCAGTTTGCTTCTGGGCCTCTCTTTTCGCAATAGGTGCTTTTCTGCAAATTTTGCTAATTTTATCTCTCAACAGCCTCTTCTGTGCATATTTACCTAATATTTTTCCATCAACTTCTAATGATAAAAAAAACCCAAGTAGTGTCTAGATCATCCCAAAATGTAGCTATTATAATTCCCAAATCTAAAGCAAGTGGGAGACTGTTCGCGCTAAAGCCAGCAGACACCACAGTAGTACAACGTTTCATCTAAGCACCATAATACCTTGTACCGTTGGCATGACTCATTCACGGCACTCTAACACCCAACAGCAGCACACATTAGATGGAATGCGTCAGCTGACTCTAGTTCTGCCTTTAGTCAGTTAGTCAGTAGTCCACCACAGCCAGTGCTTAATTTGTAAAGAAATGAGTGCCAGGGCTTTTGTCAGGAGGCATCTGCAGCTTGCACCACCCATTGCCCCGGTCAGCGCTGCCAGAGATATTACAAACACACCTACGAAGTGTGGCACTTCAGAATAACACATAAGGTCCTAAAAGCGAGACCTATTGGCTTTGCCAATGCATGTTTCTCTTTTTGAGCACCAGTTTTCGAGAGCTTGGTAAAAAGAATCCTATGGAAAGCACCACGTAAACAAGCATTTACAATGCAATAGGTCTCGGGTTAATTAAGTTTGAGCTATTGGCATTGCTAAATATTGCAACACCAACTGCAACAAAAGTCTATAAATTGTAGGCCAAAAAAATGTGTATTTATTTTTGTAGCAATGATGGTATGCTGCGCTTTAGATGAATATGTTTAAAAGTAAAGTGTGCCATACTGCGATTGCTACAATAGGTAATTGTGGATGCGTTAACAAATGATGTGTGCACTGATGGCTGGTGGTGTGTGTGCCTGTAGAAATTGTGCTCTGATGGCTGGTGGTGTGTGTGCCTGTAGAAATTGTGCACTGATGGGTGGTGGTGTGTGTGTCTGTAGAAATTGTGCACTAATGGCTGGTGGTGTGTGTGCCTGGTGGAAGTGTGCACTGCCGGCTGGTGGTGTGTGTGCCTTGTGAAAGCGTGCACTGACGGCTGGTGGGTTGTGTGCCTGGTGAAAGAGTGCACTGATGGGTGGTGGTGTGTGTGTGTGCCTGGCAAAAGCATGCACTGATGGCTGGTGGTGTGTGTGTGCCTGGTGAAAGTGTGCACTGACGTCTGGTGGTGTGTGCCTGGTGGAAGCGTGCACTGACGTCTGGTGGTGTTTGTGCCCGGTGACAGCGTGCACTGATGGCTGGTGGTGTTTGTGCCCGGTGAAAACATGCACTGACAACTGGTGGTGTGTATGTCTGGTGAAAGCGTGCAGTGACGGATAGTGGTGTGTGCCTGGTGAAAGTGTGCACTGATGGCTGGAGGAGTGTGCCTGCTGAAAACGTGCACCGCCTACAGCACCACTCAACCCCCAACGCCTACATCATCACTCAATCCCCAACGTGTACAGCACCGCTCAACTCCCCGCGCCTACAGCACCGCCCAATCCCCACCATGTACAGCACCACTCAACCTGCAACGCCTACATCACCACTCAACCCGCAATGCCTACAGCACCACTCAATCCCCACCACGCCTACATCACCACTCAACCTGCAAAGCCTACATCACCACTCAACCCGCAACACCTACAGCACCTCTCAATCCACACCGTGTACAGCACCACTCAACCCGCAACGCCTACAGCACCACTCAATCCGCAACGCGTACAGCAGCACTCAATCCGCAACGCGTACAGCAGCACTCAACCCGCAACGCCTACATCACCACTCAACCCGCAACGCCTACATCACCACTCAACCCGCAACGCCTACAGCACCACTCAAGCCCCACAGCGTACAGCACCATTCAATATGCAACGCCTACAGCACCACTCAACCTGCAACGCCTACATCACCACTCAACCTGCAACGCCTACATCACCACTATTATTATTATTATTATTCTGAGTTTAGTATAGCGCCTGGTTACCTATAGGCATCCCAGCGCTTACCAGAACATAACACTACTAGAGAATGAAGGGATTAAACAGAAAACAAAAAAGTTTTTAAAAGTTTTCGAAACCGAAGAAGGCTAGCTTCCGAGCGCAGTTGTAGGGGCAACGAGTTCCACAAAGAGGCCACATTTATTGAAAACCTTCTGCCACCCGTTCTTGCCTTTTTCACCCTGCCAACCTGAAGGAGATGTTGATGGTCAGAGCGAAGAGAGCGAGGGGCCTTGTAAGGCTGGACCATCTCCTCCAGAATAGGTGGGCCTACCCCGTGCAGAACTTTGTGAGCGATACAAAGTGACTTGAATTTCACCCTGTCCCTCACAGGGAGCCAGTGCAGTGCCCTCAACGCCGGGCGAGCAGATTGACGCCTGGAGAGACCCGTCAAAAGCCTGGCCGCCGCGTTCTGCACTTGCTGCAGTTTATTCAGGGTAGATTCGGGTGCACCCAGGAATAACGCATTGCTGAAGTCCAGCCGCGAGATGATAAGTCAACCCGCAACGCCTACAGCACCACTTAACCCCCAACGCCTACAGCACCACTCAATCCCCACCTCTTAGAGCACCACTCAACCCGCAACGCCTACAGCACCACTCAACCCGCAACGCCTACAGCACCACTCAACCCGCAACGCCTACAGCACCACTCAACCCGCAATGCCTACAGCACCACTCAACACGCAACGCCTACAGCACCACTCAACCCGCAACGCCTACAGCACCACTCAATCCCCACCACGTACAGCGCCACTCAATCCGCAACGCCTACATCACCACTCAATCCGCAACGCCTACATCACCATTCACCATTCACCTCCTGCACAGGGACATCTTTCGCCCCGGCACCGACTATCCCCACGCTGCTTCTAATGGAAGACAACTGGGGCATTCAGCTCCTGTCAGTGCCACTCATGGTTCATCAGATAACCTCCGGCTGCTCAAGTGCAGGTGTAAAGATCCGCCTTCAAAACGGGCCCCTGGAGGACAAGGGCTCGGAAGTGCTTACAGCTCTGAACATATCGCTGGACAATGACATCACGTGTGCATGCACACGCACTAACACGCACGCACACATAGTGCGCCAGCTGATATAATAAACTTCCGTAAGTGAGCGAGAGGTGGTGTCCTATAGCACTGTCCTCGGGCACGCCGTCTCTTTGACTGATTGTTCCGCGTTGTTTGTAATTCCCTGTGCCTAAAAAATTGAGTTCCATTATCCTGATCTCGGGGAAAGCGCTGTGAAGTTCTAGAGCCATATTCGCGCTGTATAAAACTGCAAAAAAAAGTTTAAATTAGATCTTTATGACAGCCCTCTGATAAGGAAAAAACCCGGATTGTGTTTTTTCTGTAAAACATTATCTTAGTTTGCGCCTTTCACCACTGAATCGTTAAAGTGCATGAGTTGAATATGAACACGCACTGACTTAAGGAGATATGATCAGTTGGAGAACGGCATGAGTGTCAATGAATGATACTCTGTGGCAGTCCGCCAATCGTCTTCTGCAGTTCCCAGCATTTTGAAAGTATGCAGTGCAGTTTTTTATGTTTGGGGATTTAAACAAACATATGTATGGAGGGATGATAGTATTCACGGCCGGGACTACTCATAGTGACTTCCGTTTTCGAGTAGCGCCTCTTGCTGCAGTTTGCGCTTTCAGACTCTACTATACAATCAAAAACGTGTTCAAAAAATGCCCTTTTAAAATGCATGTTTTTTTTAACCAGGAAACGTGAATCCATACTTTGATAGTTTGCAGTCGTAATGTTATATGATTCTGTTGATGAAGAATTTCAAGCACAATTAACTGGACCTTGGGATGTTGCGTGGTGTTCGTTCGTAGTGTGTGTTTTTTAAGAAATCCCCAGTTTGTTTCCTGCCTTGAAATCCTCTCGGTGGACTCTGTGGCCTTATAAAAGTACACCAAAGTTAGAACAAGCTCTTCTAGCTAGAATGTATACTTTCCAATACACAGTGCGAACGGTGCTGGCAAGGATGAAGGTGCGGATTGTTCTGAGACGCTGCGAACCGTGCCGGCAAGGATGAAGGTGCGGATTGTTCCGAGACGCTGCGAACCGTGCCGGCAAGGATGAAGGTGCGGATTGTTCCGAGACGCTGCGAACCGTGCCGGCAAGGATGAAGGTGCGGATTGTTCCGAGACGCTGCGAACCGTGCCGGCAAGGATGAAGGTGCGGATTGTTCCGAGACGCTGCGAACCGTGCCGGCAAGGATGAAGGTGCGGATTGTTCTGTGATAAGATACGCGGAACTAATATTCGTTTGTGACAAAATGTATCATCACAGCGAATCAGTATTCTAACACTTGACACTTATCAACGTTCATTAACTGCGAATACATGTCAGCAAAGACAATCATAACAAAAGAAAGTATGCAATTAGCAACGTCTGAAAGGGAGGCGAATTCGAAAGTTGCAGCAGAAACATGAAAAAACAAGATTTCTCCGAACAGGGGCCCAACATATGTCTGGCCCGGGGTCCCAAAAATTCTCAAGAGAACACTGGCGGGAGTGTCCCTATACTTTGGGTAAATATGGCCATTGTGAGTGTTGGGGACTGAAGTGGCGTTTTCAGCCCACAGGGGCCCTATGCTCACCAAGACTAGCCAAAGTGGCACAGAGGGGCGTGTGTTGCAAACGGGGTGTGGAATTGGTTTTGTGTTTATCGACTTACTGGGGCCTGTGGGGGAGGTAGCTGACGTGAAGCTATCCTCTGAAATGGGCACGAGGCAGGTCAGAGGGATAGAAGGTTTTTTAGGTGGTGCAGGTTTGAGGTTTTTATTTTGTCAGAAGACAGGCCCACTTTGAGGGTCAATGGCTGTTTTGCAACCCGCAGAAAGAAGCAAAGGACCCTAGGGGCGGTGTTTATAGCCAGCTATGCCCGGAGGACCGAGGCTGGATGTCCCATATTTAGAGGTGTGGCGTAGGTTCCTACCTGCCAACAGATTACGAGATTTGTGAGCTAAAAACCGGGTGGCGGCCCGAGATATTCTGCAAACGGCCCACGATCCCTATCCGTTGAATAATGCGGGCTAATCAATAAAGTGTCAGTGAGGGCACATATCATAGGGGTAGCAGGCAAGGCAGCGGGTTTGATTTTGTATTTGTCGGCAGATTTAGGGTCTTTGAGGTTAAACAGGCGTTCTGCAGCCCGCTGATGTTCTGCAGCGCATCCCCTGCCGGTTCTGTAATGCGTATTGCACGTGAAGTATTAGCTGAGGAAATAGATCGGTGGAGAGAATGGGGTTTTATGGAGGTGTGGGGGGATTCTGTGTTTTACGGCAGATTGGGAGACTTTTGGAAAATAGCCAGTTTCCATCCAGCCTCTTGGTACTCAGACGTGAAGGGTGTGAGTACCAGCCGTCGGTTGTTCAGGAGTGGGAAAGCAGATCCTGCGTTTATCTGCAAGTTGATATTACAGCCATTTTGCAGCTGCAGCTTCCTCCGGAGCAATATTCTCTGTGTGTGATATGCGAGCTCCCCCCACGCTCTCTAGAATTCTGGGGTGTCTCGGATGGCTGGGGAGGCGGCGTTAGCCAGGAGGGGGGTTAAGGCGCCAAATGTACAGCACTGTGTGTCAGACGTGGAGCAGAGCCACCACCGCCATCTTGTGCAGTACAGAGAGGGACGGGTGGGTGCGGGGAGAGAGAAGGGCAAGCTGGGTGCAAGGAAAGAGGGGGCGAAACGAAAGGTAACATAAGCCAAACAACGAGGGCAGTTGAGGAGTGTGGGCAACAGAGAGAGATGGGTAGGTGCTCGGGGCACGTGAAAGTAGAGAGGAAACGAGAAATCTGGATGGAGAGAAAAAGGGGGCAGGGCGAAAACAACGGGCGGAGGACTCGGCGACTTCTTGCTGCAGCGGTCGGGGCAAAATGCCAGAACAAAAGCACCGCCATTTTCGCGATTCGGGGGCGTGTTTATAGCAGTTGAGTGACAGATGATGTCACGGCTAAAAAACTGCCAAAAAACGCCCCCGAATCGCAAAAAGACGGGGCTTGAACCGAGTGACGCCCCTCTCCTCCAATGGCTGGCCAGGATTTACGAGGCCATCCAATGGAGAAGAGGGGCGAGTTCAAGCCCCCATACTGCCAAAACATAAAATCTCTGACTCCACCCACTTCGTGGGACGCTAGTCCGAGACCTAAAAAGGGGAAAGAAGCAGCCCAAGAGCAGTTTTCAGCTACTTGACCCTCGCAGAAATAAATAACCAAATGAAAATGTAATAAAAGTGGGAACGAGGGAATACAAAGAAAACGCCCGTGCAGTCTGGTGGGACGTTGATCTCAGAAAACGTATATACTCCCACAGAGTGCTGATAGATACAAAATAAGCATTGGCAAAGCAAATAGGTCTCGCCTTTTGGCTTTGCCAGTGCTAACTTACTGACTATGCCAGTGCTGCTGACAACACTATTCAGCATTGGCAAAAATAATAAAAGACAATTATGTATTTGTATGCCTGTGTCATGAAGCTACGGGGCCCCCAGCATGATGACACATACATGCACATTTGTTGCCATGTGGTGACCATTTATTTTGAGTGAATTATTCGAAGGTATCAAACCCTTTGGTGCTAAAAATAAAAATAATGATAAAAAGGTACTTGAAAGTGTGTTTTCGGAAAGGAATGGCCTGTTAGGAAGTTGTAGCTTTTGGCCCTCCTAAAAACATGTTTTTAAATATGTGAGAGACTGTGGAGCCACTAGAGAGGCATGGAGGAGCTGGAAGTTGGAGCGGAGCAAGTACATGCCAGTGATGTGTGCAGTGTTGAGTTGGGAACCAATAGAGTTTTTTTTTATTTAAAAAAAAAAAAAAAAACAGGAAGGGGTGGAGAGAACCTTGAAAGCACATGGGGATGGGAGGGTTAAGTGGGAAGCAGCATACGGAAGGGAGAAGGCAAGAAAAACATTTGCACTCTCATAGAGTGATCAAAGCAAAAGAAAGTAACATACACTTACAGAGGTGCTTATAGAATGAAGCCTGTCAGAGGAACATCAGCAAATCTTTTTTTTGTGTGCAATTTTGTATAGCTGGAACTTGACCTGAAGTTATTGGAGTACTATAAATAAGCACCAGTTATATTACATAAGGTCACAGCTATGTTCTTTTTAAGGCACAGGAAGATTACATGATGGGTCAAGAATCACAAGATGTTAAGACAACGCTATAACTCGAAACTCGTTCTGTAGTTCCAACGTCCACAGTCTAGCCGTAGTGTCACATCCCATCCCGGTATAGCGTGTGTAAGAGTGCGAGAGTACACGTTTAAACAAGACCAAATGTACACATGCTGAAACTAGTTTAGAAAAATGCTATAAATACCGACAGCAAAGGCTGCCTTTTTTCTGGACTATATCAAAAAGATGCATTTCCCTTGAACAGTCACACACGTCTGAGTTTAGCTGTAGCTGCTTGTCGGGTAATGTTGCCCCCTGACTCATGGTCCAGTAAGAAACTGTTTTTTTTTTTTTATTATATGTGCTACATCCGGTGGGAAGGAAAGGAATCATGGTAGGATTGGATAACGGGAAGATAAAAAAGAACTGTAAAGCGGCCACTGCAGGCTGCTTCATAGGGCTTAACTTTCCCCTCAGGCGAGTGGGAGGGGGAGAAGGAATGGAGCCTGGAAACTGGGAGGGGGAAGAAACAGGTACAGGAGTATCTGAGGGAGGGAGGAATAAACCCGAAAGGGGGTGGTGGAAAAAATGTGGACGGGAGGGCTTATGGGAGGGGAGAAGAAGCATAGGATGAGGAGAAACATGTGGGTACAAGTTAAAAATAAAAAGTCCGGGGCAGATTTACAAGTCCCTTGCAACACTTTTACGTCGCGTCACTTTTATGACGCAGCGGCGTTGTAAATAATGAGCCACGTTGCAACACATTTACAACAAAACGCATCTATGGAGATGTGTCATGCATCTGTCCAACCTTGCACCATGGTGCTCCGCATTGTAAATGCGACGCATCCATGGTGGCATAAGGCTTTTTTACGTGATGCAAGTTAACTGATGCATTTATGCTAATATGCAGAGATGTGTCAGTTCTTGTAATTCTGCCCCTCAGTATGTCTCAGCAATCTATTGGCACTGTTAATGTTGTTGGGACAGTGCGGGCCATTTATATGATGGCTTACATCCCCACATGAAGAACATACATGTGGCAGGATAAACAAGTAATGAATAATAATAATAATGAATAACTGGCCTTCAGAGAAGCAGCGGAGCACGAGATCTGTAGTAAACAAGCACATATGCAGTCCTACCCCGCTCCTTTCCCAGCCGAGGAAAGAATTTTAAGCAACGAGTACAATACGAGGCCTAAGGTTTGCTATGTTTCTTCATTTTGCCTCATAATAATTTAAACACCTTTTCGTGTGGTTACCATATTAGTTTATTTTCAAAAAGTGAATGAGCCGTTACTTAAAATTAGCAGCCCCTGTCAACTGTAGCTTCAGCTGTTTGTTCATTGCTTCAAAAGCTCCTTCCTGCCAAGAACAGGGATGCTGAATGTGCGTCAATAGAAAGGATAGAAGGAACAATATCTGCTGTTTTGAAAAGTGGTTAGCCTTTGAAGTCACTTTACAAGGTCCACTTTTTTCCAGCGCCATTTAACGTGACATGATAGGAACAACGTTGCTTATAATGGCGTTCTCAGAGCAAGTAAGGTGAAAAACCAAGCTTCGACCTCAAGAGACATTACATCCTGGAAGAATTATAAAAGAACAGCTATAAATGAAGACATAAAATCCATATCTTCACCTATTTCCTTAATTGTCATAGGCCTGCAGTCCGCCTTTTATGTAAAGGCAAATAATTCCACTCTGTAGAAGAGGTGTGGCGCCACGGCCAGGGCGACTGACGCTGGAATCTGGGGACTGTAGTGTCCTAGCTGACACTGTTAAGGGTTAACAATGTAAGCCTACACTAACCCACGTACCACTGGTGTCCATGTGTCGCAGTTCTTCTACCATGTGGGCCTAGGGCCCCACACTATTACAATGGCGACGAGGCGGAGCCGGTGCCCATGCGTGCACCAGCATTAACGTTGGGGGGAAAAAGAAGGGGAATGCTGCTCGTGCCATGAGCAAACCCCCCCCCACCAGCAAGTGATCTTCGGCGAGAGGCCCGTGGGGCGTGTGCCGTGCCCAGGGCCGAGCAATCGGAGAAGAAGCGGACCGGGCAGTGCCCACCTACACCGGCCGCAACTGTGCACCAAGCGGACCGTGCGGTGCCCACCCGCAGCGGCCACGAATGCCCCGGTGAAGAGAGCTGACCGGGCGGAGCCCACTCGCCGCGGCCGCAAGAGGAGCATTGGCCCATCGGCCGGAGGTGAGCTGTGAATAGCCCCGGGGGGCCGCGCATGCCAGGAGCGACCCCCCTCATGTAAGCGCACGAAGCGGAGCCCACCCGCAGGACATGGCGCCTTGCCGACAATAAACTTGGTATGACGCAGTGCCATCGGAGCCTACCCGCGGCCTGCCAGAGGCGACCCCCGTGTGGAACATTGACGCGGTGCCCACCCGCTTGGTAAAGCGCCCTGCTGGGCGTATAAGGGGGCCGCAAATAAACTTTAGTTTCAGCAGTGCCAGCGGAGCCCACCCGCGGCCTGCCTGCAGCGTCTGCTGTCCCTCGCCGTGCCGCGTGTGTGAGGAGAGGCGGCCGCGACGAGGGTAAAAGACTGTAAAACAAAGCAGCGCCGGCGGAGCCCACCCGCGGCCTGCCTGGAGCGCTCCCCGCCCGGTGCAGCGTATGAAGCGGGAAAGTGAAAGCAAGCCAGCATCTACAACGTGATGGCGCCCCGCCGAGCGCAATGCAGCCGGAGGGAAGTACGCGAGAGAAGCTGAGCGGAGCCTACCCGCTATAGTGAGACACTCTGCCCTGCCCACCCCACGAGACTGTCACGAGCTGCCGGGCGCCTATACCAGAGAGCGTCAGGCAGGGAGGGAGGACGCAGAAAATGTAAAAAAAAATTAAAAATCACCGCCGGCGATCAGCAAGGTGCCCCATCTCCGGTGTCCCAGGCAGCAGAATGACTGCAAGTTGGCCTGCCATGTGCTATGACGCACCCCTCCCCAAGCAGCGTGTGCCTGAAGTGACTGCTGAGGCCCGGGGGAGGAGAGAAAAGTGCACGGTATGGCCATAGTACAAAATTACCCCGCAGCATAAAGCGACAATGTGCCCCACCTTCTGGATTCCCTGCAAAGATTGCAAACGCCGCCAACACTGGAGGAGGCCTGCAGATCCAGCGGTGCAAGCTGCATACTACCCCAACGTGAAGAAGGAAAAGAAATGGGACTTACCTGTGGCCAGCAATGACTCCAGCCCCCTCCTGTCCTGCAAACCTGGGACTCCAAGCACAAAGGAAGGAAGCACAAACAGGAAAGAAAGCCACTGCTGAAGAAAAGCAGCCTACACTGCCATCTAGTGACAAAATGCAGTAATCACAGCCTTGAAGGGATTCAACCACCAAACAAGCACAAGTAAAGACAAGGGAAAGCCTACAAGGGAAAACAAGCCTGCAGCGACGCGGATCAAGACGGAGACCCAACACCGCGGCAGAAGTGACGCCTGTGGCCACAGGTGCTCACCGCAATCGCAGAAGACAACCTCACGCTGGACGTCGAGGGAGAGTCAGAAACGTCTACCGCAAGCAGCAAGATCCAAAGGCAACCGACTGGAAGAGCGCAAGTGTACCCCGGACGCGGACAGTACAGGACAGCGCCTGAAAGTAAGGAAGCCACACCCAAAGCACCAGAAGACGTGCGAGGCAAGTACCCAAGTGTGAAGAAGAAAAGTGCGACACGCAAGTGGAAAAGCGACAACGCCAAAGAATCAATTGAACGGCAAGGAACAAAGCTACACTGAAGATGTATCACGACGGTACCAAGTGAAGCAAGAACGTGCCACTACACTGCACACTGACGTGCACCGGAAGAGTAACGCAAAGTTACCCCGCAGCCAAAAGGAGGCGAAACAACCAAGCAAGGTGAACGCCCCAAGAAGCTAAAGAGCCTCACCGGAAGCGAGCACGAGAAGTGCATCCACTGGAGAAGGTCCATGGAGAGGTGAAGCTAACCCTCCAGAAAAGCAGAGCACACGAAGAGCGCAGGAGAAACTGCGCCAACGCAAAAGCACTGCAGCAGAACCAATAGCGATCCCAACGGTCGCGGATAGCGAGAAGACTCACGAAGAGGAAGCTGTCCACCCCATCTGGTAGAAAAGATCGCCCAAGAAAAGGATGATCCGACAAGCCAGAGGGGCACCCAAACAAAAGCCGATCACCCAAAATGATCGCTAGAAAAGAAAGAAGAAATTCTGCCAAGTCAGGATGAATATGTCCTGCCAGAAGACGTCCGTGAACTGGGAGATCAGAAGACCCGGAGAGACGGACGCAACACCAAGAGTACCTAGAAGTAATCAGAGAGAAGATCATAATGACCGGTCCAGTCACCGAAGAGTGAAGAGAAGACAGTGTCCTAAAGACAGGACAGGACCCGACGGAAACAAGCGGAGTGCACGCTGCTTGAAGAAGCCTGGTCAGCAAGACAAAGGAAGAAAGGTGACCGCACTGTGTCGTGAAAAGGAGAAGAGTGGCATGATGCCATGAAGAAGAGAACTGAAGAAGTCATGTGGCACGACGCCATCATCAACAACTTCTGGAAAAGGTGAAGAGAGGTGTAACAAGTCCACACACCTACAAGAAGAAGAAGAGGTGACACACTACAACATCGTGTACAGTGACCCGCACGTCCTGGAGAACACTGATAGCACCAAGAACAGAACAGGCACATATTCACAAGACCCCGACGACCCGTGGACGGTAGGAGAGCACAGGCCGGACCATTGGCAACACCCACCTTTGGGATTGAGCGGAAGTCTGGAAGTTGAGGGAGCTCAGATGTCCTGAACAAGGAGAACTGACCAATCCACACCAGCCTGTGGAGATCCAAGGGGCAAAGGCCTCAGGGACACCGGTGGCAGAGGGTCCCAACACGAGAGATGAGTCCATCGCCGTCTAACCTGCACGTCCCAGGAAGATGAGGAACTTGTGCGCAAAGGCAAGAGTCAACAACTACCCTTCAGGTGGAGCTACGGACTTTGCGAGGTAGTACCCCCATCGACTCCTCCATTCACACGCAGACTGTGGAGTTGGAGCAACGCTGTGGAATAATACCCGGCCCAGTGGAAACCTGGCAAAAGGGCCTCCGGTGATATCTCGTGGCAGGAGAACACCCGCGAGAGGGGCGTCCTAGTGAGAAGAATGTCCTTCGAACACTCCACCCTTTGATAAAGTAAAGCCAAGCTGCCTACAGTGAAGAAACCGACGGACCAGCTGAAGACAACCCCATCCAAGTCTAACTTCTGGTCATCCTGTTTGACGTCATCCTCAAAAGTAAGATCTCCGTGGACTGACCACCACACGTCCACGGCGCAAGCAAAGAAGAACACGCCCACCGAGACCCAGGACGTCGCGCCAAGAAGAAATAAAGTCTCAGCAGCAATTTCCATCACCGTCATCAAGCAAGCAGCTGAAGAGACTCACTGTAAATTTGTAATTACTGTATATTTATGTACTTCCTCCCATAGGCTCGGACTTTTGCCTTTCCTTAATTTTTTATTAAAGTTTGGGAGGAATGTAGTGTCCTAGCTGACACTGTTAAGGGTTAACAATGTAAGCCTACACTAACCCACGTACCACTGGTGTCCATGTGTCGCAGTTCTTCTACCATGTGGGCCTAGGGCCCCACACTATTACAGGGACCACGGTTCGATCCCCGGCTCCGGCGGCAGGTTAGCCCAGCACCATGTGACTCTGGGCAATAGCTCGCTTAATCTTCCCGAAGGCCCCCCAGCGCCTAGAGACCCTTACGGGTGATTGTGCGCTTTACAAATGTGGACTTTACTTTACTTTGTAGCCCGCTCAGACCTCCTGGTACAGTGCACTTACATACAGTTTCCCATGATCCCGCATGTTTCATTACAAAAAGGTAAATCACATAAGTGCCCATAACTATATCATTGGCAAACTCAATTAGGCCTATGCATATGATATGTTTCAATTAATGGAAACGATAGCCTAAATATTTCAAGAAAAAAATATGTTTTGGGAGTTTGGCAATATCGGGGTGGGCAGGTGACTTTATCTACTATCACGCAAAATGCGTGTTAACAATTAACTTGGCAATGTTATGTGTTTCTGTTAAATCCAGAATTTTCTTCTCGTTCATAAGGTTGAGCTCCGAACGTCTGTCTTTTATATGCATCACACCAGTTTTGAATCCTCAGCTGCGAGTGACAGTTACTTCATCAAAGCCAATGATGTAGAGTTTCGAGACTTTTTTCTCCAGATCCATAAATATCCCTTCCTTAAAATAAACCTAAAAATAATTCATAACGAATATTCTGTTTCTATGTAAGCTAATAAATGCATCACAATTCAGCCCTTTGTTTCTTTTAGCACCCGTGTATTCCGACTGCTCCCACTAGATGGTGCTGTGTGCAGGTTTCTCTTCAGGAGCCTTCCGTGAACCTGATACAGTACACTCAGTAAGAAAAGTACAACCAACATCAGGAGGCAAATAACATTATCTGAAATCAGGTGCTATAAATCATGAAAATGAATTTCCCAATTGTGCTACAAAGAACATGCAAACATATTTCACAGCGTGGGCACGAGCAGACATGTTCAGGAAGGCAACCGAAATCGGGAGCAGAAAAGATAAATACGGCGAGCCGTATATAAAGAAAGCAGCGCGCACAACAGGAAACTGAAAGTGCGGGGTAAAAAAAAAAGCATTTGACACCCTAATTGAAAAAAACAATGAGGAGGGGCCATCACTCAGTTAGAGTGTGATGGCCAAACAAAAGGTTCTCCGAGTGAAATCACCAGAGACGGAAAGAAGCACTCAAAAAGGAGAGCATTTACACAAATGCACCAATAACAAGGCAGCACAGATAGCATCCAATAGCAAGCGGTGGGTTTGCCAAACCCCACAGAACAGATATAATGGGTCGATCGAACCTCGACCTAAAAAGAGTGCAATCAAGGCTGCAGAGGATTAAGGAAAATATTCTAATCAGAACACTGAAACTGAAATATTCCTGGTGGAACAAACACAAGAATAGGAAAGAAAACCACTGAATCAAGAGCATACACCTGAGATTGACAACAAAGTCAACCGATGATGAGCAAGGGGGTGTCCCAAAGCCCTATTCAGTATATTGTATGTATTGGAAACAATAGGTCTGCCAATAGATAGCTGAAGCTGTCTATAGCCGAGACCAATAAAGGTCTGAGGTTGTCACAAAGGAGTATTTATAGTGCCAGAACAAATATAGTGATGGAGCCTGGGGGACACATTTATGTTTTTTTTGCCGAGGGGAGCGCAACAGGCCTTGCTTCTGCAGTGCCCTACGGCAAAAGAAAAGGGCAGGAATGCGCACAATGGGCTGCCGTGCACCAATTCAGGCCCCTTTGCACCATGGTACAAGGGTGCCTACGTTGTGGGATGATTATTTTTGTGCAGGAGGGGAAACCTTCCTGCACAAAAACAATCACAAAAACCATGGATGTTGCTGGGAACACCCACAGCAACACCCATGCGACACCCCTTTCATGCAGTTTTCTGCGTGAAAGCGGCACATACTTATAAGGCCATGAAAAGTCATGAAACATGGCTGTACGTGGCCATATAACTATGGCAATGGCACATTGTGCTACCAGAACATCAAAAAAGTGACGTTCCAGCGGTGCAAAAGTGCCAGTAGGCCCTCATAAATGAGGCCCTTAGTTGAGTGCATGATGCTCCACAGATCAGTAGAATGGCATAGCTTCCAGGTTTCCCAGGTAGGTGCATTGACTAGCTGCTCCAATACACATTTTTCTCTACATTATGTGAGTTTTAGTCTTGGATTTATAATAGGATATACAAGACTACAAGTCAAAGAATGCAAAGCAAAATCCTGGCCTGTAGCAGCTAATCATACATGGACCAGGGCAGTTTTGCAGAATTGATTGAATGGGTGAGCTACGTAAACTAGGAGTGACTGATCAATGTCTATGTTTATTCATTTGGTTGACTTCAGAAACCTAAGCTCTGGTTTTCCAGGATATGACCTCAGTAACTTGTTTTGCTGTCAGAGAAAATTCTGTATCCTCAGGCCTCGGAAAAGTCTAGATAGACAACTGCAGTGTAGTCTCATTGGAGCAGGAAAGAATTGTCTGTCAGGGGATTCCCTCGATTAACAACAAATGCTATGCTAAGTATACTAAAGGCAAAACCAGAAAACATTAAGATCATGTCTTTCACCACTTTGTGAAAAACACCCATTTCTCTCCATGGCAAGGTCCACATTATGTAAAATTCCTCAATAAAATGAATGCAATACAATTCTGAAATTGCTATCAGGAAGACATTACGTTGTGCAATAAACCAGTTTATTCTGGAGGCAGTGATTAACTCAGTTTGTGGTGAGTGCATTTAGCTAATTTCTGTTGCTCTCTAGCTTGACATAACTCTTTCGCAATGCATTCCTGATCAATAAAATGGCAGCCGCAACTTTCTGTTCAGGTTCTGTCCACCCAATCAGAGCATTGCCGTTGGTGCATTCATTCATGATTAATCGCGAAACTGTTGCAAAATATCCGCAACAAGAAATATCACTATAATTTTTGGCTTCAATTTTTCAAAAATTACTGAACAAATTTACACTAAATAGACAAAATACACTCCTTGAACCAGCATCTACCTCCCTGCCAAATTTGGTGTAAGTCCGTTCTGCTGTTGGGCTGTAGGCGTGGCTTAAAGTTCCTATGGGAATTAACATTACAAAGGCCCCTTATTTCGCACCTCAAATTCCCAGTCCCCACTTCAGGGATCACCCCCAAACTTTCCATGACACCGAGAACCTACATTGACACTTTTTTGGGTAAATTTCACGAAGATTGGTCAAACAACACCACAGTTATAGGCAAGTCAAAAAATGCTTTTCCTATGAAAAGTAGGTCATAACTATAACTACCTACTGGCGACCACCAGTAGGTAATTAATATGTATATATATATATGCCAAACGGAATCCCACAAAGCTTTCACAATGCGAGAAAACAGGCCCTGTGTATATAATATATATATATGGGGCGTTTTAAGTTGAGGAATTAATTCCTCTTCAATCCTGAGGTTCCCTTGGGACCAACTAGCCCACCAGGTACCTCCAGTAAGCACCACGTAGCTGCGTTGCAGAGTGTTGGTAAAAGGGGCGTGGCCTCTGAACACCTCTCTGCCACGCATCTCTCTGAGGCATACTGGAGGTACCTAGTGGGCTAGTTGGTCCCCAGGGACCCTCAGGATTGAGGAGGAATTAATTCTCCAACCTAAAACGTGCCACAGGGCGTGTTTGCAGACATGTCACCTCAGGCCAAGCCCCCTTCCTTCACCATTGTGCAAACGTGCCCCGTGGTGAGCTGTAAGTTGGGGAATTAATTCTCTTTCAATACTTAGGGTCCCTGAGGGCCAACTAGCCCAACAGGTATCTCCAGTATGCGCCAGGGAGCTGTGTTGCAGACAGGTGTTCAGAGGCCACGCCCCTTTTTACACCTCTCGGCAACGCAGCTCTGTGGCGCTTACTGGAGGTACCTAGTGGGCTAGTTTGACCCTAGGGACCCTTAGGATTCAAGGGTACTTAATCTCTCAACTTAGAACGGCCACAGGGCGCGTTTACACAGTGGTGAAGGGAGGGGACGGGGCCTGAGGTGACGTGTGCAAACAGGCCCTGTGGCGCGTTTTAAGTTGGGGAAATAATTCCCCTTCAATCCTGAGAGACCCTGGGGGCTAACTAGCCCACCAGGTGCTTCCAGTAAGCGCCACTGCGCTGCAGAGAGGTGGTGCAGGCCGTGCCTATTTTTACACCTCTCTGCAATGGCGCTTACTGGACGTAACTAGTGGGCTAATTTGCCCCTAGGGACCCTCAGGATTTAGGGGACTTAATCTCCCAACTTTAAACGGCCACAGAGCGTGTTTAGACAGTGGGGAATGGAGGGGACGGGACCTGAGGTGACGTGTGCAAACTCGCCCTATGGCGCATTTTAAGTTGGTGAAATAATTCCCTTTCAATCCTGAGGGCCCCTGGGGACTAACTAGCTCACCAGGTGCTTCCAGTAAGCGCCACTGAGCTGCGTTGCAGAGAGGTGGTCCAGGCCATGCCACTTTTTACACCTCTCTGCAACGCAGCTCTGTGGGGCTCACTGGAGGTACCTAGTGACGAGACGCCTACGGGCAATTGTTCGCGCTTTATCAAATGTTATTAATAAATAAATAAATATTGGGCTAGTTGGACCCTAGGGACGCTCAGGATTCAAATGAACTAAATCTCCCAACTGAAAACGGCCAGAGGACGTGTTTACAGAGTGGTGAAGGGAGGGGACGGGGCCTGAGGTGACGCGTGCAAACATGCCCTGTGGCGCGTTTTAAGTTGGGGAAATAATTCCCATTCAATCCTGAGGGCTCCGGGGGGCCAACTAGCCCACCAGGTGCTTCCAGTAAGCACCACTGCACTGTGTTGCAGAGAGGTGGACGAGGCTGTGCCCATTTTGCACCTCTCTGTTACGCAGCTATGTGGCATTTACTGGAGGTACCTAGTGGGCTAGTTGGACCCTAGGGACCCTCTGGATTCAAGGGGACTTAATCTCCCAACTTAAAATGGCCACAGGGCAGATTTACACAGTGGTGAAGGAGGGGACGGGGCCTGAGAAAATGTGTGCAAACGCGCCCTGTGGTGCGTTTTAAGTTGGGAAAATAATTCCCCTTCAATCCTGAGGGCCCCTGGGGGCCAACTAGCCCACCAGGTGCTTCCAGTAAACGCCACTGCGCTGCATTGCAGTGAGGTGGACTAGGCTGTGCCCTTTATTAAACCTCTCTGCAAAGCATCTCTGTGGCGCTTACTTGAGGTACCTAGTGGGCTAGTTGGACCCTAGGGACCCTCAGGATTCAAGGGGACTTAATCTCCCAATTTAAAACGGCCACAGAGCGTGTTTGCAGAGTGGTGAATGGAGGGGACGGGGCCTGAGGTGACGTGTGTAAACACACCCTGTTGCACGTTTTAAGAGGTAGTTTTAATCCCCCTGCCCTATTATATACTAGGGGCTTACAGAGGAGGTCATGCTAATCACAGGGGGACCCCAATGCATAGTGTTCTCTAAGGTATGTATGTGTTTTCACTGTATTCTAAGTGTCTTTTAACATAGTACTGGCTCTAGGACTGGTTAGTCAGACTCAGTTACCACCAGTATCCGTCTGAAAAAGTTGAGGGTACAGGATGATTTTGCAACAAGGCTTCTTTCTGCTATTCTGTTTGTTCTTTCTGCATGTTTTCCTTCTTCCTGCACTTTTCTTTGTCTTTGAGGACTTCTGTTGCTTCTCTCTGCATTTCTTTTTTTTCTTTCTGTGCGTTTTTTCTTCTTTCTTTACATGTCCTATCTCTGTAGGCATAGTTAGAAATTAGCATTTAAAAAACCTTGGAAATTCACTGAAAAAAACATTGGTTTCAGGGGCGTTATAGTAAGCTGGACATTTCACTCGTACGAAACCATTGAAATTCCCCCGTTATAGTTAGTTCCGTTAATTATAACTTGCGCGCCTGCAATGCACTGCTGATGATGTCACATATTACATCACTCATGACATGGTCAGTGACATCACTCATGACATCTCTGATGACATCTCAAATGACATCACTGATGGCATCATCCTTGTGATAGAGTGGCAGACCTTCTCTCACTCTAATATAACCTTTGATACACACATACAAAAATAGAAACTAAAATTTTCAAAGCAATGAATATACCAATACCAGTTACAACAACCTATTCAGTAATTCTAAGATCTACATACACATCCACTCATTCACCAACAGTCCTATATAGTCACTTATACATGTACTCACTCATCATATGTACTCATACACCCATACATCCTGTTACACACCGCCACTCATCCATAGAGTTACTCACACACATAGTCACTCATGCTAATAAAGACCATCCATTTACTTGCATATACAGTTATGCACACACCACCACACTTACTTCTACAGAAACTTACACATACTTACTCTTTTGAACAAGCACTTTTAGAAACACATACTTATTCATACAGGAACTCTTCCAATCTCTCCTTCTCACATATACTCACTTATATACACCAATACTCACATATACTAGTTTAAAACATATGTAGTTACTTATAAATACACTATTGAGACAGTCATTCACCCACTAACACACCCATACACACGCTAATCCACCCATACAGTCCTGCACACATGCTGTCTTCAACACATACAAATGGTGACTCACTCATTCATGCATGTATGTACTAAGTAAAACCCCCCACTGAACCATACAGACACTCAGACACTCATACTGATACTCAAAAAACCAAGTAATAACCCATATAGACACTCACGTAGCTACTCACCAACCCATGCAGCCTCTTTTACACAAAGTGAGAGACTGATACAGATATTTACATATTTAAACATTACTCACTAACCCATGTATTCACTAAGATACACTTAATAAGTCAGTTATAGAATCAATTTTACAAAACAAAATCATCCATTTAGACACTTATATACCCATTTATTCTTCCATCGACCTTGAGCTATACATATATAAAACATATTTAATTTTCAGAAAAACACACATTCACTGGATGATGTCATCAGTGATGTCATCAGTGATGTTACTGACCATGTCATGAGGGATGTAATATGTGATGTCATCAGCAGTGCATTGCGGGGGCGCGAGTTATAGTTAGCTGAACTAACTATAACGGGGGAACTTCTATGGTTTTGTACCAGTGAAATGTCCAACTAACTATAACACCCCTGAAACTTATGTTTTTTCAGTGAATTTCTAAGGTTTTTTAAATTCTAATTTCTAACTATAACGTGCCTGAAACCTATGGTTTTTTCAGTGAATTTCAAAGGTTTTTTAAATGCTATTTTCTAACTATAACATGCCTGAAACGTACGTTTTTTTCAGTGAATTTCAAAGGTTTTTTAAATGCTAAATTCTAACTATAACGTGCCCCGCCCCCTCTCTTTACCACTTAGCAAACACGCCTGTGGCGCGTTTTAAGTCGGGGCATCAAGTCCCCTTGAATCCTGAGGGTCCCTGAGGTCCAACTAGCCCACCAGGTACCTCCAGTAAGCACCACAGAGCTGAGTTGCAGAGAGGTGTAAAAAGGGGCGTGGCCTGGGCCAACTCTGCAAAGCAGGCATCTGGCGCTACTTGGAGGTACCTGGTGGGCTAGTTGGCTCCCAGGGGCCCTCAGGATTGAAGGGGAATTAATTCCCCAACTTAAAATGTGCCACAGGGTGTGTTTGCACATATGTTACCTCAGGCCCGCCTCCTCCCTTCACCACTGTGCAAATGATCCCTGTGGCAAATTTTAAGTTGGTGGATTAAGTCACCTTGAATCCTGAGGGTCCCTGGGGTCCAACTAGCCCACCAGGTACCTCCAGTAAGTGCCACACAGCTGCATTGCAGAGAGGTGTAAAAAGGGGTGTGCCCTGGACCACCTCTCTGCAATGCAGGTCTGTGGCGCTTAATGGGGGTACCTGGTGGGCTAGTTGGCCCCCAGGGGCCCTCCGAATTGAAGGGGAATTAATTCCCTAACTTAAAACGCGCCACAAGGCATGTTTGCACACATGTCACCTCAGGCCCCGCGCTCCTTCCTTCACCACTGTGCAAACGTGCCCGTGACTGTTTTAAGTTGGGGGATTAAGTCCCTTCAATCCTGAGGGTCCCTGGGGTCCAACTAGCCCACCAGGTAACCCCATTAAGTGCCACAGAGCTGCATTGCAGAGAGGTGTAAAAAGGGGCGTGGCCTGGATCACCTCTCCGCAACGCAGCCCTGTGATGCTTACTGGAGGTACCTGATGGGCTAGTTGGCCCCCAGGGACCTCCAATATTCAAGGGGAATTAATTCCCCATTGTAAAACGCGCCACAGGGTGCATTTGCAGAGTGTTACTGGGAGGGGGTGGGGCCTCGGGCACGATCACAGTGTTTTGTATTATTATGTTTTTTTTAGAAGGGGGTTGAGTGGCCCCCCTTCTTTTTACTTTTTTTTGGGCCTTGTGGACCCCATTTCCCAGGACCTTACCCCCATTTAAAAAATAAAAAAAAACCCATACCCCGGGGCCGGCCTTTATTGTATTTATTTTTTGGGGTGGAGGGGGGGGCCATGGGCCCCCCTCCCGGGCCACTTCTAGCCCGAGCACCCCATCACCCAGGCTAGCCCTCTCCGTTGGGGGCCGTGGGGGAAGCCCCAATGCCCCCACGGTCCAGCTGGCTCCTTTCCACATGGCTCCTTTACACATGGGGAGCTGCTTACATAATCTACAAAATATGATGATGACATGTATGATTTATGACCACATATGGCAGTTCGCAAATGACCAAATGTAACCACATATCATGCTAATGATGACCAGAAAACCAGTTCATGTTTAATCCTAATAAAACTGTGACCAACAACGATGACAACATCTACAATCCTGGTTGGATAATATCTCTCCCACGGAATGGGCGCAGTGCGAGGGTTATTACCGTTCTATAAAGTTAAACCGCACCCCTGTACCAAATACCTCAATGAGAGAGTCTCCTTTCACGTACCCAAAAGGAACCTCCGCTCCGTTGACCTCACCCTGACAGAGACCCCACGCATCCGCAGAACCAAAGCAGGTGGAAGAGCCTTCTCCTACGTCGCAGCAAAGACCCGGAACGAGCTCCCAATCAACATCAGACGCTCCCCCTCTCTGCAAACCTTCAGGAAGAGCCTCAAGACCTGTTTTTTTAAGTGATGTGGAGCTGCACCCCCCCCTCCCAACAGCGCCTTAAGACCCTCACGGGTGAGTAGTGCACTTCATAATACCCTGATTGATTGATTGATTGTGTGCGCTCATTGCCTCTATGCTTTTACATTTTGGGGCATATTTACGATATTATCACACAGTGCAGCGCATCTAGTCACCTTGCTCGTCTACACTGCGTGACAGGAAAAGGACAAGAATGCACCGTAATTAATTCAAAATGGTGCATTCCTGCCTTTACCCTGTGCTGGTACCCTTTTGGCAGCCAAGCGCTAGCTACCATGGTGCAAGGGTGCCTTTGTTGCATGCAGGATTGTTTTTGTATAGGAGGCGTTACCTTCCTGCACAAAAACAATCCCTTGAGGCATATTCCTCTTTAATGTGTGCTGCAAATTGCAGCACACATAGAAAGAGGAAGTAAAGAAGAGAAATAAAGATATTTCTCCTCGTTACCCTCCCCCTGGGAAGGTGCATCTTGTTGGAGCCTCCCCAGGTTAACCAATTCTGGTAAATCTGCGAATGTGTCAAAATCCATGGGAGTTGCGTGGGAACATTCACACAACGCCCATGGAATACCTTCCCAGGGCAGAGAATGGCAACGCAGCGATTTGCCTTACTCCAGATTTATAGAGCCACTCAAGGCCACCAAAGTGGCCTTGGGTGGCTCCATAAATCTCACTTAAGGTTTGCATCACGCATGTATCATGTTGCGTTACAAACGCGATGCAAACCGGGTCATAAATGCGCCCTTTTATGTGTAGTTGCTAGCTGGGATGTTGGTAGATTGCTGCTTTCCTACATCTGCCTAATGACATATTCAACACCTTTAGCAGCTTTTTCACATTGTATCACTTTTAAACTTGTAATGCTTATTCCTTTTGATTACACAAAATACATAAAAACACAGACATTGCCGAAGCTTAATTCCATTGTCAGGAGCTGCAATTTGTGACACTAGAAGATCTGACAAATTCATCTTAGTTCTTTTTGAAAGCCAAGTGCAGACATCAGGGCTGCCCTTAATTGAAAAAAATCAAATGCATAAAACACGAGCTCCTATTTGATTGCAAAATAAACACACACATGAGGTTCAAGGAACCAACACTTTGTAGAGTCAACTACTTCGTTGAACTTCAGTAAAACCTGTTCACTGGGGACGAGGAGCCTGTCCCTACTCCCTCGAGAAAATGTCTCTCTCTATGTTATATGTTTTGTTATTTTGCATTTGTAGAGCGCACTGTCACTCTAGAGTGTCCTGGCGCGAGGGAGAGCAAAGGTAGGAGCAGGAATCAAATTAGCCGAATTAGCCGGGCTAAAATGGAAAACTAATGCTCCCTTCACTATCATGGCGGTGACATTACCGGCACGTGATGCGGACTGGAAACCCCTGCTCCTAGCGTCCTAGGCGACTGCCTGTTGTGATCTCGCCTGAGAACCTACCCAGCTCGCCCCGCTGTCCGTGCGGTGTAGGAATGCTCATGGACAGGTTTTTTTTAGTTCGTACCGAGGACATTCAAAACATGCAAATTATGCCTTTGAATTCGGGGCGGTTAAACGAGAAGTGCACTAAAATAACTTCAACTCACTCAATGTGGCTGTCAAGGTCGTGTATAATATATCGGAGTAAACTATAAACTAAGGGGAACGACAGAGTGCTAAATTATATATATGGTGGAAGGTCGGTGAGATGGTGGGTGTGGTAAATGAGCCAGGCTATCTTTCACGAAAATACTCTTTACTTTGCTTTGTGCATCAAACATTTTGTTCTAGATGCAAGACAGTGCCAGTTTCCGGGTGATCCATGAGATGGACATAATTAGCGATGTCATAAATATGATGCAGTCGGCCAGAACGGCCACAAGGGTTTCTCCTTAGAGATTTTTTAAGAAACGTGCCTCAACTGTTAGAGTCATTTACTTAAGCTGTGCACACCATTTCCATATCAGATGACCTTTGTGGGATCATCATATCAGTCATGTTAAAAACAGGACCCATCTCTCTTATCTATGTTTTAATGTTGACCCCAAAATCCTAGCCAAAGTACTTTCAAACATACTGGCCAAGGCCATTGCTTCTGTGGTCTATCCAGAAAAGAGTGGCTTTATGTCAAAGCGAGGTGTGTGTCATTGTCCTATTAGCAGAAGTTTACAGAATCCAGTTCCCTAATTTTAGTGGACTCAGAAATAGCTTTGGATTCTCTGTGTTGGGAGGAGTGTGGCTCACTGATTAGAGCGGCAGACCCTGATGCAGAGGTCTGGGCCGGGACCAGGGTTCAATTCCCGTCGCGGCAGGGTCTTGAGCTCAAATGTCTGCAGACCTGATAATTCTCGGCACGGTGCCTACTCTAATCATGGGGTCCCACGCTGCAACTCTGGGCAATAGCTTGCTTAGTCTCCACACCGGCCCTATTCGCTAAGGATGCCCAGGAGTTGGGAGCCTCACAGGAACAGGCCAGGACGGGTTCCTCAGCAGTTTATTCAGCGCGGGGACACACTGGTAAGTGTAACCATGCGCTTTATAAGCTTCAGAATTACAATTCCTCTACCAAGTTTTTGAGAAGAATATGAGCTTCGTTCCAGTTCCGTTATATTATAATATGTATATTTGTAAACCGCACTATCATCTGCGCGGGTATCCTGGCACACACACTGAGCAGGTGTGTGATCCTAGCCCTGCCTGTGATAGCTGTTTCATTGAAAAGCCAAGTGTTCGTCTCGCTGAATAATTAAGGAAGAGGCTTTGATGTGGAGTGGGAGGAAATGTCATGCTTTAGGAGTGATGTAAGAGAACACCTGTCCTACAGCTTTGGTTCTGAGTGTGCGTCCTGCGGTTGCAGACTGGGTGGTTCCTAGATTTTTGGGATATATAACAGTACTATGCAATAAGTCCTGGGCTCAAGTTAACATGAACAGTGGCCTTTCTAACCCTTTTTCAGTAGAAAGGAGGACTGTCCCTGTTGCCACAATCTTTTGCTCTAGTGACAGAACCATTAGCAGCTTGGATATGGAGAGATGACATGGTTCAGGATATTCAATGGGAAGGTGACATTGAGGACCAAGTACAGCGCAATGGTGGTGATATGCTCCTATTATTACACTACCCACACTGAACACTAAAAACTTATGAACATTCTAGATCAGTATGGTGAGGCCTCAGGCCCAGTTGTCAACTGGGATACAACAGTCAATATCCTTGTTACAGAGGGAGGACTAGCAAACTACTGACAGACTATATTGTGAATTCAAACCTGAGGTTATAAGTATTTGGTAATGCATGCTACCTTTGCTCTCAAAATGTGATGGGGGCCTCCAATGTTGCTCTATTTCAGGAGATCTTGTGGAGATATGTCCATGGCTAGGACTCTCTACCCTCACTTATCCTTGGCAGGTTGCACAGGTGAAAATGGTTGTTCTTCCAAAACTGTTCTATATCCTTCAGAACTACCCTTACAAGGTCCTCAACCAATTTTGTGATAAGGTTCACATTTTCCTATGAGCAGGTAGGCAGCCCCGACTGGCCTTGGATAAATGTATTCAATTTGTGTATGATGTTGGGTAAGATACATCTTTATTACTGGGCTGCCCAGCTTCCTGTCATCAATGAATGGCGGTTTATGGTTTTAGGTGTGACTCTTCTTTTTGACGAGAACTAGACCGTTTGAAAGTTCTAGCCCTGTGGGTTTTTGACATTAACCCCCAGTCTCAAACTTGTTCCCCCCTGCAACCTACTTATTTGTTGTTGCAAACCTCTTGCATAGAGATACTACCTCATGACAAGACATGTGACTGACACGTTCAGATGACCTACAAGACCTCTGGGTGTGGGGTCTTATTGAGATCTCTAAACTTGAGAATATTGGAATGAAGAACACGTAAGGGCTTTTGGGGATACTTCTAAAGAACTTGAGCTCCAAAAACCACAGTTCTATAGATGTCACAGGCTGGAACAGTACAAACCAGACATACATGGCTAACTGATACCTTAGGTAGGTGAGGTATATTGTGGATATACCACTGACTGGTGGCTAATGCTCCAGACCAGTTCTTGGACCTTAGATCCAGCTCAGAGCTTGACTTAGGAGAGTTAGTTGAGGAGGAAAGAAGGAAGGTGTAAATGGCAACCTGGGAACTTGCTTTTTTTACCCATGTGTATCTTATAATATTAGAGTACCTTCGCAGGGTATATACTGCCCCACATGCTGTGGATGATAGGAGGGATTTGTTTGCTAGCTTGTCAGAGCTGACACTTCGAAAAATACAGATTTCTTTCATGTAGTATGGGGATGTCCAGCAGTTCATGCTTACTGGCAAGAGGTGAGGTCCACCCTCTGTAGAGTTATAGGTCATTCCATTGACCGTAGCCCAAAGACAGGACTCTTCGGTATTATGAAGGGCTGAAAGGATTCACATGCTGCATGAACTTTGCCAGGGTTGGATTTTTTTCCTACTCGAATGAGACATCTCCTGTAATTTCCTGTTCCTTTCCTGGATAAAGGGCATGGATTACTGTTCATGAGTCAAGAAGCGAGCTATCGTGCTAGAAGGTACTCCACTAAACATATATGGGGATATTGACTGACTCAGCTTATGACATGATATGCTCTCTCGAATGTACCTGCTGTAGGTGCACTTGCTATTGTTTTACTGCTATGCTCACTTGTGATCCGCCTCCATGATGTACGTTGTGGGTTACAACCAACCAGTGCACTGCCTGTTATTGGTGTTAAAAAAAGCAAAATAATGGCTATAAAAAGAAAAAAGGAAGAACTACTGACATTATATCAAGGTCAGCATTTTACTTGTGGTGGTCAAGGGTATGTAATGGATAGCCACATTCTGACAATAATTAACAACCTTGTCAATGGCAGTGTTATGTCAGAACCGGTTACTTAAACCAATGTGTGTCTACAGTATAAAGACAACCACCACAATTGTACCATAGCCTGCATTACGCTATGGGTGGTCACCACTGTGCCAAGCATGCCCACATTAAGCATTTGTCAATTCTTATTTGTTGGTATCTAAGGCTTTTTATGATGTAACTGTCTAAGATGTTGGTCTGTTCCATGATGCCAGTCTTTTTCTTTTCCTCTGGTTTTGAAATAAAGAAAAGCGTACAATAGTTACCTCATATGCCTCTCACATGTCACATTCAACTACAAATGTAAGCAAAGAATGGTGTGTGACCCAGCTAAAACACATTCTGAAAGCATACCGTCATAACAATAACGTTCTGTAGCAAACCGCAAACAGATGCTTACTGTTAGAAATTGGGTTTCTGGTTGACAGAGGTATGCTCCCTGCTCAAGAAGGGACCGCAATCGTAGTCAGGATAAGCTAGGTACACACTAAAAGATTACCTGTGCTCCCCCTCTGGTAGCTTGGCACAGAGCAGTCAGGCTTATCTAAAGAGGCAATGTGTAAAGTATTTGTGCAACACGCACACACACAGAAACACAATTAAAACACCACAAAAAGGCTCCACACTGGTTCAGAAAATAGACAAGAATTTTATTAATAAATAAATCAAGATCAAAATTACAAAAATCCAATAAGTAGAACCACAGTTCTAGATTTTAAAAGAATAAAGCTCCAATCAGGGATATCTGGTCATGCTTGACCGGGGTAAATCCAAAAGTTCAGGCCAACCGTGATGGAGTGCAGGTCGGATACAGGGACCAGGCATGGCCTGCTGAAATAGTACCTTTGTATAGGGACTGTGTCGACATCGAGGATGAGATGTGAGAAGCAGGGAGGTGATGAGTCGTCGCCGAGCTGAAGAATTGGTAGGTGATGCATTGTTGTTGAGCCGTGTACTAGGGTAAAGCTTTGTTGTCAAGCAGCACTGAAGATGGGTGATGCATTGTTGTTAAACCGCATACTTGGGGAGCTTTGGCCTCGAGCAGTGCTGAAGATGGGTGCTGCATTGACATCTACTGGAATACACTGGTTCTGATTAGAGTCAAGAGTTGCAGCATAGAAAACCTCACTTCTAATGGCCCAGGGCTGGATTTGCACCCCTTGGCAGGGCAGATCTAACAGGTGGCAGAGTCCAGCTGCTTTTGTGGGGTTGTAGGAATTCTTTGATGTCCCTGAGACTTCAGAACAGGGGATAGGCCAGCATACCCTTGGGGGTCACTCTGGGTTCAAGTGAGGTGGGTCTTTTCCTCAGCAGGCCATAGGGTAGCAGGCAGAAGGGTAGCACAACAAAGCAGAAAAACAGTTGTTCTAGAGCAGCAGTCCCGCAGAGTGGCAGTTCTTGCAGCAGCACAGCAGTCCTTGCTCCTGGGAAAGTTCTTTACTGGTTCCGTATTGTCAGATTTGGTGGGGGTCAGAGACTGGTACGTATACCCAGTTGTGCCTTAGAAGTAGGGCTAACTTCAAAGAGGGGTCTTTGAAGTGCACAGAGCCCTTTCTTCCCAGCCCTGGCTCCAGACTTCCAGTAGGGGGTAATCAGTCCTTTGTGTGGGGATAGGGCACTGCCTATTCAGGTGTAAGTGTCAAACCCTCCCTACCTTCCTGGCCAGGAAAAGCCATCAGAATGCAGATGAGTACACAGACACACCTTAGCTTCCAATGTTTGTGAAAGTCTTGAGGGAATGCACAACGTGTAGCTGCCACCCACCCCACATGTGCATTGGAGACAGACTGCAGGCACACAGACCTTTAAGAGCAGACACAAGTCCACCTTCCACAGGTGGCATTTCTAAAATAGTAATATTAAACCTAACTTAACCATTAAAGATGATTTATGATTACCATTCCAAAAATATAAAACATGACACAGCCACTCCTTTATACTCAGGAAGTACAGCTTAAACGTGTGCTAAGGAATTCCCAATGATAACATGTGAGAGGAGTAGGCTTCACAGTAGTGAATAGTGAATTCAGGAGTTGTGAAATACCAGGACATGTAAACCTTAAAAGTACATGTCCTACCTTTTACCTACACAGCACCCTGCCTTATTCTCAACCTAGGGCCTACCTTTGGGGTGACTGTGTAATAAAAGGGGAGTGTAGCTGGTACAATGAGTGCTGCAGGCCCACTAACAGTATTTAATTTACAGGCCCTGGGCACAGATAGTGCACTCCACTAGGGACTTACAGATACATTAAATATGCCAAACAGGTCTAAACCAAATATACTATGTTCAGTGAAGAGAGCACATGCACTTAAGCACTGGATGGAAGTGGTAATGCGCCTAGAGTCATAAAGCCAACAAAGAGAAGGTCAGAAAAAGAGGAGAAGGAAGGAAAAAGGTTTAGGTTGACCCTTTGGAGAGGGACCTTTTCCAGCAGTTACACATTGCCAAAATGTCTACTGGCTAAACACACATAAAATGCTATAAACTCACGGCATACCCTTCAAACACAGAGAGACTGATGTACTATGCTTTTTTAAAATGGCCACAACATCCCTGCTGAAACTCCAACACAGCACAATAATACAACAGCACAGCAACACAACAGGACAGTAGTGTGATATCATATCAATAACATCATACCACAACAAAACTATAATAATAATACAAAAAACCTACAAGCTAACATAAAATAACATAACACAAACACAAATCAGTTGAATTGTTGTTGTGCTGTTCTATTGTTAACTTCTGTTGTAATGGTGTTGTGTTGTTATTGTTTTGTCTTATTGCTGTTTTTGTGTTATTTTTGTAGTGGTGTATTGTTGAGATGTATTTTGTTGCTATGTTTGTTCTTGGTATTGTGTGTTTTGTTGTTTTATTGTGTCATGCTGTATGTCATTGTGCTGTGTTATTATAATATTGCTGTATCAGTATGGTACTGTTGTGTTTTGCCATTGTTGTACATCAACATCAGTTCATTTTCAGTGTGGGATTGTATAGGATGGGAGATATAGGGACAGGTAGGTGCTATGAATTGGTATTGCAGTGGTAAAGAGTGGTGGCAGAGTTGGTGGGTTCCGTTTGTTGGTGGGAGTGGACAATGCTATGCTGTTAGGTGATATTGACTAAGTGGGGGTGGTAGTGTAGTGGCAGGAGGTGGTAGTATGGTGTCAGGGTTTGGAATTGTGGGGATGGAGGGTGGTACTGCGGTTATCGAAGATGATAATACAGAATTGGGTTAGATTGCAGTTGAGGGAATGTTGTAGTTTGGTGGTTGTGGGTGTACTGTCGCTGTTAGATGTTTTTTTATAGGGGCATTAATTGTGAGCAGTGGTTGGTATTGTGATGTCATGAGTCGGTTACATGGTGCTGTGGGTGGAGTGGAGTGATGTCTGGGAGTATGTATTTGTTGAGAGCATGTATAGCATTGGGGGAGAAAGGGGCATCATGGATTCAATAGCTTGACTGTGTGCAGCGGCAGTATATTGGCATGAGGTCACAGGGTAGTGCTGTTGCCATAGAGGTGGTAGATGTGTGGTGCTGTACTGTGATAGTGCAATTGTTGGGGTGATAGTGGTAGGTGGTAGTGAGGTACTTTCAGGAGATAGTGTAAGCATGGGGAAGTGGAGTAGTGGTACTTTGCAGTGTCAAGGTTATGGGGGGCAGTGTGCTGTGGTGAGGTATTTTTGTAGTGCTGACAGATAGTGTCACAGTAGTGGGGTGGTTGTGTAGTGCTGCGCAGGGCCAGCAGGGCCAGCAGGCTGGTGATAGTAATGAAGTAGTACTGAGTTGATGGTGATGATGGACTGGTGATGTGGTAGAAAGAGGTGGCAGTATGATGGCATTGGGAGTTAGGGTAGTGCTTGTTTGGTAATACCATGGTGTGGCTGCTAACACTTTGGTGTTCACTGATAGTATTGGGGAATAAATATGTTGAAAAGTGGGATGATTCATTGAACTATGAGGTGTAAAATAGTCTCTGCCTGTGCCTTATGCATTAGAATGGTTTTCCTACAGAAGGATTGATACGGCTACCAGGCAATAGCCTGTGGTGAGCGAGAAATGCTCCTCTAAAACTCCCCTTTAGAAAAGTAACAGCAATAGACTTGTGACACAGTTAATGCACTCTGCAGCCAAACCAAACAAGCATTGGCAAAGCCAATAGGTTTCGCCACAGAGAAATCCACTGGTTTGTCAATGTTTTTGTCAATATGTTGCACACCAGCACAAGCTGCTGTGCAACATGGCTTAAAGTTTTTTTTAAAGCGCCATGAGGTGGCCAGCTTTGACAGCATCATAGCGCTTTGTGTCTTTTTAAACATGTACAACAGTTCATGAATGGGTGAGGGGGTGGTTAAGTAGCACAATGGCGGGTGGGTGTAACAAAGCGGACGGGGCTGGAGGGGGAAAATGGACAGGGAGGGTGGGGTGGAAATGGATGGTGGGGGCATGGTGGTGAAAACGAATGGTGGTGGGGTGAAGACCGACAGGTGGGGGGCTGAAAATAGACAGAGGGTAGTGGGGCAAATGATGGCACAGGCTGTGGGGGAACACAGTGGAGAGAAATGGCAGGGGTGGTAAATGGACTGTGGGGAGACCATACAGTGCCATGCACTCTTATAGAGTGATTTGCCAAAACTAAGAAAAAAAGTACCCTCAGGCAAGTGCAGTCCGTAGAAGATCACTGGCTGCAAACAGGAAGCTGTGCTGAGTCCATGCACCACAGCATGGACAGAAGCCCAAAGAAGACTGCAGGAGGAGGTGAGCAGCCAACAGGAAGCAGGAGGGTTGACCAATAAGAAGCTTGGAAACGAGAGTGAAGTGGATGCCAACCAATGGTAAGTATCTGTAAGTAAAGGGCAGGCTGTAAGCCTGTTTTTACTTTTTTTGTAATAACAGCTTTTACTGACAGCGCATGCATGCTGTAGGTGAAACCTAAAAATTACCTCGATGAACGGAGAAAGATCTTCTAACACTACAACTTCATGAGTTTTCATTGAGTCAGACGTGTGCCTACTTGTGTTGATCATTTGCATTGCACTGTTTGGATCCATTCAAAAGGCACAATGTTGATCAGTAGGCTTTAGAAAAACACCTGGCCCAACAAGGTGGTATGTTGTGTGATGTAATCGAAGATAGTATCCTTGGAAGCAGTAATTATCTTTGAATAGTTTAATAGAAGATACAGAGGATAAACTGGTGTTCCCAATCAAGGCTTAGGAGCAACTGGCAAGTAGAGAATGTCTATGTTACAAGGAGTATCATGACATCAGTAAAGATGGAATGTTCTCTGTTAAAGTGACATGCTGACATAAATTAATTAAGAGAATACAACATATGCTAGGTCTTTCTGATCAAAAGTGAACAAAATACATCCATTTAAAAAAAAAACATTAAAAAGATACAACAATAACATATGTATTTGCTTTCTATATACTAATAAATAAATGTGCTAATAATTGAGGGGGTTTCCTAATCACACACAAAATCTTGTAGATAACTAGGTTGTCTTCTAACCCTCTGTGAAGAGACACTGGTATCGTTACTAACGGTAGAGTCTTTTTTTTTGTTGTGATTATTAAAAGGATAAGGACGGAGATCATTATTTGTATCGCTATTCGCTTTCTTGTAGAGGGCAACCCTCCTGAAATTCCAGTGTTCACCATTGAAGAGTGTAACAAATTTGTCATGAACTGACTTTACTTTGAATGGGCCTCTAAACTTTGTTAATCCAGAACAGACATGACCAGGTTTAACTTTTACCCAATCATTCACCGCCAATCGTTCTTTACCTGGGTCATCCTGAATTCCAGCACCATTCTCGCGTAAATTTGATCTAGTTGAATTGCTAATCAAATCTGCTAGTCCTAAACACTCTTTCATCCAAGCTGGTATGAGTTTTGTACTTGCCAAGCGACCTCTCATTAATTCAAACGGAACCTTACCAGTGACACCATTTGTTGTAGTTCTATATGCCCAAACTAGATCGTTGACCATATTCCTTACAGAACTACCAGAAGAGAGTGCCATCTGGATTGCTCCTTTCACCATTCTGTTAGCCTTTTTTTTTTTTATCTTTGAATAGTTTAATAGAAGATACAGAGGATATTTTGGTGTTCCCAATCAAGGCTTAGGAGCAACTGGCAAGTAGAGAATGTCTATGTTACAAAGAGTATCATGACATCAGTAAAGATGGAAAGTTCTCTGTTAAAGTGACATGCTGACATAAATTAATTAAGAGAATACAACATTGTGCTACACAAAATAAATAAATTCAGGGAGGGATTATGGAACGCAAGGCACCTTCCGTGTTTGGTAGCTTTGTCTTGTCATTTCACAGTGGATGGATTTTGTTTACATTTTGTACCTGATTATAATGGGAATGGGGTGGGGTTTGATGGATGCTGTTTTCTAGTGTGGCATACTCGTCACTACAGATCTTTATTTAGTTCTGATGATGACGTGTTCATCTTCTGTCAAAGTTAGAACATATAGCAACAAGATCACACGTCCCCCTCAGGAGGCACTGTTGTGTATTCCAACATGGGTGGTGCCAAGCGTTTCCCATAAGTCGTACAGTTGGCGGGATACCAAGCAGTCTTAAAGGTGGTGCCCCTCAATCTACAGACTTGGTGCTCGGTCTTGGATGCAAAGTTGATCTTCCAACCTCCTTGACTGATGGGCAAGAGTGGATGAACAGTCAAAGCTTGCTGCAAAAAAGGTGGTGTGAGCTTCAGTTTGGGTATAATACAGCAGAGTTATCAAAGTTACACTAAAGATGGTAATATCTAAACAAGCGTGTGAGTGATATGTAGATATGTGTCCAGTAAAAACGAAGGTCAAGCAGTCAGAAGCACCAATCAAAAGTTATACTAAGCCAGTTCAATGCCCTGACAAACTAGGGCATCAGGACGAACACACTCTGTACCATGCAACCACAAGCCTCTTGCTGGAATCTGGTCACTATGCATTGGGTCGAAAACCTTCACCCATCATGATTCTAATGATGCTCGTGATTGGAGACACCAAAACTGGCTAAAACAAACACAGCTGAAAAATGATAAATAGTAAACAAGCAATGGTGTAAGGGAGAAGCAGAATGTCTCGGAGTTCATGGAGCGAAATGAAGTGAATGGGGAGCAGTCGTCAGTCCCTACCAATGTATTCAGTGCAAAGTCGTGGGGATCTTAAAAACTGAAGGTGAGCCCTACACAAAGTGGGCACCAACTTCACTGACAAGAGTAGGGACACGTGTGAAACCCAAAGTAAAGAGGGCATTTACTAGGACCGCCCAAGTCCTTCTTGAGCCAGCATGAGGGCCCACCCGGGGCCTGATTTCCTCAAGCAAAGGACAAGTCCTGAAGCAGCGCAGCAGGATCTACATAGATCTGCTCATTTTTGGTGAGATCTTCCTTGAGCTGGAGTCGAGTTCAATCCTGTAGGTGCAGTTCCTGGCATTTGGGTAACGGGCCCTTGTCAACTGGTGTCAGTGCATCTCGTAAATCCAACCAACCCAGAGATGGGCAGGGGAAGGCGCGATGGCTTGAGTATCCCAATGGGGCGGTATATGCCAGCTTCCCGCATCTCGGAAGCTGACACTTACTGTCTGCAACCTAGGAACACGGACCTATCACAACCCTATATCTGGAATTAGGAACACGCGGCTGCGGCTCCTTCCCCCATTGGAATGCTCAAGCCATCACGGCTTCCCCTTCCAATCACTGGATGGGTCTCACTAATATGGCACCATTACCATTGACACTCTAAGTGGTCCAGTTCCCCTACACCTCTGATTGTATTTTTCTTGGTCTGGCTGTTCACCATTCCGGCCCTAAGTTCTATATTTGTCACTATCCATGCAGGAGTTGCCAACATTTATTACAGGCAATTGCACACAAGCATGCTTATTCTAAATGTCCTAATGATGATTCATTTATTGTATATATGGAGTGAAACGCCGTCGACCCCTGATACACCCTATACACTGCTCTAAATTGTCATTTAATGTGTAAAGTTGTTCTCTTGCAATTTGTTTGTTACCTTGATAATTGTGTGTTTAACAAACCTACAGCTTTGCCTGAGCCTTTTGTGTTCTTCATTGTTTGTAACTCTTGGTTTAGTTGGATGTAGGCTTGTGTCCCAATTACAAATTGTTTTGTCGGTATTGTTCCTATTTGAATTTAAAATATTCACTATCTGATCTCTGTCCAGCTGGACAAGTTATATAAATATAGTACTGACTGGGTCTATATTCATCCCCCCCTTTTTACTGTTTTTTCTCTAGGGACCAATGTCCTTGAAAATAGCAATACTAGACAGGGCGAACCTGCCCAAGACACAGATAGCCAACAGGCGGCCGAACAAGGCACACAGGATGAGGACATACGCTCACTACTAATCAATGCCACGTCCAGTCTCAAAACAAATGATTCCAAGCCAGACCAACTAGCAGCTCGTCTAGACCATGTTAAACAACGCGTAGATGCCCACGATGAACGCCTCAACCGGAACAGAAGACAACCAGAAGCTGCTAAAATTGGACAAAGTGCTGGAGGTTATAAAAGCCAAGAACGAAGACTTGGAATCACACTCCTGCAGAAACAACCTGTGTATTACGGGAATTCCCAAATCCACTAATATCGCTAAAATGGAAGATTACATTGAGCAACTACTGCGTGAGCTATTCAATGCAGTCTTGTTGGCTGTCTTTTTAGTGGAGAGGGCACATCACACCCTTGGGCCACGGCCCCCTCGAGCACCACCCCGGCCTATAATTGCTCAAATATTAATATACAGAGACCGTGACACTATCCGCCACAGACCCAGAGAACGCAGAGAAGTGCGTCACCAGGGAAATGTCCTCTCATTCTATCCTGACTTTACTCAGATGGTCCAGCCCACAAGAAGGGACTTTATGCCTGTCAAGCGAGTGCTCCAACAAATGGGAGTCAGTTATGCCCTAATATACCTGACTAAACTACGAATTTCAACTGATGGCACCACAAAATTCTTCACAGACTCTACCGCTGCGATGAAGTATATGCATCAAAAAAGCAAAACCAAGAGTGCACCACCTAAATCACCACATCTATCCAAAGAATGCTGCACCAGCAAAAATGATTGTCCACACAACACCTGTGCGACAGTGCATCATGAAGAAAACCATGTATGGGAGGAGGCATTGGCCATGGACAGTGCCAGCTGACAGCGATCTAGAATACAGTTGATTGTCCTTTGAAAACTGCCCGACTACCCTGGCCCTAGGGACAGGGCAGTTCTCCAGCAAACTCATGGCCCAGTGAGATAATTCCTGCACTTGTTGTGTTGTAGTTTTTGGAGAGAGGTGTGACAAGGGAGGGGAAAGTATCTCAGCCTGCTTGGGCGGATTGGAGTGGGAAGTTGGGGGAAAGACTACAAGTTTTGCTTACATGTTTTGATATGTGGGGGAGGGCAACTCACCGAATATCACTCAAAGGAACCCACAAATTCTGAGGTCCACCTGGAACCCTTTATTGCTCACCTTAGACAAACTGCCACAGAAAACACACAATCGCCGGATCCCATAGCACCCAACATTCAACCAACCACATGACATGCCTCTTTATGACTTGACAACACCCCATCGACACGCACAGGTACCGGGCACAACAGATAGGAAGTGGGAAGTGAACCTTCTAAATGTAAGGATTTTGCAATCTGCATCTCTGTCTAGAGTTATCCACAGCCTATATCAATGAATGAGGTGCGAAATGCGAAATTGTGAAATGACATAACAAGTGACGGAAGGGGGAGAGGGTTTGTTAATTGAAAACAAATAAAATAAAGTTTATGGTTTTCAGTAACCTGGCAGCTTTGATCAGCTATGCTGGTACATTTATGTATTTTTCATGCTCATAGTGTACTAAGCTGACTACCACACAGGATTATTCATTCAGTGATTTTTGTTTATGTTTATGGTTCTTCAGCAGATGTCCAATCAATCCTGTTTTGCATTTCTTGAATTTCTTAACTACTTAAATTTTATGGGAAACAACCTTTACAACGCAACTTTTACAACGCACTACCATTACAACGAAACTTTTACAACGCAAAAACTTTTACAACGCATACCATTACAACGCATGTTTTTACAACGCAAGTACTTTTACAACGCATGCCATTACAACGTAAGTATTGGTAATTATATAATTATATTTAATATTTTATATGGTTTTTTTTTTTTTACGTTTTCAGTTTTTGGGTAAAGGGGTATTTTTAGGGTTCAGGGTCAGTTTTCAGTTTTTGGGTAAAGGGGTATTTTTAGGGTTTAGGGTCAGTTTTCAGTTTTTGGGTAAAGGGGTATTTTTAGGGTTCAGGGTCAGTTTTCAGTTTTTGGGTAAAGGGGTATTTTTAGGGTTCAGGGTCAGTTTTCAGTTTTTGGGTACAGGGGTATTTTTAGGGTTCAGGGTCAGTTTTCAGTTTTTGGGGTACAGGGGTATTTTTAGGGTTCAGGGACAGTTTTCAGTTTTTGGGGTACAGGGGTATTTTTAGGGTTCAGGGACAGTTTTGGGTTTTTGGGGTACAGGGGTATTTTTAGGGTTCTGGGTTAATTTGGGTTTTTGGGGTACAGGGGTACAGGGTAAAAAAAAATTAAATTAATTAAATTACATTAAATTAAATTATATTAATTACAATTAATTAAAAAAAAATATTATATACTTACCAATACTTACGTTGTAATGGCATGCGTTGTAAAAGTACTTGCGTTGTAAAAACATGCGTTGTAATGGTATGCGTTGTAAAAGTTTTTGCGTTGTAAAAAATTCGTTGTAACGGCATGCGTTGTAAAAGTATGCGTTGTAACGTCATACATCCAAATTTTATAGCTCTGGCACTTTTGCACATAAACACAGACGTCTCTGGTGCAGCAAGTGCTTTAGTTTCACTGTCTCCTCTGTGTACATCATTAGAGTGTGAACAATTTAGGCATACTTTATGGGTTCCCATCAGTTGCACTACATGTCATAGAACCTGCTTTAGAGTTTGGCAGACTGGGTTCTCTGTCAAAAACGTAACTGAGTATCCTGTCTGCCAAACTCTCAGTCTGTTCGCCCTATTAGAGTTAGGTGAACTCTCAGCTTTCCGTCTGTGGTGCCCCCACTGGCAGCTTACTCCAATGGCCTGACGGGGTGCTGCTGTCATGGTAATGATACCAGACCCCCCGCCCTATTCAGAGGGGATGGTTGAAAGCCCTTTTTATTCTGTCCACCCCATCAGGGAAAACTTGGAAGTAACAAACATAATAATTAAAATAATGACTCTGAAAAACATCTTTGGGTGTGGGATTCACTAGTTATTTGTTTTTCAAACACAAACTCCCACTTTAGGAGTTATATTTTCGAAAATCAAAAGGTTTTGCGGACAGCCATCAAAACATAGGACAGCCAACTACCAAACTTTTGGTACCTGCAGAGGAACCATAGTGCTGACAGTTCCTCTGAAGTTGCAGAGATCATCGCTGGACCAGCAAACTCAGAGACTAAGTCAGAGGATAAAATCATTGACCAGGACCACTTTATCCACCCGCTTGGGTTATCTGCCCTGAAATCGTGCCTAGGTCCCGCCAACTGTGAGCTGTGATTTCATATTGGTGCTTCACTCTTTCTTGACACTTTTTGCCTTAAATCTTAAAAATTGTGTATGTCCAGTTTCCATTATTGGATTTTAATCGTGTTGGTGTCAATTTTCTAAAAAAAACACGTTTCTCTTGTTTTAGTAATTTGGGATTTTTACAGTGTTGTGTTGTGACTTTTTAATTGTTTTGATACTGCTAAAAAGTACTTTACACAATTTTCCTTAAGTTAAGCCTGTATGCTCTGTGCCATAACTAAGAGAGGTTCAGCTCAGGTTTATTGAACTTGTGTGTTGGTCATAACAGGATTTTAGACTTATTAATTTGGAAACACTCACCTCCTCCCCTCCTAATTACCTATTTTCATACACTAATATTTTGAGAAAATGTATGTATGAGGTATTTAGATATTGGAAGCGTTGCTAAGAGAATAGAGAGCTATACGGTACTAAAGGCATAGATATAGCCAATTACCAATTGAAAAGGTGTTGGGTTCTAGAAGCAGAAGTGGAGTGCTTCTTCGTCATGTTGCAGTGTTCATTAAAAGTATGTCTTCAGCTTTTTAGATCTGGCCTTCAGTGAAGAGTTGAAAGTATACAAAAATGTTGGATGGAATGCTTGAATTAATCTAAGCCACTGATAATGACTCGGGCAGCATCCCAGTGCATCGTTATTTTGCACACCATGTCACCTAAGTTTAGACTCAACTGTATGCAAATTAGTTTTAACCCTGCTCCCAAGGGGACAGTCTATCCCTAACTGCCAATCCAGGCCCTCCTTAAAATGGGACACAAGTAATCCAGGGCCGGATTTGCTCTTGTTATGGGCTCATCTGACAGATATAGTTTGCTTCCTGTCAAAGTGTGCATGTAACCCACGTCTGGGCATAACCTTCCCACTAAGGGCGACATATGGAAGTATACAAAAGGTGATGGATGGAATGCTTGAATTAATCTCAGCCACTGGTTATCACTTAAGCTGCATCCCTGTCTATCGTTATTTTGCAAACCATGTCACCTCAGTCTGGACCCAGCTATATGCAAATAAGTACTGGCCCTGTTCAAATGGGGACAGTCAAGCCCGAACTGCCAAGCCAGGTCCTCGTGATCTGCAACACAAGCAATCCAGTACCGGTTTCGCCCTTGTTTGGGCTCATCAGCCGGGTATAGCTTGGTTCCAGTGCAATGCAAATCAGTCTTGAGCCTGCTCCAATGCAGACAGTCTAGCCCGCATGTGGGTTCTGGGCACACTGTGCTACTGGTACCAAGCTTTATCTGGTTGAAAGGCACATATCAAGGGCGAAACCTGTCCTGGACTGCTTGTTTCCAGTTCAGGGAGGACCTGGCTTTTCAGTTGGACCTGGACTGTTCCTATTGGAGCAGGGTCAAGACTGATTTGCATATAGCTGGGTCCGGCTGGAGGTGGCATGGCGTACAAAATAACAATCGACTGGCATGTGACCTTGAGTAATTACCGATGACTGAGACTAATTCAAGCATTCCATCCATCACTTTCGTATACTACAAGAAAGATTTAGCTGTTTTGCCCGACTATATATATTTTTTTTTATCGTATAGAATAAACATACACAAAGGAGCTTTTGCTCAGCTGGAATCATATATTGGTCAGCTAAATTGTCATTCACATTTTGCGTCCATCCATCACAGATTACAAAATGGAGTATGGTTCAGCCCCCTTCACCCATTGGCCCACTCTGCTTTGAGTGAAGTCTATTCACACATGTTATACATCCACCTAAGATAGCTGATTTCTTTTCAGTAACAAAAGTGGGCCTAATTGTGCTTTTTAATTTAGTTTTTTTCTGTATTAACGTTAAATATTGGCTCATTTTGCCTGCACTTCGGGTGCCAATTTAGATGGGGATTTATCCTCTGTCTCCTTTGTAAAGTTGTTTAGTGTTTAAGTGTAATTGCAACATTGTAGCTGCATATGACTTTAGTGATTGGTTAGGTGGTGACTTATTCTTGTTTGCTTCAAGAATAATTATTCTAAAATGCATGGCACAAATGAAAGTATTTTGTATACAAAGCATCAATGTGTTAAACAGCCACATCAGTATTTTTTTGTTAATTTAGCATTTTTAATGGAAGCATTTGGTGACCTCCCTTAGGCGGCCACTTATTTTCTCTTTTTCATGCACATTTTTCCAATCAAATGATACAATAAATTAACCTTTGCAACCGTTTGCCAGGGATAGACCGAGTGGTTTTGCCAATTAGTGTTCCTAAATTGGAGCAGGGTTGGGGCAATGCCTAAAACAGAGACATAAGCGAAAGGAAACTCATGCAAATTATATTTGTCAGCAGGGCTTTAGAGGCACAGACTTTGCAATGACAGCTCTCTAATCAGACTCTGTCTCCTGTGCGACCAAACATTGGCGTGTTTCCTCATAGAAGCATGGGAGAAGATGTGCCAAAACACAGGAAGAGACCAGCTACGTGATTTGCTGAGAGCCTGCTGTTGTTTAAAGATGCACCCATGCTCAAGACAAGAATGACAGATGGCTATGTGCTGAAGAAGGACAGCGAGGAATTAACCAGGTAAATGAAGAGTAATTCATTCACCAGGATGACTCCCCCACGTCATTCTGTAGTGTTTGCTTGTGTGGGAGTTCTTCTTTCCTGATACTAAAATGCATTAGAAAATTGGGCTCATGCCAACTTAAACTGTGGTCACACTGTCCTCCGTCTTACATCGATGTCACAATGCATTACATGTCGATTACTCCGGTTGCTTATTGTCCTAAATGAAGAATTGTGATCTTTACACTAATAGATGGTGTTTACAGAGACATTTTCCCACACTGTATCTAACCAAGCCCATCCCAACTCAGCTATTGTCGTACATTGTATCAATTAGTATGCTCGGATTGACTGTGAGAACAATTGAAATCCAATGCAGAAGGAATCACAGATTGCATTCAGCAGCAAAATGTTTCCCCTTGATTGTTCCTTTGCGGCGTGTATCCTGACAACCATACACTCAAATTAATGTCTTCGTCTTTCTGTACCCTGGATACTGCACCATTAGAAGGCAGATCTATGCTGGATTTCATATAGAACTGTACTAAATTCCTGGTACTTATGATTTGTATGCTTTGCTGCTAAACCTACTGATGTATTCAGCCTACAAATTCTTTATATGCATTAGTGATGGGTCCAATTGGGGAGCACCAAAGTTATTTAAAACGATTCAATAACTGCCTATCCATCTCCTAGTAATATGTTAGTACCTAGCCAAAATTTCTGCAATGAGCACGAGCAATTCTTTAAAAAGAAAGTTGAGGATATTTACAGGGACTTCAATCTAATTACAAATACAAGCACCCTATGTGAGGTAAACATGCCAGAGGAATCTAATCATTCCAAGCTCCTCGATTTTCAGTTTCTTTCCACTTAGATAGAATGGGACTTGCTAAGCAAACCAAACCAAGTCCTCCGTCTGATCCCCAACTTTTCCAGGAGATTGCTAGTGTGGTGTGCCCCTCATCTCACTGAACTTTTAAACCTTATCCTAAACCCAAGTCCTTTTCAACTGAGAGGAAGAAAGCCTACATTGGGTCTCTACTTAAGAAACCTACATTGGATCCCCAAGAGGAAAAGAACTATTGTCCCATATCGTCTTCCCTTCCTTACTAACATGTTAGAAAAAAACATCAACTTTATTTTATCTGAATATCTCGACCCGAACGGGTCTTGGACGGAGCTCACGTTGGCTTCAGAAAGGTGCACAGTAGCGAATCGACACTCATAGTGGTCACAGAAGAACTCAGGGACACTATGGACAATGGCTAATGGAGGCAAAGCTGCGGTGGTCCAATAGGACCTATCAGTGGCCTTAGACACTGTGAGACATTCGGTCCTGCTGTAAAGATTATCAGGGAAAGGAATTGCTTGGTAAGGTCTCAATTTGTGCATTCTTTCCTGTCAGATAGAGAGCAAAGAGTCATGTTGAGAGACTTTGTGGGTAAGTACGATGGCAGTGAGACAAGCGTCCGACTACCATCTTATCGGTATTGGGACCACCTGACAAATAGTCGGC
The DNA here is from genome assembly GCF_964261635.1 of Lissotriton helveticus. Taxonomy (NCBI): domain Eukaryota; kingdom Metazoa; phylum Chordata; class Amphibia; order Caudata; family Salamandridae; genus Lissotriton; species Lissotriton helveticus. The sequence continues at coordinate 1,543,825,180 of NC_136068.1, read as the reverse complement.
AGCCCTACCCTGCAGATTAGGATGCGACTGCCATGAAGAGAGTCAGAAAACATCCTTTTTTCTATTTCGGCGTGTGCTGCCCGAGACTGGGACCAAAAGCGCAGGTGCCCCCTTGCAAAACCAGGTAGTTTTGTGATAGTTAATTTTGATGTCTCCACAACAGATTTTGGGCCGTTCCCTGCCACTCACCCACACAAATGAGGTACCATTTTTCTTGAGAGCCCAGGGGGAATACTGGGTGGTAGGAAATGTGCATCAGACCTGTGATCCTACAACATTTAAACACAGAAACACAGAAATGCAGGAACAATTTGATTTTTTCAGCTAAATTTGAGGTTTGAAGGGGATTCTGGCTAGGAATACTTTGGGGATCCACGCAGGTTACACCAGCCTTGCTGGGTGTGTCGAAGTATGTGGATACACGCAGATTCCAGAACTTTCCATCACAGAAATGAGAGGAAAATGTGTTTTTGTAAAACAAACTTTTAGGTTTGCAAGGGGTTTTGGGTAACAGAACTTGTTGAGAGCCACACAGGTCCCCCATCCTGGATTCCCCTGGATGTCTAGTCTTGAAAAATGTATAGGTTTGCTAGGTTTCATTAGGGTGCTGGCAGAGCTAGGGTCCAAAATCCACAACTAGGCCCATTGAGAATAAATGGTCAGTTTTCACTGGAAAAATGCAATGTGTCCATGTTGTATTTTGGGCTTTTTCCTGCTGCAAGTACTAGGCCTACCCACACAAGTGTGGTACCATTGTTATCAGAAGACTTTGGAGAACAGTGGGTGGCTCGAAGTTTAGGACTATCCGCAGATCCTAGAACTTTCCATCACAGATATTTTTTACAAAGTTTGAGGTTTACAAGGGATTATAGGTAACATAACCTACTGGGAGGCACATATGTCACCCCATACTGAATTTCCTTGGGTGTCTAGTTTAAAAAAATGTATAGGTTTGCTAGGTTTGCTTAGGTGCCAGCAGAGCTATGGTCAAAAATCCAAAGCTAGGCACATTGAGACAAAGGGTCCGTTTTTACCGGAAACATTGGTGTGTCCATGTTGCGTCATGACGCGGATAATGGGCCTACCCACACAAGTGAAGTACCATTTTTATCAGGATACTTTGGTAAATGCTGGGTGGGTGTAAGTGTGTAACAACACAAAGAAACTACCGGTCTGTCAAAAATGAGGCAGAGTTAGACAAAAACACATTGGGAACTGTGTAAAAAAACACAGCCTGTTTATACATTAGGAAGGAATCCCATCAGCCCACCCAAGTGGCGGAACTTCATCATCTGGGATTAGTTGTGGATCGCACAACCAGTACAGCTGACCATATGAAGTGGAAAGCTGTTCTGGGCTGTAACACCAGTGATGGATAAAGCCACAACTTGATAGTAATTGGTGGTGTGAAAAAATTTGCAGTGCTACAAAACATGAAGGTGCAATAATAAAATTGACTACTTATGATACCTCAAAAATGTGATATACGCTATCATAGTGCCAAACCTAAAAACAGTGTGCTGATAGTATGACAAAATAACTATCAAGGTGTTAATTTACGGGTCTACATGTTTCAGCCCCTCGGTTAAATTTAAACCTAAGTCTTTCGTCAGGACCAGGATTTTAAACACTACTGCAAATATAGAAAACTGTGCAAAAATCAAATATTAACAACTCAAAATGGTTGGTGCAATACACCCTACCATACCCTGTGAAATCCAAATGCAGGGCGAGTCTCACAGGAGTCTTGAATTCATTCCTAAAAAAATGATAATACAGAATAGTGAAAAGAGTTGACTCCAGGCCCGCTGGTATCTGCCAAACAATGCCTCAAATGCTTTTAACTCTAACTCTGCCTCATTTTTGACAGACCGGTGGTTTCTTTGTGTTACGTATTGCAGGTTGGGGACAGAATACTACCTGGTCTTTAGATATTCTATCCCGTGGACCCTCTTGTAAATTCTTGGTATTTTGGGTGTAAGTTTGTGCCTGCTTGCAGATTACAGACCTTTCCATCTCAGAAATGTGAGGAAAATATAGTTTTTTGACAATGTTTGAGGATTACAAAGTATTCTGGGTAACAGAACCTGGTGAGAGCCACACAAATCCCCCCATCCTGGATTAGCCCGGGTGTATAGGCTTGATAGGTTTCCCTAGGTGCCGGTTGAGGTAGGGTCCAACTACAGCTCGGCATATTGCAAAAAAAGGGTCAGTTTTCACTGGAAAAATATGATATGTCAACTTTGAGTGTTGGGCCGTTTCATGTCGCAGGCACTAGGCCTACTCACACAAGTGAGGTAGCATTTTTTCGGGAGACTATGGGGAACACAGAATAGTAAAACCAGTGTTATTACCTATAGACTTTCTTTGCATTGCTGCCTTCCAAATGTAAGACAATTTGTAAAAAATAAGTCATTTTGAAAAATGACTTCTAATTTACATGCTTGAAGGGGTACCTACAATTGTATACTATACAACAGATTTAAACAAACAAAAAAAATATATTGCATTTTTTCAAATTACATACCACAGCAAAGTGTGATTTGTCCTCAACATTTCCTGATTCAGTATACATTTCTTTACCTGGAGGACAGCGCTTCCTACATTCCACTGTCTACATGTACGTTTCAATACTGAAACAGAGAATGGGGAATTTAAATGTATTTGTCTTGCTATATGGAACTCCATACAATGCGCTATTTATATTATTCTTGCAAGCTTTGCAATCTTTAGATCTCTAGTCTCCCATCTTTTGAGCCATCCAAGTTTTCTGATGATCTCCCTGTACATGACTTCTAACTGAGCAATTTCATAATGATTTAGACATTTTGAAAGTGATAGCTGGACCAGATTTAATTATTTCGGATATACTGGAAACATTTTGGAAAATAATCTAGTGATTCAAAAACAAATCTCAATTTTTTTAGCCTTTAAAATGAATGTAGTAATTAAACACCTGTTGTTCTTATGTTGAATCACCTATCCTTCCAGTTTCACACCTCTAAGAAGCTCCTCTGTCTCTTCTATTGGCCTCTTCTCTTGGACCATCTACAACAATTATAAGCAGATATTTGGGAAATCACTCTTATTTAACCCAGGACATTTCTGTATCCATGCAATTCAATATGTTTCATTAGTGCAATCTTGTCAAACTCGAGGCCGTTTCCCATAGGGGATACTCAACTTTAAAGCATTGGGATGATGTCTGCTGGTGTGCAATAAACTATTCCCAGCCATTTCTTTACAGAATTGGGATGTCAACAAATTACCCTCTTTCAGCTGAAATTAAATATCTGTGTATGCCACCTTCTCCTAAATGATATGAGTGAATTTCAGATTTAGAGATTTCTGAATGTCTAGGACGAGTTTTATATAGCTGGTAGTTTTGTATTTTCAAGGTGATGATAGGTATGGTCAAAAGGTATTTGGGCACTCTATTCTCAAGAATGCCCAGCTGTCATCTGCATATTGGTGACATGAGGCAGCGTGTTTGAGAAGAGGTCACCAAGTGGCTTAAAGTAAAGGCCAGGCAGGGTAGCACAACCGTAGCCATCTGTCCATAGTGTCAACAAAGCCCAGGCATTATGATAAAACAGTAAGAAGGATGCTATGATCAATCTTATTCAATGCTGCAGATTGCTTAAATAACACCAATATAGATATGTTCTTTTTGTCCAGGACTTAAAGGGAATCATTTAGATCAAGGTGAGGCTTCTATAGGAAACTGACAAGAGTAGGGACACGTGTGAAACCCAAAGTAAAGAGGGCATTTACTAGGACCGCCCAAGTCCTTCTTGAGCCACCATGAGGGCCCACCCGGGGCCTGATTTCCTCAAGCAAAGGACAAGTCCTGAAGCAGCGCAGCAGGATCTACATAGATCTGCTCATTTTTGGTGAGATCTTCCTTGAGCTGGAGTCGAGTTCAATCCTGTAGGTGCAGTTCCTGGCATTTGGGTAACGGGCCCTTGTCAACTGGTGTCAGTGCATCTCGTAAATCCAACCAACCCAGAGATGGGCAGGGGAAGGCGCGATGGCTTGAGTATCCCAATGGGGCGGTATATGCCAGCTTCCCGCATCTCGGAAGCTGACACTTACTGTCTGCAACCCAGGAACACGGACCTATCACAACCCTATATCTGGAATTAGGAACACGCGGCTGCGGCTCCTTCCCCCATTGGAATGCTCAAGCCATCACGGCTTCCCCTTCCAATCACTGGATGGGTCTCACTAATATGGCACCATTACCATTGACACTCTAAGTGGTCCGGTTCCCCTACACCTCTGATTGTATTTTTCTTGGTCTGGCTGTTCACCATTCCGGCCCTAAGTTCTATATTTGTCACTATCCATGCAGGAGTTGCCAACATTTATTACAGGCAATTGCACACAAGCATGCTTATTCTAAATGTCCTAATGATGATTCATTTATTGTATATATGGAGTGAAACGCCGTCGACCTGTGGTAAATACCCTATTTTTGACTAGACTTATAGCATAACAGATAGCTCAATAAATAAGAGTCAAGATTCGAGGTAGTAGGAGTTTCTGCAGGTTTATTACAGCATAAGGACAGGATCAGGACAACCTGCATAGGAACAGAATGACAGGGCCCAGCAGGACAACTGGGGCCCAGCAGGGGAAAAGAGGCCCAGCAGGGGAAAAGAGGCCCAGCAGCTGCTGGGGCTAGGTCTGGGATGAGCGCGCTAACATTTAATAACAAAACATTGACTTATATACATAGCGCAAACACATAGCATTACATTGCAGTAGGCGTAACAGTAGGTGGAGTAGAAGGCGTGACGCGTAGCAGTCGCGAGAGATAACAGTAAAAGTGGGTGTAACTGGGAGTATACATAGATATGTGGTGCAAACGTAACAGAATATGTCATGAATGGGCGGAAACTTTGGAGGGGGCTACCTAAGGAGCCGGGACCTCTAACCTAATGGTGCGCGAAAACTGGCAATGACGTGTTACTAGGAGAAGCTGGGGGCTACGAACTCTGTGCTAGGAGCAGAGACTAAAGTCTGGAGGGTCGGAGCGACATGTACCTAAACCCTATCTAGTATCTAATGTTTAGGGAACATGTTGATATAAACTAGAAGTCATGAGGGGAAAAGCTAACTTGATTCTAAGACTGGACCATGCATTATTCTACATGTAGTGCGTGAAGAATATTAAATGACCATTAAATACAGTATTTCTCTAACGTGGAGACGAGGAGGCTAGACAATGACGGAAACTATTGATGCAGTTCAGTAGCTTTGGAATGCAGAGGAGGAGGACTGAACTGATAGCTGGAACTATAACATACTTTTGGCAGACTCAGAGGCAGAGCCGGGGTGCACCGGGCACTGCAAGGCAGGAAGTAAGTGAAGGGTCGAGGATACAGGTGGGGGCTGTATCGCTCCTCAGCGAGGCTTTCAGGAGACAGGAGCTGAATCTGTGGTCCGGGCCCTTTTGAGGCCTGGAAACGGGGACTTTATAATTGGATAACGTGCACACTGAGAAACGTGGCAACATTACTTACATAGGTCTGATATTCGTAGTATTCACGAGGACTGGAAACTAACATATTAGAGGTGGACACAACTGTAATTGCGTCTTTAATCAGAAATGGGGAATAACATATGCATATTGATCATGCACACATAACACATGATGGATGAGGCGTAGGGACACAGAACATGGCAAAATTTACTTTTCCACATTCCCTCCTTGTCACTACGTTTCCATCAGGAAACATCAATATTCATGATACCGTCTATCATTTCACACAGTACCATTTGCTCGTCTCGAATTGTCTTGGAGCGGGATTTAGAACGGGGCTTGGGACTGGGAATACAAGAGGTAGCACACATGCTGCAAATCGCAGGGCCACATTGTATACAGAGGCAGCAGCTAAATATGATCGCTACTGCAATACCTAAAAAGGACAGGACTTTCCAACCCCATGCGGAAATTATATTCCAGAACCAACCGGACCATGTCCAGGTGCCTAGATCTTGGTGTAACAGATGGGCAATTTTATGGAGTCTGGTTATAGCTGAATAAACAGACGGCGCGTTATTAGGAATGAAAATACAACAACTGGATCCGAGAATTCTACAGGCCCCGCCCCTGTCGGCCAGTATGACGTCAAGGACGAGACGATTCTGTAAAACGACAATTCTCATAAAGGATTGCTCTTCAGTTAAGTTACCTAGAGCGGAGGTAGTCTCATCTACTACTGCTTCAAGGGTTCTTGTTAACCTACGGATAAGCTTACTATTTACAACTGTACCTAAATAAGGGAAAACACCTTTATCTATATCAATGAATTGCTCTGCGGCGGTTTCAGTATAATCGACAATCGGGAGATTTCTCTTGTGTCTAGTGTGTACTAAGAAAGAATTCCTATGATAGTCAGGTGGGGCTAGGAAAACAGGTGGCAGTAGGAAAGCAATGTAACAGGTTCCCTCCCAATCGAGGGGCAGACGGACATATGCAGTTTGACCACAAATAAAATAAGAATGACGTGAAGCTTTGAAAATAGATTTCCCACTGTCACTATACTGGATAACAGTAGTACATTCACTATGACCTATGTGTACAGAACCATAACTACGGACACATAATTCGCCTTTGACTGGTAGTACTGAAATAGCGGGTGAGTCTGGAGTAGTATCAGACTGAACATTCAGAACCATGAAATTCGACGAATAATTTCCTAAATTATATACTTCATTTTCTAAATCTAAACCTGTTCTGTGGGGGAAACCTTGCTTGTCTGGGAAACATGTACTGTTAAGAAAAGACATATCTGTTGAGGATGACGTTAACGTGGACCATGCTCCACACGAACCATTGTGTGAGAATGGATAAGGAAAGAGTGGCAGAACTCCCTTTGGTGTCTGGAAAGGGGGGAGTCGACCACACACCCAACAATTAGTGGCATTGCTGGTCTGGTGTGAATAATGTAACATACGGATAAATGTGTTATTACGCATAGCGAGGCGGTATGCATATTCGTGAGGAGGCAGATCACTAAACGTGTGCTCTACTGTAGCATGAGCAGACATATTCACATGAGGAACTGAAAAACACAGATAGAAAGCATAGCTGGTGCAGGAAATCATTATGCTGATGAATAATACGAAACTCAGAAAAACGATACATTTGATTGAGCTTTGACTGACTCTCTCACTATGGGGGTCTATTTTATACATGTCAGAAACAGTCTAACCGTTTCACCTAGGGGAGGACTTATACAATCAAACTGGCTGACTTATTAGACCTGAGCTTTAACTTATACTCCTGTTGCGGGGTTTTCTCTAACAAGGGAGGGGTTGTTATAAAGTCTGGTGCGGGACAGTCCTTCAAAACAATGTTCTGGCAATCCTTCGAATCCTGGGAAATGTTCTTGGGAATGTTTTTAAAGACTGGTTTCGGTCCTTTGAAAAGTTTTACATGAGAAAGGTGGACCCACCCCTTCCTGCCTTCCAACTTGACGGCAGTTCGGGTGGTCAAGAGGACCTGACGTGGCTCCTTCCAACGTGGTTCCAGCGGACTTGATCTGTCGAAATTTCTGATCATCACTAGGGACCCTGGAACGATCTCGTGCGGTGCCACCTCGGTATTGTCTGGAAATGCGGCGGCAACCTGTGAACGACATGAGTTGAGGGCAGACATCAAGGAAGCTAGGTAATCTGTCAGCATATTACATGAAACATCGGTAATACTTCGGGGTCTAGGAGTACCCCACATATTAGGGGGGCGGCCGAAAACGACCTCATACGGGGACAGACCTGATCTGGAATGTGCGACCATACGCATATAAAACAGAGCGACTGGCAAAGCTACTAACCAGTCCACACCCTTGTCTTTACAAACTTTTGCTATACGGATTTTCAGAGTCTGATTATGTCTTTCGACTAGTCCAGCTGCTTCTGGATGGCGTACACAATGGAACTTCCACTGGTACCCTAACAAAAGGGAAACGTGTTTCATGAGTTCAGATGAGAATGGCTGGCCGTTATCAGAATATACGACTCTAGGGAGTCCATATCTAGGGAAGAATTCACGAACCAACTGCTTGGCAGTGGTCGCGGCTGTGTAATCTGGGACTGGATATGCTTCTGTCCACCTGGACAAAGCGCATACAACTACAAGAACATACTTGAAACCTCGACATCGCTCCATTTGAATATAATCCATCTGGAGGACCTCAAAAGGGTGGTCAGGGGGCTGGAAACCACCTTGTTCCACCGGGACACTTTTACCTGGATTAAACTGGCAACATATCATACAGGTACGGACTTTCTGCTTGGCTGCAGCTCGTAAATGCTTGTTGAACCAAATGGTCTGGATACTGTCTAACATAGCTTTTTCTCCTAAATGTGCTGGACTATGTGCGGTATTGATAATGACTTGAACCATAGAATCGGGGAGAAACCATGTGGCTCTACCCTTCGTTAACCATCCTTGATCTGTCTGGACCCCTCCTTGTACAGACCATTTCTTGATTTCATCGGGAGTAGCATGTGACTGTATATCTATGACATCTTGAGTAGGGTCCTTAACTGTCATGCATGTGGTCAGATCTGGAATATGTGTCTGATTAACTGGAATGTCTGGAGTCTGTGCTGTAAGCTTGGCTGTGCGGTCTGCTAAATCATTACCTTGGGAAATAATGTCAGTAACTTTCGTATGTGCTTTGCACTTCATGATAGCAATAGATGTCGGTAAATGTATGGCATCTAATAGGGCTTGAATAAGGAGACCATGCTGAATCTTGGTTCCATGAGAAGTCATAAAACCTCTCTCCTGCCAGAGCACTCCGAAGTCGTGTACAACTCCGAATGCGTAACGTGAATCTGTGTAAACATTAACTTTCAGGTTTTTGGCATGTATACAGGCTTGTGTCAGAGCGACTAGCTCTGCTGCTTGAGCGGACAGGGTATCAATACGATGTGTTTCAATAACTTCAGTGTCAGTAGTCACTGCATACGCGGCGACTAGTTCTCCTGTACTAGTTCTCATACATGAACCATCCACATAAAGTGTCAGGTCAGGATCTGGTAACGGAATGTCTGTCAGGTCTTGTCTTGGCTTTGTCGTAATGTTAACTACTTCCACACAATCATGTGTGTCTGGATTTGAACTAACTGATGGTAACAGTGTAGCAGGATTCAGGACGTTGCAGCGTCTAATTTCTATGTGTGGCTGGAACAGTGTCAATTCATAACCTGTTAAACGTGCAATTGTCAAGTGCTGAGTTTGTGTTCGGTTTAAAAGAACTTCTACTGAATGTGGGACTTGTACTGTCAGGGAATGTCCTAGAACTATGGAATCACTTTGTCTGATAGCTAGTGCTGTGGCTGCAACTGACTTGAGGCACGCAGGCAACGCCTGGGCGACTGGATCTAATGTGCTCGAAAAATAAGCACAGGGCTTGTATTGACCTGCTTGATCTTGTGTGAGAACAGATAATGCTGTACCTTCGCGTTCTGTAACGAAAAGTGTAAAAGGCTTACTGTAGTTCGGTGTAGCTAGAACTGGAGCTTGACATAGGGCTTTCTTTAACTCGTTGAAACTAAGTGTATGGTCAGATGTCCAAGGGAGGACAGTCGATACGGCTGCCTCCTGTGTCGTTAACTGTATCAGTGGCTTGGCTAGAAATGCATACTGGGGAATCCATTGTCTACAATAAGAAGTAAGGCCGATAAAGGCACGTACCTCCTTCTGGGTTCTGGGCTGGGGAAGACTCGCTATTAACTGGATACGGTCGGGTGTCAACTGCCTACCCCTCTTGGACAGCAAGTGTCCTAAGTATACCACTTGCTGGACACAGAATTGAAGCTTCGAAGGTGACACCTTGTGCCCCATTTCGGCTAGAAAATACAGAACTGTAAGGGATGCTCGCTCGCAAGCACGTTCAGAACGGGCTGTGATCAGTAGATCATCGACATACTGGAGCAGGGCAGTGTCAGTTGGCATGTGAATGTTGTCTAGTTGTCTCTTGAGTGCTTGACTGTAAATACTAGGGCTTTCTGTGAAACCTTGAGGAGCGCGTGTAAACATATAGCTCCTTCCATTTAAACAGAATCCGAAAAGAAACTGGCTATCTGGATGAATTGGAACACTAAAAAATGCATTCTTGAGGTCTATAACAGTGAAAAACATGGCTTCGGAATCAATGGCTGTTAACAGGGAAGAAATATCTGGGACAACTGGGTACTGAGGAATAATACATTTATTAAGCTCTCGTAAATCAATCACTAATCGATATACTGGGGGTGCATTCGGATCAGTACGTTTCATGACTGGAATGATCGGAGAATTGCATACATTGGAGTCAGTTTCTACAACTACTCCTTGAGCCATGAGCTCGTCAATAATTTTGGATAAGGCTGCTACAGCCTCAGGTGGCAATCTGTACTGCCTGATTCGTGGTAACACTACACCTGGTTTGAGAGTCACACGATAGGGTGTGATTTGCATGTAACCTACATCAGTTGGACCTTGCGCCCATAAATGCTGCGGAACATTAGACAATCTTGAATCAAAATCTCGTAATACATAGTGACCCTTAAAGTCACGTAGGAACAGACGTATTCCCTCTGGGGAACAGCAAATAACTGCACCTAACTCTTTCAGTGTCTTAATGCCTAATAGATTTTCTGGACATGACTTAGTAAGTAACAGATCAGTAGTACGGGACAATGGACCTACTTCTAGAGTAACTGGCTTAGATATTTCATTAACTATGGGTTTTCCTGAAAATCCAAGGGAAACATTTCTTGAGCCTGAGAGCGGAGCCCCTGGAACTTCGGCATGACTAATTGTGGTCCTACTTGCCCCTGTATCGATCAAAAACTTTCTGTCTTTCCCTAATACTTGACTGTGAACATAGGGACCTTCTTGGTCTACAGGTATCTCGATGAGAGGCAAGCCTACCTCCCTCTCTAGGCTGTTTCATGAATATGACTGGTACTCTGGATACTCGGACTGTGCATACTGGTACATCTGCGATGTAACGTGCTGTGTTGCAGCAATAGGCTGCGGTACGGTAACTGTCTGTGGTGCATTCTGTGACTGAGGAGTCTGTGAAACTTGTTCTTGTCTCGGCGGACGTGGTCTTTCTTTAGTCTTACCAGTAGCTATGTTGTGTTTCAGAACTGCACACTCGTTTATAAAATGACCTGGCTGTTTACAATAATTGCAGTTCCCTTTAACGGGAGCCGCAGGATGACTGGCTTGATTCGGACCTCTCTTCTGACTGTCTTGAGGAATAGACTGTGCAACTAGCACTTTCATTTTCGTGTCTTTCATACGTTTTCTTTCGTGTTCTTGCTCTTCTCTAATTCTATTCTGGTGATACTGGAGCATCTGGAGCATCTGGGACGGAGTATTTGCTTGCCAGGTGCTTTCGACTTTCAAAACTCGGTTTTTAATTTGTGGACTTGAATTCTCAACTAATTTGGTAACGAAAAGGTGAGGGTATGACTCACTACTTGTCTTGAGACCACTGTTAATACTGAAACATTTCTCAAATCTAGAATAAAAATCACTAATATCCTCATCTTGTTTCTGTTTACAGGCTGAGATTGCATCCCAGTCTTCTTTCCTAGTTGTCAATAATCTGGGTAAAACTTGAATCAATAATTCTGGTAATTCTTTACATTTATCTCCAAGACCGGTACCTGGTACTCGTGCCTTGTCTTCAGCTTCTAGAGCTGTCCAATCGATCTTTTTCTCTCCCACCTCCCATTCTTTTTCTTTTAACTTTTCATACACCCCTGCGGGTAGCAGGACCTTTAACATTTTAATGATATCTGGGTAAGTGTATTCTCCCATACGGAGCATGTCTTTTAATTCTCTATGGAACCCCGCTGGATCTTTGTCATGACAGGGAATTAATTTCTTCATTTCAAGAAGTTCCATCTTTGATATCGGAGTGTATACAAACACTCGTTGCATTACGCCACCCGCCCCTTGGACTGGGTGGACTTCTCGTAGCGGATTCTGTCTGTCTATGTAGAATGGTTTACTTTCTGGGGGTGAGACATGAACAAAATGCGGGTTCAGGAACGTTCTATACTTATGGCGCTGTTCTAGAATGACACTTATTAAATCGGTACCTAGACCTCTCCATCTGTACTGGAGTAACTCGTTCAGGATATCATGTAACGGGCCTGGATCAGAATGTTGACCCTCATACAGGGTAATGAGGTGCTGGATCATATACATACCCACCAGTCGTTGCTCGGCTGGGGGCAGTTTCAGAAACATTTGTGCCACTATTTCGTCTGGAAAAGTGGTAGAATCAGTAATCCATCGGACTGCTGATCGGACTAGTTCTTGTTCATGCATAGTACTTAATTCGCTATAACCGACTCGTGATTTCAGGATGTGATCGGTAGCTTGAAATACTTGTTCTAAAGAGCTTTGTTCTGGTGCTGGATGATGAAAAATAGACTTAGGTTCTGGACGTAAATGGCGATCTGGAAATCTGGATTTTCCTACATACGCTATTCTGGCGGGATTCTCGTCTTCCTCTTCAGGATCAGAGATACTTTCTTTCTCGCTTACTTGTGCTGCTTTACGCTGTTCGTGTAACCTTATTATTTCTTTACGAATTTTCTTGTACATACTTTCCATGGCACTAATGGTCTTGTGCTTACCCTCGGCTATATTATCACTCCACCTTGTTAGGATTCTCATTTCGGCGGGATCTTTAGACGGGTAATCTTGTTCTCTTATTAGACAATTGATCAGGAACTTTAATACCATGAGCTGAATCTCGGCTTTCCTTTGAGACATAATCTCGCCAATACTTTCCGGATCATCCCCTGTACGGATGAAACGATATATTCTGTCTAGATCTTCTTTCATATTTGGTAAGGTGACTAGATACTCGGTCACCCTTCTTACGCGTACGGAATATAAAACCATATTATACTCGCCTGGGACTGTGTCATAGACACATTCAGCAAGGGCTTGTCTGATTTCTGTAACAGACTTATTACTTTTAGGAGTACGCTGTGATGCTTGAGCATGTAATTCGAGTGCTGATAAACGCTTGTGTGGCGGTGGGGTTTGAGGAGGACCTCCTCCTGCGGCCCCTAGACTAGAATCGTCGACTGACATTCTTCGTGCTTGCAGGGTCGGTAATTGTAACGTGGGCTGAACTTGTATGACAGGCTGACCCGGGGGTACCGTAACAGGTACTCCGGTGTCTGGAGGAACGGGAAGTGCCTGATTTACAGGGACAGGCGGAGCGCGAACTGGATTTGCATATTCTGGAACTGTGTCGTCCAAATAGGACGAAATAAAAATATCAGCTGCGGTCGGTTTGTGACGCAGCTTGGTCGGAACTAATGGTGGCGGGAAATTACTGGGTGCCTCTGGGGTCGCTTTTGGCAAGCCTTCGGCAAGGAGAGGATACATACCCTTAATAAGGGCATGCCTCTGTCTGTCTGACTGTTCGACTTTGACTTGTTCACCTATCTCGATTAATTCTCTTTCTTGGGCTCGTTCTTGGGATTCTCTACTTAACTCTGACTTTCTGACTTCCTTTTCCGTTCTTCTATGCGCTTCCTTATGCCATAACTCGATGGCATCTTTCTGTGACTGTCTGGCTTTCTTTTTCCATAATGCTTCTTCTACTCGCATGATACATTCGGCATCCCATGTACCCGATACGGGCCATCTATACTTTTCTTCTAACTGTTTGGTATACTCTACCCATAAATCTAGATACAATATGGCGCTTATGCCATGTTTCTGATACATAAAGTGACCTGGACTGTCCCTAGGCGGAACAGGAACTGCTGCTTCCAGCAGACCCTTTCTAGTTTTTAACTGACGTAACTTGGAAAAGAGCGGCATTCTAAACTTGAATCGGAACACAATACAATACACGAAAAATAATAACAATTGGGAAAACAATTCAGGCATACCACGACATTGGAAATACATTAAACAACATTATAAATAACAGTTCGAACAGAATACTACCTGAAAATACTGAAAACAGAAACAGAACAGAATTCTCGAGAACGGAACAGACTAGAGTTACTGGATGCACTGCTATAACAGTACGGAACATACCGGTCCCATAAAGGAACGCATCAAGACCCGTATCCACCTAGGTGAACACTTCGTTTGTGGGCTTGGGTACCACCAACCCACGGACCAGGAGTCAATTTAGACTGACCCTGTCTAGATACTACCCCAGCAATGGTACTCACCGGGCAGCACGGAACGGAAGGCCTCGGACGGGACTGGACTACGACGACGAACTTCGGACTTCAGACTTCAGTTACGGGTGGGCCTCCGGATACCTCGGACCTTGGACTCTCGGCTTGGGCTCTGGTCGGGACTCGCCGCGTTCCTCCACCGTCTCGTTCGGATGCTGGACCGCCTCCTCCGTCTCCTCCGTGGGCCTGAGGGATACTTGAAGCAGAAATATCTGCACTTGGCCAGTATGGTTCCGTCACGACTGCAGAGGGTCAGGGGGTCGGCGTGGCTTCACCGACGCGTGGGGAAAGGGCAAGTCCCTATTCGGGCGCCATTATGTGGTAAATAAATAAATAATACCCTATTTTTGACTAGGCTTATAGCATAACAGATAGCTCAATAAATAAGAGTCAAGATTCGAGGTAGTAGGAGTTTCTGCAGGTTTATTACAGCATAAGGACAGGATCAGGACAACCTGCATAGGAACAGAATGACAGGGCCCAGCAGGACAACTGGGGCCCAGCAGGGGAAAAGAGGCCCAGCAGGGGAAAAGAGGCCCAGCAGCTGCTGGGGCTAGGTCTGGGATGAGCGCGCTAACATTTAATAACAAAACATTGACTTATATACATAGCGCAAACACATAGCATTACATTGCAGTAGGCGTAACAGTAGGTGGAGTAGAAGGCGTGACGCGTAGCAGTCGCGAGAGATAACAGTAAAAGTGGGTGTAACTGGGAGTATACATAGATATGTGGTGCAAACGTAACAGAATATGTCATGAATGGGCGGAAACTTTGGAGGGGGCTACCTAAGGAGCCGGGACCTCTAACCTAATGGTGCGCGAAAACTGGCAATGACGTGTTACTAGGAGAAGCTGGGGGCTACGAACTCTGTGCTAGGAGCAGAGACTAAAGTCTGGAGGGTCGGAGCGACATGTACCTAAACCCTATCTAGTATCTAATGTTTAGGGAACATGTTGATATAAACTAGAAGTCATGAGGGGAAAAGCTAACTTGATTCTAAGACTGGACCATGCATTATTCTACATGTAGTGCGTGAAGAATATTAAATGACCATTAAATACAGTATTTCTCTAACGTGGAGACGAGGAGGCTAGACAATGACGGAAACTATTGATGCAGTTCAGTAGCTTAGGAATGCAGAGGAGGAGGACTGAACTGATAGCTGGAACTATAACATACTTTTGGCAGACTCAGAGGCAGAGCCGGGGTGCACCGGGCACTGCAAGGCAGGAAGTAAGTGAAGGGTCGAGGATACAGGTGGGGGCTGTATCGCTCCTCAGCGAGGCTTTCAGGAGACAGGAGCTGAATCTGTGGTCCGGGCCCTTTTGAGGCCTGGAAACGGGGACTTTATAATTGGATAACGTGCACACTGAGAAACGTGGCAACATTACTTACATAGGTCTGATATTCGTAGTATTCACGAGGACTGGAAACTAACATATTAGAGGTGGACACAACTGTAATTGCGTCTTTAATCAGAAATGGGGAATAACATATGCATATTGATCATGCACACATAACACATGATGGATGAGGCGTAGGGACACAGAACATGGCAAAATTTACTTTTCCACAGACCCCTGATACACCCTATACACTGCTCTAAATTGTCATTTAATGTGTAAAGTTGTTCTCTTGCAATTTGTTTGTTACCTTGATAATTGTGTGTTTAACAAACCTACAGCTTTGCCTGAGCCTTTTGTGTTCTTCATTGTTTGTAACTCTTGGTTTAGTTGGATGTAGGCTTGTGTCCCAATTACAAATTGTTTTGTCTGTATTGTTCCTATTTGAATTTAAAATATTCACTATCTGATCTCTGTCCAGCTGGACAAGTTATATAAATATAGTACTGACTGGGTCTATATTCATCCCCCCCTTTTTACTGTTTTTTCTCTAGGACCAATGTCCTTGAAAATAGCAATACTAGACAGGGCGAACCTGCCCAAGACACAGATAGCCAACAGGCGGCCGAACAAGGCACACAGGATGAGGACATACGCTCACTACTAATCAATGCCACGTCCAGTCTCAAAACAAATGATTCCAAGCCAGACCAACTAGCAGCTCGTCTAGACCATGTTAAACAACGCGTAGATGCCCACGATGAACGCCTCAACCGGAACAGAAGACAACCAGAAGCTGCTAAAATTGGACAAAGTGCTGGAGGTTATAAAAGCCAAGAACGAAGACTTGGAATCACACTCCTGCAGAAACAACCTGTGTATTACGGGAATTCCCAAATCCACTAATATCGCTAAAATGGAAGATTACATTGAGCAACTACTGCGTGAGCTATTCAATGCAGTCTTGTTGGCTGTCTTTTTAGTGGAGAGGGCACATCACACCCTTGGGCCACGGCCCCCTCGAGCACCACCCCGGCCTATAATTGCTCAAATATTAATATACAGAGACCGTGACACTATCCGCCACAGACCCAGAGAACGCAGAGAAGTGCGTCACCAGGGAAATGTCCTCTCATTCTATCCTGACTTTACTCAGATGGTCCAGCCCACAAGAAGGGACTTTATGCCTGTCAAGCGAGTGCTCCAACAAATGGGAGTCAGTTATGCCCTAATATACCTGACTAAACTACGAATTTCAACTGATGGCACCACAAAATTCTTCACAGACTCTACCGCTGCGATGAAGTATATGCATCAAAAAAGCAAAACCAAGAGTGCACCACCTAAATCACCACATCTATCCGAGGAATGCTGCACCAGCAAAAATGATTGTCCACACAACACCTGTGCGACAGTGCATCATGAAGAAAACCATGTATGGGAGGAGGCATTGGCCATGGACAGTGCCAGCTGACAGCGATCTAGAATACAGTTGATTGTCCTTTGAAAACTGCCCGACTACCCTGGCCCTAGGGACAGGGCAGTTCTCCAGCAAACTCATGGCCCAGTGAGATAATTCCTGCACTTGTTGTGTTGTAGTTTTTGGAGAGAGGTGTGACAAGGGAGGGGAAAGTATCTCAGCCTGCTTGGGCGGATTGGAGTGGGAAGTTGGGGGAAAGACTACAAGTTTTGCTTACATGTTTTGATATGTGGGGGAGGGCAACTCACCGAATATCACTCAAAGGAACCCACAAATTCTGAGGTCCACCTGGAACCCTTTATTGCTCACCTTAGACAAACTGCCACAGAAAACACACAATCGCCGGATCCCATAGCACCCAACATTCAACCAACCACATGACATGCCTCTTTATGACTTGACAACACCCCATCGACACGCACAGGTACCGGGCACAACAGATAGGAAGTGGGAAGTGAACCTTCTAAATGTAAGGATTTTGCAATCTGCATCTCTGTCTAGAGTTATCCACAGCCTATAACAATGAATGAGGTGCGAAATGCGAAATTGTGAAATGACATAACAAGTGACGGAAGGGGGAGAGGGTTTGTTAATTGAAAACAAATAAAATAAAGTTTATGGTTTTCAGTACACTGGCAGCTTTGATCAGCTATGCTGGTACATTTATGTATTTTTCATGCTCATAGTGTACTAAGCTGACTACCACACAGGATTATTCATTCAGTGATTTTTGTTTATGTTTATGGTTCTTCAGCAGATGTCCAATCAATCCTGTTTTGCATTTCTTGAATTTCTTAACTACTTAAATTTTATGGGAAACAACCTTTACAACGCAACTTTTACAACGCACTACCATTACAACGAAACTTTTACAACGCAAAAACTTTTACAACGCATACCATTACAACGCATGTTTTTACAACGCAAGTACTTTTACAACGCATGCCATTACAACGTAAGTATTGGTAAGTATATAATTATATTTAATATTTTATATGTTTTTTTTTTTTAACGTTTTCAGTTTTTGGGTAAAGTGGTATTTTTAGGGTTCAGGGTCAGTTTTCAGTTTTTGGGTAAAGGGGTATTTTTAGGGTTTAGGGTCAGTTTTCAGTTTTTGGGTAAAGGGGTATTTTTAGGGTTCAGGGTAAGTTTTCAGTTTTTGGGTAAAGGGGTATTTTTAGGGTTTAGGGTCAGTTTTCAGTTTTTGGGTAAAGGGGTATTTTTAGGGTTCAGGGTCAGTTTTCAGTTTTTGGGTAAAGGGGTATTTTTAGGGTTCAGGGTCAGTTTTCAGTTTTTGGGTACAGGGGTATTTTTAGGGTTCAGGGTCAGTTTTCAGTTTTTGGGGTACAGGGGTATTTTTAGGGTTCAGGGACAGTTTTCAGTTTTTGGGGTACAGGGGTATTTTTAGGGTTCAGGGACAGTTTTGGGTTTTTGCGGTACAGGGGTATTTTTAGGGTTCTGGGTTAATTTGGGTTTTTGGGGTACAGGTGTACAGGGTAAAAAAAATTTAAATTAATTAAATTAAATTAAATTATATTAATTACAATTAATTAAAAAAAAAATATTATATACTTACCAATACTTACGTTGTAATGGCATGCGTTGTAAAAGTACTTGCGTTGTAAAAACATGCGTTGTAATGGTATGCGTTGTAAAAGTTTTTGCGTTGTAAAAAATTCGTTGTAACGGTATGCGTTGTAAAAGTATGCGTTGTAACGTCATACATCCAAATTTTATAGCTCTGGCACTTTTGCACATAAACACAGACGTCTCTGGTGCAGCAAGTGCTTTAGTTTCACTGTCTCCTCTGTGTACATCATTAGAGTGTGAACAATTTAGGCATACTTTATGGGTTCCCATCAGTTGCACTACATGTCATAGAACCTGCTTTAGAGTTTGGCAGACTGGGTTCTCTGTCAAAAACGTAACTGAGTATCCTGTCTGCCAAACTCTCAGTCTGTTCGCCCTATTAGAGTTAGGTGAACTCTCAGCTTTCCGTCTGTGGTGCCCCCACTGGCAGCTTACTCCAATGGCCTGACGGGGTGCTGCTGTCATGATAATGATACCAGACCCCCCGCCCTATTCAGAGGGGATGGTTGAAAGCCCTTTTTATTCTGTCCACCCCATCAGGGAAAACTTGGAAGTAACAAACATAATAATTAAAATAATGACTCTGAAAAACATCTTTGGGTGTGGGATTCACTAGTTATTTGTTTTTCAAACACAAACTCCCACTTTAGGAGTTATATTTTCGAAAATCAAAAGGTTTTGCGGACAGCCATCAAAACATAGGACAGCCAACTACCAAACTTTTGGTACCTGCAGAGGAACCATAGTGCTGACAGTTCCTCTGAAGTTGCAGAGATCATCGCTGGACCAGCAAACTCAGAGACTAAGTCAGAGGATAAAATCATTGACCAGGACCACTTTATCCACCCGCTTGGGTTATCTGCCCTGAAATCGTGCCTAGGTCCCGCCAACTGTGAGCTGTGATTTCATATTGGTGCTTCACTCTTTCTTGACACTTTTTGCCTTAAATCTTAAAAATTGTGTATGTCCAGTTTCCATTATTGGATTTTAATCGTGTTGGTGTCAATTTTCTAAAAAAAACATGTTTCTCTTGTTTTAGTAATTTGGGATTTTTACAGTGTTGTGTTGTGACTTTTTAATTGTTTTGATACTGCTAAAAAGTACTTTACACAATTTTCCTTAAGTTAAGCCTGTATGCTCTGTGCCATAACTAAGAGAGGTTCAGCTCAGGTTTATTGAACTTGTGTGTTGGTCATAACAGGATTTTAGACTTATTAATTTGGAAACACTCACCTCCTCCCCTCCTAATTACCTATTTTCATACACTAATATTTTGAGAAAATGTATGTATGAGGTATTTAGATATTGGAAGCGTTGCTAAGAGAATAGAGAGCTATACGGTACTAAAGGCATAGATATAGCCAATTACCAATTGAAAAGGTGTTGGGTTCTAGAAGCAGAAGTGGAGTGCTTCTTCGTCATGTTGCAGTGTTCATTAAAAGTATGTCTTCAGCTTTTTAGATCTGGCCTTCAGTGAAGAGTTGAAAGTATACAAAAATGTTGGATGGAATGCTTGAATTAATCTAAGCCACTGATAATGACTCGGGCAGCATCCCAGTGCATCGTTATTTTGCACACCATGTCACCTAAGTTTAGACTCAACTGTATGCAAATTAGTTTTAACCCTGCTCCCAAGGGGACAGTCTATCCCTAACTGCCAATCCAGGCCCTCCTTAAAATGGGACACAAGTAATCCAGGGCCGGATTTGCTCTTGTTATGGGCTCATCTGACAGATATAGTTTGCTTCCTGTCAAAGTGTGCATGTAACCCACGTCTGGGCATAACCTTCCCACTAAGGGCGACATATGGAAGTATACAAAAGGTGATGGATGGAATGCTTGAATTAATCTCAGCCACTGGTTATCACTTAAGCTGCATCCCTGTCTATCGTTATTTTGCAAACCATGTCACCTCAGTCTGGACCCAGCTATATGCAAATAAGTACTGGCCCTGTTCAAATGGGGACAGTCAAGCCCGAACTGCTAAGCCAGGTCCTCGTGATCTGCAACACAAGCAATCCAGTACCGGTTTCGCCCTTGTTTGGGCTCATCAGCCGGGTATAGCTTGGTTCCAGTGCAATGCAAATCAGTCTTGAGCCTGCTCCAATGCAGACAGTCTAGCCCGCATGTGGGTTCTGGGCACACTGTGCTACTGGTACCAAGCTTTATCTGGTTGAAAGGCACATATCAAGGGCGAAACCTGTCCTGGACTGCTTGTTTCCAGTTCAGGGAGGACCTGGCTTTTCAGTTGGACCTGGACTGTTCCTATTGGAGCAGGGTCAAGACTGATTTGCATATAGCTGGGTCCGGCTGGAGGTGGCATGGCGTACAAAATAACAATCGACTGGCATGTGACCTTGAGTAATTACCGATGACTGAGACTAATTCAAGCATTCCATCCATCACTTTCGTATACTACAAGAAAGATTTAGCTGTTTTGCCCGACTATATATATATTTTTTTATCGTATAGAATAAACATACACAAAGGAGCTTTTGCTGAGCTCGAATCATATATTGGTCAGCTAAATTGTCATTCACATTTTGCGTCCATCCATCACAGATTACAAAATGGAGTATGGTTCAGCCCCCTTCACCCATTGGCCCACTCTGCTTTGAGTGAAGTCTATTCACACATGTTATACATCCACCTAAGATAGCTGATTTCTTTTCAGTAACAAAAGTGGGCCTAATTGTGCTTTTTAATTTAGTTTTTTTCTGTATTAACGTTAAATATTGGCTCATTTTGCCTGCACTTCGGGTGCCAATTTAGATGGGGATTTATCCTCTGTCTCCTTTGTAAAGTTGTTTAGTGTTTAAGTGTAATTGCAACATTGTAGCTGCATATGACTTTAGTGATTGGTTAGGTGGTGACTTATTCTTGTTTGCTTCAAGAATAATTATTCTAAAATGCATGGCACAAATGAAAGTATTTTGTATACAAAGCATCAATGTGTTAAACAGCCACATCAGTATTTTTTTGTTAATTTAGCATTTTTAATGGAAGCATTTGGTGACCTCCCTTAGGCGGCCACTTATTTTCTCTTTTTCATGCACATTTTTCCAATCAAATGATACAATAAATTAACCTTTGCAACCGTTTGCCAGGGATAGACCGAGTGGTTTTGCCAATTAGTGTTCCTAAATTGGAGCAGGGTTGGGGCAATGCCTAAAACAGAGACATAAGCGAAAGGAAACTCATGCAAATTATATTTGTCAGCAGGGCTTTAGAGGCACAGACTTTGCAATGACAGCTCTCTAATCAGACTCTGTCTCCTGTGCGACCAAACATTGGCGTGTTTCCTCATAGAAGCATGGGAGAAGATGTGCCAAAACACAGGAAGAGACCAGCTACGTGATTTGCTGAGAGCCTGCTGTTGTTTAAAGATGCACCCATGCTCAAGACAAGAATGACAGATGGCTATGTGCTGAAGAAGGACAGCGAGGAATTAACCAGGTAAATGAAGAGTAATTCATTCACCAGGATGACTCCCCCACGTCATTCTGTAGTGTTTGCTTGTGTGGGAGTTCTTCTTTCCTGATACTAAAATGCATTAGAAAATTGGGCTCATGCCAACTTAAACTGTGGTCACACTGTCCTCCGTCTTACATCGATGTCACAATGCATTACATGTCGATTACTCCGGTTGCTTATTGTCCTAAATGAAGAATTGTGATCTTTACACTAATAGATGGTGTTTACAGAGACATTTTCCCACACTGTATCTAACCAAGCCCATCCCAACTCAGCTATTGTCGTACATTGTATCAATTAGTATGCTCGGATTGACTGTGAGAACAATTGAAATCCAATGCAGAAGGAATCACAGATTGCATTCAGCAGCAAAATGTTTCCCCTTGATTGTTCCTTTGCGGCGTGTATCCTGACAACCATACACTCAAATTAATGTCTTCGTCTTTCTGTACCCTGGATACTGCACCATTAGAAGGCAGATCTATGCTGGATTTCATATAGAACTGTACTAAATTCCTGGTACTTATGATTTGTATGCTTTGCTGCTAAACCTACTGATGTATTCAGCCTACAAATTCTTTATATGCATTAGTGATGGGTCCAATTGGGGAGCACCAAAGTTATTTAAAACGATTCAATAACTGCCTATCCATCTCCTAGTAATATGTTAGTACCTAGCCAAAATTTCTGCAATGAGCACGAGCAATTCTTTAAAAAGAAAGTTGAGGATATTTACAGGGACTTCAATCTAATTACAAATACAAGCACCCTATGTGAGGTAAACATGCCAGAGGAATCTAATCATTCCAAGCTCCTCGATTTTCAGTTTCTTTCCACTTAGATAGAATGGGACTTGCTAAGCAAACCAAACCAAGTCCTCCGTCTGATCCCCAACTTTTCCAGGAGATTGCTAGTGTGGTGTGCCCCTCATCTCACTGAACTTTTAAACCTTATCCTAAACCCAAGTCCTTTTCAACTGAGAGGAAGAAAGCCTACATTGGGTCTCTACTTAAGAAACCTACATTGGATCCCCAAGAGGAAAAGAACTATTGTCCCATATCGTCTTCCCTTCCTTACTAACATGTTAGAAAAAAACATCAACTTTATTTTATCTGAATATCTCGACCCGAACGGGTCTTGGACGGAGCTCACATTGGCTTCAGAAAGGTGCACAGTAGCGAATCGACACTCATAGTGGTCACAGAAGAACTCAGGGACACTATGGACAATGGCTAATGGAGGCAAAGCTGCGGTGGTCCAATAGGACCTATCAGTGGCCTTAGACACTGTGAGACATTCGGTCCTGCTGTAAAGATTATCAGGGAAAGGAATTGCTTGGTAAGGTCTCAATTTGTGCATTCTTTCCTGTCAGATAGAGAGCAAAGAGTCATGTTGAGAGACTTTGTGGGTAAGTACGATGGCAGTGAGACAAGCGTCCGACTACCATCTTATCGGTATTGGGACCACCTGACAAATAGTCGGCAGCCCTACCCTGCAGATTAGGATGCGACTGCCATGAAGAGAGTCAGAAAACATCCTTTTTTCTATTTCGGCGTGTGCTGCCCGAGACTGGGACCAAAAGCGCAGGTGCCCCCTTGCAAAACCAGGTAGTTTTGTGATAGTTAATTTTGATGTCTCCACAATAGATTTTGGGCCGTTCCCTGCCACTCACCCACACAAATGAGGTACCATTTTTCTTGAGAGCCCAGGGGGAATACTGGGTGGTAGGAAATGTGCATCAGACCTGTGATCCTACAACATTTAAACACAGAAACACAGAAATGCAGGAACAATTTGATTTTTTCAGCTAAATTTGAGGTTTGAAGGGGATTCTGGCTAGGAATACTTTGGGGATCCACGCAGGTTACACCAGCCTTGCTGGGTGTGTCGAAGTATGTGGATACACGCAGATTCCAGAACTTTCCATCACAGAAATGAGAGGAAAATGTGTTTTTTTAAAACAAACTTTTAGGTTTGCAAGGGGTTTTGGGTAACAGAACCTGTTGAGAGCCACACAGGTCCCCCATCCTGGATTCCCCTGGATGTCTAGTCTTGAAAAATGTATAGGTTTGCTAGGTTTCATTAGGGTGCTGGCAGAGCTAGGGTCCAAAATCCACAACTAGGCCCATTGAGAATAAATGGTCAGTTTTCACTGGAAAAATGCAATGTGTCCATGTTGTATTTTGGGCTTTTTCCTGCTGCAAGTACTAGGCCTACCCACACAAGTGTGGTACCATTGTTATCAGAAGACTTTGGAGAACAGTGGGTGGCTCGAAGTTTAGGACTATCCGCAGATCCTAGAACTTTCCATCACAGATATTTTTTACAAAGTTTGAGGTTTACAAGGGATTATAGGTAACATAACCTACTGGGAGGCACATATGTCACCCCATACTGAATTTCCTTGGGTGACTAGTTTAAAAAAATGTATAGGTTTGCTAGGTTTGCTTAGGTGCCAGCAGAGCTATGGTCAAAAATCCAAAGCTAGGCACATTGAGACAAAGGGTCCGTTTTTACCGGAAACATTGGTGTGTCCATGTTGCGTCATGACGCGGATAATGGGCCTACCCACACAAGTGAAGTACCATTTTTATCAGGATACTTTGGTAAATGCTGGGTGGGTGTAAGTGTGTAACAACACAAAGAAACTACCGGTCTGTCAAAAATGAGGCAGAGTTAGACAAAAACACATTGGGAACTGTGTAAAAAAACACAGCCTGTTTATACATTAGGAAGGAATCCCATCAGCCCACTCAAGTGGCGGAACTTCATCATCTGGGATTAGTTGTGGATCGCACAACCAGTACAGCTGACCATATGAAGTGGAAAGCTGTTCTGGGCTGTAACACCAGTGATGGATAAAGCCACAACTTGATAGTAATTGGTGGTGTGAAAAAATTTGCAGTGCTACAAAACGTGAAGGTGCAATAATAAAATTGACTACTTATGATACCTCAAAAATGTAATATACGCTATCATAGTGCCAAACCTAAAAACAGTGTGCTGATAGTATGACAAAATAACTATCAATGTGTTAATTTACGGGTCTACATGTTTCAGCCCCTCGGTTAAATTTAAACCTAAGTCTTTCGTCAGGACCAGGATTTTAAACACTACTGCAAATATAGAAAACTGTGCAAAAATCAAATATTAACAACTCAAAATGGTTGGTGCAATACACCCTACCATACCCTGTGAAATCCAAATGCAAGGCGAGTCTCACAGGAGTCTTGAATTCATTCCTAAAAAAATGATAATACAGAATAGTGAAAAGAGTTGACTCCAGGCCCGCTGGTATCTGCCAAACAATGCCTCAAATGCTTTTAACTCTAACTCTGCCTCATTTTTGACAGACCGGTGGTTTCTTTGTGTTACGTATTGCAGGTTGGGGACAGAATACTACCTGGTCTTTAGATATTCTATCCCGTGGACCCTCTTGTAAATTCTTGGTATTTTGGGTGTAAGTTTGTGCCTGCTTGCAGATTACAGACCTTTCCATCTCAGAAATGTGAGGAAAATATAGTTTTTTGACAATGTTTGAGGATTACAAAGTATTCTGGGTAACAGAACCTGGTGAGAGCCACACAAATCCCCCCATCCTGGATTAGCCCGGGTGTATAGGCTTGATAGGTTTCCCTAGGTGCCGGTTGAGGTAGGGTCCAACTACAGCTCGGCATATTGCAAAAAAAGGGTCAGTTTTCACTGGAAAAATATGATATGTCAACTTTGAGTGTTGGGCCGTTTCATGTCGCAGGCACTAGGCCTACTCACACAAGTGAGGTAGCATTTTTTCGGGAGACTATGGGGAACACAGAATAGTAAAACCAGTGTTATTACCTATAGACTTTCTTTGCATTGCTGCCTTCCAAATGTAAGACAATTTGTAAAAAATAAGTCATTTTGAAAAATGACTTCTAATTTACATGCTTGAAGGGGTACCTACAATTGTATACTATACAACAGATTTAAACAAACAAAAAAAATATATTGCATTTTTTCAAATTACATACCACAGCAAAGTGTGATTTGTCCTCAACATTTCCTGATTCAGTATACATTTCTTTACCTGGAGGACAGCGCTTCCTACATACCACTGTCTACATGTACGTTTCAATACTGAAACAGAGAATGGGGAATTTAAATGTATTTGTCTTGCTATATGGAACTCCATACAATGCGCTATTTATATTATTCTTGCAAGCTTTGCAATCTTTAGATCTCTAGTCTCCCATCTTTTGAGCCATCCAAGTTTTCTGATGATCTCCCTGTACATGACTTCTAACTGAGCAATCTCATAATGATTTAGACATTTTGAAAGTGATAGCTGGACCAGATTTAATTATTTCGGATATACTGGAAACATTTTGGAAAATAATCTAGTGATTCAAAAACAAATCTCAATTTTTTTAGCCTTTAAAATGAATGTAGTAATTAAACACCTGTTGTTCTTATGTTGAATCACCTATCCTTCCAGTTTCACACCTCTAAGAAGCTCCTCTGTCTCTTCTATTGGCCTCTTCTCTTGGACCATCTACAACAATTATAAGCAGATATTTGGGAAATCACTCTTATTTAACCCAGGACATTTCTGTATCCATGCAATTCAATATGTTTCATTAGTGCAATCTTGTCAAACTCGAGGCCGTTTCCCATAGGGGATACTCAACTTTAAAGCATTGGGATGATGTCTGCTGGTGTGCAATAAACTATTCCCAGCCATTTCTTTACAGAATTGGGATGTCAACAAATTACCCTCTTTCAGCTGAAATTAAATATCTGTGTATGCCACCTTCTCCTAAATGATATGAGTGAATTTCAGATTTAGAGATTTCTGAATGTCTAGGACGAGTTTTATATAGCTGGTAGTTTTGTATTTTCAAGGTGATGATAGGTATGGTCAAAAGGTATTTGGGCACTCTATTCTCAAGAATGCCCAGCTGTCATCTGCATATTGGTGACATGAGGCAGCGTGTTTGAGAAGAGGTCACCAAGTGGCTTAAAGTAAAGGCCAGGCAGGGTAGCACAACCGTAGCCATCTGTCCATAGTGTCAACAAAGCCCAGGCATTATGATAAAACAGTAAGAAGGATGCTATGATCAATCTTATTCAATGCTGCAGATTGCTTAAATAACACCAATATAGATATGTTCTTTTTGTCCAGGACTTAAAGGGAATCATTTAGATCAAGGTGAGGCTTCTATAGGAAATAGGTTTTAATGACTGGTTCAACAGGCCCTACGAGCTACTACTAGTTGAAGATATCATTAAGTTGAATAGCCACCCATTTTCCAAAGAATTTTGCCAGGTATGGAAAGCTTCTGAGTGGCCTGAATTTCTCTTTGGTTTTCTTCTTCAGCAGAGGTTGAATGCGGCTGATTTGTGGAGGGCCAGGTGCAATAATACTCTGAAATTAAGCATGGAAGCAATTTAGCTAGAGAGATTTTAAAACATTTAGGTATTCCTTGGCCATGGATGGAGGGATAGGATCATAGGTGTATTGAGATAGACTGTCGAGTGATGCAGTGAAAGCTGTGCCATTTGGCTGACATGTATTTGGGAGTGAAAGCGTGTGCAAGCTTTAATTTCTTATGTTGTATCATTCTCTTTCTTGGTTGTTGTGTTTTGTCAGAAAAATAGTAGCAAATCCCTGACGCCTGGGTTGCTCAGACTGCGAAGGTATGGAAGAATGTTTTTTCAAGATGAAGTATTATTCGTTGGGATGGACTTGGTTAAGATTAGCATTGTTTAAAGAAAGTGTCTGCAGCGTTGATAGAACAATGCATTTCCATCCTTTGGTCTTGAGTACTGTAATGATTTGCCTTTGCAAATTACATCGGCAAGAGCGCCAATGGGTATTTTTCTTGGTTTTTTCAATTTGGTGACATGAGGGACAATTATGCCCAATATATAAGAAAGATTAAGTTTGTACTGTTAAATGATTAAGACGAAATCTGTGCTTGGAGCCTATGAAACATTTGATGAATGTCTTTGCAAGCTCTTCACATTTTCTTATTTCTCTAAGGTTTTCCAGGCTTTGTGGGTTAGCAGTTAAGAAACAGAGGAATACATTGGAGAAGAACGTGAACTTGAACAGGGTACACAAGTTCATGTCCTTTAAGGAGATGAACATTGTTGTGCAAGTTTGTATGAGTAGAGTGCAACCATATTGTTGATTTTTTTAATACATTTCAGAAGGCTGTTCTGAGTAGCTAGAGTCTTTGAGGCCAATTCACAAAGGTAAACTGAGACGAAAGTCTTACTTTCCAACTTTCGGTATTCACAGAAGGGCATTTACGAGTAGTAAAGTAAGACTTTTGTCTCAGTTTAACTTAAGTTTTGTTCTCAGTTAGACTTAAGACCAAAACCTAAGTTAAACTGACACAAAAGTCTAACTTTACGACTCATACATGTCCTTTGTGAATCCCGAAAGTCATAAAGTTAGACTTTAGTCTCAGTTTACCTTTGTAAATGGGGCCCTTTGTCTTTCCCCGTAGGCTATATTTGGGTTTTTTTTAATGGGGAAAATGTCAAGGAAAACAGTTGTCCAGCATCCATAACATTTGTGAAGAATAAGGGGTAATCATGTGGCCCCAGATTTCATGTGGCGATGGGTGTCTGCAATGAATGGTTCAGAATGGTTGGTGCTTCAAGCAATTCGAAGTGTTTTTTGGGTCTAAGAAGATTATTTTAGAGGTAATATTTACAGAGTCAGTCAGCTAGGTAGAGCATTGATAAGGCTTGCCTTGGGGGGAACTGGGTGTGAAAATAACTGCCCCTTTTTAGTTGTTGGACCCAGTTTCCCTCACGCTCAATTAGTTAACTAGCACGATGCCATTGGGGGCACCCCAACAGTGTCCCAAAGTATTTTAAATTTGCACCAACATTTGTCTGCCCATAGTGATACTGTGTTCTTTTAGGAGCATTGAGTCCCCATAGTGATATCATGCTTCCCCAAGAGTCTCAAAAACACTTTAATTTGTGTTTAACCAGCACTTTTGTGGGACTCATATGCCTGCTAAATTAAATCTGCTCCTGTCCGTATGATTAATCCTTAAGCATTTCAGCCCCACAACAAAGCACCTTAATAGCACCTTAAGAATCACCTTAATCTGCGGTTAATTTGCATTCTTGCTAGTCAAAGCACAGTGCAGTGCATGAGTAACACGATGGCTCATTAGGATCACACTGCATGTATAGCGCCAAGTAAATATCCCTATTGTCTTTTAGTAATTCAGCTACAGTGCTTAATGGTGCACGACTGGCAACAGTAACGTTTTTAATATAAGAGTAATTTTAGCCAAACTTGTCTTTTTAATGTGAAGTGTTTTGTGATGCATTACTGTAATGATTTTTAATAATTGGATAATTTTCAAAAACATCTATCTATCTATCTATGGCGTGGTTGGCCAAAACCAAGCTGACCATATTCACAAGTAAGGACGCTTCTCCCACCATGTTGCAAATGTTGATTCACAGTGCTCAGTGCCTGGGTGTTTTTTTTTTATTAATTTCTCTCAGGTTTGTTCCGTTAGTGACGGTCAGGTTAAAAAAAGCCTTTAAACCTTCAACCTTAAAAGGGCAAACAGTGTGAACTTCTTCCTCTGACAGCCCCTACTCTATCCGGCTGTAGGAGTAAAGTATTGTGTAGATGGAATGAATAGAGGCTTTGTCATCAGAACCTTCACACTCTGGCCTAACTCTAAACGAGGCGGCCAGATTGTCAGTTTGCGGACAGGTCACTTCATTGCATTTGCGATGGGGGCCTCATCAACCAAACTCTAAATCAGACCCTTAGTTTAAAACACATGTTCCTAAATAAAGTGAGGACAAAACTTAAATAACACATTCCAATATATTTAATATATGATTTATGTACCATTACTTGCTTTTGCATAATGAACCAAGTTCTCCACTTCATGCAGAAATCAAATTAGCATTGGAAGAAATATGCACAACCTTTTGTTCACCAAGGCTTATATTATCTCCCACCCCATAGAGATTATGTTAAGGAATGTTGCCCTGCCAGTCTTGGGTTAAGGTTATATTGATACTCAAAACTTCAACTTTTGAACTCATTGTCCAACGCAAAATTACAAACAGAGATAATGCACTGAGCATTTCAAACCTGCTTCATCCTAAAAAAAGATCAATCTGCTGACACACGCATGTTGCCATAACATTGACAGAAAACACGTATAGCACGCGCTGCAACTTAAAATTATTGTTAGTGTGCAAATTCTGCATAGATGTGGTGGCACAAATTATTTCACTTCCGAGAGGATTATGGGAATAGGCAGAATCAGCCACATGTCTTACATGTGTTTCTGAGAGGCTATCCAGTCTGTATCAGAGAAAACAATTACAGGTCCATTCTCTAAGAGATCCCCAGTGCAAGAGTCCACTCAGGTGATGTGTTAGCCTCTCTGGCCCATGGAAGGCTGCACAACTGGGGTGCAATTGGGCAATTTACTTAAAAAAACACAGTGTGGAGGGTCAAGGGGAAAATATTTAATGACCTGTCTGCTCAAACCCCTATTTACCAGATACTGAACACACAAAAGGAGCAGACCAGGTCTGTGAATGGTGTATGGCTATACCAGTAACTGTGACACATTTGGCTGTCCGTGTAGGCTAATGTTGCTGTAAAATGCGATTCAACACATAATGTTGTTGAACACACACGCTAGAACAATTCTCATCAGCCCACCTTTATGGTGGAGTATTCGTCATGTGAGAATTGTTGATCATTCCATATCGCAACTGACCATATAGTGCCAGTGCGAGAATGGATATCAGATCTAGCCATGATGTTCATCCTAGACTGATGTAATTAATGTGCAGTGCTCAAAATAATAGTGACAATTAAAATCGGCTACCTAGATTCTGAGAAACCGAAGCACGATTAAAGAATGCGCCATTACCTCGCGGTTTCTGCTTACTGCGCATGCGCTAGGGAACAGTGCTTGCCTCGCGTATATGCGCTTTTTCTGCCTCAGTACATCGCACATTATCCAATTACCGGCAACTATAAATGAAAGGAAGGGCGGTATCATAGCCACCTCCACTTCCGCTTGGTTTCAAATCCGGGGTACCGACGGACAGGTGAGCTACTTATGGCTTTCTCTATATGTTTTCTCCATACCAGCCATTGCCTGTTAAGGTAATAGATCAATATTTTCGCTAAGATGAGAGTACTAGTAGGCTCTCAACTCTATATTTTTATTTTCTTGTTGGAACTCCGTTGTTCCAAGTCCCCATGCATTTAAGTAATCTGTTGCCTCTGGGTAAGCTATCTGTGGGCTTTTATCCCTGCCTTTACGTTGGGGCTTTCATTAAAGGTCTCCCCATTAACCATCTAAATGAGAATATGCTTAGAAGGAACATTTAGGTGTTTACACTGCGGCATTTGACAGGAGGCAGGTTGTAGCATGTGGGATTTCAACATGGCTTTTGGTCTAATGGTTGGATGTCTGTCACACTTCAGTTAGGTTACTTGTGTAGAGTAATTGGTTTGGGCACTTTACAGTCATGTACTGACAGTGTCTTTTTTTCTAAATTTTTTCTACACTACAGAGCGGGACCTCATACTCCCGAGCGGTCGCCGGGTGAGGTGAGGTCTTCACCCACACAAAGCTGGGTGAGTATCACCATGAGGAAATGCCTCTAGGTGATGTAGCTAATATGCTTTTCCAAGATGCAGAATGCAAATTATTCCTGCAGGTGTTAATGACTATGCGGTTATTTGTGTATTCATGCGGCTGTGTGCTTGTGATTTGGTGTTGTTGTGAGTAATAAGACCCTTTGTCTTTATATTAGGAAGAAGATATACTTCCCTCCCTCCAGTGGGCATATTAAGCGTTCAAGATCCCTGGTAGATATGTACCTTTTCTTAAGTACATTTACTGATGTTTTCATTCAAACATATCACTTATATCTGCAGTAGCTATTTCATGTCTTAAAGGTCCTGAAGAAAGCTGGGGCACCATCCCATTAGGCTGAAACATGTCGACCGTACTGCACAGCGCCACAGGGTAATCTAATTACTCGGCGTGTTTTTAATCCTTGACACTCAGATTTCTGTTTCAATGCTTCTCAGAATCTAGGTAGCCGATTTTAATTGTCACTATTATTTTGAGCACTGCACATTAATTACATCAGTCTAGGATGAACATCATGGCTAGATCTGATATCCATTCCTGCAATTGGGCAAGCCAAATTATTTCCTGTGGATGACCTTGTGATGGATAAAATAGAAAAAAAGATCATCTCCAGAAATGTACACTATTATGTCCATTTAAGATGCCTTTATCCCTCATTCCTCATACCTCAGTTCACTTTGGGCCAGATGTACAAAAAAGTCAGTTTGTGATTTCCTAATTGCAAAGTTTTGCAATTTGGAAATCGCAAACAGCTTCTGAGACACATTTTCTGATACCCAATGGGTCGCAAATAGACCTACCTCATTAATATTCATGAGGTAGGTCTCACTTTTCGACCCATTGGAAATGGCCTGCACTCATAGGGATGGTGGCCTGCTGGGGACAGCAGACCACCATGTCTGTGATTGCTTTTTAAATAAAGTTTTTTTGTTTGTAATGCAGCCCATTTTCCTTCCAGAAAAACGGAATGCATTTCAAAAATAAAAATGAAAAGCTAAATATTATTTTTTTAAGAGCAGGCATTGTCCCTGGGACCACTGCCTGCTCTTAAAAATGATGGTGCCCACATTCACTAAGGGAAAGGGGTCTCCAAAGGACCCCTTCCTGTTTGCGAATGGGTAATCACCAACTTGAAGTTTGTGGTAACTGTGAATGTTTTGAGAACGCATTCCCAGTTGCAAAACATTCCTACATACCAGTGCGACTCGCTATTAGGAAGGGATACCCTTAACACGCCTTAACACGCCCCTTCCTAATAGCGACTTGCAAACCCTATTTTGTGAGTTGGTAACAGGTTACCGACTCACAAAATAGTGTTGGTACATGCCAAAAAGCATTTTACCGGGCAGTTCGCGAGCAGTAAAATGCTTCGTACATGTGGTCCTTTGTCATCACTCACTCCTCTTTCCTCATACCTCCTCCTCATTCCTCCCTCCACTAGTGATGTATGAAAGCGCTGATGATGTTAGTTTCCAAAAATTAGACAAGCATCCAATGGTGAAATTACATATTTAAACAAGGAACTTCGACCTGCTTTAAGACATGTCTTTGTGTTCAGTGATTTCAACACAAGCATTTACAAAACAGACACAAATTATTTTTCAAATAGCATACATTTATCGGATTAGAGTGCAGCCAACTGTAAAACATATGCGGCAGACTGAGAGGATATGGGCATGGGATATTCCATATATTCACAGTTTGTTTGCAAGCTATATATGGTTGTTACTGCTGTATGAATACTCAATTTCATACAATTGTTTGGTGTGTCACATTGCTCACAGATTATTATTGCTGTCTTAAAATGTTCACCATCGCTGTCATCATTTTGTTAGGTGACAACAAAGGGGAGTTTTACTGATTCAATGAATATATTCAGAAGACAGGAAATATTTCATACATTGGGCAGGAGACAGCTGGGCAATAGACATCTTTTGATTCAACTGAAGCTATTTTTTTCATGATGTTAATTGATGTGCTATTTCAAAACTAATGTATAGATTTTCCTAAATGCAAGATGAGATATGCAACTAAATATAAGTTAAGAAAGGGTCAACATCTGCTGGGGACCTGAACTTCACATGCAATGTAGAGGAGTTGGGTGGGAGCTGTGCAAGAACCGGTAATGGCGAGAGCTGATTTCACAAAACAGGTGGGACTGAAAAGATCTATGAGGAATCACCTGGATGTGTGGAGAGTGGTTCTTGATGACTTCAATGGAAAGTCCATGGTGCTCGACCAGGAGGTGAAACAGTTACAGTGTGGCACTGGTGGCGCCCAGTTCAACAGTCTTTTTTGGCATCCCCCCATGATCTACTTCTACTCCAGGGTTCTACAAAGTCGGTCCTGGAGTGTCGGATCCACGGCAGATTTGTAACATAACTACATTTTTCCAAATGATTATATGCTAAAAATCTTGCACGTATACAGCCCTCCAGGACCGACTTTGGAGAAACATGTTCTACACTAATTCCCTCACTACCACATTTGAGCAGTAACCCTCATCTGGCCATAGTCCCTCTCTGACATACATTCCATTTTTTATAGCACTATTCAAAGTTCCTCGCACTCAGTTCTGTGATCTGCATGGTACACATTCTTTGCAGCAGGCACATTAACCATCTGCACTACTTTATGATGATGTATGTGTTAGATTTTAAATAAAGCCACTTTTTGGGGGGGAAATGCAGCCTGTTTTTCTTAAAGGAAAACGGAATGTGTTTCAAAAAGAAAAAATAGAGGGGCGGATTTACAAGCCCCTTGCCCCACTTTTGCATCACTTTTCCCATGTTAAAAGTGACACAAAAGTGGTGCAAGGGACTTGTAAATAAGCCCCAAAGTGTTTATGTTTCATTTTTAGGTCGAGCCTAGGCAGCACATGTGCTGCTCTGCGAGCCAAGCTGAATTAGAGTATGGAATTGAAGCCCCGGCCACTCTCCGCCCATATTTGTCATTGGCTTTTGTCATTGTCCTTCATAAATGGCTGGCTTCTGATTCGTTAATAGGCTTGTCAGTCCCTCCATTGTACCTAATTGTCTTCATTTTTAACCTCTCATGAGGACTGGTTCGTTTACTTTGGTTGTTACACGGTGCGTCTTATTTTAGTCTGTAAGCACTATTTTCTTTAATGAGTTTCTGCTACTGCAGGCACCACATGCTTTCCTGCAACATTCAGCGCGTCAGTGAGCTCCACATAGATTAAACAAAACTCACAGCGTTGCTGAGTAAAAGAAGGTGCTTTAGCGGGGAACCCGCACAGCACTAAACAAGATGGCCGCCTAGCCCCGGACTCTACATTGCAGCGGGAATGCTGCAGTGATTTCGAGGCTTCATATTCTTTTTTAATTAAAGAAACTAAGTGTTTCCTGAGTCAGAAGTGTTCCTGAGTGGAACTGTTTGCATACTAAGGCTTTTCTTCATTTTTACAGGTGAAAACACCGTGAAACTGCTGCAGCTTCTCTATGGTCGACATTTTGATTATTTTTGAGAAGTTATCTTTTCACTTCTCCTCAGGTGCAATGCTTTTTTCTTAACTTTTGTCAAAATATTCTACAGTACCTGCTATTTTATGCCTGACCAGTCTTTTTCTGGCTTAAAGGAGGACTAATTATTTTTATACATAACCAGACTGCGCAGTTGAATTCTGGAGTTTCTCTTCATATGCTGTGGGGTTTTGCTTACTCCAATGCAATTGCTCCTCCCTTTTGCTTTATGGGTAGGAGTGAGAAGCTAATACTTGCAAATAAGAGATTCACTGCTCATACTCCTGTGTCTGACTCTCCACCTATTGATTCTGCTCTTCAAGAAAATAATGGTATGGCGCAGTCTTGGTCTTCAAGGTTGACGATCCAGCCACCATCCTCAACAAAAACACAGAATCCAGCCTCTGCCAACAAACACCTTAAACAGGACCCTCCCTCTCCACCAATGTCTGTTTATCCGGTATCTCTGGATATTGTCTTAGAGGAAATTTGCGCTTTGCGCCCATTTATTGAAGAAACAAATTCCCGCTTGCAAGCTATATATACAAAATGGTCACCTCTGAAATCTCGCATTACCATAATGGAGCAATAAGTTGATGACCTACAAAATGTATCCACTAAATTGGTTACCTTAGAGAGGGAGGTCCTTCGTTAAGGAAATCAGCGGAGGTCCTTGAAAATCAAAATAGGCGCAATAATCTTCACTTGTACGGTCTTCCTGAAGGTTTGGAGGGTGATGATCCCGTCCACTTTTCAACAAGTTTCTTACAAAGCATCTTGATCTTCCTGCATCTATGAATTTGAATATCCAACGAGCTCACAGGCTGGGTCCTCACTTGTGTTCGACATCTGCTCCTTCCAAGCCACGAGGGGGGATTTTTCAATTTTTGAAATTTACAGACTTGCTACTAGTTTTAAATGCAGTCAAACATAAAAAAACAGCTTGTTTGGTCAGGCTCTAAATTGTTTTTCTCCCAGGATGTTTCTCCATCAACAGCTAAACGACAGAAAAGATTCCTTGACCTCTACGTTCATTTGGAGCAAGATATTGATTATTTCACCCGTGTTTATTCAAGGTTACTTTCCAGAATAATACTTCTACTTTTGCTGACCCGGCAGAACTGAGGAAATTTATTCACTTACACTGATGGAAATCTCTGGTCCTCTTTCTTCTATGTCCTCCATGCCTTGACTTTCTTATCTTTCATTACATGATTTGGTTTGATTTGCCTTACCTAATACTTTCTTTCTTTACAGGTTTTTGTTAATAAGTGTTATCTAACATGCAGTTCTAAATTCTCATTTGTATCTTCTGTCCCTCTATATCTCTGCAGGTTTTTATTTTCTTTGACTCATCTCTTTATCTGTTTCCTATTTGTTATATATGATCCCCGCTGTGTTGCTTCCTACCTGGTTGGCCGAGCCATCTTCTACCTTGTGTCGCCACTCCTCATATTTTTCTCTTGTATTCCCTTAGAAGGTATGTATTTCAGCCATTAATCCTTTTTATTTCCTCATTTGCATTCTTATTTGGTACTATTGGATGTCATGTACCGTCTTCTCTTACTTTCTCTCCTATTACTATCTTCTTTTTCCCTTCTTTTCTTTTTCTCCTCTTCTTCTCCAAAACTCTCTCCTTTTCTCTACTGTTTCATTTACTTATGGCTTTTATGGTTGATTGTGTTATTCAATATACTTATCAATGTAGCATTGTAGTTGGTTCTCTTGTTGTATATATATATATATATATATATATATATATATATATATATATATATATATATATATATATTACGTATTCTCTCACATTTAGAGTTGTTACATTTAGCTTTCTATAATCCTGCTTTAGCTTTATTTCAAGAAACTCATTTGTCGGAGGCTGAGGCTCCTAAACGTAAACGCAATTGGGTTGGTTCAGTTCTTGTTTCTCCTACCACTGCAAAGAAAAATGGATTTTAGTTAAATTACTTAATAATGATAATATTTCTTTAACCGTCTTCAATATTTATGGCCCAACTCAACCAGATTATTCCTTCTATTCCTTCTGACCTACTATTACAAACAAATGTTTGCAGCACAAAGATGATTTTTTATCCTAGGGGGAGATTGCAATCAGATCATAGATCCCTTTATTGACCGTAAGTCTCAGGTATGTTTTGTCCCTCACAAAAATCACAAACAATTTCACAGCACCATTACACAGATACATCTTGTAGATGCTTGGAGATTATGTAACCCTGATCAAACAGAATTTTCTTTTTCTCCCCTCCACATGGCTCCCTAACCCAATTAGATTACCTTTTTCTATCTAAACCTTTGGCTAAAAATCGTTTCTCTTCTTCAATCAAACCTATTTTGATCTCCGACCATGCCCCGGTAATCGCTGATTTTGATCTGCTCCCTTCACAATCCAAGTACTCCAGATGGAGGTTTAATAACTTTCTTTTACAAGATCCAGTCTTTTCTTCCTCCTTCACCTCTTTTGCTGAGGAATTCTTCTCTTTCAATGAAGGTCCAGCCGTTTCTTCTGCCTCAGTATGGGACGCCTTTAAAGCTGCTGCTCGCGGTTTCATCATAGACTTTGTCTCTAGGAAAAAGAAGTATGTTCTTTCTCAACATAAAATCTTACTTGATAATATCAAACACTTGGAGCATCAATTCTATACCTCCTCATCGGATTCCACTTTGCAGGAACTTTTTCGTGCAAAACTGGATTTTAATAAGATTTCTACTGACAATGCTTCTCCTATTCTTCTTCGTAGTAGCGCCCGATACTATAAAGGCCATAATAAGGTGGTTTCTCTTCTAGCTAATTACCTCAAATCTAGAAAAGAAAGAACTCTGATATATTCTATTCAGTGAGAGGATGGGAAACCTCTTTTTAAAAACCATGACATTTTGGATGAATTTGCCTCCTTTTACGAAACCTTATACACTCCGGAATCTCCAGCACCATCCCCTCTTATCGACTCGTAGCTCAACAATGTTCCTCCCTCTTCATCTTCAGGTCTTGACTTCGACTCCTTAGATTCAGATATATCGATCCAAGAGATTACTACTTCCCTAAACTCATTAAAGAAAAACAAATCCCCTGGCCCAGATGGTTTTTCCATCGAATTGTATCTACCTTTATCTAATATCTTACTACCAAAAATCTTTAATCTTTTTCAGTACTTTTACACTACTGGTGCATCAAGTGGTACTTTCCTAGAGGCTTCTATTTGTTTTACTCCTAAAGAGGGTAAAGATCCAAAATTCTGCAAAAACTACCGTCCTATTTCTTTGATAAATATAGATTATAAAATCTTTGCTAAAATTTTAGAATCATGCCTTGAATCACTCCTACCTCATTTAATTGGTAAAGAACAGTGTGGTTTCATCAAGGGTAGACAAACATCTGAAAATTCCAGATTCTTCTTTAATGTTCTAAACAAAGCATATATTCTGACCTATCCCTTAGCTGCAATATCTATTGATGTGGAAAAGGCTTTTGATAGTGGTGATTAGTCTTTTTTATTTAAGTCATTACGTCAGCATGGTTTTGGGCCTAAAATCATTTCCTTAGTTTCATTACTTCATTAATCGTGTGAATGGTCTTATTTCAAAATGCTTTTCCCTTCATCGTGGTGTTCGACAGGGTTGTCCTCTCTCTCCTCTTCTTTTTATCTTATCTCTGGAACCCTTTTTGTCCCATATTCGTCACAACACTTTTATTTCTGGGTTTCTATATGGAAACCATCATTTGAAGCTCTCTGCTTATGCGGACAATATTTATCTTTTTATATCCAATCCGCAATCTTCTCTTTCCCCTTTATTATGAGAAACTTCTAATTTCTCGGTGGTATCAGGTTACAAAATTAACTCTGATAAAACAGAAATTCGTCCTATAACTAAATTTTGCTCTAAACGTCATTTTGACCTAACGGGATTTTGAGGAATGCTTCAAAAATTAAATAACTTGGTGTATGGTTTACTAATTCCATTCCAGACTTGATCACAGTAAATTTGAAAGAAATCCTGGATCGGATTTCTAAACTACTGTCTTTCTGGAACCCTCTTTTTCTTTCCTAGTGGGGGTATCTTGACTCTATTCAGATGATGGTCACCCCTATTGTATTATATGTTCTTTCAATGCTCCCAGTTCATATCCCCTCTTTATTTAAAAAAGCTGGATTCCCTTTTTTCTAAGTTCCAATGGAATAGTAAAAAATCTAGAATTTCTTTATCTCATCTCAGGAAATTGAAATTTACTGGAGGTGTGAATTTTCCACACTTTAGATTATATCATAAGGCCTATTGTCTTAGGCTTCTTATTGGCTTCATACTGATATCTCCTCTCTTTCTCCTTTATGGATCACTATTGAACACTGCCTTCTCTCCCCTTTTTCTTTTTCAGAGATCCTCGCTTTTACTGCCAAAACGAGTCTCACATCTCTCCCGCTGTTTAAACACACTTGCTCATTACTTAGACCCCATTTACGATTAAAGGTAATCTCAAGGAATGCATTCTTACGTTCTCCCCTTTGGCACAATCGCTTTCTTACCATTAACAATAGACCTTTATTTTGGAGTGCTTGGAGATCTAAAGGTATCATTTGGATCCATGATATCTTTGATGGTATTTCTCCTTGTCCTTTTCCCCAGTTTCAAACCACTTTTCAATGTCCTCATTCGTTTCTACATAAATTTCTATTATTAATGGAAATCATCTCAGAAATTTTTTATTCTCTACCCCCTGAAGATTCCCTGCACACGCAAGATCCACTTATAAAAATGTTGTCGTTTCTTCCCAAGGTCTCTCTTATCTATAAATTCTTCAACTCTGCAGATCCAGAACAAGCCAAATCGAAAGTAGAACTTGTGTGGGAGGCGGATCTGCGTTGTGAATGGAGCACTGATTTTTGGAACAGAATCCGGATCAGATCTTTAAAAATCTCCAGATCCGCATCCACTACTCAATCTGCGTTTTTTATGTATCATAGATTGTTTTTTCTCCTATCTCCATTGCTACTTTTACATGCTCTAATAATACAACTTGCTGGTTCTGTGACCATCCATTAGCTGACTTATATCACCTCCCTTTTTCTTGCCCTCACGTAGCCTCATTTTGGTCACAAATTTGGTCTAAGGTCTAGACTTTTTTTAATCTCCATACTCCCATATCAAATATCATTCTCTTTATAGGTAGTTTATCAGAATCACTTGGATTGCTGTCTCATGAGCGGGGATCTTTGACCATATGTTAGCTTTAGCCTTTCAGCAGATTACACTAATTGGGAAATGCTCAAATGAACTGTCAGTTAAATCCTGGTTGAACAACTTATGCCACTACCATAGGTTGGATACTGCCTTCGCATCCTGCCATAATCCACAGGGAAATAGAGATATATTTTGGTTACCACTAACTGTTTACTTAAATCAAATCTCCAATGTTCAGATATCCCGTAATTGTTCTGAAAATTTCAAGCCTCCATGATTTTTCTGCTCTATGTCTATGCCTTTCTTTCTCTTCGCTTTTTCTAAAATGCTTTATTATTGTAATTCTATTTGGACATATCAACCTACATTCCATTTGCTCTGATATATTTATAGTTATTTGATCCTCAGTTGTGGAATATATTTCATCTCTCCCTTCTTTTTCCCTCCCTCACCCTAAATAAATCCTAAAATTTTGTAAAAGGCTTTCTGTAGCAATTCAAGAAAATCACTTTGCCAAATGTTGCTGAAGCAGAAATTAACAGGCAGGCAGTTGTAGATTGAAAATCCTTTATTGACAGAAGATCCCAGCCATACATGTGTTGTATCTAAGCATGATGTCACAAGCCATTACTGGCGCGTGACATCACGAGTCTTCTTGCTCTCCTGCGCGAGAGCACCTTTGTTGTTCCACTCACCCCATTGGTTCCCCCACATTCTACATTCTATTCCCCAGGTTCCCTGGTGACTCCAACGGTTCCAACGATCATTAGAACCGGGAGACTTCACCACACTGATGTACTGGGGCTGTTTTAAGGAAATAAATCTTATTTACCCACTATACCGCGTCATCTTCGTTTCTACAAGTGGCGACGAGCGGTTTCCACGGCAGCCCCACTGTGGTATTATTCTTCATTTCACGGCCGGACCTGTCATTCGGGAAGCAGTTGGCAGCAACCTTCAAACTGTGGCGTTTCTTCTGACACACGGCCGGTCCTGCCATTCGGGAAGCAGTTGGCAGCAACCTTCAATCTGCGGCGTTTCTTCTGACACACGGTGAGATCGGGACTGTCTGCGCGCCGTTTATGAGCTAGTTGTCATTCTGGAGTCCTATGCTGGGCGTCTCTTGGCTCACTTTGTACACCGCCGTGAATCGCTAACGTGCTTAAGGTTGTTTCTGTCCTGCAGCAGCTTCGAGGGTTGAGCATCCCTCATGATGACTGTGACATTTTCGGTGTGTGACATTCTATAACCTGCTGTACAGTTCACGCCACGAGCAGCGCTCGGTTGAGCCTTTCATCCTGTCAGCTGATTTCCCGCCCTCATCGCGTATTGAAGCTTACGCTTGATGTCACTGAAACACATACGCTCGATGTGCAACGTCTGACGGCCATTTTGAAATACCCTCCTTCAGACTGCCAATTCACTCGACTTTTCAGTGCGTTTTCACCTTCAGCGATGCGCACGCTATGAGTACTGTTTTTTTATTGTCTCCTTCCAAGTGTCAATTTCGATCTGGCAGTGAAATCCACAATATCCAACACAGTTACCAAACATCCTGAACTATTCATGAGTTTAGGGCATTTATAGTGTTGGCTTATTGAAACTTTAGGGCTTTGACCCTTAATAAATGTTGGGACATCCTGGATTACACAGTGAATCTATTCAATAGCGTGCAGCTCATCAAGCTCTAATCTTACCTCGAACCACAGTGTAAGAATGTGTGCCCTAAACTCGTTGAATCTTTCTCAGACACAACCATTTCTTCCACTTAAGGGTGAACCTTGCATGCCATGGAAGGAATGGAAGGAATATTTTTGCAATTACATTGAAACTGTGGAAGATGAGGATTTCACAGCAGAAAAGAAGAAGAAAGTGTTATTATATTGCCTTGGTCCTGGTGGTCTAAAGACTTACAACCAGATTGAGAAGAAAGTGAGAGAGGGTGGTGATGTTTTTCAACATGCCTTAGATGACTTAGATGCACATTTCTCACCTATTGTATGTGTTGCTGTTGACCGTTACAAATTTTCAAGAAGAAAACAGGGTAAAAATGAAAGCATTGACAAGTATGTTTCCGCTTTAAATGCTTTAGCCCTAACATGCAGATTTGGGCAATTACAAGAGGAGTTCATTCGTGATCAAATTATAATGCACGCCAGTAATCCAAACATTCAGGATAAGCTTTGGGTTAATGGAGAGTCA
Source organism: Lissotriton helveticus (assembly GCF_964261635.1). Lineage (NCBI taxonomy): Eukaryota > Metazoa > Chordata > Amphibia > Caudata > Salamandridae > Lissotriton > Lissotriton helveticus. Next base: position 1,543,782,507 of record NC_136068.1, on the reverse strand, counting down.
CCTTTAAAAGAGGTTGTCGCCTTGGTAAAAAAGGCAGAACTTACAGGCAGGTGTGCCAAAGCTGTTAGACTAACCAAATATTGTGAAAGCGGTCAAATCTAGTGCTAGAAAATTAAGATCAAAAGAGAGTGCCCGCTTAAGTTCAACTGATGGTGACAAGAAAAAAGAAGTTAACAAAAATATTCTTAATGATGATAAGGGAGTCAGGGTAATATACAATGATAATAAGGAACGCAAATGTTATCGCTGTGGTTCCCCTTCTCATCTAGCGGATTTCAAAAAGTGCCCAGCTAGGTATCAAAAGTGTACGTCGTGTGGTCTGACAGGGCATATTGCCAAAGCTTGCAACAGGAAACTGGTCAGACAGAGCAAGCCTGTCAGACACATCCAAAGTCAATACGACTCCAGGTCTGAAGAATCTGATGACTCGGATTCTGATGTAGTTAACTACGTATTTACAATTGAATATGACATTTTAGAACTTTCTCCCACCAAGATCAAGAAACCCATCTTTGAAATCATAATGGGTGGTATACCCATAATTGCAGACTCCAGCTCCCCTTTCACAATTGTAAATGAAAATGTATAGAAGCAGCATTTTGTTAGCAAAATTGGTACTTCACTTGATAAGTCAAGAGTCATTGCTAAAAGCTACACGGGGAATGACATAGAATTCTTAGGTACTCGTGATCTATAGTTTGAATTTAAAAATAGGAAAGCTTTCTGTAAGCTTTTCGTGGCTAAAAAAGGACGTTCGATCTTGGGATGGAATGATCAAGCTGATCTTAAGATCATTCTCAATCCCAACAGTGAAGACCCTGTTATGTCTGTTGAGGATGTCAACATGTACAATAAAACCCTTGTCAATGACTACCCTGATGTGTTCACAGGTAAGGTGGGTTTACTAAACAGTTTCGAGCATAAAATTGAGTTAAAAGAAAATGCTTCCCCATGTGTTCACAAGGTCAGACATCTACCCGTTTCAGTCAGAGATGAAGTTCACGCTGAACTCAACAGACTGGTCTCTGATGGTATAATTGAAAAAGTTGAATCCGCAGAGTGGATTTCTCCCTTGGTGGTGGTTAAACGCCCCAACGGAAAAATAAGACTCTGCATTGACCTCAGAGATCTCAATAAAAATATCATTGTGGATCAATACACCTTGCCCCGCATATGTGAAATTTTCAATGCAGCGAAAGATATGAATGTATTCTCAATTTTGGATTTGAAATCTGCATACCATCAGGTACCTTTACATGTGGATAGCAGAAAATATACAACGTTTATAACACCATTTGGTTGTTATCGTTTCACAAGAGTACCGTTTGGGTTGGCCTCCGCTGCAGCACTATTTCAAAGAATTATGACATCCCTCTTTGAAGGCACTGTTGGGGTAAGGTTCTTCCAGGACAATATCCTTGTTATGGGTGGCAATCAAATGGAACATGATGCACGCTTAAGGCAGGTGTTTGAAATTTTGAAAATTCATTGTTTGACTGTGGAATTAGATAAATGTAAATTTTCGCAGAATAAGTTATTTATCTGGGTCACACCATCAGTCACGAAGGCATTAAACCCAAGCAAGGATTGGTTGATGCCATTCTTAAAGCTACCCCCCCTACCAACAAGAATGATGTGAGAGCTTTTCTTGATTTAACCGAGTTTTATTCTAAATTCATTTGCAATTTTTCTGAAAAAACGTACAGTATAAGACAATTGCTAAAATGCAAAGTCAAGTTTGAGTGGTCCACAGTTTGTCAAGAGGCTTTTGAGCGCATCAAAATGGATATTGCTAATGCCCCCTTCCTGAAAGGTTTCGACCAAAATGCTCAGATTTATATCACAACAGACGCCAGCAACAAGGGTCTTGGTGCTGTCCTGTCACAAAAAAATTCTGAGAACCATGAATGGGTTGTGGCCTTTGCTTCGCGTTCACTTACTCCAGCGGAGGAAAGATATTCTGTAATCGAGCGTGAAATGCTTGCTTGTGCGTGGGCTCTAAACTATTACAGAGTGTACATATGGGGGTATAACATTCATTTGCGCACAGACCACAAACCATTAATTAAAATTCTGTCTGCTTCAGGTCTACAAAATGCCTCCCCCAGACTCAGTAAGATGTCAGTCAAGTTACTAGACTACAATTACTCTGTGGAATACTGGCCTGGGGTTAAAAACAAAGTTGCTGATTTTTTAAGCAGGTTTCCCTTACCCAATGAAGGGACAACAGAGGAGCAACTTGATCTTGAGAAAGTTGCTTTACTATTCAACACGGATATGGATGGCATCACAAGTTCTGAATGGAAAGAAAATATGCTAAAAGACTCAAATCTACAAATGATTTGCAGATACATCAAGAAAGGTTGGCCTGAGAAAAGACTTCTGGATGAAGTAATGAGAACTTTCTGGGAGATAAGGAATGAACTGAGTGTAAAACGAAATGTTCTATACAGAATTGGCAAAGCTGTTCCTCCCAACACACTCAGAAGCAAAATTTTAAGTTTATGCCACATTGGTCATCTGGGTATCTCCAAAACCAAGCAGAGAGTCAGAAACAGCTACTGGTGGCCCGGTATTGACAAACAGATTGAGGTCATGATAAGAGACTGCATAAGTTGCAATGATTCAGATAAGAGCCTCAAAACTGCTAAGGTTCCTCTATCCCCACTACCATCTCCAAGCATGCCTTGGGAAAGAATTGGTCTGGACATAACCGGTCCCATTGAAGGTCATGATGGGGAAATCAAGTACATCCTGGTTGTGATTGATCACTTTTCCAAATGGCCTATTATTGAGATTGTTCACAGTGTTGAAAGCTCTATCGTCATTTCATTTCTTGACAAACTCTTCTTATGCGAAGGCCTTCCCAAGCATGTGCTAACCGATAATGGGCCTTAATTCACCTCTGATGCCTTCAAATTGTTCCTGGAAAGAAATTGCATCACCCATCACACCACTTCGCTTTATCACCCAGAGGGTAATGGTTTAGTGGAACGGTTCAACCGTGTTTTAAAAGGAAACATACAATTATCCAGGAACAACAACCTTAAGTGGGAAGAAGAAATTTTCAAACTCGTTTGGGCATACCGAATCACTCCTTGTACCAGTACCTCCAAATCTCCATTTGAACTCATGCGGAGTAGACAACCCTTAAGCAGAGATTTAGGATGGATGTCCGCTTCCAAGCAGGTGGAGTGGTCACCTGAAACCATAAGGAGCAACATCGAGAAGGCAAAGATGTGTTTTAAAGAATGGTATGATACTAAACACGGTGTCAAAGACAATTCATTCAAGATCGGAGATCTTGTCAAAGTTAGGTTAGAAAGGAAAGTGAAGAAGGGAGAAAGCAGATTCACCACTCCCCTTCATATCAGAAAACTGTATAATAACGCTGCCAAACTTAGTGACGGTAAAGTATGGCATATGAACAGGTTGGCCAAATACCACTCAGTGGGAAAGGAGACATATCAATCCAAAAGAGACAGAAATGAATGGTCAGGTCAAGGTCAGACTGATGGTAGTGGGTTGATTATGATGAACCAGAAAAGGGACACAGTTCAAAGTTTTGTGACTATAATGCATGTACTAGAAATGTTGGTGTTCAGAATAGTGGTCTTTCACCCGTGGCCGAGGCCACTGATTGCAGCACACCAGACCAGAGTGACATAGTCAGTTCGCACGCTCTCTCGCATGATCAGAGTGATGTGGGTGACTCTCATTCTGATACTGAAGTTGCGCATGACAATCGGGGTGTAAGTGGTAGGTTTGGTAGAACCATCAGCGATCCACATTCAGATTCTGAAGCTGTGTCAGAAACCCAAAGTCGCATGGGAAGGTTTGGTAGGATCATCCACAAACCCAAACGTTTAGATGATTTTGTATGTGACTAACCGCCTCTTGTTAAACATTTTAGAGAGGAAGATGTGTTGTATCTAAGCATGATGTCACGAGCCTTCACTGGCGCGTGACATCACGAGTCTCCTTGCTCTCCTGCGCGAGAGCACCTTTGTTGTTCCACTCACCCCATTGGTTCCCCCCACGTTCTACATTCTATTCCCCAGGTTCCCTGGTGACTCCAACGGTTCCAATGATCATTAGAACCGGGAGACTTCACCACACTGATGTACTGGGGCTGTTTTAAGGAAATAAATCTTATTTACCCACCATACCGCGTCATCTTCGTTTCCACAACATCAGCAGGGCAGCTCCCAATTGACTACTTTCAGGTAGTAGAACCAGTTCTGTTATGTTGGGCACGTGATATCTATCAACAATAACACACTTGTTGAGGTGTCTTGAGTCCACACACAGGTGTAGACTACCATTGGCTTTCCTGGCAGCGACAACAGCCGCAACCCATTCTGTGCCCGCCACCTCTACTATAATGCCACCATCCTTAAGTTTTTCAATCTCATGACTCATCTCATCACGAACAGCAATGGGCACATGTCAGAACCCGAAGTCTCTGGTTGGCAGAGGTAAGTACCTTAGACCAAGTAGGGACCCTAGCTTCCAGTCAGGGCGACGGAATAACCCTCTGAGATAACCCCTGCTCACCCTCTAGGTAGCATGGCGCGAGCAGTCTAGGCTAAACAGAGGCAATGTGGATAACATTTGCACTGAACACAACAATAATCCCCAATCCACCACAAACTGAGACCACACAGGTAAGTATATATAAAATATAACGTTATCTAGTTTCAGCAAGGTAAATTAAGCAGTTGCACGATAAACACTTCATTAGAAAAATGTTGCACTTAATTCTTAATGGCTGCGCTTAGTAGGAAGTTCTTATAAAAAGCAAATAGTCTCTATAATCAGGGGTCTAAAAATATTGCCCCTGATTTCTATTCAATCCGCTCTCCCAAGAGCAGGGTAAACAATGCCAGCGTCAAAGAAAGATAGGCCCCTACAACGAGCCCCTGGTGTCAGGGACTCTAAGCGCTTCCTGCGCGTCTCACCCGGATGCTGGGGGAAGGGGGGCTCCTTTCCTGGTGTTCGGGGCTGCTACATGCGCCGGATGGTCTCAGGCGCCTCGCGCCCCGTAGAGCACACTCGCTCCTTGCCCCGGCCGGTCCCCTCGTGCTCTCCCGCCCGCTCTCGACAATCCAACGAGCGGCGGGGGATGCAGCACACCTCGGGGGACGACCGGCCTGGGGTGGGGAACACACGCGGACTCACTCCCTCGGCGAGGACAGGTCAGGCCGCTGCTCCGGCGGTCGGCTCCTCGCTGGGGGGGTCACCAGATCACGGCTTCTTCGGCGGCTGGAAGGCTGCTCCACGCTGCGGACCAATCAGGTCGCGGCCCTTCAGACGAGCCCCTGCAGTACCCGGGAGTCAGCCAATGGCAGAGCGGCTCCCGGGACTCGGCTCTGACGATGCGGGCCGTCAACCAATCACGGCCCACCACCACTGATGACGCTGCGCCGCACGGGCCAATCCCGTCGCGGCGTTAGTGAGGGGGCTCGGCTCCCTCCACCAATGGGAGCACGGCGGCTTCGTTCTTCGCCGCGGCAACTCCCAGACCTCGTAGCAGGTTACGGGGGGTTTGCTGGCCCCGGGCCGCGGTGGTGATTTGGCGGCAAAGGGGTTTTCGGGGCCGCTGATCACGGTCAGCCGGATTCTCCACCTGTGGATCAACAGGGGGAGCGTAGGACGCCGAAAACCACTCCGGGTCCTTCCTCACCCCCTGAATCTGTGCCGAAGAGCACAGCGATTAATCCTCACGGCTGGCAAGTAATAATCACACGTTGGAGCGGACCACAGCACGATCTCTCAGCAGTCCTTGGCAAAGTTTTAGGAACCTTTAACCCTGGGTTCCCAGCAGGAGGCCAGCTCTTCTCAGGCCCTTGGAGATTCAGTATTGTAGACACAGCACACAGCAAAGTCTTGGCAGTTGCAAGCAGGCAGGGTCACAGCACACAGCAAAGTCCCTTTCTCCTCCTCAGCTTCCAGGTAGACAGTAGAACAGGTCAGCCCTTGGAGCACACAGCAAGGCAATCTACCTTTGGTTCTCTAGCCGTCCTCCTTCCAGCCGAGGTTCCTTCTTGCTTGTAGAATTTCAGAATCTAAACTTCTGTAGTCAGGGGTCCTTTCCTTATACCCCTCAATGTCTTTGAAGTCCTTTGAAGTCTTTGTGCATGGAGGCCCTGGGTCCAGTCTAAACCAGTTCTGGGGGTTGCGGAGCACTGAGGTGTCTCTGGTTTTCTTCTCCCTGTCAGCTTCAGGGCCAGAGGTGTCAGTTGACCATCAGGAGGGAGCTAGCATGGGGGAGGTGGCCGGCACAGCCCAGTACTTATCAGGCATTCCTTCCTCCCACCTCCCAGGCAGGCAGATGTGCCCTTTCATCCCCGGGCTGGCTCCGACCCTCTCCTCCGGGGGCTCTGCAGCCCCCCTGTCACACCCAAGCATTCCACAAACCCAGGCACACAGAAAGGTTTAGACGAGAGAACAGCCACTTTCTAAAAGTGCTATTCTCCAACACAGGATTTAAAAACACCCTTCACTAAAAGATGTGTCATTAAATTCAGAGTTCAGGGATATCTTTCATTTATGTCCCATCTTGTTCCTCTGGGAAGATAGGCTGGCATCACATGGGGCCAGTCTCCTCCATGTTACTCTATGGAGCAAGAGAGCCTTACAGCAGGGAGGACATAAAATGGCTGCTGCCCACTACCAGAGCATGTGACCTGCACTAGTACATGCTCTACCTTAGCTATACACTGCACCCTGCCCAGGGGGGTACCTTGAGCCTTCCATAGGGGTGACTGATGTGCACAGACAGGGAAGGGTTAGGCCCAGCCAGTGGAGACACTGGCCAGGGGGACAGGGCAGTCCACTGACTGCACACAGGCGTTGCGCTGGCAGGCCTGAGTCACTATTTTAAAGCTACTCATGTGGGTGGCGCAATCTGCGCTGCAGGCCCACTAGTAGCATCTGTCATCACCAGCCCTGGCACACACAGTGCACTTTACTAGGGACTTCGTGGTGATACAAATATGCCAATCAGGTATATTCAATCAATATCACAATTTACAGAGGGAGCACTTACACTCTGGCACTGATCAGCAGTGGCAGAGTGTCCAAAGCATCTAAATCAGCAAAAACGAAATCCAGCACAGCATCAAAACACATGAGTCAGAGGCAAAAAGATGGAGGAAGAACCACGCCAAAAGGTGTCAGGTCTAACACGTGTCCCCTCCAGCTGAAAGTGGGGAGAACTACCCAACCTCTTGGGAGTCCTCATCACTAAGGCGGAAGAATCTGGACAGACCGTCAGCATTGGCGTGTTCTGTACCAGGGCGGTGCTCCACCGTAAAGTCCATCCCCTGTAGGGAAATGGACCACCTCAACAATTTTGGATTCTCACCCCTCATCTGCATAAACCATGGGAGGGGCCTGTGGTCGGTCTGAACACGGAAGTGAGTCCCAAACAGGTAGGGCCTCAGCTTCTTCAGAGCCCAGACCACAGCGAAAGCTTCTCTTTCAATGGCACTCCATTTTTGTTCCCTGGGGATTAGCCTCCGGCTAATGAAAGCCACTGGTTGATCTCCACCCTCCTCATTGATCTGTGAGAGCACTGCTCCCACGCCTTGCTCTGAAGCGTCAGTCTGCACAATGAACTCACTGGAAAAGTCAGGTGCCTTAAGCACCGGTGCTGTGCACATGGCAGTTTTGAGGGTGTCAAAAGCAGTTTGACAGGCCTCGGTCCAATTCACTTTTCTGGGCTGATTCCTAGATGTCAGCTCTGTCAAAGGGGCCACAATGGTGCCATAACCTTTGACAAACCGTCTGTAATACCCGGTGAGACCTAGAAAGGCTCTCACCTCAGTCTGGGTCTTGGGGGGTTCCCAAGCCAGAATGGTATCAATTTTTGCCTGTAGGGGCGCCACCTTGCCGCTCCCCACCTGGTGTCCCAAGTACACCACCGATCCCTGCCCTATCTGGCATTTACTGGCCTTGATAGTGAGGCCTGCCTTCTGCAGAGCCTTCAACACTTCAGTGAGGTGTTGCAGGTGTTCCTCCCAAGTGGAGCTGAACACAGCAATGTCATCCAGGTAGGCTGCGCTGAATTGCTCCAGCCCTGCCAGTACCTGGTTGACCAATCTCTGAAATGTGGCGGGAGCATTTTTCAACCCAAAGGGCATGACACGGAACTGGAAGTGCCCCTCTGGTGTCGAAAATGCTGACCTCTCCTTTGCCCCGTCAGTTAAGGCAATCTGCCAGTACCCTGAAGTCGAATCAAAAGTACTCAGGTACTGGGCAGCTCCTAACCGATCCACCAGCTCATCAGCTCTGGGGATGGGGTGCGCGTCAGTCTTCGTGACCGCATTGAGCCCACGGTAGTCCACGCAGAACTGAAGTTCTGGGGTGCCACCGGGGGTAGCAGCTTTCTTAGGCACTAAGACCACTGGGATAGCCCAGGGGCTGCTGGAGGGTTCAATAACCCCTAGCGTCAACATCTTGGAAACTTCCTCCTTAATGCTGGCTCTGACCTTGTCAGCCACTCTGTAAAACTTCTGTTTCACAGGCAGACTGTCTCCAGTGTCCACGTCGTGGACGCACCATTTGGTGACACCTGGGGTCAGGGAGAACAGGGAGGCGAACTGACCCAAGACTTGGCGACAGTCCTCCTGCTGCTCTGGAGTCAGGGTGGGGGAGAGGACCACACCATCCACTGACCCATCTTGCTCCTTGACTGCCAGGAGGTCAGGGAGAGGATCACTATCCTCCTCCCCTCCAGCATCTGTAGCCATGAGCATAGTCACTTCCGTCCTCTCAAAGTGGGGTTTGAGGCGGTTCACATGCAGCACTCTCAGGGGCTGCCTGGGAGTCTTCAGGTTAACCAAATAGGTAACCTCGCTCTTGCGCTCCACCACCTCATATGGCCCAGACCACTTGTCACGGAGCGCACAAGGCTCCACTGGCGCCATCACCCACACTTTCTGACCAGGTTGGAACTCAACTAGAGAAGTGTTCTGGTCATACCACCTCTTCATTTCCTCCTGGCTAGCCTCCAGGTTCTCTTGAGCGAGCTTCCTGAAGCGCTTGGTCTGGTTGCGAATGGTCAGCACATAGCTGAACACATCCTGAGGGGTTTTCCCACTGGATTTCTCCCACCCCTCTTTCACCAGAGTCAGAGGCCCTCTGACAGGGTGGCCATACAGCAACTCAAAGGGACTGAACCCTAAGGATTTCTGAGGCACCTCCCTGTAGGCAAACAACAGGCATGGCAACAAGACATCCCATTTCCGCCTCATGGGCTCTTCCAGGCCCATAATCATGCCCTTCAATGTGCGGTTGAATCTCTCAACCAAACCATTTCCTTGAGGGTGGTAAGGAGTGGTGAATTTGTATGTCACCCCACACTCACTCCACAGGGACTTCATATACTTAGAAATGAAGTTTGTCCCGCGGTCTGAGACGACCTCCCTGGGAAATCCCACCCGGGAAAAGATCCCCATCAGGGCACGGCCCACCACTGGGGCGGTGACTGTCCTGAGCGGGAGGGCTTCCGGGTACCGAGTGGCATGGTCCACCAAGACCAGGATAAACCTGTTGCCTAGGGCTGTCTTGGGATCCAGGGGCCCCACGATGTCAATGCCCACCCGCTCAAAAGGGGTGCTCACCACGGGAAAGGGTTGGAGGGGGCCACGCGCTTCCCTCCACTCTTGCCACTAGCCTGACAAGTCTGACAAGACTTACAAAAGGCAGAGACGTGTGTCTTCATTTGGGGCCAGTAGAAATGGGTGACAAGCCTGTGATAGGTCTTGTCTTGCCCCAGATGTCCTGCGAGAGGCACGTCATGAGCCAGACCCAGTAGGAAGTTCCTGAAGCGCTCCGGTACCACCAGCACACGGGCTGCACCGGGCTCAGCGAACTTAGGCTCACTATAAAGTAAGTCATCCTCCCAGTAGATCAAATGCTCCTTGGACCCCAGGCCTGCGGCCTGGTCGGCAGCCTGCTGCCGCACACCAATGAGAGAAGGGCACTCCTTCTGAGCCTGGCAGAATTCCTCCCTGGAGGGACCACCCTCTTGCTGCCACTGGGACAGCTCAGGCAATTCCCCTAGTTCGGCCACCTGCTCCCCTGTAGGTTCCAGGGCATCCCCCTCGGGGTCTGCCTCCTCATGGACCGTGGGAACGGTGGGGGCCGGTTTCCCGCGCCCTCTACCCCTTCCTCTCTTGGCAGGTCCCTGGGCCATTGTTCCAGGCTCCAGTTCTGCTAGACCGCCCTCTCTGGCTGTCATTGCACGGGTGGACACACAGATCCACGCAGGCAAACCCAACATCTCCAAGTGAGTCCTGTTCTCCACCTCTTTCCATGGGGAGCTCTCCAGGTCATTACCTAATAGACAATCTACAGGCAAGGCTTCACTTACAACAATCTCCAGAATACCGGAGACTCCTCCCCATTCGAATGGAACTTTCACCAACTTGCAGTAGCGCACTGAACTGTCAGCTGCCACCACAGGCCGGAGTACCTGGGGAACAATTTGCTCTTCAGACACCCACCGACACCTAACAGATGTCACGCTGGCCCCTGTGTCTCTCAGAGCCTCCACCACCTGTCCATTGATGGTCACCTTCTGCCCGTATTTCTTAGTATTTTGGGGCAGCAAGGTTTCCTGGACCATCTCTTGGTCTCCTAGAGAGACAAGGGTCATCAATGCTAACCCCTCCTCCCCACTAGAAATCAAATCCCCTCCCAAAGCTACACTGGCCAACGCCGGAGCTGGAGCTGGAGCACCAGTGGGTGCTGATTTCTTCTTTGGACAGTTTGGAGCAATGTGCCCCACCTCCCTGCATGAATAGCAAGTAAGGGTCTTTTTGTCCTGCGGGCCCTTATGGGGCCAGGACTTCTTAGGCTTGGGGGGTTGAGACACCTTCTCCTGGGAACTACTTTGGGGCCCTTTAGAAGACTCCTTTTGATTACCCGTGTCCCCCCCACTCTTCTGCTGGGGACCCTGTCCACCTTTGGCTGGGGTACTTACCACCCCCCTGTGGACCCTGGTGCTCGTCCACCGGTCCGCCTCTTTAGCAAGCTCACTGGGATCAGTTAACTTGCTATCCAAAAGATGCTGGCGCAGCTCTGGGACACATAAACTACTTAAGTGCTCCCTACTAATCAAGTGACACAACCCCACATAATCAGTAACTTTGCTGCCCTTCATCCAACCTTCCAGTGCACGCGTGTACATACTCACACACTCCACCCAAGTACTTGAATCAAGCTTCTTGAAGTTCCTAAACTTCTGGCGGTACTGTTCAGCAGTGAGCCCATACCTGAGGCACAAAGCCTCCTTCATGGCGGAGTAGGACAAAGCATCCTTTGCTTCTAAGGGTGCCAAAACATCCCTCCCAGAGGCCTCAAAATGCTTCCACAATCCTGCTCCCCAATTCTTCTCAGGCACCTCATTCATCTTTAAGGCAAGTTCATACGCTCTGAACCACGCATAAATATCCTCACCCCTCTGATAATTCTGTACCAGATCCTTTGGTATGTATACCTTACCCGCCTGTACTGGTTGTGCGCTGCCACCATTAGAACTGGACACCCTCTCTTTATATTTGAAGTCCAACTCCTTCATGCTCCTCTCATGAGCCAATTGGAGCTTCTTTTCCTCCAAAGCGAGAGTATGTCTTCTCTCCTGCGCCGCTCTCTCCTGCGCCTCTTTCTCAACTTCCAGGCGCAGTCTCTTCTCGTCGGCTTCCACTCTGAGCTTCAAAAGCTCAATCTCATGGGCCCTAACTCGCTGATTCTCCTCTATTTCCTCTGTAGACATAACCCTACTGGAGTGGTCGCTGCCGGTCCTAGACCTTGGCTTCCTCACTGGCAATTCACTGGGCAAAAACCCATTCTCCTGTGTGTCTCCCTCTCCAGTAGTAACCTCTGGGTCACCATGTTTGGCCTCCCACCAGGCCCTCAGAGCTGTCCGTAGCTCTTCCTTATTTGCGCCGCCCCTTACTGGGCATTCAAGCTGTCTGCAGACTTTTCTCAGTTGCTCCTTGTTATAGGTTAACAACTCCTGGATTTCAAATTCCACTTCCACGTCTCCATTCACGCGTGGCGCTTTCCGAGACATGATGCTTCCTAACCTTTTCAACTAAAAAGGTTAACTAGACTAGTGATGTACAAGAGATCACTGCCGGTCAAGTGCAATTATTAGTTCAAAAATCCCACCGCTGCCACTAATGTTAGAACCCGGGGTCTCTGGTTGGCAGAGGTAAGTACCTTAGACCAAGTAGGGACCCTAGCTTCCAGTCAGGGCGACGGAATAACCCTCTGAGATAACCCCTGCTCACCCTCTAGGTAGCATGGCGCGAGCAGTCTAGGCTAAACAGAGGCAATGTGGATAACATTTGCACTGAACACAACAATAATCCCCAATCCACCACAAACTGAGACCACACAGGTAAGTATATATAAAATATAACTTTATCTAGTTTCAGCAAGGTAAATTAAGCAGTTGCACGATAAACACTTCATTAGAAAAATGTTGCACTTAATTCTTAATGGCTGCGCTTAGTAGGAAGTTCTTATAAAAAGCAAATAGTCTCTAGTCTCTTTAATCAGGGGTCTAAAAATATTGCCCCTGATTTCTATTCAATCCGCTCTCCCAAGAGCAGGGTAAACAATGCCAGCGTCAAAGAAAGATAGGCCCCTACAACGAGCCCCTGGTGTCAGGGACTCTAAGCGCTTCCTGCGCGCCTCACCCGCATGCTGGGGGAAGGGGGGCTCCTTTCCTGGTGTTCGGGGCTGCTACGTGCGCCGGATGGTCTCAGGCGCCTCGCGCCCCGTAGAGCACACTCGCTCCTTGCCCCAGCCGGTCCCCTCGTGCTCTCCCGCCCGCTCTCGACAATCCAACGAGCGGCGGGGGATGCAGCACAACTCGGGGGACGACCGGCCCGGGGTGGGGAACACACGCGGACTCACTCCCTCGGCGAGGACAGGTCAGGCCGCTGCTCCGGCGGTCGGCTCCTCGCTGGGGGGGTCACCAGATCACGGCTTCTTCGGCGGCTTGAAGGCTGCTCCACGCTGCGGACCAATCAGGTCGTGGCCCTTCAGACGAGCCCCTGCAGTACCCGGGAGTCAGCCAATGGCAGAGCGGCTCCCGGGACTCAGCTCTGACGATGCGGGGCCGTCAACCAATCACGGCCCACCACCACTGATGACGCTGCGCCGCACGGGCCAATCCCGTCGCGGCGTTAGTGAGGGGGCTCGGCTCCCTCCACCAATGGGAGCACGGCGGCTTCGTTCTTCGCCGCGGCAACTCCCAGACCTCGAAGCAGGTTACGGGGGGTTTGCTGGCCCCGGGCCGCGTGGTGATTTGGCGGCAAAGGGGTTTTCGGGGCCGCTGATCACGGTCAGCCGGATTCTCCACCTGTGGATCAACAGGGGGAGCGTAGGACGCCGAAAACCACTCCGGGTCCCTCCTCACCCCCTGAATCTGTGCCGAAGAGCACAGCGATTAATCCTCACGGTTGGCAAGTAATAATCACACGTTGGAGCGGACCACAGCACGATCTCTCAGCAGTCCTTGGCAAAGTTTTAGGAACCTTTAACCCTGGGTTCCCAGCAGGAGGCCAGCTCTTCTCAGGCCCTTGGAGATTCAGTATTGTAGACACAGCACACAGCAAAGTCTTGGCAGTTGCAAGCAGGCAGGGTCACAGCACACAGCAAAGTCCCTTTCTCCTCCTCAGCTTCCAGGTAGACAGTAGAACAGGTCAGCCCTTGGAGCACACAGCAAGGCAATCTTCCTTTGGTTCTCTAGCCGTCCTCCTTCCAGCCGAGGTTCCTTCTTGCTTGTAGAATTTCAGAATCTAAACTTCTGTAGTCAGGGGTCCTTTCCTTATACCCCTCAATGTCTTTGAAGTCCTTTGAAGTCTTTGTGCATGGAGGCCCTGGGTCCAGTCTAAACCAGTTCTGGGGGTTGCGGAGCACTGAGGTGTCTCTGGTTTTCTTCTCCCTGTCAGCTTCAGGGCCAGAGGTGTCAGTTGACCATCAGGAGGGAGCTAGCATGGGGGAGGTGGCCGGCACAGCCCAGTACTTATCAGGCATTCCTTCCTCCCACCTCCCAGGCAGGCAGATGTGCCCTTTCATCCCCGGGCTGGCTCCGACCCTCTCCTCCGGGGGCTCTGCAGCCCCCCTGTCACACCCAAGCATTCCACAAACCCAGTCACACAGAAAGGTTTAGACAAGAGAACAGCCACTTTCTAAAAGTGCTATTCTCCAACACAGGATTTAAAAACACCCTTCACTAAAAGATGTGTCATTAAATTCTGAGTTCAGGGATATCTTTCATTTATGTCCCATCTTGTTCCTCTGGGAAGATAGGCTGGCATCACATGGGGCCAGTCTCCTCCATGTTACTCTATGGAGCAAGAGAGCCTTACAGCAGGGAGCACATAAAATGGCTGCTGCCCACTACCAGAGCATGTGACCTGCACTAGTACATGCTCTACCTTAGCTATACACTGCACCCTGCCCAGGGGGGTACCTTGAGCCTTCCATAGGGGTGACTGATGTGCACAGACAGGGAAGGGTTAGGCCCAGCCAGTGGAGACACTGGCCAGGGGGACAGGGCAGTCCACTGACTGCACACAGGCCCTGCGCTGGCAGGCCTGAGTCACTATTTTAAAGCTACTCATGTGGGTGGCGCAATCTGCGCTGCAGGCCCACTAGTAGCATCTGTCATCACCAGCCCTGGCACACACAGTGCACTTTACTAGGGACTTCGTGGTGATACAAATATGCCAATCAGGTATATTCAATCAATATCACAATTTACAGAGGGAGCACTTACACTCTGGCACTGATCAGCAGTGGCAGAGTGTCCAAAGCATCTAAATCAGCAAAAACGAAATCCAGCACAGCATCAAAACACATGAGTCAGAGGCAAAAAGATGGGGGAAGAACCACGCCAAAAGGTGTCAGGTCTAACAGCACATTTCTCACCTTACAATGTACAGGTTGAGCATGAGCGACCAACCGTATTTCGTGTTCGTAGTCCACCAAGCATCCCAATTCCTCCCTAAAAAACATGTGGAAACTCTTTTCTCATCTGCACCACCAAATCTGAATCATCCAACACACCAACAGGACATACCGTGTCGTGTCTTTGTCCTTTAAACGAATGGGAACCGGACCACTGGGATCCAAAATGACTCCTAAGTCACCTTGCGCACTCCTTGCTCCTATGCTCCAACACAGTTAGACAAGCTTGTTTAGGATGAGTGTTTGACGTCAGGTGTTTCAACCTCAACACAGCTTTCTCCCCTCAGCAGAGCAACTGCTGCACTCAGTCTGGATGAGAGTATGACGTAGGAATGAGAGGCAGGAAAGAAAAAATGAAACAGTCTGACCCAAAAAGTATTCCAAGTGTTGGGATCTTCTGAGG
Source organism: Lissotriton helveticus (assembly GCF_964261635.1). Taxonomy (NCBI): domain Eukaryota; kingdom Metazoa; phylum Chordata; class Amphibia; order Caudata; family Salamandridae; genus Lissotriton; species Lissotriton helveticus. Next base: position 1,543,767,107 of record NC_136068.1, on the reverse strand, counting down.
CTGCCTACTATGCCAGTGTAGCAATTCAAGAAAATCACTTTGCCAAGTGTTGTTGAAGCAGAAGGTAACAGGCAGGCAGTTATAGATTGAAGATCCTTTATTAACAGAAGATCCCAGCCATCCATCAGCAAGGCAGCTCCCAACCGTCCAGTACAATCAAGTAATGACATTCCATTCCCTTGGTAGCCTACAGCACATTACATCATAGTGGCAATCACATTTAGTGCCAAAACAAGGCCCAGCTGTGATTGCCCATAAACACACGGTAAGGAATACCACACTTTCTACTTTGTTTCATGGCATATTTTATTTCGTATGATCTAATTGTTCTTGAATATTGTTCTGATTTTTGGCCAATGTTGTATGATATCTTTTATCTCAATAAAGCTTATTAAACATAAAAAAAGAAGGCGCTTTCACGCATGCCTGTTTCCAAGGGTACAATATCCTTTAGCAAACACTTTCTTCTTTAAATAAACACATTCTAAAGGTGTGTTGTTACAGCTGCTTCTTTTCAAGCCCCTTTCTTTGCTACCCCTCCTCCACACACAAGCCATCAAGGGCTAGAAATAACACGTCTGACGTTTAATTTCAGTGTGTGAATGCACGCAGCTTCCTCGGCAGCCAGCATGTCCGGCGCTTTACCGCACCCTGTGCACACACATCAACAAGGGTGGGTGCAAAGAGCATAGTGCTGGATAGTGGGGCTGGGGGCCTCAGTGGGGTACAGGGTGACACCAAATGGCACGGCCGGTGTACTGTTCTAGGGCCGATAGCTCAGTGGGTCTAGATACTTCTGCGGCTGGCTTAGTGCACTGTGCAGGTGAAGGGCTCAGTGCCAGAGTAGCCCGCTCAGTCCTCTAACCTTCCAAGGTCGATAACTTTAGTAAAGATGGCAAACAGTGTAGCAATTCGACAGGTTTCCACTGTTATAGTAATGGAAAGGTTTTCTAGGGAAAGGACTGTGGGCGTTGCTGAGTAAAAGAAGACGCTTTCACGCATGCCTGTTTCAAGGGTACAATATCCTTTAGCAAACACTTACATCTTTTAATAAACACATTCAAAAGTTGTGTTGTTACAGCTGTCTTTTCAAGCCCCTTTCTCTGCCACCCCTCCCCTTCCACACACAAACTATCAAGGACTAGAAATAACACATCTGAAGTTTACTTTCAGTGTGTGAATGCAGACAGCTTCCTCGAGCAGCCAGCATGCACGGAGCTTTACTGTACCCTGTGCACACACATCAAGGGTGGCTGGAGGGAACGGATACAGCACTGAAGAAGCCGGGATTCACAAACACAGAGATCCCAACGCACGTCGGGCAGGGGGCTTGGTGGGGCGCAAGGTGCACCGATTGGCATGGCTGGTGGACTGTTTTGGTCCGATAGTTCGGTGGGTCGAAATAGTTTTGCGGCTGGCTGAGTGCACTGCACAGGTGAAGGGCTCATGTGCCAGAGTGGCCCGCTCAGCCCTCCTTCCTTCCAAGGTCGATAACTCAAGTAAAGTTGGCAAATAGTATAGTAATTCGACAGGTTTCCACAGTTATAATAATGGAAAGGTTTTCCAGGGAAAGGCCAGTTGCTGTGAGGGTAGGGGGTAGGGATTGGGGCGGGTTCTGGGTGAGGTTACCTCAGATGCATTAAATTCTACAGTTTTAGAAAACAGGACATTGGCTACCTGCACATTCTTTGCGCTAAACACTTGGACAACCCTCCCTCTCTCCTCTTTGCCCTACCCCTGGACCCCACTGCCTGTCACCGGTGGTGTGGGAGCTAGGGTGACGTTTTACCAGTGTTTGAAAAGAGCGTGACCCGCTTTACCAGATACAGTGGGATTTGCCAAGATCAGGTGAAACAAACTAACGCTCATTTACTCCCACTGAGCGCTCGCTTCATCCTGTCTAACCTGATACATTACATTTACCCCAGCTCCGTCAACTAATTTCCCAGAAATAATTTCATTTCCCGGAAATAATTTAGTTGATTGATAAATCCAATCTCTCTGAACAGGTTTCCTGAATTCAATACGTATTTGGTCAAACCTACTGGCCCAGTATGTTTTAAAATTCACCATTTGGCACAATATTCCCCATTCTATAATTCGCTCACCTTGCAGAGAAATTCGTAACTCGGATCCAGTGGTGACCAGGGGCGTAGGTAGATTCCATTGGTGCGGAGGCACAGTGGCACCGGGGCGCAGAAGCCTGAGGAGACACTCAACCCAGAATATTGCAGTATTTCAAAGTTCAAGCAGCGGCCAGGGGCCCATGTCCTTCCTTCCACTAGGTTCCATATCCCTCCTTGCACTGGGGCCCATACTCTTCTTTGCACTGGGATTTATACCCTTCCTTGCACTTGGGCCAATGTCTCTCTTTGCACTGGGGCCCATGCCCCTTCTTGCAAGGGGAGCCATGTTCCTCCTTGCAAGGAGGCCCATGCCCCTCCTTCCTCTGGGGCCAATGTCCCTCCCGGCACTGGGGTCCATGCCCCTCCTTGCACTGGGCCCATGTCCCTCCTTGCACTGGGGCACATGTCCCTCCTTGCACTGGGGCACATGTCCCTCCTTGCACTGGAGCCCATGTCCATTTTTGCACTGGGGCCCATGTCCCTTTTTGCACTGGGGCCCATGTCCCTCTTTGCACTGGGGACATGCCGAGGTCAACCCCATCCTCAAGAAGCCCTTGGCGGACCCCACCGACCTACAAAACTACAGACCCATCTCCCTGCTCCCATCCAACTCGCCACCTTCATCAAAGAGCACAACATCCTCGACCCGTCGCAATCCGGCTTCAGAAAAAAACCACAAAGCAAAAGACTCACAATTGATGGACGGAATGCAGAACAAATCAAAACATTCACCCACAGTCAAAAGATCTGGGTTAAATCCATCATTCTTTTGCTCACCATGCCACCCCAGTTTAGACCTCACCATTTGCACATCAGTCTTGACCCTGGGCCTCATGGGAACAGTCTAGACCGAACGGCCAAGCTAGGTCCTCCCTGGACCAGAAACAAGCATCCTAGGACCAGTTTCGGGGTTCACCCCTCTTCAGCCAGGATAGCTTGATTCCAGTGGCACAGTGAGCCCAGGACCCACTTTTGGGCATACCTGGAGTTCCTTGGTTTGCCCTAAGTTAGCAGGGTATGCCCAGACGTGGGTCCCTTGTTCACTCTGCCACTGGATTCAAGATAGCCTGGCTGATAAGGGTTATGAACTCGAAACCGGTTCCAGGATGCTTGTTTCCGGTCCAGGGATGACATGGCTTGGCAGTTCAGGCTGGACTGTTCCCATGAGGCACAGGGTCAGACTGATTTGCATATGGCCATGTCTGAACTGGGGTGGTGGAGTGAGCTAAAGAATGATGATGGATTAAACCTAGATCAGTTGACTGGGGGTGAGTATTGATTTTCTCAAACGCTGCGTCCATTATCCACATTTGGTATCGCTTTGTTCGCCCTAAGTTGGCAGAGTATGCCCAGATGTGGGTCCCTTGCTCACTCTGCCACTGGATTCAAGATAGCCTGGCTGATGAGGGTTATGAACCCGAAACCGGTTCCAGGATGCTTGTTTCTGGTCCTGGGAAGACATGGCTTGGCAGTTCGGGCTGGACTGTTCCCATGAGGCTCAGGGTCAGACTGATTTGCATATGGCCATGTCTGAACTGGGGTGGTGGAGTGAGCTAAAGAATGATGTTGGATTAAACCCAGATCAGTTGTCTGGGGGTGAGTGTTTGATTTGCTCAAATGCTCTGTCCATCACCCCTTTGGTATCGCTCAGAAAAAAACACAGCACTGAAACCCCTCTCCTCGCCGCAATGGACGACATTCACTCCCTACTTGACAAAGGAGAAACAGTAGCCCTCATCCTGCTCGACCTCTCAGCAGCCTTCGACATGGTATCCCACTGCACCCTAATACGCAGACTCGAAAACCCAGGGACCTGGGACAAGGCCCTCAACTGGTTCTACTCTTTCCTCTCTGGCAGAAGGCTGCGGGTCAGACTTCCCCCTTTCCTCTACATCAACCACCTGCAGAGTCTCCCAGGGGTCCTCCCTAAACCAAACGCTCTTCAATGTCTATATGATTCCGCTCACCCGCATCGTCAGAACCCACAGACTCAACATTGTTTTATACGCAGACAACACCCAACTCATCCTCTCCCTATCCAACAAAACCAACGCAGCCAAAAACAACTTCCAAGAAGGCATGGAAGATGTCGCCAAATGGATAAAAAGCAGCTGCCAACAACTCAACACCGACAAAACACAGGTATTCATCATGGCCCTACACCCCAACGCCTGGAACAACACCTGGTGGCCCCCCCACCCATGGAAGATCACCCACCCACCCCCTTGGACCATGCACACAACCTTGGAATTATCCTAGACTCCGAGTTCAAAATCGAATGCCAGATCAACTCCGCCGCATCCTCCTGCTTCCACACCATCCGCCTCCTACGTAAGACCTTCAAATGGATCCCCCTTGAGCACATGAATACCATCACCAGCAGACTCGACTATGGCAATGCACTCTACAATGGAATACACAAAAACCTCACCGCAAGCTGCAAAACATCTAGAACGCCACTGCAAGAGTGGTCCTCGACCTACCAAGCACCTGCGCACACTCCACTGGCTCCCCATCGAGGCTAGAATCACCTTCAAGATCCTCACCCACACACTCAAAGCCCTCCACAACACCAGAGCAGCGTACCTCAACAGCTGACTCAACATCCATGCACCCCAAAGAACCCTATGATCAGCCCAGCTCTCCTACCCCGTGGTTCCCTGCGCCAGAAAAAACGGATTGGGAGCCGCTCCTTCCCCTTCCCCTTCCTTGCAGTCAGAGCCTGGAACGCCCTACCGCTCCACCTCAGACGTACCACATTCCTCCCCATCTTCACGAGAAACCTCAAAACTTGGCTCTTCGACAGACCCCCTCCTTGATGGACTTGAACCTGCACCTCCCCTCCTCCCCAGCTCCTTGAGACCCTTAACGGAGAGTAGTCGAGCTCTACAAACACATGATTGACTGCCTGCTCTTAAAAAAAAAATGTGCATGCATTTTCAAAGGGAAAGGGGTCCCCTGGAGTCTCCTTCATGTTAACTTGAAGTAGGTGGTAAAATGTGAATGTTTTGAGACCGCATTTCAGTTGCCAAACATTTGTACAGAACTCTGCGAGTCGCTATTTAAAGGGACTCCCTCAACACGCCCCATCCAAATGACGAATCAGTAACCCATTTTGAGATTTGGTAATAGGTTACCAAAACTCAAAATGGGTTTGAACATGGGAAAATGCATTTTTCTGGTCGCAGACGGCCTGATTCTGAGAATCTGGAAAAAAAGACATACTTGTGGCCCTAAATGTTAAATAAAGCGGAAAGTTTATGTGCAAGCTTAACACAGGTTGAATTTCAGAATACCGAGCACAAGAATATTCTGCTGATAAATTTCACAAACCTAAGTGTATATCTGTAACTATAAAATTACTATTTTTAGCTCTGTGTACCTTAACAATATACCTTTCGTCAAAGTACAGATATGTGGAGTTAAATATAGTACACCTCTACTTACTTAGATAGCTTAACTTCAATGTATTTTTGTAGTCAATATTCTTGTTACTTATTTAAAACAAGATAATAGCCAGAAAAGCTCCTCCCAAGCCTCAGTCCGATACCCACCCAGAATTACAGGGCCGATACATACCCCGAAGAGCTTGTAACTTGTACCTCAGACGTATGACCCCCACTCCTGTCCCGCGCCCTCAAGTCCACCCAAATTGTTCTCACCAGACTGAACAAAACCCGAACATTCATCCTGTGATACCACATGTTTACAAAACAAAGAGAAGCCTCTTAAGCGTGCTGAGTTGGTTTTGCCTCCCTCTCGGCAGAGCCGGACTTTGCTCACATAGCACCCTGGGCTGAGAGAACTTTGGCGCCCTTGCTGATGGTAGTGAATTAAATAAGACAGCAGCGGGCCCTTTTGTGTTCTCTGGTCATTTTCTGGACAAGCAGGGACTGGCCTCTGAACACAAACATCCCCAGACTTCCCCCAGCTCACCTATATCACCTGGATAGCTTACCTGCCTCACACATATGACAGTTTTGTTGGTGTGCTTCAGCAGGGTTTGAGAGTGAAGGGAGGGCAAGGAAGAAGGCTAAAGGGGTGTTAAAAACATCGCTCAGGGTATACTAATGAAGGACTGAAATCACTTTCAGCTGGCTAAGCACACAGACGAACAGGCAGGGGCAAGGACAAGGCTGGAGCAAGATAAGAAGGCCGCTGCTATTGGCATTAGGGTGACCAACCGTCGTCCGTAAATTGGATCTCAGGTCCGTTGTCCGTGATGATCCCTTTTATGGATGCCTTTTGTCCATAATATTAGGCCTTCCCAGCAAGAAGCCTCAGCTCCCAGATGGGGCCGCCTAGCACGCTTCCCCAGAACACAAGAGCAGTCCACCCGCCCATTGTCATTCTGTATGGGGCTGATGATTGCCACATACAGAATGACAATGGGAAGTTTGGGCTATTACAGCATGGGGTGGCCTTCTCCTGCCTTGGTATAGGGTAGGGCATTCTGTCAGATGAAAGAAATGTGCAAACACGCCAATGCTGCTACAAAATCCAGTTCATGAAAAGAAGTTTTGAAAGATGTTAAAAAGAAGGTGCTAGAGTTCTTTCACAGTCTCATCATTTTAGAACTGATGCATTTTCAATATTATATTCAACAAAGCCATGGTTGCTGCTTTTTATTTTATGCAACTAACAACCATTGACAATGCCAATAGTTCTCGCTTGTTGTAGGCGTAATGATACTTGTGGTGTTATATATCTGGATAAAATGACAGAAGACGCAAAATAACAGTCAGACGGCACACTATACAAAACACAGATTTTTAGCTTAGGTTTTAAGCCACGCCCTTAATTACATCGAATACCACCTTTGGAGATACTCCCCAGTTTTTTCATCCCACTTAAAGCCCTGGAAACAACACCTCAAGGCCTGGCACTGTGCATTATGCATGACTTCGACTTTTTCAGATTGTCTATGTGCAGGGGCATAGTGAGCCCTCCCTCCATCCCTTGCTTTAGGAACTACTGCAGGGGTGAAATTCTTGATAGTCCTCTACTGTCTGCAACTCTGCAGACAAAGGCTCAGCTCATAATTAATATGAAAAGGTGGGCGAGTGAGTAAGTGAAGGGATGGGTGGATGGCTGGATGGATTAGTGAAAGGGTGAATGGATGAATGAAAGGGTGAATGGATGGATAATGAGAGAAAGGATGGATGGATGAGTGAGTGGAAGAATGGATGAGAGAAAAGGTAAATAGATGGGTGGATGGGTCGATGGATGAGTGAAAGACTAGATGGATGAGTGAAAGGGTGGATGATGGGTGAGTGAATGGGTGGATGGATGAGTGAAATGATGGATGGATTGATGAATTTATAAGTGAAATGGATAATGGATGGACGGATGAGTGAAAGGGTGGATGGAAGGATGGGTGAAAGGGAGGGTAGATGGACAAAAGGATGGCTAGATGAGTGAAGCAGTGAAAGGATGGATGAGAGAAAGGATGGATGGATGAGAGAAAAGATGTATGGATGAGTGAAAGGATGGATAAGTGATAGGGTCAATGGATGGATGATTTCATGAATGGATGAGTAGATGGATGGGTGGGTGGGTAGGTGGATGGATGGATGGCTAAGTGAAAGGGTCGATGGAGAGAGAAAGGGAGATGGATGGATGACCGAAAGGGTGAATGGGTGGAAGGATGAGTGACTAGGTGGATCGATGAGTAAGTGAAAGTATAGTTGTTTGGGTGGAAGGGTAATTGGGTGGATGGATGAATGAATGGATGAATGGGTAGAAGAGTGTATGGATGAGTGTATGGATGGATAGGGTGAAAGGGCGGATGGATGGATAATGGATGGGTGAGATAAAGGTTAAATGAAGGGATGGATGAGTGAAATGATGGATGGAAGGATACATGATGGATTGGTTGGCAAATGGTTGGATATGGATTAGCTTATTTATGTACTATTGTGTGATCTCCTCTGATGTGTCTGTAAAACTTACCTTTTGTCCCGCAGTTTCGTCCTAAATTTTGACCTCCTGTCCTGAATTTTGACCCTTTGTCCTGAATTGTTACACTCACCATCCTGAATTTGCACCCATGACAGTTGATCACTCTAATTGGCATAACCAGGGCTTTAAGTGGGCCGGGTCTCACCGGTGCTGAGCACCAGCAGGTTTTAAAAGGGGCCTCGAAACGGGTCTCAATCGGGCTCTGTTTTGTGACCTGTTTTTTTTCCCGGACTGCAGTGGCAGCAGGCACATAGATTTGCGCTGCTCTCACTGCTCACTTCTTACTAGTGGAGAAGTTACCGCATTACGTCATGCCAGATGAGCGTTAGGGGAAGGGAAATCCGTTAAAGAGATCCTTTAAAGAGAGTCATTTTCTCTCTGGATTTCCCTTCTCCTTTTAAAACTCAGGAGCAGCAACATAGTCGTGGTGTCACCAGGGCTTTAAGAGGAAGCTTTTTCAATATTATATACAAGCCATCATTGCTGCTTATCTTATGCAACTAACAACTATTGACAAAGCGAATAGTCCTGACTTGTAGTTTAGACGTTACTTGTTGTGTCATATATCTGGACGCAATGCCAGAAACAACAAAATACGAGTCGTGCAGCACACTATGTTAACCCCTTCCATGCTCATGACGGAACGGTTCCGTCATCAGCGTCGGTGCTCCGGTGCTAATGACGGAACATTTCCGTCATGAGTCAATGTGATTTATGACCCTTCAGCACTGCAGCGAAATTCGCGCAGCACTGAAGAGGTTAAGCACAGATTTTTTGCTTATGTGTTTTTAAGCCACACTCTTAATTACATTGGCCACGCCCCTTTGAGAGACCCCCCCCAGTTTTTTCATCCCACATAACCTTAATGTACACAGCTCCGTGCGCCCCACAGAATATTGGCACCCTGGCCCAGCTCGCCCATGCTACAGGCCGGCCCTGAGGTCGCCTTGTGAAGGTGAAGAGTTGCATTGGTTCAGAAGGAAGCAAAACCCTGCGCGTGCTTTGACTTTGATCGACCGCTCATTCAGCCATCCTTCCGGCTCACTCTGCCCGAACCTGTCTGTGGTGTTTTCCAAAGGCAGCGTGTCTTGACAGTACCCACGTGACCTCCGTCCTCCCTACAATAGGGGAGTTCCAAGTTACTGCATGGCATGGCCTCTTGCAGCTACTATACTGGCCGTATCAGAAGACTGATGTTGAACATTCCCCCCCCCCCCGCACCAGCCCCACCTCTCCAGTCTCATACACATTCGAAAGCGGAGAGAAGGAAGAGGCAGGGCGTCCACCTGGTGTCACCATAACAACGGATGTAGCAGAGAGACGAGTTTGCAGCTGTCGACGAGACTTTGGACGATAACCCATATGCAGGCGCATGCCCCTTTATCCCTGTCTCTGGATCAACGAGTTGGATGCCCTTCGACCTTTCTTTTCTACTTCACCCTCTGTTTAGAGTCCTACTCTTAGAACGTCTTAGCCTTCACCCTGGCGTTTGGGTTGAGGTCTTTAAAGCAACTCCTAAAAGTATTTAGTCCTGAACCACAGAAAGAGTCTGTAAACTAGCAAGTTGGTTTATTAATGCCTTTTCATATGTCAAAGAACTACCATTACATGCATACACTAGAGGATTAAATTTAAGAGAGAGACTGAAATACAGGCAACAACCAGCACCAACAACAACATACAAAGGCACTAACAGATGTCTTAATTGCACAAACTGCAACAATGTAATAACAGGCAATAAATGCACTCACCCAAGTACAGGAAAACAACTACAGTTAAAACACAGCAGTGATTGCAACACGCAAAATGTGGTCTATGCTATCAAATGTCCTTGCGGAAAAATGTATATAGGTAAAACTGAACGCAAGATAAAAACGCGAATAACAGAACATAAAAGTCGTATTCGCAACGAAAACATGACCTCACCGTTGGTGCAACATTGGAAACAAGAAAAACATAGCATTGCCCAGCTGAGATTTTTTGTCATAGAACAGGTACAGATTAAACCAGGTATTGATAACCATCAGAGGTTACTGCAGCGAGAACTGTTTTGGATTAAGAATTTCAATACAATGGTACCAATAGGTCTCAATGACAAATATGACCTTGCATGTTATTTATGAACTGAACAAGTGTACAATGGACAGGTGTTGACCATGATTATTTAATTTGACTGTCAAGTAATGAAGTGTCATAGTAGAAAGTAGTAATGTATAGAAACAATATGTATCGGATCAATGTAGGGCGAACCCAACCAGAAGGTTTGCTATTAGACATCTAACATGTACTGCATAGAATGTTGAATTATTGTGGACAACAACTGAATGTGACATGATACCTATGTGTTACGCATCAACAGACAACTCAACAAAACGCAAAGACACCACATAGAAACAACACCGGATAGTGACCAATGAAGAGGCATACACTGAATCATAGTAAATAAGATAGGAAGCACGCAGGCAGGACTAGATAAATAGAATTTTTTTTCTTGAAAAGTGAGGCAAAGGTATTATTAAGAGGAGCAAGCGAGACAACCGGGTTATTGCGAACAGTAACTTAGAGGGGCAGTAAATAACAATAACAACCAGCTACGTACTGCGGAAAGTAAATATCACCCGGACATAAGAATATTTGAAACGTAAAACATTTCAAGTTAATAAACGCCACGAGCAAACTAACGATATCTACCACACTAAGATGGCGCTCAGCCAACCTAGTTTGTAACCACAGTTTTTTGGGATAGTCCGTCTTTAGTTTTTTACTATCTCGTGAGTGAACGGAGTATGCGGAGTTTTAACATTTCTTCATGGTCGAACGGCGGTAAACAGAAGCGTCCACAGGATTGCGGAGTATTGTTAGAGGGAAAGAGCAAGGAACATCAGGTACGGGCAGTAAATCTAAAAGCCTAAGAAAATGTGAATCAGGAGAGACAAGTTAGTAATGAAGTGGCACTGTCTCTGATTTTTACAGAAACGCGAATCACAGCGAAGATAAGGTACGTTGTGAACTCACCAGCAAACAACGTAATTAATAACGGTGATAGAAGTAGAGCATTAAGTATATTACTGTTTGTTATTACAGAAACCTCATTGATGATCAGCAAGAGGTACGTGATTATATTGGGACTCGAATACCAGTCTTATATTAAGAAACACACAATCTATTACAGTTGGGTTTTCACTTTATTTCATCTAAACAGAATATTGGCTGTTGAGGAAGATATATACACAGAAACATCATTCCATGACAGGAGAGATAAGGTACGCATAAAATAGATTACACTTCACTAGAACCCCCATGCACAAGAAAAATACACTTACACTCTGTATTTTTTATTTTTTCACAGAATTGCCCCTGAGGAAGGCACCACTAGGTGCCGAAATGCATTGGGCTCCTCAAGAAACAACTAATTCAAAATGCTGTGTACAATGTTGAAATGCTCTGAAAATTAACATGATAAAAGTATAATGTAATGTATGAGTGTAAATTGTTATGAATATGAATAACAAGAAAAAGTATATGAGAATAATAATGATTAAAAATTAAACTGACAATTAAGGTATATCATTTGGTAGATAGAGGTTTAAACTATTAAGAAAATAAGGTGCGGAGCACCAGGTGAACAGTGCACGATTAGGTGGGCACCACAACCCACCATAATTCACTGACAATATAGGGATTGACAACCCTTGTTAATCGTAGTACCGGTGGATAAGAGTCTAAGAAAAAGTTCCACAACGGAGTGCTCCTTACAACCCCAACTAATTCATTTTCATATGTCACAACATAGCATGCTGAATAGAATGTTATCACATGTACGATGTGCACCTCTTGGCCCATCCTTCTCAAAACACATGGCATGGCTAGAAGCAGCCAAGTGTTGTGTGGCATCTTCTGCTGGTCCTGCCGTTTTAGCGCACAACTTTGAATGCTGACGATTTCAAATGCTGAGACAAAACTACATATCCCAGAATGCAACCCGTTACAATAAAAAAGGCAGGACTTGCTGAAGGGGGCTTTTTCACAGCTATGCTTAAGCAGCATCCGGGAATAACCAGCCCCATCCAATGCAATGCAATCGGTCTCGAATTTGTCAGAGTTTAAGCTATTGGCATTCGAAATGAAAATGCCTTTTATTTATATGTTTTTTGATAATTAATACATAAATAAAAGGCATTGTCATGTAAAATGCCAATAACTCAAACTCTTGTAAATGCGAGACCTATTCAAAGAAGCGGTCGCCATTGTCCCGGGTTGCTTAGAAAAAGCGCATGGCACCTTAAATGTTGCAGGAAATCATGTCATGCCTGCAGTAACAGAAACTATTTTAAGAAAAAAGTGCTTACAGACTAAAAAAGACTCACTGTGCAACAACCGACGTAAAATGGCCAGTCCTCATGGAAGGTTACGAATGAAAACAAGGCGGTACTGAGGAGGGACTTACAAGCCTATTAATTAATCAAAAGCCAGCATTTATGGAGGACAATGACACAAGCCAATGACAAATATGCGCAGAGAGTGGGCAGTGCTTCTATTCCATACTCCAATACAGCATGGCTCGCAGAGCGGCAGATACGCTGCCCAGGCTCCACCTAAAACATAGATTCCTTTGTCAGGAGAAGGCCGGAAGAACTCAATTGTTTGCTCTTCTGCCTTCGACCTGTGAAAAAAATTATTTATTTTCTTAGACAGACAGACCTGCGCTGTTCATTCCTGCAGGCCCCAGAGTACTGTCTCTTCGAAGTGACAGTTTGTTTTGCAAGCTGCTAGTGGCACACAGACAGTGTTGTACTCAAGAACACCAACCTCTTTCAAGCTTTGTGAAGAATTCTGTGAGCACTGTGACATTACAAGTAGGTTACAATATCTTATTAAACGCGTCTGGTGCATCACTATAGACAACCTCTGGCGTCAGAATGCATCTGTAATAAGAAAATAAAGTGCAACAGATTATACGGTGATTCCAATCTCCCACATATTATATTGTAATTATTCACTAAAATGTACTTGCAATAGTGCAGTGAATTTGCAACAGAACAGTTCAGTGATACGACGCTCCTCTGATATCCTTCACAAGTGCTTTAGAAGAAGTTGTCAAGATGATGTACAATACCTAACAGTGCAACAGTCACAGACCACTTTTCTCACACTCCCTGTCCCAAGAACCACCGGCTCCAATCACATCTCCAATGCAGCAAAAACCCCTCAAGTAAAAAAGAAGTGGTGAACGACTAAGGGTCCCTCACTGTGGTTTACCTACCTGGGTAAGACTCAGTGGATCTTGACGCCTCAGCATGGTAAGGATTAGGGAATCTTGCTGACTAAAAACAATTGGATCTTGCAGAGTGAATACTGTTGGGTTCAGTGTGTCTTGCACACTGCCTCAGTTGGAATCAGGGGATCTTGCTCACACAAATGACTCAAAGAGTCTTCCTGACTTCCCTGCTCAGGGCACCTCACTGACTCAGGAGTGTAGAGCTCGGGGGATCTGAGTGTGACAGAAGTTACTTGGATTAGGAAAATATTGAGCTAGTGGAATTTCAGTTACCCTGGAGAAAACGGAGTAATTTGGATAAATCTGTGTTTTTCTTTGATGTGGCATTACCAATAATCACTCTATTACTCTCTCTCACTTCATTAAGAATCTTTTAGGTGGAAAATCGAAACCTAGCACAAGAGCACATTTAGGGAGTAGGAGTGCCTGTGTGCGTGCGCCACTCGTGTTCTGCTGTATTTAGCACTTTCTTAGTGTAAAATGCATCCTAGTGTCTATTTTGGATGAGATGGTGCATTTTGCGCTAAGAAAGTAGAGCTAAATGCCGGTAGTAAGTAGGGGAAACATCCTACTCCAAGCACATATTTAGCAAGCATGCTACATGTGCTTGCTATTTATGTTCTGTTACATTTATTACATTTTCTTAGTGCAAAATGCATTCTTGCATCCATTTTGGCTGCGAGGGGCATGCTTGCGCTAAGAAATAACACTTACACAGAATTACTCTTCCTTGCATAATTCAAGCATAATCTTGCTGAATTTTTAGGTAATTTCACGTAATTACGCTACAAAGAATCATGCAAGTTACGTCCACCCCTACAGTATCTAATTATTTCTCATCTTGGTTTGACTGAGTCTGATTGGGTGAATCACTGACATCTGATTTTCATTCCAAGATTCATTTTATGAGTGTGTCCATATTTGAACATTACAATTCATTCTGTGCCTGCCTGGAGATGGTGGATCTAATTTTCAATAAGTTACTTTTAAAAATCTCACTGTAGTTATTAGAGATTGAGCCCTTCGTAAAGCTACTTAGCTCCAGATCCACCCTGGCTCCCTTCATGTTTAAGGCCCGAATTTTACTTTAGTAAATGGGATACTCTGTCACAAATATCACAGATATCTCATCTGTCGTATTACAATTACATCATATCCTATGCATTTGTAATATGGGGGATGGGATATCCGTTACATTTGAGACAAGTATCCAATCTGCCAAAGTATAAATCAGTGTATCTGCAATTGCTGGGTCCAAACTGGAATGGCATGGTGAGCAAAAAAACAACAGATTTAGGCCCAGATCTCTGTACTGGGGTGAATACTTGACATGGTTCTGCATTCTGTCTGTCAATTATTCTTTTTGCATTAGTCACCCAGAGAGGGACCGGTATGCCCAGACGTGGGTCCCGTGCTCTCCATGCCACTGGAGTCAAGCTGTCCTGGCTGATGAGGGCTGAAAGCCCGAAACCGGCCCTAGGATGCTTGTTTCCAGTCCAGGGAGGACCTGGCCTGGCAGTTCCGGCTTGACTGTTCCCATTGGGCACAGGGTCAAGACTGATTTGCATATGGCTGGGCCCAAACTGGAATGGCATGATAAGCAAAAAACGATGGATTTAGTCCCAGATCTCTTTACTGGGGTGAACGCATGAAATTGTTCTGCATCCTGTCCGTCAATTGTTCTTTTTACAAACGTACAAATCAGGTCATTAGTCTTAAAATGGCTGTCCCAGGCAACTGAAGCAAACTTAGTGTAGACATAGAAACCTTTTTAGGGGTTCACTGATACACCTGGTCCTTTAAACCAACAAGAAGAGATTGGCACGGAAGCTGTAACATAAAAACAATGCATTTATTAACCTAACATGAGGGAGACTGCGTCACACAGTACCCTCAGGCCACTGTATGAGACAGTCTAAGGAGTACAGAGAACAGGGGCCTTACATATGCATTTGTAACTTAGTCAGCATAAAATCAAGGGGAGGTCCTGGCACATACAAGCATGGTTATTGACAAATAAGGGTATACAAAATTTGCTTGCTCAACAAAGTGGGAGGGGAGACTGAACTCAATAAGAATAGCCTGACAGTTCTACACTAAGAGCAGGTGCATTCTGACAGCTACACGTCTTGCTGACCATATGCAAGGCTCTGGAAGAGGGAAAAAGCACATTCCGAGCACATGGCTAACTAAAATGGCAGCCACAGAACAACATGGCTTTAGCTCATGCTAACAGCAATTCCTGCAAACTTTAACAGATGGTCCTTTTAGCATGAGCTAAAGACGTCCCTATGATCCAGAAGGAACATAGAAAATATTTTGCACATTTATTCTTATAAATTCATCAATATTCTGATCCATTGCTAGGTGGGCATTTTCCATTCTAAATATTGTTAAGCGGCCATATATAAGGTATAAACAGAAGCACAAAGGGAACAGAGCATTGGGTCATACAGACTATTATTACAAATAGAATTATCAATATTTTTCAACCCTAAGCAGAAAGCAAATCCCAAAACCAATTAGTCCAATTCTAAGTTTCAGGGTTCTGATGTATTTCAGTGAATATCTATTTCAATTTCAGAATAGCCAACAGCACATCCATACTAATATTATAAAGAGAGAGCCCAAATCTTTGAGGCGGGTAATCTCAGTTACCACAGCACCAATCACAACACCCAATACAGCGTTGGAAAGGGCAGTTGCAGCAGAAGGACATAGGCTATGCAGACGGCCACCATATACATTTTTTTTATTGTTTTTATTAACTTTTCAAGAAACAGTGGTGTTCATCACAATCACACAGTGCAAGACATACAATTGTACCGTAGAACACCATATACATTTAAAAGGTAGAAGAACCGTGCCAGCAAAGTAGTCCCTTGTGGGCGTGTCTGCGTTGTGCTGTGGGCGTGGGCTGGGGGCGTGACTAACCTTGGGGGCATGCGGTACGACCATCACATCGTGGGCTGTGGGCGTGTGCTGGGGGCGTGACAAATGCTGGGGGCGTGACAAACGCTGGGGGCGTGTGTCTGCCCTTCATTCCATGTGAGTCGTACATACAAGCGCCAACTACGTTGCTGCGCAGCATCAAGGGGCACGCTGGGGGCGTGACACACTGGGGGCATGAGAAACGCTGGGGGCGTGTGTCCGGCCTTCATGCCATGTGAACGCAATTGAGCTGCATCAAGGGGCACGCTTGGGGCGTGAGAAACGCTGGGTGCGTGTGCTACGTTCCGCCCTTCATGCCATGTGGGTCGTACATTAATCAGAAGATCGTCTGCTGTACTGTGTGCTGGGGGCATGACAAACGCGTTCAGCTGGAGGCCTGGTAAGTAACATTACTGCAGCCTCTCCTGCGCGCTGTTACTGAACTCTCTCATTCAACGAAATTAGACGCGCCTGCTACCATCAACCAGGGCTCTAGCCGGGCTCAGGCGGCAGATCAGTACACTAATTACACACGCCTGATAACATCAACCAGGGCTGCAGCTGGGCCTCAAGCGGGGGAACACGCGCCGGCTAACATCAAACAGGCCTGCATCTGGGCCTCAAGCGGGGGAACACGCAAATGAGCGAGTCTGCGGGGACAATTACTGCAGCCTCTCCTACTCGCTGTCACTGAACTCTCTCATTAAACGGATTTACCCGGGGCTGATAACTCTCTCATTCAACGACATTACACGCGCCTGCTAACATCAACCAGGGCTGTAGCCGGGCTCAGGCGGCGGATCACTACACCAATTATACGTGCCTGCTAACATCAACCATGGCTGCAGCTGGCCCTTCTCCGTCCCTATTCTAATGAAACAAAAAATGTTGTCTACCGCGAGATTTTAAAATAAATTGCCCTTGCCAAATACACACATTACACACATTCTATTTCATACCCGGACAACGTCGGGACGGGCTGCTAGTATCTAATAAAATTATTTTAAATAGACTTTTCCAGTGTTCTTTTCATGAGGGCTAGAGTGTCAATCAATATACTCAAGGAAAGGGCAAAGTAACATTTGGCAACTGCTCAGAATAACGTTTCCCTTGCAGAATTAACATTACTCCTAAAGCAAATATTAAAGCAGTCAGACATATTATTACAAAAACAATCCTGGCTGCAATGGGACCATGGGAATTAGGGCGAGGAGCTGCAAAGGCCTGCTCCTCCTCAAAAATGGGACGATCAAAGGGGTACATTACGAACAAAAAGAAGTCCTTGGGAAATTGAAGCCACTGTACAACCAGCCAGAGGGGAGTCTTCTCCCTGTGTCTGTTTGAGCCTCACAGGCAGGCTCTTGTTGATCCCACGATGGAGCTGCACAACTCGCAACTCAGAAAAACAATCACGGCCCAGTTTAAGAAGAAAAAGTCTTTCTTTCAGGATAGGGCAATCACCTTCTGGGGCAAATACCCTCAACTATCATATCCAGTATCTCAGGCAGTGCACCAGTTTTCTTCACTTTAATCTAACAGGCACCAAGGGGCACAGCACCTGTGCCCTAAACTCAAGTCCTTCCCTACCTCCTGTATTGCTCCGCTGGCGCACTTCTCTTTTGTTGGGACCAAAGATTGGACCCAGTGTGCCCAGGTATCTCTTGATCAACAAACAAAGGTGAAGACTTGCATTCACTTTGGGACCAGGATTCAGGGGTGTGATGCTGAAGTACCTGAAGCAACCCTTATTTCAAAGGGGGTCACCTCAAGCAAAAACCTCCTTGCCATTCTGGTCGGTCTGTGACTCTCAGCTGGGCATCAAAAACTTGATCCACGACTTCTCCTTTCTGATTTGTTATCCCGTCTTTTACCCAAGACAGTGGCAGGGGTATACACGTCCCAGTGCTTCCAGCCTTCTAACTTGACTGAGGTTCTAGTTGCCAGTAACACCTATGCTGGTTCCCTTCACCTTGGCTTCAAGCTGGACTGGTGCTGACTCCCCAGGCTGGATCTGATGTCCGGGCCCCTCTGGCAATGGTTGTAGAGCAGCAAATATCTATTGGTGGACAGACCAAAAGGTCTTTAGACAAGGTATACAAATAATCTATCAACAGAGAGGATAGTCTCAGAATACTTCCTTAGTCTTGGAGCGCCCCATACATTAGCAAGGCACCCAAAAACTACTTTCATCTATCTGGGAGTAAAAACCCTGGACCTATTACACAATTTGAAGCAGCTAAGGAAGTCTATGTTGATTTACTAAATTTTGAGGAAAAGAGAGAAACAATACACATACTCTAAATCCTTACATTTGTGTATTCCTATACTATTCATCTGAAAACCCTCAAGAAAAAAAGGAAATGTTCTACACTTTTACTCATAAACCTTGCATTACTTGTACAGGACTGAAGACACTGCTAATAATAAAAGCACCTACATTTTACACTTATGCTTTTATGTTATAGCTGCAGCTGGAAAATCGAAAACTGCTAAATTAACAGGGATTCTTATTACATAAAGAACTTTAAAAAAAACTTCAACATAGTGGGTACATACATTTCTCCAGCAGAACATGTTGTGACAAACAAACTCCTATAAAACAATATTTTCTTTTCAAAAATGTTTGCTGAGGATCACATGGGTGTCTTTCGTGACATTATGAACCTTGTGCATTCTATTTTTCACGACCTGGACTATGCAACATCATCTTTAAAGAAAGAAAACCCTATTCACCAGCTCTAATAAGGGCTGTTAGCTTATTTACACGGACTAGATAATAAAAGACTAGCAATGCCCATGCAAATCTGTATGTAGTATGAGAATAACATATAGTTCCCCTTAAAGGTCACATAAGGGAATAGCAATCTAGACTACTCATCCTTTCACAATTCCATCCGACAGGATGGGCATTAACATGGCATATTTATTTATTCATTTTTTTAATGCTAACAACTTTTTTTGAAAACAGTATTACTGAATAGCCAAAAAATTTGTCTCATGGCCGTTTCCTAGACAGCTTAGACAGGCTCAAAAGAGAGTGAGAAAAAGAGAGAGAAAACATAAATTTGCTTACCCTTAATTTGCCCAGGAGCTAACCTCCTTCCCCCATTTCGACAATAGGAAACCTGAAACAGGTTTACCTTCTGTCGACACTATCTACCCCTATTTGTGGCAGCTGGGCACAAACACTCTTGTAGGAGGTAAATAGCACATTGAGCAAGCTAGAAAACATTAATAACCAACTACCAATTCCTTTAGCAATTTTACTAGTGTAACATGAGGGCGCATGAATGCAAACTACATGCCATTGCCTCCTTATTGTAGCCCTTACACAGTGACCTTTAAACTAAAAACATTAGTGTTATATGCATGGCAGAGCTATTCTCTGCATAAGACCTCCAAATGCTGCTATCCCTTGATAATGTTATTCAATAGGATAAACCCCACCAGCATATCTCCTACACTTGTATTACGTCTCAAGAAAACAGCAATATCCCCATGAGCTCCCAACAGATTATAAAATATTTTCTTTAGCTAATGTTACCTAAAACATTACTTATAGTGCTTTACCCTACAGTGTGAGAATCAGGATATTTAATTCATACAAAGAAATCAGTTAATTAAACTACTCTTCAATATTACAAGCTTCCATAATGTAATGTAGAAATCACATACTGTCACAGTGGCTCCCTACATGGGAATTGCACCTTCAGTAGGGTTGGTCAGTTCTAAAAACAGACCTTGGCCTTTGACCCTTAAACCTGTTGTCCCATGTCTGAGAAAAGGCTATACCATGCGGTCTTTCCAATTCAAAGCAACTCTGAAGACTCAGAAGAAAGGCGGTCCTGTTTCGTTGTTTGCCCATAACTTAAAGGTAGGATAATAACTTCTGCTGGTTTCTTTATACTTATTTTCATTTGTGTGCAGTGTGTGGTGTGCTGTCTAGCAGTATAGAGGTCAGCTGTTTGTTCTATACTTGCATGTGAGCATTACTGAAGCCTGAGATCAGTTTGAAAACTGCCCTGAGTGGCAGAACTGCTTTTAAAAAGTAAATTGTGCCCAAATTTGACTTTGGTGGTAGGGGCACGTAAAAATGGATAACCTACAATGTTTTGGCATATTAGGGACCCCCAGGGTCTCCCCTAGATATCCCAGGGATGGGGATCAGAAATGTATGTGGTACATTTTATAAAATGAGGTTTTGTATGCCTGGGTAAAGTGAAATTTCTCATTTTTTCCTCACATTGTAGTAAAATGCTGCTACAATTTCAAATTTGATGCTAGGAGTCATATATTATTAAAAGTAGGAATATTAGATATTATAAGGCTCAAAAACGAATTTAGTGCAATTCTTTTCATCAAAAAAATTCCCTCATATAGTCAATTTTTTTAAATAATAATCACCAACCCTTTTGATGGTTCCACATATGAAAAGCAAGCCTCATTCCGTTCCTGTCACCTTTAAATGCATTTATTTATAACACTAAGCACAAAAGTCTTACTGAAACACAAAAAGTCTGCGTCTCTTTTTAAAGGACAGTAATTATTTAACATCAGAACCACAGATGTGCTTATGTAAAAAGGCAACAAGAAAGAAAAACTTCACTTTTAATCTTTTTCTCTGTTATCCAAAATAATGAAACTGTCTTTTCTAACTTTTAAAATCAGCAGTCTTTAATGCACGCCTTTATACTAGGTTTGCATTAACTTAAGATCTAGTTGACCCAGCATTTTTCTTGTGTGGCTTGGGACCGAAATAGCCATGTGTTATTGACTCAGCTGTGCTCTGACCGGCAGGAGTCAATTTCCACACCTCTCTCAGGAGAAAAACCCTTTGCTGCATTGTAATGTCCTGAAAAAGTTTAATTTCCGTTTGTTGTGTCAGACAGCTTCTTCTCAGTGAGACAGCTTAAACACAGCTTTTTGAAGGCTCTTTTTCTAGTGCTGAAAGGTAAGCACTGTCATAGTCTATTTAAAAGTCAGGCATTTCAAGCCAGTCAAAGTCTATCGTTTTGTAATGTGGTGTTTATTTCGGCAACAACCAATTCACTCAGATGATGTGAATGCCTTTTATTATCTAATATAATGTATCTAAGGAGAATGCTGTAACCTTTTGTATTTTAGTCCTAGTTATTGCAATCACACAATTTCGTTTTTTCTTCCTTTCTATGAGGCCTATTTTATTCCTATTGCAATTTGCACACATGTATAGTTTCTTACTCTTTCAATTTTAATGATAGTGTGCAGCTATTTAGCATATGTTACATAATTCATTTCTGGAATTTTTTAAATGTACTTCTTTCAATGACATTTGTATAACACAATGATGACAAAAAACAAATTGAGCTCATTCCAGACATTTTCATAAGGGGGTCATACACTCAGAACACACAACACAGCCTTCTTAAGGCTAGCCATTCTTACACAAAGAGTGCAATCGCTACTCACTCACACAGGTACCACTGGTGTCAAACCACAAATCACATAGACATTCAAACACACAATCAACCCACAAATCAACATTTAGGACAAAAACAAAAGACAGCCCACATACTCTACTCAAACCATTTGTAAATACTAATTGTAAGTCATATTTACAAGAAAAGCTCTCAAAAGTAGTTTAAAAGACTGCAGCAAAACAGCCCAAAGACTGTTTCATGTTCAAGAAGCCAAAATACACCAAATTTGCCAGTTTGGCTGGCAGAACACTCAAAAAGCGCTCTGCATATCGCCATTTATGAATGTTACTAAGTTCCGCAGATTAGGATCCTTTTTATGTATATATTTAGTTCTGTGGTGTACTTAGGCACCATGGAAGAAATACCTTTTGTAATATACCTAAATCTATTTAGGTATCCCCTCTAGGGGAATCAGCTGAGTACTTTCTAAATCCATATTGGTACCTCCAAGATAGCAACACTTTCTACGAAGTGTGCTAAAAACAGGCATGCCAAAAATATTGTAAGATATACAATATTATACAAAAAGTAGCACTTAACTCAAAGTGTGCCATTCAAGTTCTCACAATTTAGAGAAAAATCTCCTCATTACCTGCCTATATAAATTGAAATTCATATATTTCCAAATTCCAAAGTCTTTGGCCAAACAAAAAAATCAAACGTTGAATACCTTACCAAGCACAAATCTCCAGCCTACCACTGCCAAGTTCTGAATGACCCAATACTCACACCAAAGAAGATCTCAGTCGGGAGCGGCTACCTCCTGGAGGGCCAGATGAGGGAAACCAGAAACATATGGGTCTGCAAAGGTAAAGAATCTCCGTGCGCAGGGCACCTCGTCAGTAAATTCCTATCCTGTCCTTCTCAGTAGATTCCTGTCTCCCATCAAGACCACCCCCTTGGGTAGCCACTTCTCCAATGAGCCCCATGCCTGGGCGCCATTTTTTAGAAAAAGAAACCTTTTTAAGGGTTCACTGATACACCTGGTCCTTTTAACCAACAAAGAAGAGATTTGCACGAAAGCTGTAATATAAAAAAAATGCATTTATTAACCTCACATGAGGGAGACTGCATCACACAGTACCCTCAGGCCACTGTATGAGATAGTCTAAGGAGTACAGAGAACAGGGGCCTTATATATGCATTTGTTACATAGTCAGCATACAACCAAGGGGAGGTCCTGGCACATACAAACATGGTTATTGACAAATATGGGTATTCAAAATTTGCTTGCTCAACAAAATGGGAGGGGAGACTAACCGGCTTACATCCGTAAGAATAACCTGACAGTTCTACACTAGGAGCAGGTGCATTCTGGCAGCTACAGGTCTTTCTGAGCATGTGCAAGTCTCTGGAAGAGGGAGAAAGCACATGGCGAGCACATGGCTAACTAAAATGGCTTTCACAGAACAGCAATTCCTGCAAACTTTAACATTTAACATTAGGAATAGTCTCAAACCTTTTAAAATTTGAAATGGCTATTCCTTTACTAAAGAGGGACTTCGTAGACTATACAGACGCTAAAAATTGTAGACCAGTTGCAGACATTGTCAGATTTGTTGCAAAACGTGACTTTGACTCAACTTCAAGGGTTTATTGAGTCCAATGGTGGGGCGTTACAGAATGGCGCAGAATTTGTGACAGTAGCTCCCATGGATGATCTATGATTACAGGCATGGCCACACTGGCCAGTTTGGCAAGCAGGCAATCCCCCAGGAGGCTGGAGTTCTGGGCCAGTTTTAACCCTTGGAATGGGTTTGGTCTTCCAACAGTTGCTGCCGCCACAATAAAGAGGTGGTGGGGTGGGTGGGAACGCAGGAGTGAAACACGCGTGGGGGAGGATTGTAATTTTAAAAAAAATGTACCTGGAGCTGCCTCCCGCATCGCACTCAGCACAGTCCTTCCTGGTCCCAGCAAGCACTGGGACCATATCATGGATTCCCTGTAATCCCCACACTGCTCTCTAATTAGAGCAACCAGGGAATGGTGTGAGCAGGCAGGAAAGACGCCCTGCTCAGACCAGTCTGTGGGGTTTTCCCAGCTCGGCTGCTGAATGCAGGTGGGCTGGAGAAAAGTGTGTATGTGTGTTTCGGTTAGCCTGAGACGGCCGGTCAAAACACATGCGTACTTAGGGAGTTAGGTACACATTGCACTCCTCCTCTTAATGCTCCACCCCTCCATTCGCATGCTGGCTCTGAGCCGTAAAATGAAAAATAGAACAATGACATTGTTTTTTTTCCATTCACTGGCTCTGAGCCTGGCAGTGGGGCAATGCTCCTCCGCCATTGCGGAGGAGCCACCACTGTCGACCAGGAGGCTGTTTTTGGTACCCAGAAGTAGTGGTTTGAATTCAGCAGTCCCACTGCAACTTGCAACTGCTGTCCATTTGATTTTTTGAAGATGCTTTAGGGCACAGATCATAGGCATGTCTCAGGGCGCAGAGCATAGGCATGTCTGCACATGCACACCAATAACAGCTACCTTGGCTCCTGCCCGCATTTACTGAGCATCACTGAGCGAGCATCGGAAACAGGAAAAATGAGTACAAAAAGCATATGGCATATGGCAGGAAAAACAGCCTGATTCCTGCACCCCCGCAGCCTGCTCTTAATATCTTTGTGATTAAGGTAGGCCTATGACTGCAGCATATAGGCAAGCACTGGCGCTAGGCAGATTCCTGGTGGGTTGCGTCTCAGGGCTTGTGTAATGTTGAGGACAACCCAGCCTCGACACAGGCTTGGGTGATGTCATCATGCACCATTTGAGCCGGACGTGGCCAAGGGTGTTAATAAAGGGGAGTTAAGTTGCATGGAACTCACTCCGACATCCCCTATGAGTTGTCATGTGCAGTTATTTACCGGGCCAGATATCCGCCCGCATGTTAAGTATCTGAGCAGCGTTATCGGTTGGACTCAGTCCATGCAGTGAAGAGGTGCCATTGTCAATGTGAACAGAGGCCAGTTCACAGCATTTTGTCATCGAGGCAGAGCCCACCCGCTTAGTCGCACAGCACATGGGGGCTTTCACTTAATATGACTGTGGCTGCAAAGTCTGTGGCTCTGGAGCTCTCCTTCTCCACCGGTAGGCAAGCCCAGAGAGAGCCAAATGCTCATCCACTAACCGCAGAGTGGTTTTTCGCCCTCGCAGTGCCTCCGCGATGGACCGCTGATGCCTGCAGGCCCTTGCTGCACCACCTGCGTTTCTACTGCTCCCCTTCAGCCACATGCATACGTGCATGCAGCAGTCACAGACCACACCAGATGCTATCTTGGCCCTCCACCAGCAGGGAATGGTCCTGCCACACCTTCCAGCATCTACTGTGAGCACCGAAAAACAAACTTTATAAAAGTGACTAACAGACAACCCATCGGCATAAGATCGCTTTATTCTGCCTATGTGAGGGTGGAGCCCAAGTGCCTTGATCTCACCCTACAGGTTGGCCAGAGACACTTTCCTGGGCATGTGAGCTATGTCCAAGTCTATATCTGACTCTCTGGATTTTCAGCTGCAGCTCCAGGCGCTTGGCCGTCAACTTCCCTACATCTTCTGAGAACACACCTTGCTGTTCAGTGTAAGTGTGCCACTGCTACAAGTGTTCCAAAATGGACGGATGTATGACGTTACAACGCTTGCTTTTACCACGCATGCTGTTACAATGCAGTTTTTACAACGCATACCATTACAACGCATATCGCTTTGGTGTGCTGGATAGTGAATAGTTTAATTTACTTTTCCAACTCCAGTCCCCGTGGACACTAGGGAAGGTGTTGGATAGTAAATTAAGTCTATTCCCTATCCTAGAGCGCCCCCAGCGCAATGCGTTGTAATGGTTTTTGTTGTAAAACCTGCGTTGTAATAGCACTGCGTGGTAAAAGTTGCGTGGTAAAGGATGTTTCCCAAAATGGACAACGACCCTTAACAGCAACCACAATCCCATAAGTCGGTAGCCACTTTGGCTTTATTCAAAGAGCTCATTGACCCAGCCCAAATGGCCAACAACCTTCAGCAGCAACTGCCCTCACCCCCAGCTGAAGAACCACATGACCTGCTGGAAGACATGGGTAGGCAGATTGAACAATTACTTCAGAGCCACACATGAAACAGATGGCGTGGTGAAAAGTTCCCTACTGCTACACTTTGGAGGAGATGAAATATACAAGTTGTCCCAAACCCTACACAACACAGGAGATCACAAAGACTACGAGGCAGTGGTTGCCCCCCTCAAAGCCCACTACGCTTCACTGTTCAAACTGGACTTTGAGCATTTCACATTGCACCAGGCGTGCCAAAGGGAAGACAAAACAATGGATGGGTTTCACGTCCGCTTCAGGGCACCCACCAACACCTGCACAGGTCACGACCAGCCAAAGATAGTCAGAACCCAGTTTATCCAGGAGTGCCTGTCCTCTGTCGTGAGGAGACTGATCCTAAGTCAACCCACCATTAAGCTAGAAGGCATTGTAATTCTCGCCAGATCACACAAACTATCCAACAGTCGAGCAGAAGTCAAGGGCCTACTTCTATCCCAATGTGCACCTTAACCATTGCAGGGAGCAAAGTCAAAGTACTCATTGACACTGTAAATGTAATGGACATCCAACAGTACCGGACATTGGTGTCTCCTCCTCCACTAGTGGCCAGAAGCACAAAAATCCATGGTTATGGGGGGGGGGAAGGGGGGAGCGACAAACAGGGCCAAACTGGCTACCCGGCTTTTTGGTGTGCTGCCAAGCTGGGGGCTGATTTTGTTGATGGGGACCTGCATGTGCTTAAAACCATTAGTTTTGCTTTGTTTATTTCGAAGCACATGCAGGTCCCCATCAACGAAATCAGCCCCCACTGCAGTGAAATCAGCCCCCAGCTTGGCAGCACACCAAAACGCCCGGTAGCGAGTCCGGCCCTGGCGACAAAGATTGCAGATAGCGGGGATAAGCAATGTAGAAGTCGCCACAGTATAGTCATAAGCCATGCGCTTTTCATATCGCAACTGATGAAGATTTGCACTGGTATTTTTTGCTTGAGTAATCCACACTGACCAGGCCAAGGAGATCCAAAAAGACTTCCCCCAGCTCTTTCAAGGACTTGGCTGCCTAAAGGGAACCAAAATCAAATTGTGCATAGACCCAGTCGTGAAACCCACCACACTCCGCTATTGCGTGGTACCTTTCCAACTCCGAACGGCCATTGAAGAAAAACTCCACAAACTTAATCAGCTTGGAGGCAGCGAAAAGGTATCCGAGCCCATCCATGGATGTCCCCGCTTGTCATCGTTCCCAAAGCTGAAACAACCCGGGCCATTCAGCTCTATATGGACATGGGGTTACCTTAACTAGGCCATCTGCTGCGAGCGACCCATAACGCTGATAATAGACAGCATCAATGCGGACCTTAATGGAGCGTGGTGGTTTTCAAATCTTGACCTAAAGTCAGTCAACCACCAACTCGAATTTGCCCCAGAAAGCGACTACATTACAACATTTTTCCACCAATGTCGGGCTGGGACGATACAGAAGATTGAACTTTGGTATCTCCTCTGCGGCTGAGGTGTTCAAAAATGCCATCTGTGATGCTTTGTCAGGACTTGATGGTGTACTAAACATTAGTCATGACATCCTTATGTACTCCACAACCATCGAAGATCACTAGAGGGGCTCTTTTTTTGAGTCCACAATTGAATTATTTGAGTTTATCTGCTCAGGCGCTGGGTTACAGATTGACCCACAAAAAGTAGACACCATCCACAAAGCCCCCAATCCTCAAGACCCGACAGAAGTAAAGAGTTTCTTAGGCATGGCTACCTATTGTGGACTTTTTGTGTCTAGCCTCATCACTATTTCTGAGCCCCTCAAAGAACTGATGAGGGTTGACAACCCTAGATCTGCACTGACAAAGCTGATAAAGTGTTCCTAGATATCAAGAGGGCAGTGCTTTGAGGTTCCTCCATGTCGTGATCCATGTCGTGCTTTGACCCACAGTGCCCATCTGCACTCATAGTTGACCCTACCTTAGTTGAAGTAGGGACCGTCCTCATCCAAGAAAGGACTTCAGGCCTGTGGGTGCCAGTTGCATATGCCAGCTGAGCACTCACCGCGACAGAGACAAGATACTGATAGATTGAAAGGGAGGCCAAGGTAATTCAATGGGGGTGCAAACATTTCCATCTCTTCCTCTATGGGCACGAGATCAAGGTGGTAACCAACCATAAGCCATCAGTAAGGCTGTTTGCTGGCACTTCACAGACCCCCTCCCAGAAGATAGAACCCTGGGCTGTGCAGCTGGAACTCTACCGCTTCACGGTCATATAGCTCCCTGGAGTGGGGAATTCAGTAGACTACCTGTCCCGGTGGAAGCCAGAGGATGAGAAAGATAACTCATTGGCACAAGACAGATTTGTGAGCACGGTGGTGCGTAAAAAGCAGCCTGAAACCCATGTCCCTGGAGGATATTATGGTGGAGGACAATAACCTGCAGAAGGTCATCGACTCAAGCTCATCCAAAATCACCAGTGAAAGGGGTGAAGAAATGGAACCCCAACGGAGCGTATGATGATGGAACATTTCTGGAGAGTAAGAGACAAACTCAGTGTTGCACCCTGAAAGAGTAATATTGAGAGGACAGAAGCTGGTAGTGCCGCAGTCACTGAGTGGGTGAGGAGTGGACCTAGAACATCAAAGACATCAAGGGGTAGCAAAAAGCAAAAGCTAGGATCAGGGAAAAGGTATGGTTCCCTGGTATGGACACTCAAGTGGAGGGTACATTGACAACCAGGCCACACTGGCCCGAGGGAGAGCAGCAAATGAGCGCATTAGTAACATTTGGCAAATGAAAGTGCCCAGGCTACAGGTCTGCAATTGGCATCCAGGATTCAAGTTCAAAACCCCTTATGAGAGGGACCCCTGGTGATCGTCGACACCAAGGGCACCATGGCAGCAGCAGAAAGAGGAGAAGATGGTCTGGTCCGAAACATCTCTTGGTTCAAACGATTGACAATGTTGGGCTCAAGTGAGCTGCAGAGTAGATTTGAAGGTGCGGGTAGCAACCTACCTGTAAGTGGCAGAAGCCGACCCACAGAGTTCGTGAGAGCCCGAGCCAGTTGAGGACTCGGGAGGAGAAGAGGTAAGACGTGGAGGCTTGGCTCCACAGGAGGAAGCTCCGTATCTAGTAAATGAGCCAGCAGAGACCGACAGTTTGCCACTGAGCCAAGATATAATGCTAGGCCTAACCACACATCTGAACTTGTGTGATTTCATATTGTAGTTTGATTTATCTTTTTTTCTTTTCCATTTTTATTTGGTGTTTACTTTTCTCTCATTTCACCTTTTGCACCCCTGCCACCCATGATGTTTGTGATTCACGATGCAGGGCCCTGAACTGCTTTACATGTTAACTAAAGTTGGTTGCCACCTGCCTCCTATTCCCAGAGCTGGATGCGGCCGTGGGTGTAAACAAAGGGGAGCTGAGTCCACTGGACTCACTCCGACATCCCCTATCAGTGATCACCTGTAGTAGTTGACTCAGTGCCGGATTAAACCCTGTGGAGCTCACTATGGAGCCGAAATTTCAGGCCCCTCTTGCAAATTAAGAAAGCTTGATTGTAAATGTATTTCAGGATCAAATCAATATTATTTTGCTCAGTTGTCGCAGGACCCCTAAAAGGAGTGGGGCCCATAGGCCAATGCCTACTTTGCTTAATTGGTGATCCGGAACCGTGTTTAGTGAGCCGGACACCGGCCCGCATGGTACATAGCTGAGCAGCGCTGTCGGTTGGTCACAGCCCCTGCAGTGAAGAGGTGCTGCTGTCAGTGGAAACCGGAGGCCAGTTCACAACAGGGAGCAGCTCAGGCAGGGATGCCTGCCAGTGCCAGGACAGTGATGAGTGCATGCCAACTGTGCTTTAAAACCAACTGGAGATCTCTTGATTTTAAAGAGCATGCTGTCAGCCACTGTGAATGTGAGCAGTTTGGCGTAACAGGTTCTCTTGGTGCTAGTCCACGGTTCCCGATAAGGGCCTCATTTATGAGGAATTGGCATAGGGCAGCACCACAAGTCTTCTTCCTGTGCTGCTCTATGATAATCTGAAAGGGCAGAAATGCACCCTATTTATGAAACAGAGTGCTTTCCTGTCCTTTCTCCTTGAGCTGGCACACAATTTGTTGCCTCGCGCCAACGTAGGCAACCATTCACTATGGAGCATGGGTGCCTCGTTGCAGGCAGGATTGTTTTTGCGCACAAAGGGGTGCCTTTTTCCACAAAATCAATCCAGCAAGGAGGCGTTTTCCTTTTTCTACATGTGCTGCAGAATGGAAAAAGGAAAAAACCAAGTGAAATAAAAATATTTCTCTTTGTTACACCTGCTCTGGGGAGGCGTAAGGTTTGAGCACTGCCCCAGGTTTATGTGATTAAGTAAATCTGGGGCAGTGTCAAAATCCACAGGTGTTGCATGGGAAAACCCACAGCAATGCCCATGGATTGCCTCCTTGATGCAGAGTAAGGCAAGGCAGTGACTTGCGCTGCTTTGTCTTACTCCATATCTATGATGCCATGCAATGCCACGCTGGGTTGCTTTGTGACGCTTCATTGATATGATTAAGAGGCTTGCGCCGCCAGAGCATCACAAAAAGGGACACTTCGGTGGTGCAAGCCTCTCATAAATAAACCCCTACGTGTTAGTAGAGTACCTTCAGAGCTGCAGGTGAGGACTAACAGCAATTTGCTTGTGCAACAAGTAAATTGTTACACAAGGATGGTCCATGTTGGCTTAGGCATATTTGTGCCACCTCCCCTCTCATATGAAAGGGCCCTGTGCGTAGTAGAAAGCATACTATGTAGTTTGATTTACATGTTTGTACTGGAATGGTAAGTACTTGCTCTTTGAATGATCTACTGTGCTATTACGTGCATGGGCAGTAAGACTGGCGGTGGTATATAATGACATATAATGTTAAAATAGATATTATGACAAGCAGGGCACATGAGAGGGGCTAAAGGGGCAGTGGAAAGGGAGATCAAAAAGGATTGGTAGGAGCACTAAATGAGTGAAATACTATAATTTGTAAAGTAACCAACATTTTTGAAGACTTTCAAAACAGAGAGGGAGCGAGAGTATGTGCATTTTTGTCTCGCTGTATGAATAACTTCATGGTGAAATCAGACAGAAACCTCACCATACCCAACTAAAAGCACCTGTACCCAACTATTTACTAGAAAATACATTTATTAGATGCCCTGACAGAGGAATATTGTCTTCCGTTAAGCTAGTCGGATCATCACATGGTGTTGTTTAGAGTGTATAGGGAGAGGACTGAAAAGAGTACGGAGAGTAGCTCAATCTAGTTCAGAAAGTGGAGTAAAATCTTGGGAAAGGAACTGGCTGAAGCCCTAGCCAAATTCCAAGTAAGAGATTTATGTGGCTCGGGATCGTTTGCTGAGAATTTTTTAAATTGCATTTTGTCAGCCATATAGGACGTGGCTTCTGTCAGAACAAATCTCATTGGCAGAAGCTAAACATCCACCCCTTGGTTTTCAGAAGCACTTAAAGGCAATGTTGTAGGCAGGAACGGAAATGGAAAATTGCACCTAATTTGGAAGAAAACACCAAACATGAAGAATTAATCAGAAAATATAAAAGTGCCATTTATGCAGCTAAGTCGTCTTAGTTTTCACTGAAGATAAGATCAGCTATTAACCCCTTCCTAGCACCGCGAATTCCAGAGCGGCGCGGGAGGGGCTAGGGGTGGGCGTGGCACTCCTGTACTTATGACGCTCCACGTCGTTATGAGTCATGGACGGCATGTGCTCAAGATGGCGTGGAGCCGTCATGAACCCGCCCACTCACTAATTCACCCGCACAGGCGGGGAATTATTGCCGCATGGGTGGAGCGGCAATGGCATGACGGCTCAGCACCATCATGAGCACACGCCGCCCTTGACTCATGATGGCGTGGAGCCGTCATGAGCACGCAACGAGTTAACATGCCTAAGGAAATATTCAAGAGGGTTAGCGATCTCACGTTCTTTAGATCTTTAGGGAAAAGATCATGAAGTTCTTTGCTGTATTTTAAGAGCCTACTTGCAGACCTGATGCTTCTTTTGTGGGAGACGATATCTATGGACATCATACTAACAGTTGCTTAGTCAGGTTTTCTCCCTTGCAGTCGGCTAAAATCAAAACCCTTTTTGGGCAAATTACTTCGAGATCACCAGATTACCCCTTTCTGCCCAGTGTACTACAATTTTCCCCTGAGCTAATTGCGGAAGTCTTGGAGAAAGTTTATTCTCAGGTCCTGGAGACAGGAGAATTTCCTCAGTGCTGGTAGGAGGCGATTGTCAAGAAAAGGCCTTATGCAGATTTGGGTGATTTAAAAAATCTCTGCCCAGTTTCCCTTGTGCCGGACACAGCTAAAATCCTGGAGAAGCACATTAACCAGGAGTTGGCTCAGTTTTTGAGGGGCCATGAACTCCTGGACCCTTCCCAAAATGGGTTTAAGAGGAACCACTGCACTGAATCTGCGTTACTGGTGTCGGATGATTTGATTTTCTGGCAAGTCGACTAGGGAGGTGTGGATATTTTGGTTATGCTCGATCTGTCTGCAACCTTTGACACAATATTACCTTCTTTGTTGGTGCAAAGGCTGCAGCAGGTTGGGCTGAGGGATGCTGCCTTAAACCTGCTGGAGGTATTTCTAGTGAACTAGACTAGCTTCCCTGTGGAATTTTGCAGGGTTCTTCCATTAGTCCTTCCCTATTTAACCTGTATGTTGCCCCTCTGGGAAACTAGTGCATTCCTTCAGTTTTCAGGTGATGTCATATGCTGATGACACCCAGATCATCGTTTCCATCTTTGATGATTGGGAAGTGGTGGCAGATAGCTTCAGGTCCTGTATGGCCGAAGTCAGCAGTTGGATAAGGGAGACCTGTCTAAAAACAGATTGGGGAGAATGCTTAGAAAGTGTTTTTAGGGCAGAAAATTTGAGATGGACAAACCGTGTTTTTGGGGCAGAAAATTTGATCTGGATGGACCGTTGGTGGCCATAAACAAGTGGCCCACTTCCTGTTCCAGTGGCTGTGGAAAAAAATCTAGGGTGATCTTTGATAACTCTTTGACATTTAACACACTGGTCAATAAAATTGTGAGTTCTTGTTTTTGGATCATTAAGACCTTGAAGAAGATGTTCCCCTTTCTTCCTGAGAAGCTAAGGGTTCAGTGGTCATTGTGCTTATTATATTTTGCCTAGACTACTGTAATGCCCTCTATTTAAATGCCAATCAATACTCACTAAATACGCTTCAGGTCATCCAAAATGCTGATGCCGGGCTGCCTTAACACATCTCAGTTAGGGAGCTCTTGAGGACTCTCCATTGGTTGCAGGCGAGAAATAGGGTGACTTTTAAAGCCCTGTACCTGGTACCTACGGATCTTCATTAACAGGGCTCATGTTATATTAGGGCTGCCTTTAATTGGTATGCTCCCACCAGACCACTGAGATTGGCAGTACAGAGGATGGTGATAGTTCCTAGATTTTGAAAAGCAAGGTGGGGGAACGAACTTTCAACGTGGGAGCTGCCAGGTTGTTAAACTCTCTCCTAAAAAACACTAGGAGTCTGGAATCTTAGCCAACCCTCCGCAGGCAAGTGAAACTCTGGTTATTTCTGTATTTTTATTGCCTGAGTGACTCCCTGGCTTGTTTGTCTGCAGTCATATCACTAGGGTTGTTCCCTCCTCTCTGGTGCCTTATTTGTTGACAGTGCTTGGATGCAGTTTGGTTTTATGTGCTTTATACATTCTTGACATTGAAATTCATTGTTAGGGGTGTAACACTCCAAAAACCTGCCCTTGAAACTAGGCCACTGATTATTTGTTACTCAAGTAGGCTACTTTATACATATCCAGAGCTTACGTCTTATGTAGGACACCTTGAGTGACGCTTTTGAGCTGCACAAAGCACTTGAGTTAATGTATCATTGTTAATTACAGATATTACCATTTTTTTTTACCATACTGCCAGTCCCTATCATGTATTATCTTCCAGGGAGTAAGGACAAAGTCGCCTTCAACTAAGCTCAAATTCCATTCTGGCAGAGCACACAGAAATGCCAGAGGCACAATATGATGTGTGACATATTCAGAATGATGTGACGTTTAGTCAACAGCATTTTGCATGTAGGTATTTTTCTGCTCATGTTTATATGTAGTGTAAAAGTAAAACTACAAGTCCCAGAATTCAATGCACTGTATGCTAGAAGGTCAATCCAAAATGAAAAGGTAGCCATTTTGGAAACTACAAATGTAATATAATTCACTTCCTGGTTTTAAACTTGACATTTAGTTTGTGCCCTCCATAAGAATGCCTGTACACACATTGTTCGTTCCACCATGACTAGGTATCATTGATCACAGTGAAGTAATTATTTACTACACGTTAAAAAATATGGAATTTCAATATATAATAAAAATTGAATGGGTGTTTCCTGTCCTCCTCAGGGAGATCTTATCCCAACAATTTTGGTCCTAGAGATTTCTGAACGTAAAAGCCAAGCTAGCAGTTGTTCTGCTCTGTCGCCTTCTTAGTGTTGGTGAGCACATGCTCCTTATAGTCTAGCTTGCATAGATGTGTCAGAGCTGCCTTGCAGTCTGTCTGTAGAGTTCGGGATCATGTACTGAAGAGCGTTCTAGTGAATCTATGTCGGTGTCTAATGTCGTGGTTCATTGAGGAGGACCAATCTAGTACCATAGACTGACTTAATGCAAAGTCCTACACTGAATAGCCGTACAGGAGGCACCTTGCAGGTGGGATACCTTAAGGGGGTTGTGGTCAGCAACGTGCACCGAGGATATTCAGCCCTTCAACCCTGCCAACTTGCTTGGGGCTACAATGTAAAACGTCAATACATATGTGTAGGTTGTGTGCCATAGATTAGTGAGAATATTCCCTCTCCTCCAAATATCGTAGGCACCAGATGTTCACCACCAGCATGGGCGTCACCTATTGTTGCAGTTGCTTCGTTGTCGGTATGGAAGAAGCACCAGACACAGGATCGGTTCAGCTCCATGTCAGGTACCCTGTTAAAGTTACCTCCCCAAATACAGGGGTCTGTGCGTACATAATGAATTAGGGGTGAAGGGAATCTATGAATGCAGCTTGATTCGTGTTAGAGGCATACATCACGACCAACGTTAGTGGGCGACCATCCAATGGACGGTCCAGCTCAACATATCTGCCTTCCAAGTCTTTTATGTTGTTGTTTAAATTTGTTTATCGTTTTTTCTCATTTTATAGTGTTAACGCGGGATTGTTGGTCTATAGTTATAGATCTAGATCCCAACTCCGGTCGACTGAACCGTTGGTACCTGTCATTGAGTAAAAGGCAATCCACTACTAAGTTAATCAGTTAAAGATTTACTCCACTCTAAAGAACCACTGAAGCTTAAAAGTTTTAAAAGTTTATTACAAAGCCAAACTTAACTGGAGATACAAACATCTCAAAATAAGATTCAAAAGATATACGGGTATCAATACAAACATGAATTTTCTAAATGCTCTTAGTCGGCAGAAGAATATCACCAAAACAAATTCTAGAATTATCAAAGTTACGAGAATAAACACAAGCTGTAGCTTGTGAGTCATTTACAGCAAGGAAAGAAATCAGATTAGACTGTCCCTACACTAGACTAAGTGACATCCCTACTTAGCAAGATCTTAACCTAAAAAGGTGTCAGCAGTGGTGACTTCCAAAGAAGAACACGCACTTCCCTTAGTCTTTGTTCCAAAACGATGTCTCGCAGTTCCCTATCTGCCTACCCATCCGCTCTCTTAGGTTCCTCAGATCATCTGCCTTGCCTCCACCCAGGGGTGCTGTCCCTAATACAAAATCACATTTACATTAGAAACGCCCCCAAAGACGCCCCTCACGTGGTGTTGGTTCTGGCGGCAACTTCCATGCTGGTACTCCTTCTAGGCCCATCGTTAGCGTTGACCTTGCTTCCCAGGCTCCTCTCCGGCAAGACGGTACCCCCAGGAAATTCCTGAAGACTCCTCCAGGCCTGTACCAGGCTCTCTTGAACAAAAGTCTATTCATCACTTTCCTGATTAAACCCCCTCGCACCTGCAAAAGACACTTTCTCTGTGGGCCCCAAATTCCGGCCTCCACCATATCTTTAAGTCGTAAACCATGTAACAGGCTCTGCGTCCTGTGCCTAACACGACCTTTCTCTAACGAGCACATGCAGATCAAACGAAATGACTTTATCTATTCAGGCCTGATAGGATTCCATGAAACGGGCCTATGCACTTCTACAAAACATTTAATTTCTTTAGTTTAAACAATATTCTAACTTATTACACACAATGATTATATAAACGTCTATAAAACATATATATCAGTCCTAGGTTCAGTAATACTTGAATCATAATAACATTAAAATCCAGATCATGTGGAAATACATCAGTTTCTTGTACTCTTTGTGAACTGCCATGTGGCCTACACATTTCCACGTTTATCAGAATTCCATTTTCCTTTACAACAGCCACATAACATGAGATTTCAACATCATTCTAACATCTCTGAACACATCTACATTTAGCTTTTCACACTCTATATAAGTATTCTATTTTAATTAAACACTATTATGAACCTTCACTCTATAATTTCGACACTCTTATATACTGTTTACTAAACTAATACAACATGCTTGTAAATATGGTACGCTTCTACAGTTTTTCTTAATTTGCGCTCTCTCAATCCCCCCTTTGATGACTTTCAGTAGTCATCACCCTCAAAACACCATCCCTGAGGTATGGACTGAGTCAAACTGAAGTCGTTTCAGTACCCCCTCGTTTCATCATCTCTAGAGCCTTTAGACTCCTGTACTGATTATCCTGCATCGCAGTCAATCTCCTCTCTTGCCTTCTCATGGTTCTTTGCAACTTGTTTGATCTATACCATTGATACAGCCGCACCAATCCCCACAAAGTGATTATACAAATCACTATTATGATAATAGGTTTCAGTATGTACCAAATGATATTCTTTCCTAGGTTGGCAAACCAACCTCCAACTTTACCCATTCCTTGACCTACTTTTTCCCACACTGTTACCTTTGTCAAATACTCTATCTCATGATGTATTTCAGTAATGTTTCGAATGTACTTCTCTAACGGTTTTGAATTGTCTGGAATGTAAGTGCAACATTCCTGGACCTTCAAAGCCTTACAGACTCCTCCCTCTTTGGCTAACAGAACATCTAGAGCAAGTCGGTTCTGAAGAACCATTGCCCTTATCGATTGCATCTCTCCTTCCACCAGCATTAGTGATCTAGCAGTACTGGCAGACAACCTATCTACAACTGTTGCTAATCGTCTTATCTTAACGTCATTTAGTGCTATCCCTAGAATAGGAAACATAGCACCAAATACGTCTCCAACTACCTCCTCAGCGCTTACATCTCTTCTTCCTCTAGCTTGTGTTTTCCCCTCTATGATTTCTAAATCCTTAGCATGGTATATTTTGGGGAAGACAATTGCCAAATAACATGATCCATACCAATTATCTGGTAGTTTCACGTATGCGTTTTTCCCACAGACAAAATATACATTTGGGATCACCTGCATTTCCTTCAAGAAATCTTTAGAAAAGTACTCCAATTGTAAAGCATGTTCACAACTGACTTTTCCCACAAACACATTCTCGTAATAAGTTTCACTTCTGTGTATGCACAGTTTCCCCCTTTTCTCTCTATCTAGAGCTATTGGACCATTGCTACCCTTTCTTTGGTGTGCCCTTTCTTCCTCGGTCCAATCTGTTTTCCATTGACCTGAAGATTTTAAAATCTTTTGTCTCCTGTATCGATCATCCACCTGCCCTATAAACTTTTTCTCAATTTCTGACACTTTACAAGTCAAATTATTTCTCCGGGCATGTGAAGTATCTAATGTTTTCCAAGGAAGGAAAAATTTCTGTAATCTGTCTTCACTCTTATAATAATCCCATTATTTAAATGTTTGTAATTCGGCACTTCTGGTAACACTGAATCAAAGTTCGAAAAATAGTATTCGAACCCATCCCGTTCATAAAATATGCTCAGCAACAAACTACATGTGATTCCATAAGTCAATGGAAGATGATGGTATCTGATACCTTCGTCTACAGAGGCTGGCAGTTTCATACAGACATAACAGTTTTTAGCCTCCATAGCATCAACATATTCGTATAGCAATTTAGCATATGCATTCGATTTAAAGTTCCCCTGTGATTCATCTACATGTAACCTACGAGTCTCAGCTGCTAGTAAAGCTTTGTCTTTCTCTGTATTGTCTACCTTTTTACTAGCAATAGTAGGTTTCTGTGTCGATGTAATCTTTGGTTTTGTTGTTGCTTTCTCTTCGTTTTCATGTCCCACTACATATGATATTGTAACCACTAAAGCTATAAGAAAAATCACTCCCACTAAAAGTGTGCCTATTATACATTTG
This sequence comes from Lissotriton helveticus, assembly GCF_964261635.1. NCBI lineage: Eukaryota > Metazoa > Chordata > Amphibia > Caudata > Salamandridae > Lissotriton > Lissotriton helveticus. Next base: position 1,543,728,883 of record NC_136068.1, on the reverse strand, counting down.
GCCCTGCGGTTCGGGTTGCCAGCCTCCATGATCTCAAACAGTGTAGATCCAAATTTCTTTCACCGCACAATGTCTCTTGTCGAACCACACCCGGAAGCTGATAATCTTCTCCGCAAGATCAGTCTTTGTGTTCTATAGCAACAGACAACCCTAGCCCTCCTCCGTCCACTAAATGGAAGTCCCTAGTTTCTTCTTCCACTCGGCGCTAGGTTATCTCTTCATTAATTTATCTACAAAGTCTTTAGCAATCTGGAATTATACGTGTTCCAACGACTCTCATCACACCTTCTAGTATTTCTAAACGAAGAAGGAGCTCCTCAAATATTGGACTCCTTGAACAACAAACCGGAAATTCTACTGTGTTTAAGACCAATTCTCTTATTCCACTCAGGAGAGGAGGATAGACAATATTGAGAGTCAGCAATCCTTCGACCTCCAATCCTGGTATCAGCAACTCTATTTCCACTGTTATGATGGGGTCAATTCTGGTTAGGGTCACTTGCCTCACCCTCCCAGTTCTGCGTGCTTCTGACATCTGCAGCGAGGTAGGTCCACTCAGGAGTAGAGTATCTTCTACAAGGCACTCGCACCCTCCTTGATCTCCTTGGACCTTCCTGTTCCTGCCCTTGCACACCTTCGTCCAGATCCGAGTCTTCGGATATAGGAGCAAGAGTTTCCTCTCGAGCTGGCTTCAAGCTTGGCCTCTTTTTTCTTTCAGGCCAAGTAGCTGCTCCACACCTGGTTCTCCTATTTCTTGTCCTCTCACTCTGTTCTTGATCACTCTGGACTTGTTCTGTGTCTGAGTTGTTTTCACAGCAGCTTTCTCCTTCTGTGGCAACTTCAGTTTCACTGCCGTTCTGTCCTTCTTCTTCTGGTTCTGTAGCGCTCCCAACTTCTTCAGACACCCCCACAGCTTGACTGTTCCCCTCTAGTGGCTCACCGTCCACAACTGAATCTTTATCGGCGAGAGGAGCTGTTTCTTCTAGGGGTGCTGGAACTCTTCGAGTATGGGAAGCATGGATCCAATTCGGCAACCCTCCGCACTTCACAGCGGTATTCGTGGTAAGGATGACCTGGTAGGGCCCCTTCCAGCGCACGTCTAGGCAGTTCTTCCGGACATGTTTTTTCAGTAAAACCCAATCCCCTGGGCACAGATCATGACACAAGTCTCTGGAAGATGGGACCTCAGCAGCCTGCACCTGGAAGGACACAGAATGAATGGCGTCAGACAGTCCCTTGCAGTAATCCAGGATTAGGTCATCTGTAATGTTCAACAAAGCAGTGGTTGGGACAGTTGGAAGTCTCATTGCCCTCCCCATCAGGATCTCATGCGGAGAGAGACCTGTCCTCCTGTCTGGTGTGCTACGCATACTCATGAGTACCAAAGGCAGAGCATCAGGCCAACTTAAGGAAGTCGATGAACATACTTTGACTATTCGGGACTTCAGCGTGCTGTTAATCTGCTCCACGATACCTGAAGCCTCTGGTCGATAGCTACAGTGCAACTTCTGATCAATGTTCAATGCAGAGCAAAGCATCTTCACAACTTCACTGTTAAAATGAGTTCCTCGATCTGATTCCAGGGAGTTTGGCACCCCGTAGCGCGGGATCAACTCTCTAAGCAACAACTTTGCTACTGTGAGTGTATCGCACCTGCGTGTAGGGTATGCTTCGACCCATCTGGAAAATATGCATACAACCACCAGAACATACCTGAGGTGGTTGCTTTTTGGCATTTCAATAAAATCTAATTGCATTCTGTTGAAAGGCCCCCCAGACCTCCCAATGTGACTCATTGTAACTGGTGTTCTTTTCCCTACGTTTAGTTGCTGACATGTGATACATCTCCTACACACTGCTTCTGCTGCAATCCTAAACTTAGGGCAATACCAAGTCTACCTGAATACCCTCAGCATGGCATCTCTTCCTAGGTGTACTGGACCATGTATCTGTCGTGCCATTGGACTCACTAATTCCTCAGGTAACACTGCTCTTCCATCTGCTGAAACCCAGAAATCCATTTCACTTTTCACACATCCTGCTGTTTCCCATGCCTTTTTCTCAGAATCAGGTGCATTTTCTTGCATGTTTTTCAAATCCTCCCAAGTATCCACTGTTTCTAGCATCATGTTTAATTCTGTCTTTTCCTGAACCCCACCTACTTCCACCTCCGTGAAAGAATATCCTTGCTCCGCACAATAGCGGGCAACTTCATCTGCATATCTATTACCTTGTGACACAAAATCGGTATTTTTGGTGTGGGCTACACATTTGCCGATTGCGATTTCAGCTGGACCTTGTAATGCTTCTAACAGTAATCGCACAAATTCTCCATTTCGAATAGGTGAACCAGAGGAGGTCATGTAACCTCTCTGAGACCACAACTGCCCAAAATCATGAACTACACCGAAACCATATTGGCTATCCGTATAGATGGTGACTCTAATTTTGTTTCCTGCTATACAGGCACGTGTCAATGCAATGATTTCTGCCACCTGTGCAGAGTGTACTCCTTCCAGGCAAGTGGCTTCCACAACTCCAGTAATGGTGCAAACAGCATAAGCTGCTCTCAACCGACCAGTATCGTCTCTTAAACATGAGCCATCTACAAAGAAAATTTCATCAGGGTCGATCAACGGCTCATCCACGATATCTGGTCTTGGTTTCGTGCATAGTTCAGTCACATCAAGGCAATCGTGACCTTCACATTCTTCGCCTTCAATATCATTAGGAAGTGGCATTAGAGTAGCAGGATTCAAAACAGGGCACCTCTTAAGGGTCACGTTCTCCGCAGCAAGTATAACTTGCTCGTAGCGCGTAAGCCTACTGTTGGTCATGTGCTGTGTCTTGGTCCTGGTCATCAACAATTCTACAGAATGCGGTACATACACCACTAACTGGTGTCCCATTACAATATTTTCACACTGTTCAATGCTGACACCCGTTGCAGCAACGGATTTGAGACATCCGGGCAACGCTGCGGCTACTGGATCTAAGGTAGCCGAAAAGTATGCAACTTGTCTACAGGCATTTCCATGAATTTGCACTAAAACTGACAAAGCACAGCCTTCTCTCCCACAGCAGAAAAGTGCAAATGGTTTCTCATAATCTGGCATTCCCAAAGCCGGAGCACGACACAAGTCTTCTCTCAGCTGGAGGAACGCCATCAAACAATCATTGTCCCATGGTACCGGATCACTCACCTCCTTGTGCGTCAGTTTCTGTAAGGGTTTTGCTTTCAGTGAAAAGTTAGCTATCCACTGTCGGCAATAACCAACCATTCCTAGGAACATTCTGACTTCTCTCTGTGTCGTAGGCGCATTCATTTTCATTATCGCCTCTATCCTATCTGGTGACACTTTGCGCTTTCCTTTTTCTATCCGGTGTCCCAAGTACTGTACTTCTGTCAGACAGTACTGCAATTTGCTCGGAGATACCTTGTGTCCATTTTCAGCTAAATGGTTCAGCAAGGCAATGGTATCTGTCTTACAAGCCACTTCTGTTTCTGACGCAACAAGTAGGTCGTCTATGTACTGGACCAGAACCGAATTCTGGGGCAGTACCAGACTTTCAAGATTCTTCTTCAACAGCTGGTTGACAATTGATGGGCTATCTGTAAACCCTTGGGGGATTCGACACCATGTTAAAACGCGATTTTCCATTTTAAAAGCGAAAAGGTACCGGCTCTCTTCATCCAATGGGATTGAAAAGAAAGCCTGACAAAGATCTATCACTGTGAACCACTCAGCTTGGAATGGTATCTGAAACAATATCACTGATGGATTCGGTACCACTGGACAACATGAAACAACTATGTTGTTAATTTTTCGAAGATCTTGCACTATTCTAAATTTCCCACTAGGTTTCTGCAAACCCATAATCGGGGAGTTGCATGGACTTCCGACGATTTCCTTCAGTATTCCCTGTTGAATCATAGAGTCGATTACGGGTTTTATTCCTGCAATCGTCTCCGGGGTCAGTTTGTATTGGGGCGTTTTTGGATATTCAGCATTTGGTTTAACCATAATCTTCACTGGTTCTACTCCTTTGATCAGTCCTATCTCTTCCCCAGTAAAATCCCATACCTCGGATGACACTGCACCTCGTAAATCCCATGGGAGCTCCTCCACTGTCAGGGTAGGATACAGTTCTATGCATGTTCTCGAATTAACAACCTTGAAGGTAGCATCATCGTCTGTAGTCTGTACCTCTACTCCCTGAGGTGTGCAGTATATGGTGCAGTTCAGTTTGCACAATAAGTCCCTTCCTAACAAACACACAGGACTAGAATCACACACCACAAACTGATGTTCATCCGAGTAGTTTCCTATTTTCACTGACACTGGTTCCGTCAAAGGGCTAGTCATCCTCTTATTTGCAACTCCTACCACCTGAATCGTTTCCCCCGACATTGGTAGATCTGGAACCACTGCCGATCTCAGAGTTGATCGAGTAGCTCCAGTATCCACCAAGAATGTTGTAGGACACCCTGCCACTTCAGCCTCAACAAACGGTCCTCGTTGATCCACTTCTAGAACTGCCCCGAGGGTACAGTCCTCCTCTCTACTTACACATCGTCCCGTCAATGGATCAACGTAGTAACACTCTTCTTTACCTGTGAACAAAGGCATTTGTCTATAGACTTTTCCTCCTGTCGTAATCTTTGGTGGTTGAGGGAACTGAGCTCGTGGAGCCGAAGTCCCCCCTTTGGCCGCATTACTTCTTGACACTGTCACACTTTGAACTGGGACTTCCTGAACTTCCTCCTCTACTTCTATTTCTCCATTTTCAGGGTTATAGGGACCCTCGCGTCTCCAATGTCCCACCTGGTGACATTGGTGGCACTTTGTCGTTTTTTTCAATGTAGCAAGATCTATCCTAGGTCTAGGGTTTTCCTCGTTATCCCTATTCTGATTGTTTGATTTCCGTCCCAATGTCCCTGTTCCCTGTTGCTGCTGTCCTCCCTTTGCAGCTGACTGCATCTGCACCACCATCAATTTTTCCTTTAATTTCTTTGCTTTGGACTCTATCTCATCACTACAGTATCTCGCGTATCTCAAAATCTCATCCAATGGTTTGTTTTGCCAACAAATTATATGCTGCTGAATCATCAGACAAATATCAGGTCTCAACCCCAAAACAAACTTTGATACAAACTGTCCTATATCTTTGGGGTCCATTACATCTAGTCCACTGTATTGTTTGAATGCTTTCAGCAATCGTTCATAATACTCATGAACTGTCTCCTTGGGTTCCTGTCTAGTTCTGTCTATTTTTACCCAGTCTATGTCTTGTGGTGGCACTTTATCCTTCAACCATGTAATCACCCTTTCATATTTTAACATTACACTTTCTGACGGTCCATTCGTACGAGGATCCCTTTCTGGTTCTACAGTTGGCCAATCGACACTAACCTTGCATGCTATCCACAAGTCTCCTGGAACCACAATATCAAACAAGGTGTTCAAATCAATCCACAACACCTTTGAAATCTTGACAAACCTCTCTACCTGCTTGTACCACTCTACAGGATTCTCCCTTAACTTCGGAAATGAGTTGGTAAATGCAGCCAAATCCCCCCTACTCCAGGGCACATGTACATAATTCCCATTCGATATTTCCCGCAAAGGGAATGCCTCCATCTGCATTAGCCTTCCCTCTGGAGACATCACATTCGCACTCCGTCTGACTGTTCCCTTCTTGGACCACCTCTCTTCCCATTTGTCCAGGTCTCTCCATGCTCTTATTCCTGTGATCAGTTCTCTTATGTGTGTTTTAATCCAGTTGTCCTCCTCTCATCTAAGTCCTGATCTGAATACTGCAACCTGTGGTTACCCTGTAATGCCTTGGTTCTGGACAAATCTACCATATACTTGTCTGCCAATTCAGACAGTTTCTCATGAGTTGCTCTGGCTTTTCGAGTGATGTCCTTTGCTATAAACAGTAGCTCATCTTGTTCGTACATGTCGATCCTTTCTAAAGACAATGTACCATCTATTATATCGTTCAGATCAGATCTTAAGCTGGTCACATCGAGTCTTTTGGCTTTTATCACAGCTTTCAGTATGCCATCTCTAGAGAGTCTAATTGTATCTCTCCCATCACAGCTCTGAGTCCTACGTCTGGGCTCAGGCGTGTTATGGGGAGTCCTCCCATGCTCCCATCTCTCCAGGTCCCATGCAGTTCCATCCTCTCTAGGTGGGTAGTGAAATACTTCCCTATTCCCCATAGTTCCACATTTCCCATTTTGTCTGGCTTCTCTAGGTGCATGGTAAGACATTCCGTTATTCCCCATCTCTTCACCATTTGCCGGTGGTCTCTGATCAGTCGGCACCTGACAAGATCCTTCGCTGTTCCCTATGCTCCCACGACTCCAGTGCTGTACATTATCACTGGGTGCATGGTGAGTGCACCTAAACCTATCCCTGTACTCTTGGGTCCTTTGTCCTCCCTCATTTTGAATGAGGCGAGATGTCTCTCCACACTCCATACTTCTGTTCCTTTGCTCCTGGCCATTTCCCCCGTCAATATGACGTATAACTCCTCTATTCTCCTGACTTTGACCCTCATGCTCTTGACTGCTTTCGCTTGCCCCGCAGTGAGATACTGTCCCGTTGCCTCGACTTCCCCACTCCGCTTCTGCTCTGGACCTGTTGCTTGGAGTTTCTGTGGACCCATCCCATTCTCTCAAGTCTGCTCTTAGCTCTGTATATGTTTTCGGCCTTGGTCCCCTCAGGTCCATCGGTCCTCTTTGACCCCCCTGTTCTATTACTGGACCCACTGCTGAATCTAATGGGGTGTTCCACGTTACTGGTCCTGGCAATTTCCTCCAGGCATTTGTTGTGTTATTCCTCCTTTCCATCTCAACCCTTTCTCTGTCCAGCTGTACCTGCTCTTCCTCTCTCCCATTCTCTGGGTTGTAAATCAACACTGTAGGACCTATTGTAACAGGTACTTGAAGAGCATCTGGCAATCCATAAGGTTCAACCTTTTCTATTGTTGGCGTTTTCTGTACCACAAACCTTCCGACTACTCTCTGTGCAGGGCTAGGTTGAGGTATCTCTCCATCTTTGATGGGTACCCAATCCGCTACAGGAAGTGGCCTATACCCTTCTATGCCAACCCTATCTTCCTTTGAGGGCCCCACACTCTCCGTCCCTCTATTGTCCGGAGGCGGTCTATCCATCAACAATCTATTTATTAGGCCGTCCTCCGACTCACTCTCCTCATCCTCTTCTATGGGTTTTTTTCCACCTGTAACCTCTCTCATGGGGTACAACTTATCTACCTCAATCACCTGTACCCTCCACTTCTTGGCTTCTTCATCCCATTTAGCATCTTGCACTGCCCTTACTGATCGCCTTACCCTTTCTTGGCGTCTGTTCTGACTCCTGTCGTGCGCCACCCTAATCCACGCATTAAGGGCCTCAAACTGTGTTGGTCTAGGCAAAGGTCTCAGTGAGGACATGACTGCTTTCAACTGATGCAACACCTCTAGTCTAAATGTTCCGTATTTTGGAAAGGTCAATTCCTCATTCCCTTCTGTAATCTTACTCCAAGTCCCAAGCCACAGTATAGTATGCAACCCAACATTCGTTGCCATATAGTGAGCTGGTGTACCCTCCGGCGGCGCCTCTTCCCCGGAATAAGATTCTCTTCTTTTTCTCTTAAAAATCCCTCTCAAACATTTAAAACACTTCATGTTCAAACTCTACAAATTTCTATTTTCTCCGCGTTCGTTTACTTCCTGATGACAATCCACCAATCTCAGCGCGGTTCTCGCTAACTGGCCTATCACAGCACGGCTTCTCGCCGACGTCACACCAACCGCCCTATCACAGCGCGGCTCTCGCCGACGTCACACCAACCGCCCTATCACAGCACGGCTCTGGCTGCCGTCACTCGTCCCCCTTTGCAGCAGTTCCCCTCCTTTTTCCGCTCGTCTCCCGGTCATGCATGCGTCCCATTCATACTCTGAAAAATGATTACTTCCGACCAAGCGATCACTTTCCTTGACTGTACGTCCACAGTCTAACTGTAATTGTCACCTTAACTGACGAAATGTCTTTCCGTGTACGTCCAGACAATCGCCTTCTCTGATAGGTTACTTGCACACGGTAACTTTCGACCTGCGTCCGTTACCCACACACTCACTCTTGCATTCCCCCTATCTCGGTCCTGCGGGCGATCAATGGTACCTCATGACCCCCTTACTCTGGTCGACAATTACTCTGGATGTTCGATACACCCGAACCACTTAAGCTCTACCCCGAACTTAAGATTTACCAGGTTGCGCGCGTTCACAACCTTCTCACAATCACACTACAGGCATTTAACTCCGCATGACATTACAATACAAATACAACACAAAACACCGCAATCTATCCACGCATGACCCTTGTTATACTCACTCTCGTCCGATTCTGCTGTTTTTCTCTCGCGCCGTCAGCACCTTCTTCGGCAGGCCACCTCTCGATCTAGGGACCTTGGGGTAAACTTAACCTAGTCTAGATCACCTTCCTCAAGAAGGTAACCATCCTCTGCTACCAACTGTTAACGCGGAATTGTTGGTCTATAGTTATAGATCTAGATCCCAACTCCGGTCGACTGAACCGTTGGTACCTGTCATTGAGTAAAAGGCAATCCACTACTAAGTTAATCAGTTAAAGATTTACTCCACTCTAAAGAACCACTGAAGCTTAAAAGTTTTAAAAGTTTATTACAAAGCCAAACTTAACTGGAGATACAAACATCTCAAAATAAGATTCAAAAGATATACGGGTATCAATACAAACATGAATTTTCTAAATGCTCTTAGTCGGCAGAAGAATATCACCAAAACAAATTCTAGAATTATCAAAGTTACGAGAATAAACACAAGCTGTAGCTTGTGAGTCATTTACAGAAAGGAAAGAAATCAGATTAGACTGTCCCTACACTAGACTAAGTGACATCCCTACTTAGCAAGATCTTAACCTAAAAAGGTGTCAGCAGTGGTGACTTCCAAAGAAGAACACGCACTTCCCTTAGTCTTTGTTCCAAAACGATGTCTCGCAGTTCCCTATCTGCCTACCCATCCGCTCTCTTAGGTTCCTCAGATCATCTGCCTTGCCTCCACCCAGGGGTGCTGTCCCTAATACAAAATCACATTTACATTAGAAACGCCCCCAAAGACGCCCCTCACGTGGTGTTGGTTCTGGCGGCAACTTCAATGCTGGTACTCCTTCTAGGCCCATCGTTAGCGTTGACCTTGCTTCCCAGGCTCCTCTCCGGCAAGGCGGTACCCCCAGGAAATTCCTGAAGACTCCTCCAGGCCTGTACCAGGCTCTCTTGAACAAAAGTCTATTCATCACTTTCCTGATTAAACCCCCTCGCACCTGCAAAAGACACTTTCTCTGTGGGCCCCAAATTCCGGCCTCCACCATATCTTTAAGTCGTAAACCATGTAACAGGCTCTGCGTCATGTGCCTAACACGACCTTTCTCTAACGAGCACATGCAGATCAAACGAAATGACTTTATCTATTCAGGCCTGATAGGATTCCATGAAACGGGCCTATGCACTTCTACAAAACATTTAATTTCTTTAGTTTAAACAATATTCTAACTTATTACACACAATGATTATATAAACGTCTATAAAACATATATATCAGTCCTAGGTTCAGTAATACTTGAATCATAATAACATTAAAATCCAGATCATGTGGAAATACATCAGTTTCTTGTACTCTTTGTGAACTGCCATGTGGCCTACACATTTCCACGTTTAGCAGAATTCCATTTTCCTTTACAACAGCCACATAACATGAGATTTCAACATCATTCTAACATCTCTGAACACATCTACATTTAGCTTTTCACACTCTATATAAGTATTCTATTCTAATTAAACACTATTATGTACCTTCACTCTATAATTTCGACACTCTTATATACTGTTTACTAAACTAATACAACATGCTTGTAAATATGGTACGCTTCTACAGTTTTTCTTAATTTGCGCTCTCTCAATAGTACACATCTATTCAGTAGCTACATAACAATGTAAGGGTTCTTGCCCCTCTTCCGTTTCTTTTTTTCCTTGTTACATCAACAGGTATTCTGAGCGGTCATACATAACAGTATGTTACCATGAAAACAAATTTTTTCTTTCTTTTTATCTGCCTTCCAAGTCTAAACAGTGTTCTGCATTAAGTAGGGACCCATGTGGCAACCCATATGAGTACTCCCCCGGCATATCTAGAGTAGTAGTGCCCACCACTGTGCCTTATGAAGTTTTGCAAACTTTTGCCACTTCCTAACCAGAAATATGGGTTTCCTTCAGGCAGGCAATGTGTATTTGACAGCGTTTCAGATATGAGTGGACCGTATATCATTTTATATTGTTTGCCATGCCCCTGACATTCCATGTTAAAATGTTATTGCAGGGATTGGCTGTATGTGTGTGGTCTCTCATGTGATGTATTGTGTTTTCAGTATATCAGCATGCCCCCTATTCGCATGAGCATATGAACATGTGCAACAAAGAAACAAGTCCCAACATAACTCACATCCCCAGGTCAATACACCAACGGGTGCTCGCCCATGTGCACTGAATCTCATCCATCCGTGGCTCTCCTCTACCTGAGGGGAGTCGGGGCTCATGGTCTGTTATATCCCACCCCAGCAGGTTAGGCCATTGCTCTCCCAACGTCCAGTTACCTGAGCAGCATAGGTCTACTTGAAGCATTCCGCCTTGCGTTCAAGTGGTCGCCACTCTCCTTGTGCCTCAAATGTTGTCTCAAGTACCCCCTCTGCCATCATAGGGTTCAGCTTCAGACCATAAGAAGTACTAAGTCTGCCAAAGCCAGATCGGCATCCAAATGTTCAAGGCTGTGTTCTGGGGGAAAGTGTCCTGGGAGAATCATCCTTGAGACCTGGGGGTGAGGGAGAACATTCCAGTTCACAGTTACACCTCTGCCACTGCCATTGCAAGCTCCCTAGTCGCCTAGTCTCTGGGTGGGGTATTTCGTGTTTTTTTCTTGGTCCGCACAGTCGTCCTTCCACCAGGACTGCTCTTCTGTCCTCTGGCACTGTCACCCCATACCCTCCAGCCAGGCCCAGGCTTTATTTGGAGAGCAGCCAAGCCCATGGTTCGTCTGTGGAGGAGATGAATACAGTGGTATGCTGGTATAAGATGTTCAGTTCAGTGGGAAACAGTAATGCAGAGAGAATGTTCCGTTCTCTGAGGAATTGTTTCATCCTGTAGGACTCCCTCTGCTTCTGGACCACCAGCGTGTAGTCCAGATAATTGGTGGCCTTGGCGTTCATCATTGGACAGGGACCTTTCTCCCGACTGAACGGTAACATAGGATCTCAGTCATGGTAGTTACTACTTCTCAAGAGGGAGCCCCTAGTGGAGGAGGGCAGGCCATCACCCTTACTGCCTGCTCAATTGAAAACATGGCAAACTGCTTGACCCTCAGAACATCCCAGACCAACCAGTCGTCCCGAAAGAGTTCAATGCAAGGACCTTCGGACCATTCGAGCAAGCCAACTATGCAGCTGGTATTCTGGTGGTATCTGCTTTCGGCATCGTCAATTCTCAGTTGTGGAGGAAGCTGGCTCGCCATATAGTGTACTAAAAAGAAGTACACGGTAGAGAGTTCAGTGGATCCCCTAGTGGTTTACAGAGGCTAAAGTAGATAATACTATTTCTCTCTGTTGTGGTATTGTAGATGAGCAGTTAAGCTTATCAGAGGTAAGTGATAAGCATTTACTGTACTCACAAAGGCAATAAATGAGACACACACTCAAAGAATAAATTGGAGACCAATTTGGAAAAAGAACACTTCTTTTTATATATATATTTTGAAACGAAGAACTTCATTCAAAGGTAAGTAGTTTTTGCACTAATACATGGTACAAGAAAATCAAGCTTTTTAAAGTTGGCGCCTTTATGCACAATGTAATCCTATAGAAAGAAAAATCAAAAATTCATAAAGGTAGGTACAGTCGGTTTCAGGGGTTCACCTTCTGGGATCGGAGTAGTAGTGGGCTAAGGTTCAAAGTACTACCAGCAGTTAACCGGGAACCACCCGGGTTCTACTACAAGCAGGGTGCTGCTGAGGCTGGTAGATGCTGCGCTATGGAGAAGGGGGGCTACCTGGAAAGAGGCTGCACAAGGGTATTTGTGGAAAAGTCAAAGAGCTCCCAAACAGGGGCTTAGGTTGCAAGGGGTCAGACAGCATGAGTGCACATCCCATTTGTCTGGACACGGACTGGAAAGCTCAGGAGCAGAGTGGTTTGGAAAGCTGGGTTGGGTGTGCAAAGATACACCTTTCGGTCAGGGACAAACAGCTGGCAGAGACAAAATCAAGGGAGCTGGGCCACTCTCGAAGTGGGTCTCAGTAATGCTGATGTCCCTTTGGTTCTGGTGCAGTGAGAATCCCGACTGGACTCTCACTGTTGATTTTTGGTGCAGGGAGGCTGGTACCCCATGCGTTGGTTCTGGTGTCCTCACACTTGGTGGGGAGACAGATCTGACCTTCCAGAGCATGAGAACCTTCTCCTGGTCATCTGTGGCATCGGTCGGGCCGGGGAACTGGAAGGTGATAGACCGGATGCAGCTTGTTGCTACCTGCAAACTACAGGGGAGTAGCTCCTCTACTGCAAGGGAGAATATCGATGGTTTTTGAGGTGCTGGCAGGCTATCCAAGGCTTTGGTAGTTCTCCAGCTCACAGGACTAGTCATTCTGTCATGACTGTCGAGAGAGGACTGAGGACTGTAGAGTACAAAGTTCTGCTGAAGTTCTCGCCAGGCAGTGCCTCTTATTTGTCCTTCTTCTGTTGATCCACCGAATCTAAGTTCTTGAGTTCACAGGTGCTATCTAAATACTCAATTTAGGGGCGTTATGGGGAGTGATAGGTAGTAACCAATGGGCTACCTACCTTCAAGGTGTCTGCACCCTCAATATGACTATATCCTGTGGGAAGTGGTCTTAATCATGACCCTAGAATGCTAATTCCATTCAAAACAACATGGAGGAATCTGAAAAGTGGGGTCCACATCAGTTGGCCTGCCCTAGGGATGGTGCTGACTGAATGTGGGCACACCTCCTAATCTTAAATTTACATCATGTCTTTTGGCCAAAAATCTGGTCAAAACAGGGGGTGGGTTTTACCACTATCTGGAGAGGTACAGGGTCACATAACAAAGCTGACAGGCCTTTGAAGCCTCCCACCCTAGTGTGCCCATCCTGCTTGGATGAGGTGCGATGACATCCGCCCAGAGCAGGCTTTGTTCCTGGCCTCTGAGAATATAGGCTCTTACCATTGGAGGTCAGAAACCTGTCTATGTTGGCTTGCAGGTCCAGACAAATCAGTCAACACACTGGTAGCCATTAACATTTCCGGGGACCCCTTTAGGGGCCCTCTGGGTGCATTCATCAATAAAGTCAGCATTGGCAAGAGTGGGTTTATTAAGATGAGGTGTTTGATGCCAACACCTTGGGGTACAGTGAAGCCTTCATGTAGCTGGGTGAACTCGAAATGACAAATGTCCAGCCCATGTACTCGTTATGGCTTCGTTGTGCACTTGTAATATCTAAGGTTTTGCTTAGGCATTACAGGGACACATCTATTCATCCAGATATGTCAACACATGGGATATAGTGCACCCTGCCTTTGGTCTGTGAGGCCTGCTGTAGGGGTGTTTAACCTATACCCCATGCAGTGTTTTTCTGGCATGACACACAGGGGTATATGCCATGTCGACTACTCAGTTTTCGCTGCACCAAGACACACAGGCTGCAATGGCAGTTTGCTTGAGCTTGATGGAGGGCTCCTTAGGGTGGCACAATTAGTGATGCAGCCATTAGGGGCCCTCTTTAGGTGGTACCTAGGTACCAAGGTACCATTTACTAGATACTTACATGTGCCTAAAGTGGGTGCTAATTGTGGAACAAAAGGCACAGTTTAGGGAAACAACTATGGGTTGGTGGTCACTCTGCCTGCGGAGTGTGCAGAGTTTTCCACTCCACATTCTGCTTGGAACCAGGAGTTCGGCAAAAAACTCTGCGTCCCGAGGCAGAGTTTACCACCCACCGTCTTAAGTAAAGTTATTTCTTTTGTTGTTACAGCAACATAAGAGGAAATTGAGGAACCGGGTGGCAGGCGCATGTACAGAGCTGCGGCAGGGACTCGCAGTCCCAGACCCTACCTTTAGGTTTCATGTTCCATTCTTCTGAACTGCCCCATAGATGTGCATGCTCTGACTAAGCCAGCTCCAAGTCCCAAGAGATGCAGGCCAGCCTGGCCGAGGTAATCCATTCTAGAGGCTGGCTGCAGGAGGCAGCGAGAGAAAGTCATCAACCTCAAGCAGCAGCAGGGAGAAGGTCTCCGAGACGCTCCAATGTCCCAAACTGACAGGTTGGTGGCGAGTGCTGGAGGGTCAGAGGTCCCCTTGCGATTACTTCTACTGGATCCATGCAGTGTTGTATGTTTGTTTTGTGCCTCCCCTCGATAGCTTTACCACACAGGAGGCGGGGACTTGCAGGAGGCCTAGGGTGAGGTTTCCGGCATCATGCCCAGCACCTTTGCTCAGCCTTGGGCAACAATAGCCCATCTCCCCCATACTGATGCCCCGCAATGGCCCCCTATGCTTAGCCTCCCTTACCCCAGATTGTCGGCTTGAGTTATTGGGGCAGAGCAGAATTTCATGGAGTTTTTATTCAACTCCGCATAATTCTGCATAGTGAAGGTCCGCCCACCCCTAGAAAGAACACTGGTGCTGGGGACCTGGTTAGCAGGAACCCATCACACTTTCAGTCAAAGCTGCACCAGTTACCAAGGAAAAAGTGGATAATAATAATAATAATACATTTCTTTATTCGGTTTTTTATCATTATAAAACCATAAAAGCAACAGTAAGAACGTAACACAGTACATTAATAAAATTCACTCAGTATTAAAGATTTTTCCTATGCCTGATAATACATTTTAAAAAATTTAGTACATGATAACAAGTACGCTCAGAGTCTAACATCTGTAGGGATAGCATAGCCGGGCGACATTGTCTGAAACCCCAAGGCTTTAGCAGTGGAAATAACCAAATTTTTCTGTGGGGCTGAAAGTATTTACAGAACAATATTGTGTGCATACACGTCTGTGAAGAGGTATCGTCACACGGACAACAAGTCAGGTTTGGATCCCAAGTGTTCTTTTTTGGGAAGGCCACTAGTCTATGGAAAAGGTTGAGTCTGAATCTAGTCAGGAGCATCTTATCATATGTGCTGATTTCCAGCGTGAGATAGGGCTGAATTTGTAGAGTGAGCTGTACCATATTTGCATGTTGGACAGATTGTTTAGTTGAAAGCAGATTAATTCTAAGTGTCTCTAGATGATTCATCGCTTTCTGCTTCAGCTCTTTCTTGGTTATCTCAATTAAAGATGCTGGAGTGAGATAATATCTTTCCAGGCCCATGTCTGTGAAGAAACGCCTGACGTAGGTGAGCCAGGCTATTTTATGCGCATGATCCAGTGCCATTGAGTCCTCTAGGATGTTTTTAGTCAGCATGTTCTTGTCCGCTAACCAACTGCGTCTCCAGAGTAACAATGGCTGAACTTTTATCAAATCCTCTATGTAGGGGATTCCCAGTTCCGCGTGACATGCGTAAATGGAGGAACACTTTGGGGCAGATAGAAGAAATCTCATAAACGAGTTCTCAGATATTTGGAGGGAGCCAACATCAGCGTGTCCCCATACACCGGCCCCATATAGAGCGATGGCTTGACATTTTGCGATGTAAATTTTTAGCAACTCAACTGGTGGTCTCCTTCCGAGTCTTTGTGAAAAATTCATCAGGGCAACGATAGCTCTCTTAAAAAGGTGTCTCCTGGACTCTATAGCTGCTTTCCAGTTTAGTCTTTCATCTATCATTATGCCCAGATAAGGGTATTGGGGAGTCCTCTCAAGTTTTTGTTCATTTAGGTGGATGTTCTTTATGCGTTTCGTTTGGAGGGACACTGCAACAAAAACACAATTTTCTACAGTTGGTAGACCTCCTCCCGGAGAGCCTCAATATGGTGTTGTGTGTCTTTAACTGCGGAGCGAAGTGCCACCATTGTATTTCTGCCTCGTCCACCCTCTCCTATTGTCAGCAGGTATAAGAACCATGTCGATTGTGAGAGTGTCAAACTTGGGCTCCAGGGTAGATTTAATGTCTAAGATAGTGGTCAGTATTTTGCTGGATTTCCCTGTGTTGTCCCGCAGAGTCTCCTCCACTACTGTGATATTGTGGGCTCCCAATTCTGGTGGGGACATAGATGGGTCCCCCGTCCCCATCAGCACTGTGGTGCAGTTTCCCTACTTTAGTTTTCACCATATTCTTCATTGTGCACCACCTGCTTACTCACTGAAGATTAGTGTTGTTGTTGCCAGTGGCCTGGGAAGGGTCTGCATCTGTCGATCTTTCCGCAAAGGCACCATCACTACTCCTGATTTGGCCCTTTCTGTGGGTCTCGGTAAGGGCTGGGCACCCAAGTATGTTGCGTTTTGTCATGGGGCGGCCAATGAAGTGGGAGTTAAGAAGGTCCACTACCCCGCACAAGGCATAGATAAAGTGGGGCCTCATGAGCCAATGGTTGGGGGGCTTGGACCCTGCCCAAAGTCCCAGCTGGGGGAGCAATATTCAAAGTGATGGCTGCAGATGGTGGGCCCCCAGTCCGTTATGCATGTAGGAGGTGTTCCTCACCCCATATGCACAGGTATATTCTTTCTGGTTATGGAGACCCTGGGCAACTCTTTCAGTTACTATTCTCGCATTTTCTACAGAGGCATAACTACAATTGGTGAAATAGGTGCAGCGGCATCAGGCACCAGAGCCCTGAGGTTCACATTGAACCCGGATAATTGCTGTATTATAGTATGCCAAAACCAGTAAAATGGGACTATTTTCCAGTGTTACACCAGGGCTTATGGCATCCTTGCTATGCTACTGCTTTTCTGCCCACCACATGCGTGTTTCTGTAATCCGGTCTCATTTGCACCCCACTCACTACACCGGTTCATAAGCTGCACCTTATGTTTGTATGCTTCTGATAAATCAAAAAAGGTTTCTCTTGAAAAGCTCACAGCCTGGGGATAGGGCCTAAGATAATAAAACAAGCATTGACAAAACCAATAGGTTTCTCCTATGCAAGACCTATAGGCATTGTCAAGCGTGAGCTGTGCACTATCTTTAAAAATGCAGCAAGAAAGCCAAATAGCTCGACGTGAGCTATTTGACTTTTTACTGTTTTTAAAAGATGCTGTACAACAGCACAAGCTGCTGTGCAAAATGATTCAAAGTAAATAAAAAAATAAGCGTTATGGCGCAGCTAGCATTGACCGCGTCATATTGCTTTTTTATTTTTGCTTCAAGCTAAGTTGCACGGCAGCCTGCGTTGCTGTGCAACATCTTTAAAAAACATGCACAAGCGATTTGGCTTTGTTAGTGCTTTTAAAGATGTTGCACAGCAGGCCAGGCTCCCTAGTGCTATGTTTTTATTTACTTAAAGGCATGTTGTACGGCAGCCCTTGCTGCTGTGCGCAATATGCCTTAAAAGCGGGATAGGAGTTGTGGGTGGTGAGCAACCATCTTCACTGAGCAGAGGATGTGACGTAACAGCCAGAACTGCTGCCAGAGCTGCTGACACCCTGCGATTCTGGGCAAATCACTTAATGTCTCCACGTCTAAAAACAAAAATGAATATGTCCTTGTGTAGTGTAACTGGTGCTCATGGTAAGCCTTTCAGTCGAGTTTGCGCTATATAAAGCTTCATAAAAATAGTAATGGGGAGCTGGGAAACAAAAAATGTGTAGCAGCAGAGTGGGTAGGCGAAAGAGAATGATGATGGTGGAGGGGGGGCTGGAAGGTGGGGGAGGGAAGGGGACCGTTACTGAAAAGTAAAAAAGAGTAGCTGAAGGAACCTGTAGCCCATGGAAGGACACTGGCCACAGGAAGCAGTACTTGGTCCATGGTCCACTTAAGGGGCAAACACTGAAGCCCAGGAGGAAGCGGGATGTGAGAAGGAGGCACAGACCAATAGCAAGTAAGGTACCAAGAGTGACTTGGGAACCAACCAATGGTAAATAAGGGTAAGAAATGGGGGGGGGGCTCTAAACCCCTATTGAGATTGTTTTTCTTCACAAGAGATTTCACAAGCACAGTGCAAGAGCTGTGCAGGCAAAACCTAAATATGTCACAAGGTGCATTTTTTGTCCGGGTCAGAAAGCACTGTGTCAACTAGTTTTTGTTAGCATAACAGAGATAAGCCACTGAGAGAATGCTACGTTTGTTTCAGCCCAACGTGCAAATTGTGCTGTCTATTTTGAGGAACAATAAACTTAGAAAATTGGTACAAAGGCAAATTATTTCGTGTGTGGATTCGCTAACTTGAGAAAACGTGAACAAAGTTAAATGTTTGAACTAATGGTTTACAAGGATTAAACGGATAAAATAGGAGAAGTATAATTAATAGCCTAAGTGATGGCTCATCGCTGTGCGTTTGGAGGGGGCAAAATGTTGTCCCCATTTTGTAGTTTATTGTTCATTTCAGTGGTATTTGTGCATGCCACTACACCATTCAGCACGCATTAAGGATTGCATTGGATTACAACTTAAAGAAATTGGAATAGTTAAGGTGTGCATCCCCACCCCCATGATTGTCTATTTTGAGGAAAGCATAACGTTGCATGTGAAAGAAGTTGCCTGGACTAGGAAAATGTGAAGCAGGTGCTGCCCTACCATACGCCAGACTCCACCATAGCGCTATAATAATTTGGGACGGTGGTCAGGGGAGCATCCTGCATTTCTTATAGGCTCATCCGCTTGATCTCACACATCAACACCACTGACATATGTTTTATTCTGTTGCCCCATCACAATAGCAGTCGGTATTTAAATGTATAAGATGTTTTCATGTTACAGCTCAACAATAAAGCAGAAAGCTGCAAATATTCTGATTTAGGACATTTAGTTAAAAATCAGGAGTGGCATTAGGTTTAACTGTGGAAATGTTTATGATTAGCAATAATCAGGTGGCTCTTCGCCACCTACCACGTTTTCCAGTCATAGGTGTTCATTTACCAATCAATGGCATTCTGGGAGTTGTAGTCATTGTTCATTTTACTGATCCTAATAGGATTAAAGTGTTGGATTGCATGTAAGAGGACATCCATGGACCTGTAGTTATCTGGTAACTCTGCCATTCTGAAGTGTTCGATGTAGGTAACCAGGGACAGAAGCCATGCCAGAATTTCACATGCATACATGCAGTGATTCAAACCCTCTCACGTTTCCCTGGTCCATGCATGAATAGTTCATAGTCCAGGTTCTTGCTTTGCATTCTGGGAATAGTAGTCCGGATTTTATAAACACAGGTTCTTTACCTTAGGAATATCCACAAGCACCAGTCTGGATTTGGAAAATTCTGCAGCAGTATTCCAGTGCATCGAAATGGAGTGCTGTGTTGCTCCAAGGTGACTACACACCTCCCCAGAAGTAACGTAGTGGAGCCTTCATATGTGTCACTCTTGTGCGCTGAAGTCAATTTCTTGTATCTTTTTCCTTCAGCGCCCTCAGCTGCAGGGGTAGAACCAATTGTCTGAGAAAGTGTGCTGAATTTCTAATTTGGAACCTTTTTCCATATTAAATAGGCCACACCACACAACAGGGAGATGGAAGAGCAGTGAGGAATCTGAGTGTAGAGTATCCACCAGAAAGAACGTCGTCAATGGAAAGTAACGTGTTCTACTCTGATGGATACATCTGACTGCAGATTAGTCAGCTTTAGAATAGATACCATAACAGTCCTTACTAGAGGTGGAGCGTCTCGGGTCAGACCAAGTCATGCGGAACTTGGTGTGCAACGTGACCTTCTCTTCGGACCTACTGTTAATGGAGTAGTGTTTCATGAACGTTTTCACGCACGTTCACGTCTCAGGCTGGCAGATGTCTAGAACAGACACCCTTCATGCTAAGCAATTGTAGCAGCCTTGGTCCTAGTGGAGTGAGCCCGGAGCCCTTCAAGGGACTGCTTTTTAGCCAGTGAGTTGCAGTTTTTTTATGCAGAGGACGATCCACCTTCACATGGTCCTCTTCTTCTTCCTGCCCTACTTTGCACCTGAAAACCAACAAAGAGCTAATCATTCACTTAATGGTCCTTTGAGCAATCTATGTAAGAACTATGTTTAAAAAACCTCTTAGGATCATTGCAGGGGAACCTCTCTTCCTCTTTTGAGTAGTGAGGAACAGTGAAAAATGCTGACATAGTGTAATGATGAAGTCCAGTAGCCAAGATGTAGTTTAAGTAGGTTTATGGAGTCTTAGTTGTAGCTTAGTAAGTTCAAGTAGAGCAGCTCCACAAGAAACAGCCTGCCTGCTGCTCAGCCCATACTCCAACTGTCATTTTTCGCGTCATAGGCACCCACACATTCCAATGCATCACCATACATTCCACACCAACATTCCACACAGAACATTCACACTGGCTGAGCACCTAGGGAGAAAGCAACATGATTAATACATATACAGAATACTACATATCCTCCCCTTTGTATAACACAAATATGAAACTGCAAAACTGAATACGGTATTAACAAGAAGAACCATAGAATGAGAAATTACACTAAAGTACAAAAATTGAAGAAGGAATAAAGTCCAAACCTGAAAGAGCCATAATAAATATACAATGATAACATAGTAAGCATTAAAGCAAAAATATAAAGAAGATGCACAGGAAAAATATACAAGAGAAAATGAAGTAGAACCAATAGATAAAAGTACAAGATATGACAAAGACGATACATGGAAAAATATACATGAAAAAAATGAAGAAACAATTGAAAAGCAATGGGACGATGCGAAAATAAATATACAAGATTATATATCACACATCCTCCCCCTCTATACATTTAATGAAATATAGCATATAATATAGCAGAAAAAAACATGTTAGCTGAACAACAACAAAAGCATGAAGGACTATCACCAACTACACCCCCTGGCCAGACAGGCATGAGAGTAGGCACAACATGAACTAACCATTTGAAACGCTTGGTAGACACTTGTATTACATAAAAGTAATGGGTGAATAAAACCCATAAAGCTGTTCCTCACTAAAGGGCAGCTAACAGAACGTGTAGCACAGGGTGACTAACACACTGTCAAACAAAAGGTGTAGCACAGGGTGACTTACACACCATTAACCAAACTGTGTAGCACTGAGTGACTTACACAGGGTCAAGCGAAACGTGTAGTATAGGGTGACTTAAACTGTAAAACAAAACGTGTAGCACCGGGTGACTTACACATGATCCAAAAAATCCCTTGTGTAAGGGTAAGAACCTGATCTGCATAAATTGGACAAGAACCCATTGAACACCCAAAATGTAAGGGCTTAAAGTATAACTTTTAGAAATATCACTTACACCCATTTCAATCCCTCATACAAATGGTGTGTAACGACAAATATAGAAGTAGGGAAAGCCATGCATCCCTCATATAAGGGTATAAAAATAGACTTTGAAAAGTGCGAGGCTCGAGGAGCGCGCCATTAGGGCCCGGCCTCCCGGCTCCTCGCCACACCCCTGCAACTCTGGGCGGCCGAGTTTGCCCAATGGGCGAACGGCCGCAGGAATCCCTTCCGGGGCAGCAGTGACGTATGTCCGGTGCGGAAGAGGGCGGAGACCCCGGCCTATTTAGGCCTCCGGAATCCTAGGTATGGTCTCTTTCCTCTCCGGCTATGGGAAGCTATGGCCGGTGAAGTTCGAGTTTGGAACCGAGCGGCCGGCTCGATGGGTGAGATGTCGGATGTCCCTAGGGGTCTCGGGCGGCCGTGGGAGGCGGGGAGGGGCAAGGAAGCAGGTCGAGTGCATCTCCTACCACCCGCGGCTGCCAGGAGGGTGAAGGACCTATGGGCCCTGGTCATCCTTGTGGCGGAAAAGAGGCCACAGAACATTGACATTGATTTACAAGGTTAAACGGAGTCCTCCTTACGTACTCCCGAGGCCAGCACTGAGGGGAGGGACGGTAAGCTCTCCGCAGGGAGAATGGGGCCACCGGCTGGGGAGGCAAGGGCGCCAGGTCACGAATTAGGGCAGGGGGCAGCGCCCCCTTGGTATTCCCTACGAGTCTGCTGGGTTCCTGGTCAGCCTGGTGGTAGAGGGGTGGGCCCCGAATATGGCGGACAAGGACCAGAGGGCTGGGGCCCACCATTCAAGGGCGCAGGTGTGTTACACCTTGTGTGGGTTCTCAGATTTGGAGATGCGAGCCAGAGGGCCCCTTAGTGCTGGGGGAAAAGTAATTAGTCATAATAGATGGTTATGATCAATTTTTAAATGTTGATATTAAAAATGTGATATTAATTGCATCAATTTTAATATGTACAGTTTCAGTTATGTTTATGAATGTTGAAAATTAAACATGGCCGTTTTACACCCACTTTCTGGTAATGTTGAATTGATTGTGGGATGTATGTATCACTTGACTTGGCGGGCAGGGCAGGGGAGCATCCTGGGGGGTCCGGGCCGTATGAAAAATGGACACCACCTACCTATAACACAATCCCAACACAATCCCAAGTGTAAGGGATATAAAAACTATAAAAGAAGCAAACTAGTGTAAATGTAATGTAAAATGTTGAGGCTCAACATGACATACAAATACTAGGCTGTGTAACTACAGTATCACAGTTGCAACACATTCGCAAACAAGATACACGAACTGACTTGCCAATATACACTGAGCATAAGACTGGAAACAAACCAGCCCCCACAAGCCACAGGGGATATCTCATTCACTCAGACTGCAACAACACTAAACAACTCTGCAGTATGCACACTATAAATGAAACAGAGTTTAAAAGCACACAGCATAGAAATATAAGTTACTGCAGAAAGAAAGAGAGAAAGTTCCTGGTGAGCGACCTGTCACCCGAGTATATTGCACGTTGCACAAAACAGGAACAAGAGATAACCTCTGACTTGTCTGATGGCTGTCTTGGTGCGAAGGGGAAGTATATTGCCCACAGAAAGCACCTCCTGGTTAAATATTAAAACAACTCCCCTTCCGGTAACGCATCCTGACACCCATATGAATATCAGTCTCTTGAAGGGCTGTCTCATCTCTGACCCCAAAGAATACTCTTGATAAAGTCTAATCGAGCTTGTCACTTAAGGACATCTTAGTGCGTTCATGAGTTGGTGAAAAAAGTTCACAGTTTAGGAGAACGTATTACATGATGCTGCTAGAAGTGCAACCAAGCTGGCAGAAACGTCCTGGCTCACCTAACCCCGCTATTGTCTGGCAAAGTGGGGGAACAGTGTAACCTAAAGGCTTGCGTGCTGGATTCACAACCAAGATGGTGGCATGCATAGTTGAAGATTGCGTGTGGCTCAAGTTGTATGCATGCACGAACTAGTGCAGCTCAGCGTGTGTCCTCGAGCAGGAGCAGCGCATCGTTTAAAGATCCTCGTGGAGACATCCAAGCAGGTGCTGCGCATCGCGCAATAAACAGACCACGCAGTGTCAGCGTAAAAGGCCATTTTATTAGACCAGAAACTGCGTACTCTGTACAAAAACAGTAAACATAAACAGGTAATAACATCAAACCCCCACTCACACTCCCCTCTCACTCGTTTCACTCGTTTCACTCGTTCCACCTCATCACAAAGCCCTAGAGGCTCCATACCATGCTTTCTTCCTGCCCCTCAATCATTTGTCATCCAGCCCACTCATTGCGTCCTGCCTTTCACGCTTCTATCCCCCCTAAGAACTCCCCCCCCAAGGGATGGGTGTGCCCGCTCTTGACCCCCTTGTCCCTTCAAGTACCGCCAACCAGTGAACCCCCTGTAGGGCGGTTCACTGCCCCACCCCCCCTTCCAAGGGGTCCCAGTCCGCCACACCGCCATCATTCATACTCTGGGACACCAGATAGCCTCATTCCACAACTTGCTCACCACATCTCTCATCTCCATCATGTAATAAGCATTGCCCAACTGTGACAAATGCACCCCGTCGTCCCTAAAAACTAACGGCTCCGCAAGTCGAATCCCCTCATGTGCAATTACTTTAATGTCATTGTCACCACAGTAAAGTCTCATGGCCCTGTTGAGTTTCCTTCGTGCCTTCTCGATCGCCCCATGCTTCATAGCCCCTCTCCACACTTTCCTGGGGACCAACTCAGTCCAGGCAATGCAGGTCCCTGCAAGCCTGCTTTTCAACACATCCAGGTCCCGTTGCATGAGTTGAAAAAGTGCCAAACCGGACAGCTGCACCAGGTCGTTCTCCCCCAGGTGTATGATCAACAAATCAGGGCAACCCCTCTGTGGGACCATCTTCGCGAGCCAGGGCAGTAGTGCCCCCCATCGCATGCCACCTTTGCCCCACCATTGTACCTCGTGCAAGTGTCCTTTCAGTCCCAGGTTACGGCCGTAAACCTGTCGCTCCGCATATTTGGATGCCCAATGCACGAAGGAGTGCCCAACAATCCATGTCACCGTCTTACTGCCCGGTCCACCCACGCAACCTACGAAGAAAAAGATGTTAGAAACAGGAACACAACGACATGTGCAACAACAACCCTACCGGAAACCCTCACTTCCTCACATACTTCTCGCAACATCGGGACTTCCATCGCCCAATCCTCCTTATCCTGTCCCAGGACCACCCCAGCCTGGCTGCAGCTGTCGCAGCCCCAATCCTGAACGAATGAGTCCCGAAACCAGAAGCATCCAGTCCCAGCCTCCGCAAAGCCTTGCGCAACACTGCCAGCAACTGGCCCGCCGTCACTCTCGCACCAGAGGCATGAACAAAAATCTCCCCCCGCGCCACACTCACCGACCCCAGAAAAAACCGCCACTCAAACACAGGGCACACCACCCCGCCCTCAGTCTCATTCAGCCACACCCATTTACCCCTGCCCAACTGGTTAGTCTTCGAGCACCGCAACCAAATCCCCAGGCGGCCCCCATCCACCCGGATCTCCTCGAACAACCTGCCAGCCATCCTCCTCGATCCCAACAACTCTGATACCCGGAAAGCTCCGAAAAACATCCACACCATACACAAACGGAAAAGGCCAGCCTCAACCAGGTCATAACAACAATCCGGCAACACCCCAACCAGCCGAACCAGCAACTCAAAAGTGATTGCCTCATGTAGCCTACCCCCCCCACTCCCGCGCTCCCTGCCCCAACCCCACAACATCCTGCTCAAGATCACATCTTTGGTCGGATCAAACCCCAAAAACAGCACACAGTAAAAAGATATCCCCGCCAATTTACCAGAGATCGTAGCCGCAGACAAACCCCTGTCAACACAAACCAACACAAAACGTCTCAGCCCTTGCCTCACATCAGACTCAGCGCCCACCACACTATCCACGTTCCAGCCCATGAAAGCACTAAATTCCGACCATGCCAAACGATATGTCCTCCTCGTAGTTTCAGCCAGCGAACCCTCCACCAGTCCAATCATCCTCACTCCCCCAAGGCCCAGATGCCGGCCGGCAGCTCGGTCTTGCAAGTATCCGCTCCCGGTGCCAGGCGTCGAAACCGCTGCCACTGCGAACGAGACAAAGCATCCGCAATGTCATTATTCGCTCCAGGGACATGCTTAGCCCGAAACACCACATTCAACCGCAGACACGTCAACATGAAACTCCGCAACAAGCGCAACACTCTCAGGTCCCGTGCCCTCTGATGATTCACCAACTCCACAACAGTCATGTTGTCCACATGGAAAATCACAGATCTGTTCCGAAATTCCTCCCCCCAGACCTCCAGTGCCACCAGCAACGGGAAGAATTCCAAGAAAGCAATGCTCCTCCCCTGTGTCAAACATGGAGCCGGCCAGACCTCCGCACATCACCTCCCGTCCCAGAAAACACCAAACCCCGCCGACCCAGCCACGTCGGAGTAAATTTGGCATTGCCAGACCGCCCTCTCCTCATCAAAATCCAGGGACACACCATTGAAATCCTGCAAGAAAGCCATCCACGTCCTCAAATCAGCCCTCACTCCCATGGAAATCCGGACTCTGTGATGCGGAAGCATTGCCCCCGACATGGCCATGCCGAGCCGCCTGCAGAACGTCCGTCCTGCCCGCACCACCCTACACGCAAAGTTGAGAAAGCCTAGAAGTTTCTGAACTGCCCGCAAAGGAATCCGTTTCTCCCCAACCGCCCAGTCCAGGCATGCCAGTATCTCCGCCACCTTGGCCGCAGGGAGGCGCGCCATCCACTGCACCGAGTCCAATTCAATCCCAAGGAACGTGAGGCAACAGCTGGGACCAGCCGTCTTCTCCGGCGCCAGAGGCACCCCGAAACGAAAGGCCATCTCCTGGAAATGCGACAGGGCCCTGCCGCAATCCCCGGAATCCGCCCTCCCCAGGAAGAGGAAATCGTCCAAGTAGTGAGTAACCTCATGGCACCCACTGACCCGAACCATGACCCACTGCAGAAAAGTGCTAAAGAGCTCAAACAGGGCACAGGAAATGGCACACCCCATGGGCAAAACCTTGTCCACGTAGATGGCCCCCCAAAACTGCATGCCCAGTAGTGAAAAATCCGCCGGGTGAATAGGCAGCAGACAGAAGGCCGACTTGATGTCACATTTCGCCAATTCCGCCCCCGGACCACAAACCCTCACCAGCCGGATCGCGTCGTCCACCGACGCATAGAGCACCCTAGAATCCTTCTCCGCGATAAAATCATTCACTGACTGGCCTTCCGGCCAAGACAGATGATGGATCAACCTGAACTCCCCCTCCACCTTCTTCGGCACCACCCCCAATGGAGAGACGATCAAATCACACAAAGGCCAGTCAGCAAACGGACCAGCCACCCTTCCTTCCAACACCTCCTTCCGCAGCTTCGCAGCCACTACACTCGGCAGTTCCTTCGCTGATCTCAAATTGTCGGCCCAACGTCGCTCCCTAGGACCTTGATAGCCCACCCTAAAGCCCTCCGTGAACCCCCAGAAAAGCCGCGCCGCGGCCTCCCTATCCGGGTAACAAGAGAGCCAAGGGGCCATCGCCTCCACGCTAACCGGAGTAGGCGCCCTTCTGTCCAGGGTGTCCCCGCCCCCTAGCGTTCCTCCACTGCTCCGAGGGCTTGGTGAGGGTAAGGCACTGAGTAAGGGAATGCTTCCCACCACATTTGGAACACTCATGTTTGAACTTACAGGGGTACCGAGAACAGTACCCTCTGCTGTAGCTCCAACAAACCCCCGTGGAAACACCTCCCGGCTTGGACTGCTGTCCAGAGACGATGGTGCTGGGCACCGAGCCTCCCCCCGCCCCACCTTGGGCGGGACGCGGCGGAAAGGACCGATACACCACCGGCAGGCCACTGGCAGTATGTGTGGACGCAGTGGAGTGCGTCGACGCCATCCACTGCACCCAGAGTTCCTGGTCCACTTCCCCCCAGCTCTTCTCCGGATTCGCACTGACCCTGGCTCGAAACTCCTCATCGTAGCTCAGCCATGCAAACCCCCCGAACTGCATCTGGGCCTTACGAATGATATCCATGTATTTGAACAGCGCAATCGCCCTATCCAAATACCTCTGGCAGTAGACACTGGCAAAGATTAAGAATGCCGACGTCCAATTCTCCATCGTCACCGGCACCCTAGGGCGCCTAGTCAGCTCCTTCTCCTCCTCTTTGGACCCTTCCTTCGCCTGCACCTCCCTGTGCAGCAACTTAAAGACGTCCACAAACTCATGCTTCCAAATCCTTTCCTTCAATTTCTCCGACAGGTGGGACCCCAGCGGCATAGCTAGCCCCATGTACGGCAGCTTCTTAGGTAACTTCACACCCTTCTCCTCTTTCCCCCCCACCTTGTCCGTCTGCACCCCCAACGTCACCAACTTACCGTCCACCTGTTCACCATCCTCAGGAGGACTGCCCGATGGCTTCTCCCCCTCCCTCACAGACCCTTCCCCAACTCCCACAGATCTACAAGCCCTCTTGCGCCCTTCCCCACTCCGGGGACCGTCATCCCAGGCAGCCCACCATGCACCCTCACCTGTGAGTGTCTCCGTCCTTTCCTTGGGCCGTCCCCTGGGCACCGCCACCTGGACCACCGTCGTCCGTGTCTTATTCCTCGTCGACGCCGGGGCCTGCAAAACACCAAGGTCGCCGTTGTCCGCAGCGCCCCCTAAGCCTACCAAGTCATCCCGCACCTCCCCGTCCTCCAGGTCATCACTCTCCGTGCCATAATCCAACTCAAGCACCGGTTCCTGATCCACACGCACATTCTCCACCTCCTTCACCGTTCTCTTCACACCTTTCTGGACACTCTTCGGTACACGCACGCCCACTTCCACACGCGCCGCAGTGGCCCGAGCCCTCGGAGGAGGGACAGCCGCCGCAGACTGCCCTGCTACTTCAGTCCTGCGTTTCGGAGCCGTCTTGCGCTCCGCCAGGCACCCCCGGGCTCTGCCAGCAGCCGCCGGCTTGGATCCCCTCCCACCCCTCAGGTCGCTCCAGCCTGAGTGGGCCCCGGCACCATCGGGCCTCAAAGCCGTCCCGGCCGTCCCTACGCCTACCATGACTCTCTGCGGAGGGGGTTCCTCCACAGGCCCCTTGGCCCTGGCCCTCCTGAGCTCATCCTCCCTCACCGCCTCCCGTTCCTCCTCAGAGGTCGGGGAATGGCACTCGTCAAAATCACGGTGCCAAACTGCACTCACCCTGGCCCCGGCCTGTTCAGCCCGCCGGGCCTCCCGGATCTGCTCCAGGATCCTCTCCCCCCTAGCTCTCTCCTCCCAGGAAGCTGCACCCCAAATCTGGGGGGGCGGGGGCGGGCCATAGCCAGAAAAGTCGGCCCCCGAGGGGAAGAAACCCACCTGCGAGAACCCCGGGGCCCACCCAGGCCCTCCCGCCATCGGAAACAGCAAGGGCCGCCCGGCCCCGCCCACTGAGGGCCCCACCGCCGCCTGACCCGCCGGGGCGGGGGTGCCCGCCCTGGAACTGGTGGACAGGTCGAGGGGGGCAAATTCCTCCTGACCCTTGACCTCCCCGGGGATGCCCCCTATCATGCCAACCCCAGGAGTGCTAGCAGCAGCCCACTCCCCGGACCCAGACGCCTTAGCCCCACCCGGGGCCACCCCCACCTCAGGTGCAGGCCCAGAAGGTGCATCCTCTTGCCCTGCCCCCTGTGCGGCACCAGCCTCCACCTGCAGGGGGTCCAGAAGAGTCAACGCGGGAGGCGCGGGAGGTGCGGGCCCCACAGCGGCCCCAGTCGCCCCAGGCGCGAACTCAATTTGGGGGTAAGCACGGGGGGGCAGGTTCTTCCGCTTCCCGCCCCTCGCCGGGTCCCTGTGCACTCCGCCCCCCCCCCGCTCCAGAAACAAATCCTCCGTGTCAGGCTCGTCGTCCTGACACGCCACCACCGTGGCCGACACCTCGGCCGAGGCAGCGCGAGTACCCCTCGTGGCCCCCACCCACGCTTGGCCCAAAACCCCCGGGTGGAGCAGCTCGTCCCGCCCGGCCCGCGCGAGCAACAACAAGGCCTCCCGGACCTCCTGTGACGTGACACCCGACATCGCGCCAAAGTGCACGCTTCCGGCGTGTCAAAACTGCCCCGGCTGCCGTGAAACAGCCCCCGGCGCTCAGTGAGCTGACCCCAAAGACCACCCAACTGTCCTAAACTAAAACTACTAAGCTACCACTAACCTCCCTTTCGTGACCCTCCCGATGGTGCCAGGCGCAGGAAGAGGAAGTTCCCTTCCTCCCCTGCGCCTATATACCCCACCCCCTAACTCCTCCCTTTCCCCTACCTGGCCTATCAGCGCGAATGACCCCGGGGGAAGACTAGTCTGCGACTGTGCTTCCCCCGGGGCCCGGCATAAGGTAAGCCTCGCGCATTGGTTTGCGCAAAAGCAATGGTGATTTCCTTCCTTTTTGTTTTAAAGATACAAAACAACGCAACAGAAACATAACTACAGTAAATACTCACAGTTGACCAACTCCAAGAAAAGGCCCACTCATTGCAAAGTGGTTTGACAGTCACTTTGTCAAACTTGTTACCCTCTCATCTGGGATACGTAGAATGACATACTATACAGCTGCTGCAGAACTGGGCACACAAAACGTGACGCCGTGATATCACTTGATGAGCCAATGTCTCTTCCTAAATCTAACCTCCTGACTGTACAACTGGCAGATGATTTTAAACAAAGCTTGACGTGTTTGGCATCCTGCTGCAGGTTGAACTGAAATATGAAAACTAAATCATGAACATAATCAAACATGCCTTGGCTGGGGCATCCCATGTGAAGGACTCTTCCGGCTGGTTGCTCCTCAGCATGAGAGTTGTACATTGTGACAGGAATGTCTTTGCTTGACAGCATAAGCAGCACAAGCAGGCTCCATACATAGAATACACCACGGCCTGTCTCATACAAAGCATCAAGACATGTTTCAGGACCCAAGAGAATCAAAACGATGTAAGCAGACACATGCTCTGCTGATGTAATTTTCTTTGAAAGTTCTCCTTTTTGCAATTTAATTTGTGGCACGCAGAGTTTATTTAACTTAAATCGTCGCTAAACTGTAATGATGAAATCCAGTAGCCGAGATGTAGTTTTAGTTGGTTTATTGAGTCTTAGTTGTAGCTTAGTAAATTCAGGTAGAGCAGCCCCACCAGGAGCAGCCTGCCTGCTGCTCAGCCCATACTCCCAACCATCATACTTCGCTTCACAGGCACCCAGACATTCCAATCAGCATCACCACACCAACATTCCACACAGAACATTCACACTGGCTGAGCGGCTAGGGAGAGAGCAACATGATTAATACATATACAGGATACTACACATAGTGATCAACTGGCAAGCGTGGAAGGGAGCCATGACCTTAGGGAGGAAGGCAGCCCATGTCTTAAGTACCAATTTGTCCGAAACAAAGCTAGCGTAGGTCAGCTGCACCGAAAGTGCCTTGAGTTAACTCACGTAGTGTGCGGAAGTCATGGAAATGAGGTAGATGGTTTTAAGTGTCAAAAGCCTCAAAAAGCAACTGTGCATAGTCTTAGTGGCCATGTACATGCGGGTTGTCAAGACCAAGTTTTGTACTTGAAGCATAACAAATGGTTTGGGAGGACACATGTGAGTCAAACCTTTTTTTTATAAAACAGTGATTTAAACAAAGGAGGTTGGTTAGGTAAATTCAAAAAGGCCAAAAGGGTGGACAAATTACCTTGCACTGTGATCACTGCAAGAAATTGCTAGGAGTGGTGCCTGGTGACATCTGAAAGTGGTGGGGCGTAAAAGTTAGTCAAGAGTGCCATGTGGAGAGCAAGTAAAGAGACCATGCCCGACTGCCTGTAGAGTGGCCTGGCGGGGGTTCTCCCCCAGGGAATTGTTTTTAAAAAGAGTGGGCAAATGGCGCATTTTCAAGAAATTTGAGAAATTAAGACGGTTAATTAATCAATTGTGAAAGTGTAGTTATGACATCAAAGAATAGATTTCATATGATAATGAGGAAGGTAGCCTCTTATTCAGTATAACCATTCTTAACATACCTGCTCAGTGCCAGCTCAGTGCAGTGGCCTGTGCACAGGAGCACAGTGCACCAACGGCAAGAGCGGTCACCTGGGAGCTCCTTTCTCAAAGATTAGATTACACTAAAAAGGAGTTCAACCTAAGGCAACATGTCTGTGCCAACCCATGGAATCTGTTACCACCAGGCCCTGTGTTTTTTGTTTATTTCCAGACAAATGGCTTGCATTTTACTGCTTGCATTTGAAAGTGCCCACTTTCAGCAATAGGTAATCTGCATGCAATCCATATGTCAGGCCATAAAGATATCACACAGCAAGGTTGAGGACTCAGGAGGAGTCAGACGGGCTGGGAACTGTTTTGCCGGCAAAGGAAATCGAGAACAGGAATGCCCGAGTCCACTGTGAAAAGTAAAACAAGATTTATTTACTTGCGAGTCTGCCAGCATTTGTACAGTTTTATCAAGCCTCCAATGGAGAGAGATGGCTGTGTGACCTGGTGCTGCAATTGGTACCGGTTAGGGGTGATATATGCCACATTTCCAAATTAAGTTGTTCAGCACAAACAAAACATCCTGTACCAGCCGTGCTGCTTATAAATGTTTGTGTTGGTCCCTGTTAGGTGCGAACAGATCGCGATCCTGAATGCCGTACTTTAAATGGAAGTGGTTTGATATACAGGGACATTCAAAGATGCATCGAGCTACACAAATAATAAATACGTTCATCTTTCACATGTCGCTGCCGAACAAAAGCTGATCCGCAAAGTGTCATTTGAAGGCCATTTGGCCTGGAAAGTGAATTCTCATAGTACTGCCATAAGTGTAGGAATTGACTATTGCTGCTGTATCTTGATTTAAATTGGCAAAGCAACATTATTGAATGATATATTTCACATGCATTTCACAAAAACGTGTCTAATAATACAACATTCATCTGTCTTGTCACAGAAAAGCTTGTGTTTTCCAAAAAGTCTGTATTTCACTGTTCTAACCTTACTATACACGGTGGTGTTCCAAATCAATTTTCCAAGCAACACACACTCTACATGGAGTATCATACATATCACGTGGGCAAGCGCTTCAACGTCTGGCTAGTTGTGGTAAGCACGATCTAAATGTTATTGTACAATGAAAACATATAATGCAGTCAAGACCGAAGAGCGTGTGGCTCATTCTACCATCAGAGAAAATACTTTTTAGTAGTTTGGTATTTCAGCCTGGTGAATTCACTGTGTTCAAACACTGATGCCATGTCATTATTATTAGCAAATTCAACAGTATTCTTTATCGACAACTGAAGGATGAAAGGCTATGACTGACTCAGTGACTGCAGAAACTTGAATTGGGCCTGGTGTTCGCACACAGGTCTCTGATTGCAAGTGGTCCCTATAGCCTTCCGAAATGTGGAGTAAATCAAGTGTGTTTCAGGAACGTGTGTGGCTCATAGTAGTGGCATCGGTACCCTTGTCCCACAACCCTCACCGCCCAAATAATACACAGACAAGTATGTTGGGAATAAAAGGTTGCAGGTTTATTTGTGGTACAAATAACAGAGCGGGTTAACTGACAGGCGACCCCCCACCCCGCAACCCCTCGTTGCAGGGCGCCTGAAGTGGAGCCAATGAAGCAGACACTAGTGGCCCTGGCCATGTGTCGAACCTGGGAGGCAAGCCTCCCCCCGATGGACCTATCGTCCACCTGCCCCACCCCCTCTGGACCAGGGAGAGTTAACTCACACCTTGCCCAGTCAGGAGGGGCGTTATTAGCAAACCCCCGGTTGCTCAGGCTTACAACCGCCCTAAGGACTAACGGGGTGCCGTAGAACCAAGTCCCCAAGAAGGGCCCCTCGGCTTATGTATGACTCATTCTTGTGCCTCTCGCACTGTGGCTTCAGGTCCTGTTCCTGCGCCTGTCCTGCATGGGGGTCGTCTTGTAACTCCTCCTGCAACCTGAAAAACAACAACATCATTAGTAGTACCCCCTCCTCACTTCCCCCCTTTCAGCGGGTGAGTGGTAGGGAGGGGAGTGAAATTGCGGGCCTCGCGTCCGCGTCGTGGGGGGGGAAGTGAGGGGGCAGGGGGGCTAGGGCCTGTGTCTGGGGGTGGCGAGGACAGCCTGGGACGACCGTCGGTGAAGGGGGGCAGAGCAAAGAGGGCGCCCGGGCGGAAGTGCTCCCCTTATCAGTCCTGGAAAAGGGGGGGGGGTGGCCTACCCTTGTCCCACCCCGCCCCCTGTCCCTCCCCCTGGCGGGCCCGCGGTTACCTGCGCCCTACTACAGGGTTTGCCCTCCTATGGGGTCCCCTGCAGGGACCGCGGGCCTCCCGCATAGTAGTGGCATCGGTACCCTTGTCCCACAACCCTCACCGCCCAAATAATACACAGACAAGTATGTTGGGAATAAAAGGTTGCAGGTTTATTTGTGGTACAAATAACAGAGCGGGTTAACTGACAGGCGACCCCCCACCCCGCAACCCCTCGTTGCAGGGCGCCTGAAGTGGAGCCAATGAAGCAGACACTAGTGGCCCTGGCCATGTGTCGAACCTGGGAGGCAAGCCTCCCCCCGATGGACCTATCGTCCACCTGCCCCACCCCCTCTGGACCAGGGAGAGTTAACTCACACCTTGCCCAGTCAGGAGGGGCGTTATTAGCAAACCCCCGGTTGCTCAGGCTTATAACCGCCCTAAGGACTAACGGGGTGCCGTAGAACCAAGTCCCCAAGAAGGGCCCCTCGGCTTATGTATGACTCATTCTTGTGCCTCTCGCACTGTGGCTTCAGGTCCTGTTCCTGCGCCTGTCCTGCATGGGGGTCGCCTAGTACTTTTCCACAGCCCTGGGCGTGGCACCCGCTGCGCCCAGAGCCCCCACCACCTAGCCTTTTAGTTATCTTTTTATCTGCGTCCGGCTGTTTCTAGCGCTTCCCCTAAGTCCAGTAGGAAAATTGCCATCCCCACTTTGGACAGGTGCACCCCATCGGATTCCCAGCATCCAATAGATTTGGCATGCAGCAGGCCATGCCTGATGAAACCTATGCCTCTCTGTTCGCTGAATTTGCGCATCGCTGCGTTGACGCGCCTGCGGGTGACTTCTTATGCCTCCTGCGATATTGCCAATGCGGTCTTGGGGAAATTTCTGACCAGTATATGTTGCACTGCCCCCATTCGCTGCTCAGGATGCTTAAATCTTTCCGCATTGTATCTAACAAACGCTTTTTGCCTAATGACACCAGGTCGTTCCCCCCCAGGTGCACCACCAGGATGCTTGTCTTCTGCCTTTAGTCCTCTTCCTATCTACATCCGGCTGTTTCTAGCACCTCCCCCAGGTCTAATAGGAAAATCGCCATGCCCACTTTGGACAGGTGTACCCCGTCTGATTCTAGTCTGGCGAATCACTGCACTAGGACCCACGGGTAGCTACGGGCATTATGAATCCCAATGAAACTCAACTTCAAATATGAATGGGGCTGAAATAAAAGCAAGGGCATTGGGGGGGGGGGGACGCCCCACATGCCAATTTATAACTAGCCTTTTGTTATGCTTCCTAACCCAAAGCCCTTAAGGGATGACCCGACGGCCTACTGAAATGCTGACGCCCCATAACAGGAAAACAACTCACCAAGTTGCATGGGGCCCTTCTGATCATCTCACATCTGCTAAGGATAACCATCTGTGAAAAGAGCCATAATGAAATTAGATATCAAAGTCATCCTCTAGTTCCCCTTGGTTGCAGGTTTCCTTTGAAAGGAGGCTCAACCGCCTACATCAATGGCGAGCTCCAAGATCAATGCAAACCGTTTTATTTTCTTAAACTGGCCAGCGGCTGTGGACACCCTAGGCCTATGTATGGTATGGACCATACGCCGAGGACCGGGAGCATTGACTACTATATTCAGGGCTTGCTTATAAGGCACTTGTCTGTTGGGCTTCCAACATCCTATAGCTTTTAACTTGTTTAATGGTTACCTGAGCTTTCAGAAAGAGCTAATGTAAATTGTCGTAAGTTCACCAATTCGCCCGCAGGCAAACTATTGTGTGGGGAGCGTAGCTATGAAACCCATGAATGACTTGAGCTGGAGGTAATTCACACACTTAATATACAGCACTGCATTGCCAAAATAGTACTTTTCTTATTGTACGGGAGCTGTCTGGGGATGCTGGAGTGGCTCAATGTGGACTGGTGGATATAATTTCTATCGTATTCATGGAAGTCTGTTTGGTGGAGCCAATGTGCTGCCTTGCGGTCCTTGCTCTGTAATTCCTAGCCACACATGTGCGTTGCGTTACTTTTACTAGTTTATTTGCTCTGGTGTGGTGTGACTATTCTGCTTCTGACTTGTTTCGCCATGATCAATTAGTTAAGGTGTGACAGTACCTTTCCTGCCTCCAAAATTCTGGATAAAATCTGATAATAACTCTATTTATACGGTCAGTAAGCTAATTGATAGGTCCTTTCTGGGCGACATTAGTAAAGAAACTAAATCTGTTCTTGCTATTGTGTTGCTTTAGCTTTCACGGAGGTTTACCCCCCAAATTCATGTAGATGTCTTCTGGTCTGTATTATTTGCAATCAGGGCACCATAAGGTGTGCCTGTAAAATTTGTCATGCCTGCTGGGAAGATGGTAGGCTGATAGACTGCATTGCTCTTTGTTAACAGAAGCAATACCAGGACACAATGAACCAAAGACACATATCCTATCTTTTCGTTTCCAGACATCATTGTTGAAATTGCCTTAATTTCTTCTAGGATCCAGCAGCTCAACACAGCAGCTCCCTGCACCTCAGCAGGGCTGTGTTGGAGCAAATCTTGGGTCTGCCTACTTGTGAGGCAGTCATTCATAGATTTTTAACATGGAGCTATACTACCAGTTTTACGTCAGGTTAACCTGCGGCCTCAGCAGCCCACACCTTAAGCGGAAATGCCCATTTCCAAGGCCCTGTCATTTGAGGTGACGATTTCAAGTGCTGATTACTCGGTAGAAACTACCTACTAATGTTGATACTTTCCGATGGCCCTCTACTCTCGCTCCAAAGGGGCTTGCCCATGCACTCCTCACCCTGTTGTGAACACAAAACTAGCCTGATTGCCGCGTCTTCCCCGCGTCTGCTTCTGTCGTCTGACCTAGCCCTAACAGGAAGCAGGAAGCACCAGGCTCCCCCTAACCAACCCGCAATGCTACAGTCCACCGTTTGCTTGGGCTGAGCACCGTGTTTCGGTGCTCGGACACGCAGTGGGAGCTTACCTCCCTGGTCCTATTACTGTACTTAGAGCTGCCGTGTCATTTGCACGTGCACATTGCCTTTTGTTTTCTTTCTAATGAATTAAGTAATTGACACACTTCAGAACTTTCTTTCCTGCGGCACGTTAGTTTGTCTCGATTGCAGTCAGTAAGATAGATCACATGATAAGCGTCTTCTGCTACCATGTATGCTGGATTGCAGTCACAATTTGAAACCCCTGCAGCACCTGCGTGTACCTTTATCCTTGCGAGGCTGATAGCCAGAGTTCCATTGAGCTGTCCATTAGTGATATCTGTTAGTTGTAGTCTTGTGCAGTGGTACAATGTGACACCGGGTGTGCTTTATAACAGTCTATTTTAGAATAGTAATCATTTCTTTTATGCTGTGTTTAATACTACACTTGCTTTGGCTAAGTTATATAAAATGGTGCTTCCACTATCAGTTGTAAGTTATGATGCTTTATATTGGTCATCAATGGATGGCATAGTACATAACTATTCCGACCATGCAGTATTCCACGTAAGAATCAATATATTGTGAACTCTGTTGGAGCTATGCTCAACTCTTTCAATGCCCCTTGAGCCAGCCCCCACACCCAACTACAGTCCACACATTACTTGTGTCAACAAAGCACGTGACGTTGCACTAGGGATCAGATTAAGTGCATCCGCATCACTGCAGTTTGGGAGATAAATTGGACACATTTTCAGTTTATGGAAATGTGAGGTGGCAATGGCAATTGTGACATGCCAATATTACTTTAAATAGCAAATGTGCATTGAAACACATAAGGCACCCCGGACTAACCGGTTCCTTTCCAGCCTGTTTAATTTATGATATTTGAAGATTGGAATAAATATGTGGTCATTAGATTACCGCATTTTATCTGTTTACCGTAGCCCTCTTGGTGACGACCTTGTGTCGAAACACGGATATATGATCTGCCTGGGCGGTTCTGTACCACTGTTTTTTGGGCGAGTGCCCTTCCTAAAGTACGTACATCTAACTCGGGGGTTCTCTGAATTGATGCCTGTGATTCAAGCAGTAGGCCTCGTGCACAGGGAGAATCAAACCCGCTCAGTGTTTCCGCTGTTGTGAGCAAGACACGCCATACGACAGAGAAATTCCGATACAAATGGGCGCACCTCAGAAAGGCCATTGCAATAGTTGTACGGCTGTATCGTGTGCTCATGTAGACGCTCCATACTATTGGGTCATGTTCGCGCTATATAAATCTGCAAAATTATAATAGTAAAGAAGTGTTATTTTAAATGTATATAGATGCATGATATCGTTACCTGAAGGAAGTGTTCAGTCTTGGACTTTTCTATAGTAAAATTGGGTCAACTAACGTAAATCAAGCTACCCACACCTGTTGGGCTCATAGCGTACCTTTTGAACGTTGTCTGCTAAATCTCCCCCTTGCATGATAGAACTCTCACTTCTGATAACTCCTCCTAAATGCAGGGATCTAATCTGATGTACTGGTGAAGCGCTTAAGCGTGTTAAAGCAATATACTTTTATGTGACCTTGTAGACACTTTATCACCTTAGAATATGAACTTATGTTGCATGGTTTGCATGCCAAATATTCAAGACTTAGCACGTGCTTGGGCTAGTAGCCAGTGATGATCCTCGGCTCGCCCCTGCCTTGCTAATGGTATTCAGCAACCTATACTCCATGTTCACCAGCCCCCATTTCCGGTTCAGACAAGAGGGTAAATCTTTGTCTGAGACACCCCGAGAGGTGTGACATGGTTTCGCTGCCTGTGTCTCTACCTCCGATATATCAAATTCAGGTAGCAGTAGCGGAAAATTTAGAGGGCCAGAAGATACCCGCGCATGTGGGGTTATTTCGATGTATGTGGCAATGCACGGGAAATAAAACGTAACTGGCGCTTCGGGCCAATACATAGGCCCATACAGCCAATGTGCTGAGCACCACACTGACTAGTTAAGCGGATAATTGCCAGGTTGCCCTGTCAGGCAGTCTGACCATGGCACTAGTCATACACCTTATGAATGACATGCGCTGTACATTTTCTCCTTTTCCGACGGGCTATTATGTCTTATGTCCTGTGACTTTAGGTCTTTCGTCGTGCAATCTCTGCCGCAAGATTAGAGCGCACAAAGTGATACATTATGTGCCAGACGCACATGACTTAATTTCCTTCTTTCAAAAGGGTACGCCGCAAGCAGCGTTTTTTGGCACCCTTCTTCCCACCTAACATAAAACCTATTGCAGCGGGACACACCGATTGCGCAATCATACAGCATATTACACCTGCACGCCTTTGGTCTGTTCATGCATAAAATAAATTCTGATTTACTCAGCTGTGCTAGTGCAATTAGGAACATGACCTTCTGAATCTGGCCCTTTCACTATTTGCGGCCCCTTTGTGAGGCAGTTTTTTAATAGACGAGTCCGCAGGGGCGTAGGTAACAATAGTGCAGCAGGGGCCCCAATGCCGATGGGCCCTTGCCCAAAGCATACCACGAGCACAGTATTGTGCAAAATGCCCCCGCACTGTTTGCCTATGTTTAACTCTATGCCAATGCCCTCTTCTCGAAGTCACTTGCCACGCAGGACGTAATTGTCGTGTTCCATATCCAGTGACACTGACCCTAATGAAACTGACACCATGCCTGATATCCGAGGAAAGCGGATTTAATTACTTTGTCCAGGCTGACTAGGCCTTCGTCGCCTTTTGAATGGCCAAGAGCAACAAGCCTCTTTCTTTGCAAGTCGTGAGCCCGCTTAGCAGAAACCCACCCAGGGGATGACACGTAATGCCACTGAGGGACAGCATCACCCCGTGTTTTCTTACAATCGGTTATTTTGCAGCAAACACCCGTCGGGTGTGTAGCGCATTCGAGTGGCAATCTCCTATGCTTTTCTTTATATGCTATCCCGCCTCTGCGCCACAATCATGTCAGTTTCTACTGAAATAAAGGCATTATATTTTTGCTTAAAACGTAGGCCTTGTCCACGTGCATTCTTTCTGGGGGGGGGGGGCGCCGGAAGACTAAATGTACATACGTACAGGTTACTAGTGCGCGAGACCGCCACCGGTGAGGCTTAGTATCCACGCTCTACCGCGGGCCCTGCACGTGTGGGGCCAAGGAGCAATTGCGGCTAAACTCACACACTGCGGCCCGCAAGAACAACCTTCCATCGGGCCGCCCGACCGCGTGGCGGCCATCGCACGGCCCTCTCAAGGTCTGCGCCCCTGTGACCCAAAGCGGCCACCCCGCATCCCCTGAAGCATTAAAGAGCCAATTCAATTGCTAAGGCGAAGCCCCCCACCTCCTGGCGGCAACCCTATGCTGTTCCCAACCGGTTGACCCGAAACAGTCAGCCGTGGCATTTCCGACCGCACAACCGGGTGTGTGATCAACCATCGGGTCTGCACAGCTTATGCGTGCACAACCCCGATAATCCACAGCTCCCGGCCACTTACTATATTCCTCCCTGCGCGGTCCCGATGCCTACCGACCCTTCCACGGACACATTTACCTCACCGCGGGCATATAGCCACGGTTCTCGACACTGAGATAGCGGGGGGAGGGGATTCCACCTATCCCGACGATGCTCCATACACACAAGTCACAGGTCCATTTGGCGGAGGACGGGCACTTTAATTGTATGGATATAGCGCACTGGGGAAAAGGCCATCAAGGGGCGTACACACCTGGTCCCCGATAAATATGGCGGCAAACGGGCCCACGCTTTGTGATTGACTACTGCACCGGGTCGTAGGCCAATGTGGGAAGAGTTTTCGCTCGAAGTTAGGAAAATGCGTGTATACCCCCGGGTACCTTGGCGCTAAACAACAGATGTCTGTCACCAAATGATACACATTTTAATTACCCCAGAGGGATGGAAGGTGGAGTGACCCTACCAGGACCCGAACCTGCAGCAATGAGGTCGGACACAGGCCGATTAATCCGCTAAGCCACTAGCTTCTGTTGGGGCAATACACATAACAATTGCTCCGTACTGCAGGACCACACAACTCCCCAACGATGCTAAAATACTGCATAGATAACTAGCTATGAAAACAGCGGCAATCGTTGTACCAAAAGTTAAGCACCAAGGCTTATCTTTTGTCTGTATTCCTTTAGGGGGCTCGCGCTAGGACTCGGCCCGAGCGTCGTTCCGCCTGCGGTGTCGGACAATTCCACCGCGGGCGATTTCTATCCCTGCCCCCATGCTCTCTCAGCCTGCTGCGCCCCCCCCTCCCAAAATGGCCCCTCTCATATAAACCCACACCTCACCGTGAACGATGGCACGACAGACCTTTCCGGGCCTCAACCTCACATTGTGTATGCCAATGAGCCCCGTAACATGGGGTTTCCCCCAAGGACAGGGCCCCGGCGGCAATGAGGTCAACGCTTACCTCAGTCGTAGTATTGCCCGGGGGCCCGTCCTCGTTCCCGACAATGCACCACGACACGACCTGGAAGTGGATGAAAAAAGGGGGAGCTGAAGAGCGCGGGCCTCGCGTCCGACGGGTTGAAATTGCGGGCCTCGCGTCCGCGTCGTGGGGGGGGAAGTGAGGGGGCAGGGGGGCTAGGGCCTGTGTCTGGGGGTGGCGAGGACAGCCTGGGACGACCGTCGGTGAAGGGGGGCAGAGCAAAGAGGGCGCCCGGGCGGAAGTGCTCCCCTTATCAGTCCTGGAAAAGGGGGGGGGGGGTGGCCTACCCTTGTCCCACCCCGCCCCCTGTCCCTCCCCCTGGCGGGCCCGCGGTTACCTGCGCCCTACTACGGGGTTTGCCCTCCTATGGGGTCCCCTGCAGGGACCGCGGGCCTCCCGCAGTTTCTACCACTGACATCCTGATAGAAGAGTGTGGAGATGTGAAAGGGAGTATGTTGTCGTTCCTTTAGTCACCATCACCATTTAAGGCCCCGCTGTTCACAAGCACATGTGCATACTGACAAATAAAAATGCGTACAACTATTGTACTCGCAATTTTTAAACATTTTTCAAAAGAATGTACGAGTGTTGAAAATAATAGGCAGATCAAATGGTGATACAATATCATTGTGTACTGAATACACCATGAATGCAGTACTATTTTTTGCCTCATTTTCCAAAGCTCTTTTGTATTCGATGAATGATTGCAGAAAAGGAGACCCGGAGCGCAATGAGTCATATTGTCAAAATAAACTAACATGTTCAGGACAAACAAAACATCCTGTGCAGGCCGAGCTGCTCATTTAAATTTCTGTTGGTGTCAGACCCTTTCATTCACGTGCACACAAACATATCGAGGTCCTGACAACCGAAAATTACATTCAATCAAATACTACTGTACTCACAGTTCAAAGCTCTTTTAGTGTTTGATTAGTAAATGTTCCATTGGAGCGATTTTTGCACCTACAGCAAGGAAGACCCCGGAGCTCAATTGCTCGAATCTTTAAAATAAAGGAACATGTTCAGCGCAAACAAAACATCCTATATGAGCCGAGCTGCTCAAGCGAGCCAGAGATTCTAGGAGAAAAACACAAAGTGCTGTGTGAGTCTCAGCGCTCGGTATATATAGATGTATATAGAGCTAACTCTAACCACTAGTATATGTAGTAGAACTTTGTACACTCTACCATTCCTGTATGACTCATACAGCCAGATTCATCAAAGGAAAATCGGCTCGCAAAGGGCCAGATTCTGAGAATGGTGTGCTAGGATCGGTAATTTTCGCTATTAAGGAATCGCAAATTTGTTTGTTGATGAATCTGGGGGTTATAGAGTTTATCCATTTGTATCTCTTCCTTGAGTGACTTTACAACTTGTACATTTGCAATTTTTTCTGTTTGTATCTTTTATGTAACTCATGTAATCCTAAATCCTTATGTATCGCAACTGGTTTTTATGTAAAACGCAATGACACCTTCGGGTAATGTTTGCGCTATATAAAATCGCATTAAATAAATAAAATAAAAAAATAAAATATATCCTGTGATTCTGGGCAAATCACTAGGCCTTAAAAATCTGACCTAGATTAATATATCCTAGGTGCTCCTTTAATGCGTGCCAATACCTTTGAGTTGTGTGTGACTACTAACTCTCCTGCGTGAAAACCACATGGCTGCTTAAATGCATGCAAACAAAAAATCCACAAAAAGTGTAGTATATTAACAGCTTAAAGTAAAAATAGGCTTCTACCAGCCTGCATTCTTTAGAGCCTGCGCTGTAATAAACACAAGACATGGCTCAGCTTCAGCTGCATAACGCTTTCAAAAGTGAAAGCACACTTGACTCCACGTGAAGAAAAGAATGGAGGGGCATATTATCAAGGGATTTATCTCCGCTTTTTTGGCTTTAAAAGCTAAGAAAGCGGAGATAAAATTATCTCCCTATTACCTAGCTGTCGCTAGCACCAGTTAGCGACAGCTAGTAGGAGATAGCGACCATCTTGGGCCCCGCTTTGCATGTCAGAGAAATTAATCACTAATGACATGCAAAGTGGGCGTGCCAAGATGTTAGCGACTGGAAACAGTCGCTATCATCGCTATCTCCTATTATCAATTTTTGGAGATATTCGCGCTAAGCGTGAATATGTCCAAAAGCTAACACCTGCCCTGAGCAGTTCTTAGCCATGTTATCCAATGGGAGGTGGATAACATGGCTAAGAGCATTTGCTCGGTAATGCATGAATATCGCTGACTTTTCAGCGATATTCATGCATTTCGGCCGATTTTTATCGCTTAGGAGATAAACCTTGATAATATCAAGGCTCCTAAGCGATAAAAATCGTCGCTACACAGCGATAAAATTATAGCCACTATGCCAACATAGCGATAATTATCGCTAGTTGTTGGTAATATGCCCCGAAGAGCGCAGCTAGCTGCTCCGGTAATATGCCCCGAAGAGCGCAGCTAGCTGCTCCCCTCGTACAGCCCGGCCCCTGTCGTGATTACTGATAATTGATGACACCCATTACCCACGTCTCCAACTCAGCCTGCCCCGCCCCCTGCCATTGAAATGAATAGAGTTCTGCCAACTCCTCCCAGGGCCAATTAGTAAACGCCCGATAAGCAGCCTAATCCATGGCAGTCTAACTCGGCACG
The DNA here is from genome assembly GCF_964261635.1 of Lissotriton helveticus. Lineage (NCBI taxonomy): Eukaryota > Metazoa > Chordata > Amphibia > Caudata > Salamandridae > Lissotriton > Lissotriton helveticus. The sequence goes on along the minus strand of NC_136068.1, from coordinate 1,543,685,053 downwards.
ATGATGTCACTGCTGTAGCTTGTGCCTGCAGGTTGAAAGTTGACCTTGCCCTGGCAGGCACATGCACAGCAGGACGTCTGCAGTTTATCACACCTGTCTCATTAAAATTAATAGAGCAGCCAGCAAGTGGAAATTTATTTTCGGCTGCTTGGTTTTTAGGTCTCGCGCCTGCGATGCATATGGCGAAGCCATATGCGCATCGCGCAGGCGCGATACTATAGTTGCCGGGTCTGCTTCCCAGGAGACAGGAGACTGTCACGCGCACGCTCAGGAAAGCGATCGGAGCCGGCCACGCGCGCGCGCGTTCCCAATCTCCTGTCTCTCTGGCGAAGCAGCTGAGCCGCGATCTTTCTTCTTCCCTCATCGTCTCTTATCCCTTCCCGTCTGGTGTCCTTTCCCCCTCCTTCTCCTTTTCTCCTGTGCTTCTCCCCCTCCCATCACCACTCGTGTCTGGCCCCGCCAGGCCCATATCCGCTCGGGCTTTGCAGCTTCCCGCGCCTTATCGCCCTGCCTGGAGGTGGGTGTGTATTACAGGATATTGGCGGCTGCCTCGCTCTGTCTGTTTGCACGAGGGCGTCCGATGCCTCGCAATTAAGCGATCAGACAAGGCCGCCAGGATCTGGGTCTGGCTTGGGGGTGCCCGACGTGGCACAGGGCCACGGCCACTGCCAGCCACTCCAGCCGCCACCCTGGGGAGGCCGCTTCTGCTTTGATGAATCGAGCTTCCGCCGCGCTGGAGAGATTTATAATTGGCCCTCAGCGTATCTGCCTCGGACGAGCGAAAGGCCGTCGACGTGGCTGCAAATTCACCCTGTGATCCTCGAGTGAGCGAGAGGCAAAATATTCCAAAGCACGCGCGGGCTTGGTTCTGTGCGTGCCGCGAGCTCGGGTTTAATTAGTCAATTACGAATAAAATGTGCATAAGTCTGATTCCCCCCTGAGCAGCATTGTTCACTTTTAGGGGCCTGGAATATGATGGGAGGTAGGAGGGGCCTGCTGTGTTAATTTCTACTTACGGTGCGCTCGCACGCCGGTGCTTCTTGGCGCTAGACAAAATACAATTCTAATAAACAATTTTAGATGTAAGAACCGTGATGGCAGCTTTGGGACCTGTGCGTGCAGCAGAACAGACTGGTCAATAATAACGTGAAGTTTGGTCCCGTCCTTTGCAGTTGGGGGCCACTGAGCCATAAGTGACGTCAGAGCAGAGGATCCTGACATGGAACTTGGGCTCACCCTACTTGTGTTGAGTTAAAGGCAATGACCCCCCGTCCACCACATCACCAGTGTAAAGCATGATGTGCCTAGTGCCTGACCATGGCCTCTCGTCTCTGCTAACCACCTCTGGACTCATGTAAGGCTAAACAAACCCTCTGTTCTCCGCTTACAGCTTGAGCACCATTTTAATTTCTGAGGGCGAGCTGGAATGGATGCATGAATGAATGAATCTTAGATGACACAGAAACGATCAGCACCAGCCTAGCGCAGTGTCACAGAAACCCCTGGATCCTGTGAAAATGCATAGGGTAAACAAAGATGCTGTATGATCTGTGACTCGCCAGTGGTAGCACGGTAGAAGCAGCGCCAAGAGGACAGCAACACTTCCGCCTCAGAGCGTAGACTTTTTAACGCTGATTTATTTGTCTTTAGAAATGTATTCCCCCTGCCTCCCTCCACCCCTGTCGGGCCGCCTTGCCACGCCCCCCTAAACATGAAGTTTCATAACCTGGGGAAGCTTAAAATATAAGCGGCGCCAAGAGGACAGCAAAGCTTCTGCCTCAGTTCGCATATTTTTAAACGCTGATTTATTCATATTTAGAAACAGAGACAGTTATTCCCCGCCTCCCTCCACCCCCCACCCCCCACCCCCCACCCCGGCCGGGCTGCCTTGCCACACCTCCTATTCCTGGTACTGAACGTTGAGGGTCTGGGTGCATGCGCAGTGCAGGCTTGCCGTTTGCCCGGTTCTTTTAGCGATGGGGGGGTGCCAGAGCCGCCGACATCAGGCACAACAGTATCACCGGCAACCGGAAGCAGAGCGAGGAGCCCGGGTGAGCAGCTGTAGCCCCGCCCTGCCAGGGAGCCATGTGAAGCTCTTGAATCTGGGAGGAACGACTGAAGCAGGGTCTGCTGTGGGGGTGAGTGCTGGCTATGTCAGGGGGTGTATGGCAGGAAAAGAGGGGTGCACCAGCAGACTGTGTAACAAATCATTGATGAGTGATAGGAGGGGCTAGTGTCTGACATCCTCTCCATAACAAGGCATTGAAATGAACGCAATGAAGCTTGGCTATGAATATATATCCATTTTGTATATAATGTGTATTGCTTTTTCCTTGTTGTTGAGTTGTAATAATGGCGTGTACGTTTTAAATGATATATATGGATAATGCATATGTTGCTTGTGTATGGTTGGTGCTTTCGGAGTACACGCACCTTCACATCTGGAGCTCTGTCTGCCAGCCTCAGTGGCCTCCTCTGCTGCCCTGAACTAGAGCCCCCTCATTCAGGTGAGGATGCAGAAAACAATTTCCCAGATGTTGTTCTTTCTGAGTCCCAGTTCACGCTTCGCCTTAAGATCCACAGTTGCCAATTTTGTTTCTTATTCCTGCTCAAATCGGCCAGTTGGATTTCAATAGTATTGGTTACAGAATTTCCCGTTTCCAATCCTGGCTACCCCAGTTGACCAATAGGTGTGATCTTTGGCAAAGGAACACAACCTGCGAAAGTAACCATAAGTACTCTTAATAAGTAGCCTTAGTCCATGTAGCGCTATGAAAAGAGACTGGAGTCCGCTCTTTACTGCCATATATGACAAGCATTTGCAATTCAATAGGTTTCGTATTCACACAAGTTAGAGCTATTGACATTGTAAAAGACAAAGCCTTTTTAGGTCTCCTGGCGTTTAACAGCGCGTTAGCGCTGTGTCCGCCAGGAGATCTTTTGTCGCTGACTCTGCTTCCCAGGAGACAGCACCTGGCCGCGCGCATTTCGCAAAAGGCGATTGGCGTAGGCCACGCTTGCGCGAACGCGCTCGCCGTGGCTGTCTCCTGGAAAGCGCAAACATACACAGGCACACCTCCCCCTGCACGCATGCGCACACACATACACAAGCACACATACGCGCACGGAGAGACATCCCCCCCCACCCCTCCGCCGTCGCACACACAGACACACACACATGCACACATACAGGCATCCCCCCCTTCCCCGCTCACCGGCACTCCGGACGGTTGCAGCCTCCGACCGCGGGGCTCTCCCTCGGGCATGGGAGCCCCGCGTCACCACTGCTCCTCCAGGCACTCCGTGGGCGCGGGCTTCACAAAACGGAAGTCCCGCCCCCACCATAGGTTTCGTTTTTAGGAGTGCGCGCGCAGTAGCGTCCTCCTCCGTGCCAGCAGCAGACCTCATTTCAGCACTCCAGCCCACAGCAACAGGAAACCAAGGACCTACTGCCCCTTCGGAAATACAAATATACTGAAAACTCAAACGTTATGACTGATTCTGATCTCCAGTCACCAGAATCGAACCGCTAGCACGCCCAGAAGGAATGCCCGGCCTAAAGATGCTCTCCGCTCTCTTTTGTAACACTTATAAAACGATTTCTTATTATTTACGAAGGACCAGCAATGTTAATCAGAGCTACACTCATTCTATAATGGAGGTCATTCACGTTTTCATTGACCAATGCCCAGTTCGTCCAATTCTACCCCAATGAAATCTGCCACCCCAGTATGTTCAGCGATATCATGCAGATAAAAGCGGTATAGTCTGGCAGGTGAATGCTGTGCTAAGCTGCAGCCTGTAAAATTGTCGCTTTATGTGCGCTGCAGACAGCATCATTACTTGGGAGAGTGCAGCTTTTACAAACCATGCATCCAACCTGCATTGTGGGAGCTAGCTCTGCTGCAGACTTTACAGCACCTTCCACTATCAGGTAGTAAGTGCAACAACAGGTCCAAACTTTCAAGGTATTGCATCCGGGGTGCACAATGGGGACAGGGAACTTTGGGACACTACCTCGGAACTGCACTTTTCACTGGGCTCTAGTTTACTGATGAACAAGAATGTATACAATTACTAGATGCACATCTTATGTACTGATTAGTGTGTAAAGCTTACTTAGTAAATATCTAATTTATTTTTCCTCGTAGGTGTTGTACTAAATTATCGTTATTTTCCCACTGCAGGAAGCAGTATTAAATGCAGTTCATAGGGGTTTCTATCATTTCATGATTTACTTGTGTTATTTGTCGTGCGAGAACCAGGTGAGAGACATTGTTTCAGCAGTCCCTGGGCTGCTGAACAGGTGCCCTATCCTCGCATTTTCAGGTTGTGTGTCTTTCCTCGGGTGGGAATATTTAGTAAACCTATTTCATCTAGGGATACTTTGTGACACAGCTCAAACAACCAAACTGGGGGAGCAAAGCCCTCACTAGAGGACCCGCCCCAGGGAGGAATAGTCATTGGGGTGTTCTGTTAACTGACAGGTCATTTACTGCTTGGATATTGCACCAATCCCTGGCTGCGCTTCGCAGAACAAATAACTGCGGTACTGTCAAGAAATATAAGGCGCCTGGCTGTCCAATTATTTTACTCCAAGACAGAAAGCTATCTGCTTTCATTCCTAGTTTAGGTCTGGTGCGAGCATTGGAAAATAAGACACCATTGTACACTGGAACAAGAGACGGTGACCGCTAGGACAGGAGTCGCATGCAGTACACTGGGACATTGGAAACGGGCAGAATGGAGATGAGACACTGACATGTTCAATTAGGGAGACACTTATGTGCATTAGGATGGCAAGGCATTGACTCCAGTGGCCGACATTCACTTACACTTGGGCACGGAAGACTGACTACACTCTAGGAGAGGAGACAGCAGACTATAGGGAGACAGCACACTATAGGGAGACAGCACACTATAGGGAGACAGCACACTATAGGGAGACAGCACACTAGAGACAGCACACTACAGAGAGACAGCACACTACAGGGAGTGCAGAGTAGTGAGTAGTGAGTGCAGAGTAGTGAGTAGTGAGTGCAGAGTAGTGAGTAGTGAGTGCAGAGTAGTGAGTGCAGAGTAGTGAGTAGTGAGTGCAGAGTAGTGAGTGCAGAGTAGTGAGTGCAGAGTAGTGAGTAGTGAGTGCAGAGTAGTGAGTAGTGAGTGCAGAGTAGTGAGTAGTGAGTGCAAAGTAGTGAGTAGTGAGTGCAAAGTAGTGAGTGCAGAGTAGTGAGTAGTGAGTGCAGAGTAGTGAGTGCAAAGTAGTGAGTAGTGAGTGCAGAGTAGTGAGTAGTGAGTGCAAAGTAGTGAGTAGTGAGTGCAGAGTAGTGAGTGCAAAGTAGTGAGTGTAGAGTAGTGAGTAGTGAGTGCAAAGTAGTGAGTAGTGAGTGCAGAGTAGTGAGTGCAGAGTAGTGAGTAGTGAGTGCAGAGTAGTGAGTAGTGAGTGCATAGTAGTGAGTAGTGAGTGCAGAGTAGTGAGTGCAGAGTAGTGAGTAGTGAGTGCAAAGTAGTGAGTGCAGAGTAGTGAGTGCAGAGTAGTGAGTGCAAAGTAGTGAGTAGTGAGTGCAAAGTAGTGAGTGCAGAGTAGTGAGTAGTGAGTGCAAAGTAGTGAGTGCAGAGTAGTGAGTAGTGAGTGCAGAGTAGTGAGCAGTGAGTGCAGAGTAGTGAGCAGTGAGTGCAGAGTAGTGAGCAGTGAGTGCAAAGTAGTGAGTAGTGAGTGCAAAGTAGTGAGTAGTGAGTGCAGAGTAGTGAGTGCAGAGTAGTGAGTGCAGAGTAGTGAGTGCAGAGTAGTGAGTGCAGAGTAGTGAGTAGTGAGTGCAGAGTAGTGAGTGCAAAGTAGTGAGTAGTGAGTGCAGAGTAGTGAGTGCAGAGTAGTGAGTAGTGAATGCAAAGTAGTGAGTGCAGAGTAGTGAGTAGTGATTGCAAAGTAGTGAGTGCAAAGTAGTGAGTAGTGAGTGCAGAGTAGTGAGTGCAGAGTAGTGAGTGCAGAGTAGTGAGTAGTGAGTGCATAGTAGTGAGTAGTGAGTGCAGAGTAGTGAGTGCAGAGTAGTGAGTAGTGAGTGCAAAGTAGTGAGTGCAGAGTAGTGAGTAGTGAGTGCAGAGTAGTGAGTGCAAAGTAGTGAGTAGTGAGTGCAAAGTAGTGAGTGCAGAGTAGTGAGTAGTGAGTGCAAAGTAGTGAGTAGTGAGTGCAGAGTAATGAGTAGTGAGTGCAGAGTAGTGAGTAGTGAGTGCAAAGTAGTGAGTGCAGAGTAGTGAGTAGTGAGTGCAAAGTAGTGAGTAGTGAGTGCAGAGTAATGAGTAGTGAGTGCAGAGTAGTGAGTAGTAAGTGCAAAGTAGTGAGTGCAAAGTAGTGAGTAGTGAGTGCAGAGTAGTGAGTGCAGAGTAGTGAGTGCAGAGTAGTGAGTAGTGAGTGCAGAGTAATGAGTAGTGAGTGCAGAGTAGTGAGTAGTGATTGCAAAGTAGTGAGTGCAAAGTAGTGAGTAGTGAGTGCAGAGTAGTGAGTGCAGAGTAGTGAGTGCAGAGTAGTGAGTAGTGAGTGCATAGTAGTGAGTAGTGAGTGCAGAGTAGTGAGTGCAGAGTAGTGAGTGCAGAGTAGTGAGTGCAGAGTAGTGAGTGCAGAGTAGTGAGTAGTGAGTGCAGAGTAGTGAGTGCAAAGTAGTGAGTAGTGAGTGCAGAGTAGTGAGTGCAGAGTAGTGAGTAGTGAATGCAAAGTAGTGAGTGCAGAGTAGTGAGTAGTGATTGCAAAGTAGTGAGTGCAAAGTAGTGAGTAGTGAGTGCAGAGTAGTGAGTGCAGAGTAGTGAGTGCAGAGTAGTGAGTGCATAGTAGTGAGTAGTGAGTGCAGAGTAGTGAGTGCAGAGTAGTGAGTAGTGAGTGCAAAGTAGTGAGTGCAGAGTAGTGAGTAGTGAGTGCAAAGTAGTGAGTAGTGAGTGCAGAGTAGTGAGTAGTGAGTGCAGAGTAGTGAGTAGTGAGTGCAAAGTAGTGAGTGCAGAGTAGTGAGTGCAAAGTAGTGAGTAGTGAGTGCAGAGTAGTGAGTGCAGAGTAGTGAGTGCAGAGTAGTGAGTAGTGAGTGCATAGTAGTGAGTAGTGAGTGCAGAGTAGTGAGTGCAGAGTAGTGAGTAGTGAGTGCAAAGTAGTGAGTGCAGAGTAGTGTGTAGTGAGTGCAGAGTAGTGAGTGCAAAGTAGTGAGTAGTGAGTGCAAAGTAGTGAGTGCAGAGTAGTGAGTAGTGAGTGCAGAGTAGTGAGTAGTGAGTGCAAAGTAGTGAGTAGTGAGTGCAAAGTAGTGAGTGCAGAGTAGTGAGTAGTGAGTGCAGAGAAGTGAGTGCAAAGTAGTGAGTAGTGAGTGCAGAGTAGTGAGTAGTGAGTGCAAAGTAGTGAGTGCAAAGTAGTGAGTGCAGAGTAGTGAGTGCAAAGTAGTGAGTGCAGAGTAGTGAGTAGTGAGTGCAAAGTAGTGAGTAGTGAGTGCAGAGTAGTGAGTGCAGAGTAGTGAGTAGTGAGTGCAGAGTAGTGAGTAGTGAGTGCAGAGTAGTGAGTAGTGAGTGCATAGTAGTGAGTAGTGAGTGCAGAGTAGTGAGTGCAGAGTAGTGAGTAGTGAGTGCAAAGTAGTGAGTGCAGAGTAGTGAGTAGTGAGTGCAGAGTAGTGAGTGCAAAGTAGTGAGTAGTGAGTGCAAAGTAGTGAGTGTAGAGTAGTGAGTAGTGAGTGCAAAGTAGTGAGTGCAGAGTAGTGAGTAGTGAGTGCAGAGTAGTGAGCAGTGAGTGCAGAGTAGTGAGCAGTGAGTGCAGAGTAGTGAGTGCAAAGTAGTGAGTAGTGAGTGCAAAGTAGTGAGTAGTGAGTGCAGAGTAGTGAGTGCAGAGTAGTGAGTGCAGAGTAGTGAGTAGTGAGTGCAGAGTAGTGAGTGCAGAGTAGTGAGTAGTGAGTGCAGAGTAGTGAGTGCAAAGTAGTGAGTAGTGAGTGCAGAGTAGTGAGTAGTGAGTGCAGAGTAGTGAGTAGTGAGTGCAAAGTAGTGAGTGCAGAGTAGTGAGTAGTGAGTGCAGAGTAGTGAGTGCAGAGTAGTGAGTGCAGAGTAGTGAGTAGTGAGTGCATAGTAGTGAGTAGTGAGTGCAGAGTAGTGAGTGCAGAGTAGTGAGTGCAAAGTAGTGAGTAGTGAGTAGTGAGTGCAGAGTAGTGAGTGCAGAGTAGTGAGTAGTGAGTGCATAGTAGTGAGTAGTGAGTGCAGAGTAGTGAGTGCAGAGTAGTGAGTGCAAAGTAGTGAGTGCAGAGTAGTGAGTAGTGAGTGCAGAGTAGTGAGTGCAAAGTAGTGAGTAGTGAGTGCAAAGTAGTGAGTGCAGAGTAGTGAGTAGTGAGTGCAAAGTAGTGAGTGCAGAGTAGTGAGTAGTGAGTGCAGAGTAGTGAGCAGTGAGTGCAGAGTAGTGAGCAGTGAGTGCAGAGTAGTGAGTAGTGAGTGCAAAGTAGTGAGTAGTGAGTGCAAAGCAGTGAATAGTGAGTGCAGAGTAGTGAGTGCAGAGTAGTGAGTGCAGAGTAGTGAGTGCAGAGTAGTGAGTAGTGAGTGCAGAGTAGTGAGTGCAGAGTAGTGAGTGCAGAGTAGTGAGTGCAGAGTAGTGAGTGCAGAGTAGTGAGTGCAGAGTAGTGAGTAGTGAGTGCAGAGTAGTGAGTGCAAAGTAGTGAGTAGTGAGTGCAGAGTAGTGAGTAGTGAGTGCAGAGTAGTGAGTAGTGAGTGCAAAGTAGTGAGTGCAGAGTAGTGAGTAGTGATTGCAAAGCAGTGAGTGCAAAGTAGTGAGTAGTGAGTGCAGAGTAGTGAGTGCAGAGTAGTGAGTAGTGAGTGCAGAGTAGTGAGTAGTGAGTGCAGAGTAGTGAGTGCAAAGTAGTGAGTAGTGAGTGCAGAGTAGTGAGTGCAGAGCAGTGAGTGCAGAGCAGTGAGTGCAGAGCAGTGAGTGCAGAGCAGTGAGTGCAGAGTAGTGAGTGCAAAGTAGTGAGTAGTGAGTGCAAAGTAGTGAGTGCAGAGTAGTGAGTAGTGAGTGCAGAGTAGTGAGTGCAGAGTAGTGAGTGCAGAGTAGTGAGTGCAGAGTAGTGAGTGCAGAGTAGTGAGTGCAGAGTAGTGAGCTGCCTCAAGTGAAGTACTCTGGTACCCAAGGATGACTAGCAAACAATATTATTCACAACGTTGCTTACTATTCAGCAACATTTGACAGTTTGCAAATCATCTTTATACAACAATTCAGAGTTTGATAACAAATTAATGTAACACATTGTAATATACAATGCCAATAGCTCAAACTTTAATGCTGGGAGACCTATTGCATTGTAAATGCTTGTTTAATTTTTGTTTTTGTTTTTAAACATAAATAAAAGGCATTGTCATTTACAATGATCTTTTAGCCTTTAGAAAGGCCATCAAAACCCATCTTTTCCAATAATCTGTTTTCTTTGTGCACCTTCATTCTGCATTCTGGTCAGTTCGTAGCGCCGGGACGCCCCTTGGCTGGGGCAGCCGTGCGCTATACAAATTCCCATAACATTAACATTAACAATGCCAATAGCTTAAATTCGAGTACATGCGAGACCTATTGCATTGCAAATGCTTGTTTAAATTAGTTTCTTCCGTCTCCCCTCAGGCTCTGGATGGCAGGGCAATGCCCATTTTGCCCACTAACACCAGCCACCCCTGATTGCTAGGCTAACACAAGAACCAACAAAAGAACATCAAAATGTATAGCTTATAAGGCATTGATGTTTTCGGCACCACACCAAGCGACCAGCCTATTTCAGTGCTCAGCATAGATAGGCTTCATGGAAGAGTGTGTGGCTACACCGATGACAGCAATCACCTCAGCAAGCAAGTCAAATGCATTTAGCTGCTGCCACTCAATCCTCATGCAGGTGTAAGTTTTGGAGACATGGATGCAGGACCCTGCATTGTGGCTGAGGCCTGTGGTCCTCTTGAAATGTAAGCATGATCGGGGTGAAAATGCTCAGGCTCAGAAGCATTGGGTACAACTCTGTACTAGCCCAGTCATTGGTGATAAGAATGACTTGGGCTCGATCTCTCTTGATCTTCCTCAGAACTCGATGCAGGAGAGGTAGTGGTGGAAATGCATGCAGGAGTCCTCCTAGCATTCCTAGTCTCCAAGTGAGCACATTTGTGGAAACTCCAGCCTGCAGAATTGTTCACAATGCATGCTCTCAACAGTGGTGAATAGATCTACCCGGGAGTACCCCACTACTTTTGGATGAAGGTGCCATTCGTGGTACGCCAAATGATGCCTGCGCAGTTCACCCACTCCAGCAATTAGAGATGCCGGCAGGTGGATCTCGACCAGCAAGCTGATCTGTCAGCCCAGGTGCCTTCAGAGGCATGGTGCCTCCTGACACAGGATCTAGTACCCAACTTTGCTTTTATTGTTGTAGTGCCACATGGTGATCGTGTGGTCCGAGAACACTTGCACCAGACTCCCTTTAGTGGAAGGCAGGTAGGCTTTCCAGAAGATTGATATGGAGCTGGCTTTCTGCCAGAGACAAATGGTCTCTGATCGCCATTTCTTTCAAATAACCCCACAACTCAGCAGTGACATGTCTGCTATCTACTGTAAAATGTGGGTATGTGTGGGAGCGTGACCTTCACAGGCCAGATTGGAATTTTTATGCCATCACATAAGTTCCTGAACCGTCTCTTGTGAGAGCTGGGTACATTCTGATGCTGGGCCTAACGGGATCTAGCGTTCCACTGCAAGGCCTGCATGTGCCACCTGGCATTTAGGATGGGAAGGATGCATGAGACCAGGAGATCAAGATGTCTCAAGCCATCCTTATAATTCATTGCCAGGACTAAGCTTGAAACATCACTATTATGTTCTCGATGGCCCAAACTTGTTGTGGTGGAGGAACGGTCCTGAACGCCACTGTGTCCAGAATTGCCTCATTAATGAAAATTTATGCATGGGTTTCAGCTGGGACTTCGCTATATTGATACTGAAACTGTCATTTAGAGGTAGTCTAAACATGCAGCGATGAGGCAAGTCCAGGATTATATTGTCAATCGGTGGCCTAAAGAAAGGTGTGTATGTCCTGAAATAAACCCTACTGTAAGATTGCTGACAAGTTGTCTATTAAGGATGGAGTCATCATAAGAGGTGACAAGTGTGTTCCCCCTGACGTTTTGCATTAGAAGTCGATTCATATGTCTCATGAAGCACATTTGGGGTTGACAGTGACAAAGAGAAGAGCCAGAGCCTAGTATTGGTGGCCTTCAATAGATAGAGAAATTGATGCAGTGGTTAAAGAATGTATTGTGTGCAGCAAAGGTGTAAAGGTCTTAAGGCGATGACTCCACCGTTGCAGCCCATTCAATACCCAGACAGACCGTGGGTGAAATTAGGTATGGATATGGTCAGACCATTCGTTTTTTACCTCAGCATTAACAATATGCCTTCGTCATGATGGATTATCACAATAAGTGGCTTGAATTATGTTTCTTCTCCATGGCTAATTCATCCGTATCCGTGTTATTCCTGAAATACATTTTAAAGAAAGGGGATGCCTGAACATCTCATTTCAGACAATGGGGTGCAATTTGTGAATGCAGAAATGGAGGAAATTTTGAAGGTGTCAAGTATTTGAAGAGTTCTTGCTATCATTCCCAGACCGATGGACTGGCCAGAGATAATGAACCGGGTTGTGGTGGACTATATTAAGTGGGCTAAAAACAATAATTGCAATGTGGATGAAGCTATCCTGTCCATATTGTGGTTTTACCACACAGCCCCTCATTCTGTGACCTATGTGACTCCACTCATGTTCTTAAGGGCTCAACAGCCTACCTCTGTATTGTATCCTGAGTGACTGTAATTAAAACGGATAATCAGAAACCACCAAAGAGTTGTGGAGAGTCAAAGGAAACAAAGGGATAGCTATAATGTCAGAAAGTGTGCTCAAATTATAATGTTCCAAGTAGGCGATATGGTGCGGTGAAGAAACCTGGCTATGTAAAGAAAGAAGATGCCAAGTATGATGAGCCCATTGGGGTTGAAACAGTGTGGCAATGCAGTATGTGTGGAAGAGTGACATTGGTGAAATGTTGTTAAATTGTCAAAGATTCAACTGTAAGTAATAGTAAAAAAAAGTTATTCTGATGAAACCAGTCCGTACAAAGAAGTCAAAGATTCAGGATTGAAATTATCTCCAGATGATGCGAGAACACAAAGTAATGCTGATGCTGGCAAGACCGGTCAGTCCAATGAAAGTCTGTCCGGTACTTCTGATATAGTGTTAAAAAGATCGTCCAGGGAAAGATTTGTGCCTTGGAAGTTTAGATGAGGATTGTCCTTCTGATATAGCATTAAGAAATTCATCCAGGGAAAGATTTGAAACTTGGTAATTTTAATTTCTGGATATTATTCAGTAATTTAGGCAATGGGTGTTCTGTTGGTGTAGCAAACATTAATTTGCATCATTATTTGTTTCTTGTGCGTATTTTCTGTTTAGTAATTTATGTTTATTCATTATTTTTAGGAAACTGGTTTCATAGCAGCTCGTTAAACATTCGATGGTTTATTTTTGTATTTATTGTGTTAAAATAAAAGAGATCATATGTTGTGCCTCAGCTTGCCATACTACGGTGATTATAATTAGAAAGTACTGATGTCACCCCCCACAGCTGTGTCTTCCTTACGGAATGTTCCACAAATGCCAGTTGGGACGTCTCTGGTGAGGTGACAACAGCAGTGGCTTTGTGTTTTACTGTGACCAGAATAAACTAGCTTTTATTTCTATGTTGGTCGGAGTGTTATCTCTACACCCCTATTCTACTGGCTCCTTTCTTTTTCTCTAGTAACTTACCTCATAGTTTTTAATCGAAAGTAGGCTTTGTAATGCCTTGGCTAATGCACATAAACTGGTACTACTGAGAAAATGTAATTTGCTTGTAAAATACCTCTCTTTGGGAAACAAATGAAGGAATGTAAGGGTGTGGGTTTGATAAGAATGCTTTTCGAGTCCCAAAGATGCTATCTCTCAACCCCCTCATTCCTTCTCAGCCCCCTATATTATTCTGTCATCAACTGGCATCAGTTATGTATGTACTGCAAATCAGTTTGCAGTACATAACAAAGTTGAGGGAATAATGGCATGATATAAAAAAAGTTGTGTCTAAAAAAATGGTGAATTCACAATTAATTTAACAAAATCGCAGTTCTTTGTAATTTAAAAAAAAGTGGTGTGCATACAAACATCATGTAGATGTGTACACTAATGTAACAATTATAAAAAGTTAGGCCCCCATTAGGATGGGGGGCGTATTTTTGCCCACCCGCCATCCTCCTGGTACAAGGGACCGCCCGCCATAAGTGCGGGGGTCCCGTGGGTGGAATTAGGATGCGCCCGCCACGGTGGCGGGTGCATCCTGTATTTTTCCCATTGCGTCGGGCGGTGCAATGGTAAAAATACACGTTGGTCATCTCAAAGCACAATGTGAAAGGCAACGCGTGGTGCCTGCCACATTATTCTTTGAAATGCTGGGGGTACCATAGGTACCCCCCATGTGCACCCCCCACCCCTGGAGTCTTTGGGGGACCACAACCGGCCCCCAAAGCAGACACCACATGCATTGCCGCCACGGAAAGGCATTGCAAAATGCCCATTGTAATATGGCTGGCGGTGTCTAATAGACACCACCACCATATAAACCCTTTTCCGCCCCGGTCGCGGAAAAGCGGCGGGCGGTCTTTCCATCCGACGCGGACCCCCCAGCCATGTTAATATGGCGGGGGGTCATTTGTGCACGGATGGCGGGCGGATCACCCCTGCCAGGCTGGCAGTGGCTACCGCCGGCCTGGCGGGGGCGATCCGCCCACGATCCTAATGGGCCCCTTGGTGTTATGGTTAAGAGTTTAGGGTTAAGGTTATGGTAGTTGGTTAAGTTAAAGAGTTAGGATTAAGGTAAAGGTTACGTTGATTATTGGGAGATAAGAATAGATTTAAAATAAGGGATGAGGTTGGATTAAGGCATAGAATAGGGTAAGAGCTCGGCTTCGGTAAGGGTTTTTGATCACTGTACATTTTTGCTTGTCCAACTACTAAAATGCTTGGGATAGGCAATTAAAATATCGAACCATGTCCATTCAAAAAGATATATTTATTTATACAAGCTATGTAAAAAAGTATAAAAATATTTAAGTATACAGCATGTATATTATCTCACTATTTTGAGGTACAGAAACGTACTTGTGAATACTTACATTGTAGGAATATCAATATAGGACTAGCTACGTTGTATTTAGTGGAACTCAGAAGGTATATCTGCGGGCAAACCCTTAGGTTTGGACATGAAGCCCTCACACACCAACCTAGTTGGTGTCATGCTTCATCATCGGGCCCACCACAGTGACACCGAATGTGTCCCGGGTGTGCTGCGACTCCAGATTACTGAGGAGCTGGTATTCTTGCTGAGTGTGCAGTGCTGGTGAGAATGAGGGTGAAAAGGCTGTGGACGATATGGAGTGTATTAAGAGCTCCTACGACCACATGGACGTAGGAGCTCTTAATACACTCCATATCGTCCACAGCCTTTTTATCTTGCTAACAGGGGCCCAGGTATTAAATTTACCTTTACCCTCGGGAACTGGGACCACCTGTATAGCTTTTAACCTTTCACCCTCATTCTCACCAGCACTGCACACTCAGCAAGAATACCAGCTCCTCAGTAATCTGGAGTCGCAGCACACCCGGGACACATTCGGTGTCACTGTGGTGGGCCCGATGATGAAGCATGACACCAACTAGGTTGGTGTGTGAGGGCTTCATGTCCAAACCTAAGGGTTTGCCCGCAGATATACCTTCTGAGTTCCACTAAATACAACGTAGCTAGTCCTATATTGATATTCCTACATATAACCAGGGGACCCGGACTGGCTTACCTAGTCCTCTCTCTCCCTTTTGATTTGCTAATACTTACATTGAACAAGACTTAGTGAAATCCTGCTAGACAATGCTTACACTGTCTGTCGGATGCAGCCACAGTTAACAAATATGCTGAAAACACTAAATGCTTTGTCTAATTCTGTAATTTAACTATAACAGAGAAAAATAATATTGCCTTTCATAAAAATGCTTTTATACAGTTAATCCAGTACGCTTGTATGATCACATGTGATTCATGGTGCTGTATAGAGTTTGTAAATGAATTAATATGACCTCTGTTGTTCAGAACTGCTTGCAGGTGATTGCTTTTTAGAAGCCATCATATGAAATTACACCTAACGTGATCTAGATGGTTATGACATGGCAGGGTGGTATGTTAACATATGATAATAAAAGAGCATTAGCAAAATGTCTTGTCCTCCTACTTCTTGAAGGTATCTCCTTCACACCAAGCTAACACCCTGCAACATTTGTCAATATATAAAATGTTGGTAGCCGAGAATGTGTAAATGTATACTGTATTGGCAGTTTTGTTATGTTGTAACTGTCTATGCTACTTCATCAGTTTATGAACCAGTAAGCAACAGCTACTGTATCAATGGGATAACTCATTACCTATCATACAAGTTTTACTATAGTAACGATTATAGACACATAAGTCAGCAATGATTGAGCAGTTCAACATCATACTAAAAGTGGTTTAGTCATCCTGGTAAGAGTCTTAGAGGCAAAATAAACCTTGAAAAGGACTGTAACGTGATAGATTTTCTTAATAAACACCTTTTTTATATCTTTCTTTCATAGAGGTGTGAGTCAACAATTGTTATCTACTCACATAAAGGGCACAGTGCGTTTACAGTATGGCCATGTCACAAGTACAGCTTCAGCTTTAGAAACTTTATAATTAGCATAGTAAAAGCTGTGCTTCAGTATTATTTACATTTCAAATAACATTTAGAAAATTCAAGGGCTCTCTGTATTGTTTGGGTTACGCCAAGGTACTTGTGTGTGTACTGAGAATAAATACAGAATGTACAGAATGGAATACTATATAGTGTGAACATAGGACAGAAGCAAGGGATGATGATCTATTACAACTTCTTTAGGTCTGATTTATCTATGTAAGGGTTAGTAATGGGTTCTAGGAATGCCTCTCATGCAAATTTGTTGAGTGTTATGTGAGGTTCTGTTGGGGCCATGTGAGAATCTCTATATAAGGGTCTTTTGCAGGCTATGAAAATAATTGTTAGGGGTTTGTAAAGGCTAGGTGAGGGCTTGCTGGAGGCGTTGAGGGTGTCAGGGTCTGTCTGGTGCTACATGACCTGTTGGGGGTAGTGTGAGCATCTATTTGAGGGTCGAATGTGTCTTTGTGTAGCTCTGTTGCAAGTTATGAGTATTTCATGGGCTGTGCAAAGACTGTGCATGAGGGTACGTGGGGTTATGTGATGGTCTGAGGTGTCAATTTGTAGGTTAGTTGAGGCGCAAAGGGCCAGATGGATGAAGCCTTTTTGCATTTGCAAATGGCCTGATTGACAGAATCAGGCCATCCGTGCTGGCAAGAAAGCATTTTGGTATGTAAGAAACTAAAATTGTGTTTCCGTAACACGTTACCAAATTGCAATTCGGGTTTATGACCACATACTAATCCAGTATTTGGAAGGGGCGTGTTTAGGATTTTAGTTCCAAATACCTAATAACAGTGGAATGTATTATTATTTTGCAACTGAAATGCCGTCACAAAATATTAATACTTTGCCAACTGCTGAAAGGTAATGATAAGACATTCGGAAATGGGAAAGGATACCCACATGTTTTAAAAGGTGGTCTAAAACATGTCCACTGAGTTTCTTCAGAGGGTGATAACTTTCATTACAGGGAATAGTAAGATAACCCATTTATTTACATATATTTTCCACATGAGGGGGGGAAACAAATGTTGTATGTTAAAAAGTATTATGGAGATTTCAAAATCTGATTAAAGAAGTGGGAATGATGTTGGCACAAGACAAAACTGACGGCGCTTTGACTGAGATAGTATTTTTGGGGGAAGGGCCTGGATAAGGTTACAAAGCAGGCAAAGGTCTTGAAAGAGAAGGCTTTGGTGCTCTCTTGAACATTTAAGTTGCCTATCACTTCGGGCAGTGGAGAAAGTTGTTTTGAGGATTTGGGCTGCCTTTTTGGTGAATTGTAATGAAAAGGCACGACCATTTGGCATTTAGGTGATGAAGCAGAATATGGAATTCAGATTTTCTCTGATGCAGCAGGTTCTAAAGGTTTTTTAATGTTTTACCATTGTAAGCCATCTGTAGAGAAATGGTCGGAGAAGTAAGTTTGTGAGGGGGAAGCATTGTATTCCTAAAATGTTTCCCGTCAATGGTGGCACTGATTTTGTGGGGTTAACACTTCAGGAATGAGAAACTTACTTTCAGTTTTGATAATGCAACAGTAATCCAGTTGATGAACAATCAGTGAAGTAAGAGCGGGTGTTGAGGTTGTTCAGAGATTTCATTCTAGGTTATCTGATTTAATTTTAGGGTACTAGTAAAGACTTTGCTATGCCTTAACTCCTTTGTGATGGAGGATGACTGGTGGGATAGCACTGGCAGTGGATCATGCAGAAAAGCAAGGGCACTGGCAGGTATGTGTTTTGCAACTGATTGAGTACTCTCTGGCACATTCCAGGCGAGGACCGAATTTTTGGCCAGTGGTGCAATAAGATGGATATAAGGCTCATGGCAATTGTCATTCTTGCTGTCTTGTCTGAGAGTAAGCCACAGCAAACTCTTTGTGAATCAAGCATTTATG
Organism: Lissotriton helveticus; assembly: GCF_964261635.1. Taxonomy (NCBI): domain Eukaryota; kingdom Metazoa; phylum Chordata; class Amphibia; order Caudata; family Salamandridae; genus Lissotriton; species Lissotriton helveticus. Next base: position 1,543,667,339 of record NC_136068.1, on the reverse strand, counting down.
TGTTTTATTCACAGTACCCTGCACCCTCCAATGAGTTCAGCAATGGCAGATAGTTTTTTACTAAGAGATGAACCCAGGCTTTGGGAATTTACCTAGAAACCCCAATCTTTTCTACACCCCCAAATCCTAACTCTAACCAATAAGCAGAGCTATTTTTCTACAGCAGTTCGAGATTAAGCAGTATATTCACAGTGGAATGGCGAAGTGTGGCGTTTAGCAAACATTGCTAATGCCATGCTCTGCCATTCTGAAAATGAAGGGATTTGCTGTATTCATTAAAATGCGGAACAATCCTCCGTTTTCCCTAGCACTGGCGCTAAATCTAGCTATCTAGCGCCAATGCAGCTTCCCTTGTACTACAGTGCAAGTGTGCCTGCATTGGGGGGAATGATTGTTTATGTGCAGGAAGGTATCCCTTCCTGCACATAAACAATCCAGAATGGTAAACTGTTAATTCTATGTGTGCTGCATTGTGCAGCAAAAATAGAAGTTGCAAATCGTAATTTTTTTAATGATTGTTTATGTGCAGGAAGAGTCACCTTCCTGCACATGAATAATCATTCATGGCTTTCTGCTGTTTCCATGTGTGCTGCACAATGCAGCATACATAGGAACAGTAAAACAGGAGAAACAAATGATTCCTCCTCTTTTCGCCATGTTAAGTACAGGTATTCCCTGGTCTTAATTTTGGTGCTGCCTCCTACTTTAGTCTCTCTATTAAATATAGGGCAGCATGGGGGGCGCTAGAGGGCGCACTGTGGGATGGCTGGCTGAGAAGACAGCTCCGCCGGACGGACGTTAAACAGCGCGAATTACGTTTACTTCAGCGACCTGGTGCACCATCAAAAGACATGTGGTGCAATCGGAACATGCTGTGCAGCCGATGGTGACTTCTAAAGTACAGAATTGCGGAGTTTTGTCCTGTAATCCCCCTGGAAGAGCCGCGGTTGAGCCTACGCTGGTTGGGTAAGATGGCGCGCGCCACTGAGTTGTCGCTGCAATTTCAATAATTGTATATGAACACCTCAACCTACTGCCGCATAATAACACAACTGTACGCCTAGTACGGCAGCGGCGCATATATGGCTGGATAATGACGACAAGAGAAGAATAATGGCTTAAAACACACAGACATTTGCTGCGCCGAGCGAGACAAGATGGCAGCCCCCAGGGTGATCAGATAGTGCAAATAACGGACTACCGCATGGGGGGGCCTGGCTAGCAAGCCAACATGGCGGACGGAGACTGCTAGAGCTCCAGTGCCGCCGGGGGTAAATTTATCCTGAACGCCGATTCGGGGGGCCGCCCTGCGCCACCGATGATCGGATGCTGCTCCTGCGGTGACCTGCTCGCCTCAACGGCGTTTTTGAAGCCCTAGGTGACACGAGTGCCCGGCAAGCCGACGGAGGGGGTATGAGGCCTGGACCCACGCCGCGAGCCGGGAACTCGAGTGCGGTCTGTGCCCGGGACGCGGAGACGCCGCCTGCCGAGCTGCCGGAGAACTGATTGGACGCCACTGTCTGGGGAACGGCCTGACTAACAGCAGGGCCGAGGGGGCGAAAACACAGATCACCGCCCCCCCCCCGGCGCCCCCTTACTGCACGACTTCGGGGGCTTAGACAGGTCCACCTGGAAAGCAGAGTTGGTGCACGAGAGGGTGCTCTGCCTGTGGGACCCCGGACCTGCGCTGCACCGACGTTCTGGGTGGGGACTCGAGAGACTGCCACCGGGTGGAGAAGGCACGGAGATACCGAGGACGGCGCCGCACTGGCCCCATTTGCCTTCTCCGTCCTCTCTCCCCCCCCCCCGATGATACTGCAGTTGTTGGTGGGCCAGATCGGCGGAACACTGCCGGAATCGGCGACCTAGGCTGAGGCTGAGGACACGGTGCAGGACCACCGCCATTACCCTGGGTAAGGAGGAGGTGACGGACGGAGGGGATCTGCCGGCCTAGACCCTCGCTGCGCTGGAGGATTGAGGAGGCGGCTGGCTGGCGCCAAATATAGGGAAAACGCGGGAACGGGCCCCGGGGGCCGCCTGAAGGCGCGAAGAAGACCGCCATTGCTACCTTGGGCGGAGACTGTAAAACTGCCCTCCCCGGTGTTTGGGTAGCGACGGCCTCTGTTTGTCCAACCTATGCACTGGTCCCTGCCGCCCCCACTGAGATGGACAGACGTGAGTGAGGCCTGCGCCTTCCCGTACAATAATGCTATACCCGAGACCTTCGTAAAGCTACCTGCCTATTGAAGACTAGAGAGTCTACGGGGCGGCGACAGAAGCCCGAGTAGACGAGACACAGGAGGTGATTGGAATCTGCCATGCAACAGCCACCATGGTACGAAAGGGCACAAAGGTAACAGATGGCAAGGATGGAACGACTGCGGGGCCTACTCCTGATGCGACCCTGGGTGGCTCCACACCTCTAACACTGACCTCTGCCCTCTCAGGAGACCACCAGGGGGACAAACTGGATCTGATCCTTAAGGAAATCAGAGACTCTAGGGCTGCGATGGAGGCGCAAATGGGCACCCTTACTACTAATCTCTCATTGCTTAAAGCCGACCATGATAAACTGACAGACAAAGTCAAAGACCAAGGGCTGACGCTGACGGACCTCACCCCGACGGTGGCGGAACATACAGACTCCATCCAACAAATCCAACATCAGGTGAAAACTCTTATAGAACGGGTGGAGGATGCGGAAGGACGCAATCGACGCAATAACATCCGCGTCATTGGACTGACGGAGTGCAGTGAGGGGCCCCACGCAACGGAATTTATGGAGCACTGGTTCCGGGATAATGTGGCTGCAGAAGGACTGTCACCGTACTTCTGTGTGGAGAGAGCACACAGGATCCCTACTGGCCAACCGAGACCGGGCCGACTACCACGGCCCCTGATTGTGAGGATTCTCAACTATCGAGACAGGGACACGTTGCTTAGACAAGCCCGGATGAAATCTGTCATAGAATACAAAAACAAACGTATCTCACTCCACCCGGATTACACCAATCTAGTGCAGAAGCAGAGGTCCTCCTACTACGAGATTAAAAAGAGACTCCAGAGAGCCAAACTCCGTTATGCCCTGTTGTTTCCTGCACGCCTCAAAGGGATCCACGACAACAAAACTCACTTCTTCGACAGCCCCACGGACGCGGAAGAGTGGCAGGAAGTGATGGACATCGAGAAGGACCTGGACTCAACCCAAGGCTCATCGGCCAGCAGATCCAAGGATGGGGCGAGCCACGTGGAAAACAGGTCAGGTGCCCGTAGTACGGAACCGAAATGGCGTAAGCCTTCTGCTCATGAACAGAAACAAGGACAGGAAGATGCTGTTGCGATGGTGGGCTCCTTCAGAGAGGAACGTGGACAAATAAATACGAACACCGAAGACAGCACTGTACATTCAGACTCGGAAAACAGTATGGTGCTGTTCCCGACTGTGACACCCAGAGCAGCTGATGAACTTCTGGAGAATGCCCAGGCATAACGACTAAAATAGTTGAGATCTGAAACGTCAGGTCAAACTGGTATCCTTTTTCTTTATTGTAAACTGCATGCACGGCCGGGCCATGGAGGGGGTGAAGGTCCTATAGTCCTATGAATGTGTTTATATGATGATTGGTGCAACCTGAGGTAAACTAGTCCTGCCCTCAATGTACTGTCCCTGATGTGTGGCCCTCATACGCCCCACACCCCTATACATCGCAGGAATGTAACACTGTATAAGCAGGGGTAGTGTCCCCCCTCCCAAGAAGCGGACAGCAGCAATGGATGGTTAAAAGATAACTCTCCCGGCGGCGCCGTTGAGCCGACGGCACAGATAAGTATGGCCCATTGGATATGGCTCAAGTTTAGCCGACCCCCCAAGAGCGTATGCACCGCAAATTGTTTGATTGCGTTTTACAGTTTCATGTTCGGCACAGCAGGGTTCCGAGGCTGCACCTCCAGAGTTGGGGATTGGTGAAGGGAGGGAACCGTCTTCAGGCTAACACGGACAATGTACATACTGCAATGCGTACTGTTACCCCCTATGACATCTGTATTTGGATATGGCTGAAGAGAAAGGGAAGTATAGGCTGGTTACGTGGAATGTAAGAGGGTTAGGGGTGATACAGAAGCGGCATAGAGTACACACCTTCTTGATTCACCAGAGAGCACACATAGTATTCCTACAGGAATCCCACCTGACACAGTCCGAGTTGCACACATTGCGCAAGAAATGGAGGGGAACCGTATTTTCCACAACGTACTCTGCCTTCTCCAGGGGGGCCACGATATGGGTGTGCTATGGTACCCCCTTCGTAGAGCTGGAAAGGAAAGTGGACGACCAAGGGCGATGCATTTTGGTAAAGGGCACACTAGACGGTATAATGATAGTCCTGGGTTGTATTTATGCCCCGAACTTCGACCAGGACAGATTCCTTACAACTGTCAGCCGGGCCCTGGCAGACTGGATAGACATCCCCTGGATTTTGGGAGGAGACTGGAACATGATACTAGATGTCGGTCTAGATAGATCGCACCCTCCCCTCCAGGCGACAGGGGTACATAAAATGGCTGACTCATTTGGCACATAGCTCCAGGGATGGGGACTGGTGGACGTGTGGCGCACACTACACCCAACACACAAAGAATACTCATACTACTCCCCACTACATAACCTGCACACCCGCCTAGACAGATTCGTTTGCACCAACTCCTTGACGGCACAGTGTACGTCCTCGGCCTACCTTGCCAAAACATTTTCGGACCATAGACCGCTAATACTTGATCTACACTGGGGAAGGATACCCTCACCGGTACCCACCTGGAGGCTCAACCCCTCATTGCTTGAGGACGGCCCGTTTCGTGCTCACCTTGAGGACACTTTAACCGGCTACTTCAGAGAAAACTGGGACTCTGCGTCCTCGAACTTGGTAGTGTGGGACGCAATGAAGTCTGTGGTAAGGGGAGCCGCGATTGGTCGGCTGGTGGGAGCCAGACAGGAAATTAAAAAAAAACTCTGTGAGGTGGAAAGCCGTCTGAGGGAGCTTGAGACTGCGGTGGGAATGGACCCAGGGCGCAAGGTCGACCTACAACTGTGTAACATTGAGCATGCAGAAATTCTAGAAACCTTACAGGTTATAGACTATAAGGATTATTTGCGACGACAGCAGGCGGAGGCGGACAGGTCCGGGGCACTGCTAGTTCGTTTGATCCGAGATACCCCTGAGACCCCAGTAATTACGAGCGTCCGGGATGAAACAGGCAGGCAGGTAAACACGCAGCTAGAGATCAACACTGTGTTCAAGACCCACCTAGAGAGACTCTATGCTCCTCCCCCTACAGATACTAGGGTGCCATGATAGACTTCCTAGATGAATTGGCGATTCCAACCCTGACCCAGGAGATCCAGACGGCCCTAGCCAAACCCATAACGCAACAGGAAATTAAAATTGCCATTCACACACTGAACCGGGGTAAGACTCCAGGTATGGATGGCCTGCCTGGGGAGTTTTACCAAACTTACTCCGACACATTGGCACCTGTCTTGGAAAAAATCTACAAAACTGCTTATGCGGCCGGCCATCTACCAACCTCGACTATGCAGGCCTTAGTCATTTCCATTCCGAAGCCCGGCAGAGACGCCCTTGACGTGGGCAACTATAGACCCCTTTCCATGCTCTCCTCGGAGTATAAAATCCTTAGCAAGGCTATCGCCTTGCGAATACAAGCCCATCTCCCTGGCCTGATCCACACTGATCAATGTGGCTTCCTCCCGGAGAGGAGTACTTCCCAGAATACGAGGTGACTACACGCCCTCATGACGACCACCCCACAGGGACTGCCGCACGCTGGCTGCATAGCCCTTGACCTCCGACAAGCATTTGATTCCCTGACATGGGACTTTATGTTTGAAGCCTTAAGTCGCTTCGGCTTCCCAGACGCCCTAATAAAATGGATTTGTCTACTATACACGAATCCGACGGCTAGAGCACGCGCTGGCAGGCACACTTCGGACAGTTATGACGTCCACAGGGGCACCCGACAGGGGTGCCCGCTGTCACCGTTACTGTTCGTACTCACACTAGAACCCCTGGCGATTGCACTCCGGACTAGGGCAGCAGAGGCGGGCATTTTGGTTGGAGATACCCATAATTTGATCTCCATATACGCCGACGATATAATGGTGTTCCTCCAAAATCTGCAGGATGACCACACACACCTAGCGACCAACTTTACACGATTTGAAAGAATCTCTGGCTTGGCTGTAAACCTCAGAAAATCACAGGGCTTCTTTTTCCGTGAAGGACAGCGGCCTGCCCATATACAGTTTGGCACACCCGAGATCCAGGTAGCTCCAACTACATTTAAATACCTCGGTATTAACGTATACCGGAGTCCGGAAGACCAGATTGAGGGCAATGTGCGGAGAGCAATCAACGGCCTTCGAAGTGGCGTGACCTTCTGGACGTCCCTGCCCCTCTCTGTAATGGGCCGGGTGGCTATCTCAAAGATGGTCCTCCTTCCCCGGATACTGTACTACTTTGTGAATTTGCCAGTCCTACTTCCACAACAAATATTTACCACGCTAAACTCGTTACTAATCAATCTCATTTGGGGGTCGGGGAGACGACGGATAAGTCTCAAGAAGTTACAGCTGACCACCAGACAGGGAGGCCTAGGTGTACCAGACCTACGAAGCTACTATTATGCTAGCCAGCTCCTGTGGCTGACAAGATGGGTGGCGGGTAGAAACCTCCACGAGATCGCTTTTACAGCGGACAAACTGGCACGCGGAGACCTTTACTCCCTTTTACTACCCGCTGCCAAGATTCCCAGGGACTGCCACCCCCTACTACTCGTAGCTCTGAGATGTTGGCGGAAAGCACTAACGTACGCTGCAGGAACCACTCCTTACGCAGACAACATCCCCCTCCTTGGCCTCCCAACTCCGCAAGGGAACCTGGCACGACGCAGATTACAACCCTGGACGGATGCCGGGGTAGACAGAGTGGGAGACTTGTTTGGGGATGATACCCTATTAGATCATGCCACCTTCGCACAATCCACAGGGACCCCGCAACGACTGTACTTTCTACACGCCTCGGTGACCCACTATGTAAGACGCACCTGGGCTCCACAACGCACCAAGCCAGACCAACATGAACTGGTTCATCTCCTCCACTATATGGGGACGGGTGGACACCTAGTAAAGTGGCTCCATGTGGGCATTAGAGAACATGCAGCTTTGCCCCTCACCACACTCAGGGAGGCTTGGATTGCAGACAGAGGGGGGGGCCATAACAGAAGGGGAATGGAAGATCATCCTAGGCCACCCTAGGAGAGTGTCCAGGAACCTTAAATTCAAATTTATTCAGGCCATGGTTTTGCATAGGGCATATCTCACCCCCCAAAGGCTACACAGGATGTTTCCTGACACCCCCCACAACTGCCCTAGGTGTCATGAGGATGACGCAAATATTATCCACATGTTATGGGCATGCCCAAGACTACGCAACTACTGGGTGACGATCAGAAACAGACTATACACTGTAACAGATCTGCAGATCCCTGAGGGCGCACTACCCTGCCTGACAGGTAACAGAAAGAGATCCAAGACCTGTAAGGCACAACTGAAATTTGTAGATCTGGCCCTCTTGTTAGCACTCCGAGCTCTCACCATGAGATGGAAGTCGCCCAGACCCCCTAATGCAGAAATATGGCGGTCCGACATACTGAAATGGGGCAAAGCAGAGACTGCGGCGCTTTGTAGGGAGGAAGAGAAAGGACAACGTAAATACCCTATTGTGCAGGACTGGGAACGTATGTTAATAGAGTTGGAAAATATAGACCCAGAAATGCCACAGGGAGATACTATCTGATCGCACACCTGTTCTGTGGAATGCCAGCATGCGCGGCTACCTACCCTAGATACACCGGTAGCCACGCCTACTGATTGCATCATCCTCTCGCAAAGACATAAAGCTGATATATCCAACTTATAGATTATGTACATGGAAATAGCCAGAAGACGGGACGGGGGGAGGGAAGAGTTGGGGGGACAGTTTATAAATGGGCGATATTGTACTCTAAAGGCAAATATTAAATGTTATAATAGAATGTTCTTCGGAAGAATTATGAGATGTGACGAACAAACGGATACGAGGAATGATATGCCAAAGTTGAGTTAAAGAAAACGGAAAAGACTGATAATATGTAAAATGATTAAATGTACCCTGTAATACTTGTCACAGTCACGAATAAAGAGTTTTAAAAAAAACAAAAAAAAACGGACTACCGCACACTCTCCTATGATGCAGATGGCCAAATACACGGAAACAATGTATGGATGGCACCACACGCGGCGTTCCGATTGACGGATAAGATTGCCTGGTGCCATATGGAACACCCTGCCAAACCTGTAGTGAGAGCTGTACCGGCATCGATACGCGCCACATGTGAGACGGCGTAGAGACGGGCTCTGCCTCATGTATAGCCGAGATTCCTGTTGTGCGCTGGAGATCATCGAACCCCTCTAACGTCGTCTGATACCGGGGGTTGTGATATTCATTGCCTGGTGTAATTGTGACGCGCATGAGCCGACCGCACTGCACACGCTGCACTGCCTTGAGTAGATCCTGTCATGGTAATCGGGTGCACCTGTTTATTAGCGTACCGACTGCGCACCACATAAACGTATCGCATCAATGGCCTCCTATGTCTGGTAACTACGCACCGCCTTTAGTGTAAGGCACTCTCCATGTGGAAACAGTATTACTTGGCTGCCGCCTTTGACAAATCTGCACGTGCAATATCTACCCCGATCGGCTTATAACGACTCTTCGCGCCAAGAGGCCATTTTGGTGAGGACGTCGGATGGAATGTAATGCGGGGCATATGTACGGATCACTTCCCTGCTGAGGCGTATTATCGGACAACAGCGCACACGTGGCCTCCTGTGCTCACTTTCTGGACACTGAGACATAGCACAGTGTAGCGGACCCACCTACACGCATAATACTGTGCTTGGAGGCTGGTATGTACTCGCATGAGTAGTAACTCCTTCACTGTTGACAACACCCCATTGCCGCCCTGCCGCCAGTGGGTGCATTTGCGAGGCAGCGCTTTGCGTCCTTTGTAGTGCTGTGTCGTATTGCGCCTCACTGCGGATCTGCAGCACAGATTGCCGCTCCGAGATGGGGAAACAGGACAGGCAGCAACCAAAACTCAACTTTGAGCAACGCAGGACGACACGGACGCCTGCATCCCACTCGGACACGGAGACGGACACAGAACGTGGCGCAACACAGGGGATGGAGTCCATTCTGAAAGCCATCCAGTCCAGCCTCTAGGACATAAACGGTAAGCTGGACCATCTCACCTGCCGTGTCGACAATATGCCGGCGAAGATGGATAAACATGGCGAAAGACTGGATGAGGCGGAAACAAGACTATCAGCGGTGGAGGATGAAGCACGCACAAGCACATCTAAATGCACTGGCTTTGAAAAAATACTGGAAGTCATCAGATCCAAGACGGAGGATTTGGAAGCCAGGTCGCGTCGCAACAATGTCTGCATCGCAGGCGTGCCAGAATCTGCAAATACGGGCAAGATGGAGACGTATGTAGAGGAACTCTGCCTGGCACTTTTTGGCAAAGACGCACTATCGCCGATATTTCTTGTGGAGAGGGCCCATGGTACCCTGGCACCCCGTCCCCCACCAGGCCCACCACCCAGGCCAATAGTGGCACGCATCTTGAATTATCGGGACCGGGATGCTATATTGCGGATGGCACGCGAGCAAAAAGACCTCACCTTCCAAAATAACCGACTGGAATTCTACCCTGATTACACAATGGCTGTGCAGCAGGCCCGCAAAGAATTTGCCGTAGCTAAAGCCAAATTACGTGACTTGAAAATAGAATACGCCATTCTGTACCCAGCGCATCTGAAGGTAACTTGGAATGGCAAACCGACAATGCTCTCCACACCCAAGGCCGCAAACGACTTCATCAAAACCATTGTCTCCACTCGGAAGAACAGAGGAAGTCAAGGTCAAGAACAAGATGAAGAATGATGGTTTGCTGGGAAATGGATACTGTCGGCGTCGCTGGTTCTCACGGATGACCCCAGACAACCTGGTAAGGACTACAGTGGCTGATATGGCTGCTTAATTGACTCGCGATGTACGCCCCACCAGCGGTAAGTCCACATTCTACACTATTGCCCGCCACTAGTAAGCACGACTTTTCAGGCGTGGACATGCATAAACTGTCTCGATATACCATAGATGATGCATCGCCTGGAGGGTATGGGGTCTCAAATATATCGTACTCTGAGTGGGTGCGTCCGCATCCTCGCAGAGGTGGCGGAGGTACGGACCTGGGAACAAAGCGGTCACTGCGTGGACTGGGAAGGTATGGATGTCAATAAGGACATAGCGCTTGATGATCTAAGAGACAGGCTGCAGAGTCATTGCGCTATATGCACCTTCACAAACGTTTCCGATCGATCCAGTCCCAAGCTTTCAGCACACCATGGGCAAAGTGTGTGTGCGTTACAGCATTCTAGTACTGTGTGATTTCTGTTAAATTTCTATACAGGTGGCTGAACGGTAACTCATGTCCATGCACTTCTATTAGGTTGAGGGGAACTGGGTACACACAGTGATGCCACTTGGTTGTAATGCAATTATATCTGTACTCTATGGAGAACTATGTATGCGACTTGGACACGTTCATACAATAGCTCACGTATCCATACCACTGGATGGAGTGGGAGGTTAATGTGCTGCATGGTGGGAAGGTGAACTTTGAAGTATATGCAGGATGCGCTTGGATCACTCCGCGCATTTGTATGATAGTCTCTGCAAAGGACACCCTATAATGTTTGCTCTGTTGTTTATTTGTCTTTGGTATACTATGGCTCCTACTGCCACTGCGGTTCCGGGCACTGCATGTACCCCCTCTCAGGTTAACGTTGCTGGTACAATGCCACAAGTGTTGTGCCATGTGAGGCAGAGTGAGCTGCATTCCTTGCCGACTGCTGTGCTATCTGCGGACTTTATGCATTGCACTGATAGTTACCAGTATTGAATGTTGTGATGCGGCACTTAGGTCGCTAATCGATAGCTTAGTCCGTTAGATCGGATGGAGATGTGCAGTCCAGGCGGACCCCCCAATGGGTGATACCCACAAACGTTCTATGCAATTGGGATGTTTAATTGGGGTATGGAATCAGCAGGTTTGGGCTGCTGGTGTGGGTGGTGGGTGGGACTCGAGGATCACTGTTTTAGTTAATGGATCAGACTACTTAAGATGCACTGCCTACATCCAACCGGAGTATGACTGCTGTATTATATATGGTGCCTACATGCATTATCTGTTCTCTTACATAAGGAGGTCTTGTTTAGATCAGACAGAGAAAGTCCACAGATCACACTGGCAGTTCCCATGGCTACGACTACATTAACTGCACAAACTATAAACTTACTCACTTGGAATATAAGAGGATACACCAACCCCAAAAAGATACGACAGATATTCACATGCCTGGATAGATGGCACATTGATATTGTTATGTTCCAGGAAACACACGACGCTCCACACTGGCATACACAGGTGGGAAGGAGGTGGGCGGAATCTATTCACTGCTCAAAATACTCATCATACTCTAGAGGAGTTTCCATTCTAGTGAAGAAAGTTACAAATTTCAAAATTGACACAACGACACTAGAAACGAATGGCCGCTACATTATACTCAAGGGTAGACTACGGGGTCGGCAACTGACACTGGTTAACACATACAGCCCAAACACTGATGCACCTGACTTTTATAACGAGGTTTGGCAGCAACTAAATACTGAGACTGATCAGACTTTGCTTTGGGGTGGTGACCTAAATATTGCTCTAGATGATAGTGTGGACAGGTCGGGCAATACGACGGAACAACACACACGGGCCCGTGCCAAACTACATGATATTATGTTGGATCTCAATGTCAAAGACATCTGGAGGGCACGTAACCCAGGAGTTAGAGAAGCGACGCATGCGTCGGCGGTGCATGGCAGCTGGTCGCGCATTGATTACAGGCTGGGTTAGGATGACCTACTATTGTGGACCCGGAAAATCACACACATGCCCAAAACTCTTTCGGACCACAACCCCATCAAGCTGTCCCTACAAATACCCAATTATACGCCACCACCTTACAGCTGGAGGTTCAATGCTGCAGCGCTTACTGACTCACTCTATGCAGATACCATAGATAAGCCAATTAAAGAATACTTTCAAATGAATGAACACTCTACTGACGACGCTGGCCTCTTATGGGAGGCGTGTAAAGCCACAATACGTGGTCTCTGCATCAGCACGACGGCAGGGATATTGCGTGACATCAAAGCGCAGCTGACCCGTTGCGAGTCCAAACTCAGTACATTAGAACATCAATATGAAAGAGCGCCACATCCTTCTATACTTAGTGAAATTCGAAGCACACTAACTGAACATCAAGCATTTGCAGCGGACGAGATTAAGTATCTGAGTAAAAGACACATAGCCAGAGCCTACGGAGAGGGTGGCCGTCCTGGGCGGATACTGGCGTCTAAAATCTGTGCCGGGCGCAAATCCAGCATTATAACGCAGATTAAAGGGGATGATGATATTACACATACGGATCAAATGGGTATTTTGCAGAGCTTTGTTTCAAATTATAGTGACTTATATAAGTCACAGCCGGTCGCTACACAGCGTGAAACGCTCTGCTATCTGGAGGACATTGCCATCGCATGGCTCTCCGACGCACAACGTGAATATTTATCCCTGCCAATCACTGTAGAGGAAGTGACAGAAGTGATCCAATCATTGCCAAATGGCAAGGCTCCGGGCCCTGACGGATTCACGTGTGAATTCTACAAAACGTATAAAGATATCCTGGCGCCTCGTCTCGTTGCAATGTTTGGTGCGGCACATGATGCCCAAATACTCCCATCCACACTACGTGAAGCGCTGATCATAGCACTTCTTAAACCAGACAAGGATCCTGACAGATGTAACTCATATCGCCCGCTGTCTTTGCTGAATGTGGACTCGAAAATTCTTGCAAAAACGCTCGCCACACGATTACAACCCCTCATGACGAACTTGGTCCTACCGGACCAATCGGGGTTTACACCCTCTAGAAACACCGCACACAACACCAGGACACTCTTTGCGGTCTCTCATTACCTGCTCCCGACCACGAAAGCTGTAGCGGTTATGCTGGACGCCGCAAAGGCGTTTGATTCCATAGAGTGGTCCTATCTAATCACAATACTTCACAGGATGGGCTTCCCCCTAATATTTATTCAATGGATCCAACTCTTATACTCACAACCCACGGCCAGAGTTAAAATCAATGGCTACGTCTCGGAGGCCTTTAGTATAGAAAGGGGGACCAGACAAGGCTGCCCACTGTCCCCTCTCCTATTTGCCCTAGCCCTGGAGCCCCTGGCCTGCATAGTTCGACAGAAGCATCATCACCTGGCGCTCCAATTCCCGAGTAGACCCCTACTTATATCCCTCAATGCAGACGACATGCTACTATATGTCCGCGATCCCACACGTAATCTGGACTCCCTCTTACGTACATACATTAAATTTGGGGGGTTTCGGGGCTACAGATAAATTGGGAAAAATCCTCCATATTCCCACTGACAGACACTACCCTGCCACACGCGATGGAATTCCCATTGGAGTGGCAAACAGATCCCATACGTTACCTGGGAATATGGTTCCATAGAGACCTAGAATTAGTCATGCGGACGAATTACGGCAGAGCCATAGACTCACTAGAGGACAAAATCAAGAGGTGGATTCAGCTCCCTTTATTACTAGCTGACCGCATAGCAATAGTAAAGATGGTTGTGCTTCCCAAACTCCTCTACCTCTTCAATAATATCCCCATTCAACCGCCAAGGGAAGTCATCAAACATATAACCACAATGGTTTTGAAACTGATCTGGGCGGGTAAGCAAGCACGCATCACCCTAGCTATATTGACATTACCATACTCCAAAGGTGGATGGGGAGTGCCAGACTTCTTGCTATACTACTTATGTGCCCAGGCCCAATATGCCACCTTTTGGTACCATAAAACCCCGTACTTGACCCACGTAGCTATCGAGGAGGGAGACGCTGAGCCTGTCCCACTGGACGCCATCATCACACATGACAAGCCCCCACTCCACAACAAAGATATCAATACAATTGACACTACAAATGCAGCATGGAGACAATTAGGTCAGCTAGCACACAAACTGCCGCTATACGCTCCTGCTTTGCTACTACACCATCATCCCAACTTGTCGGTAACCACTGAAGCTGTGGGTATGGGTCTCCTAAATCAGGTGGGGATAGTCTCAATGGGAGACTTATATTAGGATGGAGTATTCCTCACGGAACATGATTTGGCCTATATACAAAACCCAACACTATTATTTCACTTTACATTTCACAGGCTAAAAGGAGCGATCAAACAACTTTACCCTACCTTTCCTGATGAACCGTCAACATTGGACACATTACAATTCGTTCTGACGTCCCACAATACCACACACTTGGTCTCCCGACTCTACACAGTGGCGCAGGCTGAAATAGGATGTAGGGCAACAAGAGCTCAGGACAGATGGAATTTAGTGCTGGAGACCCCCTAACCGACAAGGATTGAGAGACTGCTTGCACATTGACTAAAATGCTTACACCTAACGGCAATTTGCGAATCATACATTTTAAGTACCTACACCACGCATATTACACCCCGGTTCAATTACATAGATATGGTCTACGTGACGAGGCACGATGCAAAAGATGCGGCCACAGCCAACCTGACTTTATTCATTTAGCATGGCACTGAGCGAGGATACAGAATTACTGGGTGGAAGTCGTGACTATATTGTCCGAAATGGTAGGAGTTGCTATTGAATGTACTATTCGCTGCTGTCTCCTGGGGCTACTGAATAATGTGAAAGCCACAAAACGTAGGTTCTGTGCGGTGGCCTTGCTTTTGGCTAAACGAAGAATCTCAATGTGTTGGGAAAGTCATAATGTACCATCGGTCAAACAGTGGCTGAGAGATATGTCCTATTGCCAGGACACGCTACTAACTTATGAAGAAATGTTGCCATCTAGGTCCAGGCCTAAGGACTATTGGGTATATCTTACGACCTACCTGAATGCACATGTCGCTGATTGAGTGTCTTTGATGTCTTTTACATAACATTCCTCCTACAAGCACTGCTGTGACACCTGTGCAAAGGCACTACATGTCTATTTACGATATAATGTCGACTGGGTGGGGAGTGCGGTAGTGGAATGATCCATTTTGGTTTATGTTTGTTCTACAATAGAAAAAGTAAAAATCCGAGACCAAATCTTACAATTGACGCGGCCGGCCCGAAGTGGTTGTAGGCGACTTGCTGTGTCTTTATACACTGTCTTCACTGTGGTGTTAAACCTGGACTGTTTTACCTTCCGTTTCTTTATTTTGCAGGCCATGATGGACAATAATATGCAGTTTCAGTTTTACCATCAGGTGCATTTGCATGTTTTTTCCCTTTCAGCCATTCTTTTAGAAATTTCACAAGGTAATACTTGCAAAAATGTGTTCGGAAGGAAAATCAAATATCTGCAATTTGCACTTGACTTGGAATTCAAAATTCGAAATCGGCAGCATACACCATTTCCACCTAATTTTCAAATTAGCGTGGCACTCGCAATTAGGTCAATGGACAGTTTCTGAAGATCCATCCAAACTTCTTGGGATTACTGGAGTATTCTAGTCCTGTCAAGTTAAGTGCTTACGTGGGTGCAAATTGACAACCTGCTAAACACCAATTCTGTAGGCTTTAGTAATTATGGTACTTACAGGGTGTGGAAATTGCATATGATCCCACGTTTATGACCATACAGGGGGTAACATACTAATATCACTTGATTTACACCATTCAACACTCCACAAATTATTTTTTGTGCAATTTGCCAGAATGATTTTCTCCAGGTTTCATCTAGCAATAATTGTGTGGACCTAGACTATGATCCCATTTCTAGAGCCCAAAACAGCATTAGTGCCAGACATGTAATAAGGCTCATTTCCACCTCTTCCTTTGTTCTCCCACGAAGATTGCTCCCAGGTTTCTGGCACACGCTCAAGTCTCCAAAGTGATTGGGTAACACATTGTTAGGCTTACCTCCTACCCAAGTCTAGTAGGCGAATAATGCGTTTGGTCTACCTGCTCAGTGAAATTATGTAGTTACAACTGTGATGGGTAGATGCCAGCTCATTAAACTATTCACAAGGTTACTTAATACATCATTTCGGACCACAAGCCACTCAACCTTCTAAGTAAGGGATTACCCATCAATAACTTTAGAATTAATTATGTAACACATCAAAAAACACCGCATAACTTCAGATCACATTTTCAAAAAGTGGGCCATTCCATGGGAGTTATAGAAATTAAAAGTACTGTTGTGTGAGTTTTTTAAATTTGGATATTTGATTCCCCTTACATATTGTTCATCCCAACTTTGGAACAGGGTCTTTGGAAGTGTACCCATTTAAACATCTGTAAGCATAGAGTCACCATGACACAAGGACATAGGAAATTATGGGCCTGATTTAGAGTTTAGTGGACGGGTACTGCATGACAAACATGACAGATATCCCATCTGCCTTATTACGAGTGCATTATAATGTAAAGCACTTGTAATAAGGGGGACAGGATAGCTGTCGTGTTAGGGTATGATGCATATCGTGTCTGAGACAGAGTGCCCGTACACTACACTCTAAATCGGCCCAAAATATTTGGCTATGTTGGCCTATAAAAAGTAAGCTCTTTACTAACTTTAGTTACTTTTCTAGATGTTTCAGGTCAAGTGATATGATGATATTTAGTTGCAACCCAGGTTGGCGACTAAAGCACCTCTTGGCGCTGATGGCACCCTCACTTGCAAGACTGAAGCCCTTTGCAGTTTATGAAAGTGTGTCATCCGATGAAGTACGAAGCAGTAACGCTTGATTGGATCAGTCTATATAAATTGGTTGGATGTGTTAACTACGGTGTTCTCAAACTAATTTAACAAAAAACAAAATAAGAGGTATGATTTCTCCGCTTCCGTGTTATATAACTATTTAACAAACCAGTCAATTTCAGTTTGAATACAAGACTGAAAGATCAGCTGGAATCCCAACCCAATGAGGGAGGAAAGCTGCCTCGTAGTGGAAGACACTGAGAAATGGTGACTCTGGTAATGTAAAGTTGGTGAGGTACACCGTCTCCCCACCGGCGAGGTATCCAGCCCAATAACCAAAAGTCCCGATGGTCATAATTGTGTGGTTGCAATGGGCGAGAAGGGCAAAGTCTTTTCCTGAGGTCGACTCAATGCCATCATCCAAAAAGTAAACATCTCCTTTGGAGGCATCAATGTTCTCTTTGCACCACTGCATCCCATCGCTGGCCACTATGAAGACAGGCTCAGGATACTTCTTCCTAAAGTAGGCCATGGCATTTTGGAGGTAGTCTTTATCTGCTAACACCCCTTTCCAGATCTTGGGCATGACATAAACATAGTCCCCCCTGCGCACATGGATCCCAATGTAGGTCACATGTTTTCGGTCCCCTCTCAGCTGGTTCAGGTGCTGGTTGACCTCTTCCTTGATAAAGTCATGGAAGGTGAACTCTCTGCGGATCTCATCCTGGATAGGGTGGTAGAACGTCCATGAACAGGGATACCCGATCAGCTTAACATACTTGCCCTTTATAGTCCGGTACTCATTGGACATCCAGTCATGGAGCTCATATTCCTTCCAACATATTGCAGTGGCATTGCTCCTCGGAAGAACAGGTAAGGAGATCTTGAAGATTTGGCTCAGCAATTGGTACATTTCGGGAAAAATGTATGCAGGGCGCCCATTGATCTCGGCCAGCGCATACAAAGCTGCATATTGTCCCATCTGGTTGCCCAAACGTCCCATGGGCCTTATGGTCCATACACTACTGTGGTTATCAAAATGTATTGATTTATTTTTTTCAGACCAGGATATGGTACAGGGGCATGTATTTGAAAAGGAACATAATGTGCTGATATGCAGGAAGTAAACATATGTCACCAGACACAGGGACAGATATAGCACTAAGAAGAGAAGGCAAATCTTTCGTCTTCGGTGTTTCAGCATCAATCTTCGAGGATCACAGTGGCATTTCCTGCTCCTAAAATAAACAAACAATGAAAAGGAAAAGTTATAACACTGCAAAGAGAAAACATTTTCAGTAGGAAATGTGTTTTTGAAGGATATATGAAAATGATTACTTTTCTGACTACACTAGAGCCTCTAAAATGCCTTGCATACAGTGGACTCGGCCTGTCATAAGGGATGTATGTCATTACAACGCATGCTTTTACAATGCATGCCATTACGGCGCAGGTTTTACAACGCAAGTCGTTACAACGACTTGCGTTGGGGGGCGCTGGATAGTGAATAGTTTAATTTACTATTCCAACTCCAGTCCCATGGATAGTAGAGAAGGTGTTGGATAGTAATTAAACTATTCCCTATCCTAGAGCGCCCTCCAGCGCAATTAATTGTAATGACTTGCGTTGTAAAAGTTGCGTCGTAATGGTAGTGCGTTGTAAAAGCTGCGTTGTAATGGATGTTTCCCGTCATAAGCAGCCCCTGTTAGGAATTCTTCTTCTATTGTTAAAAGCCAATCCATCTCTTATTTTAAGAGGCGGACCCACGTCACCACCCATCCATCTCGGAAACCTCCACTGGCTCCCCATCCAGAAAAGATTCTAGTTCAAGATCCTCATGTGCTCCTGCAAAGCTCTATACCATCAAGGACAAGCCTACATTACCATCGACTGAACTTCCATCTACCCACAAGACACATATGCTCCTCATCACTTGCACTCATGTACACTCCCATGCATCCATCACAGCCGCAGCGGGGGTCACTCCTTCTGCTACATCGTCACCAAGACGTTTAATGACCTGCCTCTCCACCTCCGAACAGCACCCTCCCTGGCGGACTTCAGTAAGAAACTCAAGACCATGCTGTTCAGCAGAGACATGGCAGCCTCAGCACTAGATTCCCCTAGGGCTGATAGAGTTGTGCTATATAAATGCAGATTTATTTATTGATTGATCTGCAAAGCGGAAAGAAAATGCTACTTACCATTTGTAACAATCTTCTGGTGGACACTAACTCCCTGTCTCCTCATCTCCTGAATATCCCCATGCATCAGATTATCCCCTGGAACATTTTTCAGTATTTCTCCTGTGCCAGTAGGTGGCATCGACTCCATCTCGACATGGGTTGCTACACAGATGTAACATCACTTGACACATATCATGCCACACTGGCATATTGATGTCAGAGTCTCATCCATTTTTCTTAGCGCCTGGAGGCAGATATGAGGTTAGCTTAATTTGACTGTGAATAAACAGTGCAGTTATTTCTAATATGGCACCTTTCTATCCTGCTCATTAAGACCATCCTGCAGAACAATGAGGAATCTACGGGTAGGGTACCCACCAGAAAGACTAAGTACATTATTCTTCTGATGAATGCTTCTACCTGCAGATTCCTCATTATTTGGGTACATACCACAATAGTACTTCCTCCCAAGTGGTGAGTCTGAAGGAACGTTCAGACCCTGAAATTCCACAGCACAGAACAAGCAAAATGGCCATCCCATCGTGCATCTGAATACAAGTAATTATGCGTGGAGAATGTGTGAAAGGAAGAGTTTGATGCTTTTTCTGTGGTGGATTGAGCAGAAGTGCCTCCTGGTAGTTCTTACCCAGCAAGGGCATAAACAATCTTAATGCAGAAAATGATCTTTCTTCTGGATCACCTAACCCTTCTTGTTGCTCACATATCCAACTAACAGTTGATTGTCAGATATGAACATATGTCCCGTGAATATAGAAGCTAACTGCCTTATGAGGGACCAGCAGATGTCCATTAGGCTTGTTTGCACATCACCCGGGAATCCTGTGGATCTCAGTCAGGAATGTCTCCCTCAGGCAACCGAAGATTCCATGCTATTGGCCACCAAATCCAAAGTGTCCAGGCATGCAATAAGTATCTGCCTAGAGGCATCCTGGTTGTCTTTCAAGTTGTCATTTCCCAACAGGTAAGGGATGGCATTCAAGGAACACAGGTACAGAAGTGGGGGCTGGTGACATTTTAAAGTGGTGAGGACTAAATGCCTTTCTTGGATGACATGAGGCGAGTGAGCCTAATTCTTACATTTCTGGTGGCCAAACAATGACCATAGGAACAGGAACAGTAACCCACTGAACTACCTTAACAAAAACAATAAGGGTCAAATATAAACATTTCTGAACGTAATAAGCTGTCAATATTTGTACTTCGTGGACAAAAAGTAAATGACAAGACTTGCTGTCATAGATCAACTAATAAGGGGAGCAAAAGAAAACCGATTCAAACCTTCAAGATGTTTATTTAACAAAAAAGAGATCCTCAGATAGAGACTTTAACTCCAGACGTCTGAAAGAGAGTTGAATATCATTGGGCAGCAACCGCAGCACTAGCTCTCGGAAAAGCGCAGAAAACTTCACTTTGACTTTTTTCTTTTAAGAGTTTCATGAACTTATTGCAGAAATAAAAATAACTCGATATTTCTGCACTGTTGTTAGAATTGGGGGGTCTCTGTTTGGCACAGGAAGGTACTTGTGACAAGCAGGGACCCTCTCCTCTAGTCAGGGCAAGGGAATTACCCTCTTAAAATAACCTCTGCTCACCCTCTAGGCGGCGTGGCACGAGCAGTCAAGGCTAGTTCAGAGGCAATGTAAGTTAAGCATTTGTGACCACATACAGTAACCCAGTGACAACACTACAAATGGACACCCTACAAGGTTTATATAAAAAAATAAGTATACTTTATATAGAATTATCACAAGACCAATAAACGACAAAAAGAATCCACAGTACTATTAAATTTCAAGAGTTCTGGTTAAAAAGGTGTAAATCAAAGTTCTGTGCGAGTCGGTAGCCTTGTCCGGCTACAGCGTGCTGAAAGAACACAGGGCATATTATCAAGGACGGGCGATACATTATCGCCGCTTTTATCGGCAGGAAACTGCCGATAAAGCGGCGATAATGGGCTTGATAATATGCTCTATGAATTCCTATCGAAGCCCATGTTAGATGTCTTCACATCTAATATGGGCTTCGATAGAAATTCATAGAGCATATTATCAAGCCCATTATCGCCGCTTTATCGGCAGTTTCCTGCC
Source organism: Lissotriton helveticus (assembly GCF_964261635.1). Classification (NCBI taxonomy): domain Eukaryota; kingdom Metazoa; phylum Chordata; class Amphibia; order Caudata; family Salamandridae; genus Lissotriton; species Lissotriton helveticus. The sequence continues at coordinate 1,543,646,050 of NC_136068.1, read as the reverse complement.
GATAAAAGCGGCGATAATGTATCGCACAGAGTCTAACAAATCCAGCGGACCGCAACGGTCCGGGCCCGCTCAGATGTCGACAGACTCAAACACAGTACCTTTTCCTTGAGGCTGCCGGCACGGATGTGCGAGCCAGTTCCGGGGATTGTCGCGGTGTACAAAAAGAAAGCGTTGCAGGTCACGGTGTCCCTTCCATCAAGGTGCAGGCTACGGCTCATTGACAGCGTCAGTGAGCTCAGAGCAGGCGTTGTTCGGGCGGATGTTGCTTGTTGCGGTGCTTCCAGCTTTACGGTACAGCTTTCGAGCCGGAGTTTAGGAGCTGGCGTCGGTCAGTCTGGACAGCGGTGCGAGTCGGGCGGTGCGTCGCGAAGTGTGCGAGGCGGTGCCCAACTCCGGTGCGGTCACAGGACTCGAAGTCAGCAGCAGTGACGCGTCGGTCAGACCAGTTCGAGTTGGTGAAGCGAGGCGTTGCACGTTGCGGTGTCCTTCTAGACGCGATGCAGGCTACGGCTCGTTGACGGCGTCGAGACAGAGTCGGTGAGCGCAGAGCTTGCGTTGTTCGAGGCGGACGTTGCTCAGTGCAGTGCCAACAGGACACCGGGCCGGTCGTGAGAGTAGGTCACAGCTTCCTGCCTCTGTAGCCACAGGATCAGCAGCAATTCACAAAGGCTGGTGCAGTCCACTGGTCCTGGGGCTTCGTCAGGGGGCAAGCTCTCTTTCAAGCCCTTGGAGATCTTTTTAGCAAAGGTAAAATCCACAAAGTCCTTTCTCCTCTCTAGGCAGCCAGGCAACCACTGCAGGCCAATCTCCCAAGCAGCACTTCAGCTTGGGAATAGTCTCTCCTCAGTTTCTTCAGGTTACTACTTCTCAGCTGAGGTTTCTTCTTGTCAGTTCCAGGAGTGATCTAATTTCATGGGATCAGGGTCCCAATACTTATACCCCAAAATCCTTTGTTCTCTGAGGGGAGAGGGGCCTGTGCCCAGTTCAAGCCAGTTCTGAAGCACTCTGTTTACCAGACTTCTCCTTCCCTTTCACAGCACAGGGCAGGCACATCAGACGCCCCACAGGAGGTGGAGCCAGCATTGTGGAAGGCAAGTACAGTCCAGGATCACTTTGTTGACAGTCTTCCTTCTCTTCTTTCAGTGTGCAGGGCAGAGACATCCGACGCACCACAGGGGGTGGAGCCAACACTGTGGGGGGCGGGCACAGTCCTATTCAGGTCCCAGGTGCAACTCCTCCCTCCCATCTTGTTGCAGATCTCCCTATTCTCCACCGGGCTGCCCCAGCCTGTCTCCTGGAATTCCCCAGTCCTGTCACACACAAACCCAGACAAGCAATACACAACCTAGCAGAGGCGGGCTCAAATGGTTAGGCAACCAAATACCTACTTTCTAAAAGTGGTATTTGCAAACACAGAATATTAAAATAAACTTTAATAAAATATGTATTTTATTATTCCAGGCATACTAAACTCGAATTTCTACCATGTTTTCTGAGTATGCTAGGATTATAAACATGTAACAATCCAGCAGCCCATTCTAGCCTATGGAGAACAGGTAGCCTTGCAATAGTGAAAAAGTAAAATGGCTGTAATTCACTATAAGGACATGCCACACACATCAGGGCTTGTCCTAACTTATACTTACAATGCACCCTGCCCTCGGGCCTACCATAGGGGTGACTAATATGAAGAAAAGGGAAGGTTTAGGGACTGGCAAGTGGATTCACTTGCCCAGTCAGCATGACAGTCCCAGACTGTACGCAGGCTGCGCAAAGGCAGACCTTAGACACGTTTTACAAGGTCGCTTTTGTGGGTGTCACAACTAGCGCTGCAAGCCCACTAGCAGCAATTGGATTTACACGCCCTGGGCACACTCAGTGCACTGTACTAGGGTCTGACAAGTAAACCAAATATCCAATCATGGAACCACTAATTAATAGATCAATTTACAGTAGGGAGCACACGCACTGTGGCACAGGACAGCAGTGGCACAAATCCCAAAGCATCGAACACCAGAAAAACACATGAGGCAACAGCAAAAATGGAAGGGAGACCCACGCCAATGGTGACAGGTCTAACAAATGTTTTGCCACGAGTGTTGTACATTAATTATTTAACTAAATGCACGCAGCTCCCGCCACATTCTTTTCTCTCACATATCACATCTTACTTCTCTATTTTGCTGGTAAAAAATAAACCAAACTCTTGGTTTTAAGAAGCTTAGATAACAAATTGAGATGGTACCATCGTTACATAGTGATGCAGTTCATTTTACACAAGCTCACCCTGGCCTTTTTGCTACATAAAGCGCAACCTCATACCGGATATATCATCTTAATGATTTCATTTATAGAGTTATTCAGTTTACAAATCCCACTTGTGAGGCTGTGCTCTCTTTTCATTATTGTGTTTCCTTTAATTTCCTACAAATGATGACTTGCGAGAGAGTGGGACAAGCGAGACTGGAGGACTGCTAAAGTTACCCCAGCACATGTTGCCTGATTACTCGAGTCGCCTGATTGAAATAAAATATTCAAGACTAAGTAAGACACTGCATCAAGGCACGCTAAAATATATGGTTTTTCTCACTACATGAAAATGTCCGTCCCTCTTGGCCAATTGTCTGTGCCCCACACCTTTTTCCTTATCCGCTCTGATAATGCTATATTTCAAAACACAAAACCCCTCCTGGCTGCCTATATGGTCAACACATCAGGCCTACTTCCCAGACCATTTTCAAACCTGCTCTCCTCAGCCACCCCTCTCAGCTCTTCAACTGTTCACTGCAAGCCCACAATAAGTGCTCCATTTCTGTTTTTCCCATCTCCTGCTCTCGGGAGGGTCTGTTGAGTTAAAACCACCCCACTCAACGTCCTGCCTGTTCCAACACCCCCAACCTTCCAGCGCTAGCAGTGTCTGCTGACCGTTTCGTCCATTCAAACTATGCTGATGGTCAAGAGAGAAGCCAAATTGATGTCCATGCTATTATGCTACCCATATGCAGTACATTCTTGGAGTGTATGTTATATGCATAAATAGGTCAGTGAGCTGCTGAGGTTAGTTTAGCCAATAAGGGGACTTAGAATGTGTGCATTCATTGCTTTCAATTGCCTGCACTACAAGTCCGCGAAAGTATGGAGTAGGCAAAGGAAGCAGACAGATATCTTACTGTGTAAAGCACACAGCCTTGGCCTGATTTGGACGTGTGCAGATTTTCCTCCACCCTGCTTTCAGTATTGGGAGAAGAAATTCTGCATGTGAATTCTCCTCCTATTAAAACACGACTTCCAAATCTAGTTGGGATATAGGTTACAACCCGATCTAAAGCATGCCCCCTGCACGTTCCACGGCCGAGGCCAGAATAAAAGGTGCTGTCAGAAAAATAGTAGATTATCTTGGTGCAGCATTTTCCAGCATCTTCTGCTCCTTGCATGTTACCATGTGCTGGTGGTTTCTGTCTGTTCATAAGGGTTCAAATTTAGGCATTCTGTCGTGTTGAGGTTCTCGTGAAAGAGCAACAAAATCAACATTTCTTCGATTCGGATAATTACAAAGAACACTTTGGGGCCCATTATGATGTTGGGCGGAGTGCCCCCGCCAGGCTGGTGGTAGCCTCCGCCAGCCTGGCGGGGGCAATCCGCCAGACATCCACACTCGTTTTCCCCCCCGCCATATTAGTAAGGCGGGGGGGACCTCGGTGGACGGAAAGACCGTCCGCCGCTTTTCCGCCCCGGTCGCCTTGTATTAATTAAGGGCGGCCGCATCCTAATACCACCCACGGGACCCCCGCCCTTATGACGGGCGGTCCCTAGTCCCGATAGGATGGCGGGCGGACTAAGGCCACCCGTCGTCCTAATGACCCCCTTAGCTTGGAAAAAGTGACCATATTATAGCTGTATATGTCCTGCAGGCTTTAATAGTGAACGTTGTTTATAGTAATACTTTGTGATTTATGTTTCCAATTAAACCTTATGTGTGCATGTTCTTAAAACGATGCTTGCAAACTTCCAAAAACCACTCGTATATTCGATTTCACAATTATTTGCATCATTAAAAGAAGAGAGCAATTATTAGTCTTCTCATACTGTTCAGGCCCTTTCGAAGTCCCGTTATGTTGATGTTTTATTCCAGTCGGGTACTGCCCCCTTTAATAGTGGTTGTAGCAATTAACAGTCGCGGCCGGCATTACGGGTGGTGGGGGTGTGTGGAAATGGGGTCGTCGCGCCGCAGAGAGGATGGGGGGGATGCGGGAGGGGTTTAATGAAAAAAATATCAAATGAAAGCATAACTTACCGTCCCGAGACTCCCGACTCCCGCCATCCTGCACGTTGAATTCCTGCATCGCTCGTCATCAGGAAGGCTGCAGGCAGCCTCCCTCTTCTCCACCAATCACAACGCTGCAATGGCAACATTGTGATTGGTGAGGCCACGCCCCGCCCGGGTCATATTTTCTCTATGTATAGAGAACAGGGAGAGTGGGCAGTGTTGCTCGAGGGCAGGGGGGAGTGGCTTGCCCACTGTTGTACAAACCGACTGTTTGGGTGGCCTCAGGCTAAGGAGCTACAGTTAAGCATTTGCTTTTCTATACTGTGATGATCTCCCTGATAGGCTTTACCTCAAAATTAGCCGCAATGCTGAAAACAGCCTCTATCAATCTATCAAACTGTTGTGTCTTGACAGTTGGTAAGTGACTGCAACTGAGAGCTGGGTCCAAAGGCATCCCTAAATAAGTGAAGGTCCGAACACTCCTCACTGGTGTACCACCAATGGTAAGATGACATATTTTCACAGTTTTGGGCTAAAAAATCATAATAAAAGATTTTGTTACATTTGTTTTTAAATCCAGCCTATCCCTAAAAAAAGTAAAAGCATCAAGTAATTTCTGCAGGCCATTGCTATCAGGATTACATCATCTCCATAAAACAGTACAGGGATTGGGCATACACCAAACTGAGGCATGTCCTGTCCATTGGCCAATAAAACATTCATTAGGTCATTAACATAACTCATAAAAAGAAAAAGGGCCAGTTCACAGCCCTGCCTTGCAAAATCCTCTATTAATTTTAAACAATTCAGTGCATTCGCCATTAAGTCTAAAACTCTTCTTAGCTGATACATCAAAATGCATTTGTCTAAATCATGGGTACTCACAAACTTTCTCTCGGGGGCCAAACTTAAAGTGTGGTTTGTGTCCGAGGGCCGCACTGGTGGGGGTGGGGTCAGTGGGGTAGTGGGCCAGGGCTAGAGCAACAAAAAAAAACTGGGACCATGAGGTTGAACACAAGTCCCTGCAGCGGACGCCTTCGTCCACTGAGTCACCAAACCCAGCATACACACCTCTCTCTCTCTCTTTCTCTCTCTCTCTGTGTCGCCCTCCCTCTCTCTATCTATCTCTCTCCCTCTCTCCCTCTGTCTCTCTCTGTCGCACTCACTCTGACTGTCTCACTCCCTCTCTCTCCCTCGCTCTCTCCATGTCTCCCTCTGTCTCACTCACTCTGACTGTCTCACTCCCTCTCTCTCTCTGTCTCACTCTCTCTTTCTCTGTCTCCCTCTCTCTCTCTGTCGCCCTCTCTCTCTCCCTCACTCTGTCTCCCTCTCTCTCCTTCCCCCACTCTGTCTCCCTCACTCTGTTTCCCTCAATTTGCCTCCCTTCCTCTGTCTCCCTCCCTCTGTCTCCCTCACTCTGTCTCCCTCCTCCCTCTGTCTCTCTCCTCCCTCTGTCTCCCTCCTCACTCTGTCTCCCTCACTTTGTCTCCCTCCTCCCTCTGTCTCCCTCCTCCCTATGTCTGTCTCACTCTGTCTCCCTCCTCACTAGGTCTCCCTCCTCACTCTGTCTGTCTCACTCTGTCTCCCTCACTCTGTCTCCCTCCCTTTATCTCCCTCCTCCTCCCTCCCTCCCTCTCCTTCTGTCTGTCACCCTCTCCCTCCCTCTGTCTTCCTCCCTCTGTCTCCCTCCCTCTGTCTTCCTCCCTCTGTCTCACACCCTCTCTCTCTGTCTCCCTCTCTCTCTCTCTCACTCTGCCTCCCTCTCTCTCCTTCCCTCTCTCTCTCACTCTGTCTGTCTCACTCTGTTTCCCTCACTCTGCCTCCCTCCCTCTGCCTCCCTCTCTCTGTCTCCCTACCTCTGTCTCCCTCCCTCTGTCTCCCTCACTCTGTCTCCCTCCTCCCTCTGACTCCCTCCTCCCTATGTCTCCCTCCTCACTCTGTCTCCCTCACACTGTCTCCCTCCTCCCTCTGTCTCCCTCCTCCCTCTGTCTGTCTCCCTCTGTCTCCCTCCTCACTCGGTCTCCCTCCTCACTCTGTCTGTCTCACTCTGTCTCCCTCCCTCTGTCTTCCTCCCTCTGTCTCCCTCCCTCTGTCTCCCTCCTCCCTCTGTCTCTCTCCCTCTGTCTGTCTCCCTCTGTCTCCCTCTGTCTCCCTCATGTCCCTCTGTCTCCCTCGTCTCTCTCTGTCTACCTCCCTCTGTCTGTCTCCCTCTGTCTCCCTCTGTCTGTCTCCCTCTGTCTGCCACCCTCTGTCTGCCACCCTCTGTCTGCCACCCTCTGTCTCCCTCTGTCTCCGTCCCTCTGTCTCCCTCCCTCTCCCTTTCTCTATCTCCCTTTCTCTATCTCCCTCTCTCTGTCTCCCTCTCCATTTCCCTCCCTCTCCCTCTGTCTCCCTCCCTTTCCCCTCCCTCCCTTTGTCTCTGTCTCCCTCCCTTTCCCACCCTCCCTCTCCCTCTGTCTCCCTCCTTCTACCTCCCTCTGTCACCCTCTGTCATTTCACCCTGCCTGTGTGTGCCCGGGCTGAGACAGCTTCCCGGGCACACACACAGAGCCGCACCCAACCACCTCACAGGTCTTTAAAAGACCATTTGCATGTTAATGAGGCTTTGTTTTATTTCACCTCTTCTTAGTGCCCCTGTAGCTCCACTCTGACTATTACTGGAATCGCGGCCCTCCACAGAGCAGCAGAGTCTCAGAGTCGCGCTGCTGCAACGGGGGCAGTGTTTGCTGACACTCTTAAAATTTTTTTTTTAAAAACACGGCTACGATGTCTTCAAGGTCCGCGGGCCGCCAAGGGAGGCTTGCCGGGCCGCTGGCGGCCCGTGGGCCGAACTGTGAGTACCGGTGGTCTAAATAGACAACCTATGGGTTCCTCCAACTCCAATGATGTCATAAGGTACCAGAGTTTTTATTTGACTGATTTTTGCTATCAAAAGTGCTGCTCACCTCCATAAAAGAGAGGTGTATGGATCCTTTCTTTGCGCGTATCAAGAGGGAGAGAGAGGACTAGAAAGCTAGTCCGAGTCCCCGTGGTTTATATGTGTTATCAAAAGAGGCTAGCTTAAATATGACCAATATTGTTAGGACTCTGATTAGATTTGTCATGGGCACCTCGTTGGTGAGTTCATGAAGCCCTCACCCACCAACCTGGTTGGTGGCATGCTTCATCATCGGGCCCACCCAGTGACACCTAATGTGTCCCGGGTGTGCTGCGACGCCTGATTACAGCGGAGCTGGTATTTTACTGAGAGTGCAGTGTGAGGTGTAAAATGAAGTGTGAGTTAAAACGGCTTGGCGAGGGTCCCAGTACCCGAGGGTAAATTAAATTTTAATAACTGGGCCCCCGTCAGCAGTTAAAATAAGGCTTGGGGATGTTTAAGGGAGGCGAGTTACTACCTCCTACATCCATCAGTTGGTCGACATGTTTCAGCCAGTGCCTTAAACTAAATCTGGCTTTCCTTAGTGCCTTTTTAAAATAGAGTGTAGTGCAGGGTAAAAGGGAGTGTAATCCAGGCTATGTGTTACACTCACTAAGGTGTAGCTACCGGAGTACGAGGACGGTGCAACAGGTACAAGGCAGGCTCTGACCAGAAAAGCTGGTCAACCCCTTACCGCTTCACACCTGGAAGCATTGGCTGCAAAATGTAAGCGCATATATGAGAAGGGAATCCCCCCTCTCACACTTAGAGAAACACCTTAGTGTGAGTGAACCAGGTTGGTGGGTGAGGGCTTCATGAACTCACCAACGAGGTGCCCATGACAAATCTAATCAGAGTCCTAACAATATTGGTCATATTTAAGCTAGTCTCTTTTGATAACATATGGGTCCTTTCTTTGCCCTCACATACTTACTAGTTACCACTCTAGGGATGTGGTGGATCATTAAAGAACGGCACATTTATAACCTTCAAAAATGCACCACTGTCCAGAGTTGCGCTTGCTATGATTAGTGCCCACAGGACTCTTCTCTAATTCTATCCTTTCTTACTCAAGGGACCTTTTTATACTGTTGTTCCCATATGTGCCATTTCCTATCACTGTACACCAGATCCATTTTTCACACTGACCACCAGTGCCAAATTTGACACTGCTCACAAGTGTCTGCTTTGGGCACTGTCTGCCACTGACAGATTGTCCACTAGTGGGCCAGCTCCTCAATCTGTGCAGAAGTACCAACCGTACACAAGTGCCAGTGTCTATTTAAGCTCATCAAGGCCATTAAGGCCACAAGTACCATCTTCTCACGCTTTCCATCAGTGCCTGTTTCTCATTATGTTCACGCATGTGATCCTCTCACACTGTTTGACAGCGCATTCTCATCACAGTGCCCACGAGTGCCAACTCATCCCACTGCCCATGTGTGCCAGCTTCTCACACAGCCCAGCAGTGTCTTAATGTTCTCAGTCATGCCATTTCTCACACAGCACACTATTGCCTGTTCCTCATAATGACTGCTGTCATATCTTCAAATCAACCTCAGCTTCTCACACTACATTCCTACGTTCACTTCTTAGAATGCTGATGACTGAGTGCCAAATTCTCTCACCATACACCGCTGTCAGCTTCTCACTCTGCCCAGAATTATCAGCTCAGGACACATCCCTTGAAATGCTGTTGTATCAAATTGCCCACCAGTGCTATCTTCTCACACTGCCCTCCAGTATGAGCCCCATACTGACTCTATGTACTAGAGCCTCTCACTACACACAACTGCCAGATTATCTCACTGATCTTCAGTATCATGAGTGTCTCTCACTATGATGCCTTATTTCCATCTTGTAAAAGTACTCACCTGTATCAACTTCTAATGATGCCCTGTAGTATGATTCCCCTGCACTCACACTGGTTACATATTCTCACACTGTTCACGTGTCTGTGTCTGTCATAATGCCCCCGGTGTGAGCCCACTATTGTCCCTAGAGTAAGCTACTGTAGACAGCATGAGGAGTTGACACTTGTGGATAGTGTGAGAAGTGGGCACTGGTAGGTAGTGTGAAAAACTGGCATTTGGTGGATATGCAAGAAGATGGCACTGGTGCTAGTGGTTAGATATTTTCAAGTGACAGCTTCTAACTCTGTCTATCTCAGTGTAAGCTTCACGCAGTGCCCTCAAATGTGAGGCTCTCGCAATACCCACCCAGGATCTCTCAGTGGTCACAAGTACAGTCTTCTCACGCTACACACGTTTCAGATCCTAATACTATTCACGTATATTGGCTTCTTACATTCACACCTGTGCTAACTTCTCTCACTTCCCTCAAGAACCAGCTTCTCACACAGCCCACCAGTGCAGTTTTTCACAAAAGCCACCAGATTACACTATGTAGGCTTATCAAATTGCTCACCATTATCAGCTTGTCACACTGCCCACCTGTGTTCACTTATTAACTCCTCACTGATGCCATTTTGAACCCTGCCAACTTTTGACAGCGTCTACCACTTCCCACTCATGCTAGCATTTGTCGCTGGCTCTCTGTCAACTTCTAACATGGTCCACATATGCATGCTTCACACTCTAAATGCTCTGCCAGCTTCCCACCCTGCTCACCATGCCCTTCTACTGACTCTGCCAGTCCCACAAAATGGCTATTCTGGCAAGCCCTTTTTGCAGGGTTATCCCTAAACCTTTTGCTTTCCTCTGATGTTTTTCTGACTTCGTTTTTGCTGGTTTTTGTACTCTGGACACTTTACCACTGCTGATCACTACTAAAGTGCAATTGCTCCCTGGGTAAAATATGATTGTGAATGACTATTCGTCATCGGTATATCTGATTTACTGGTAAGACCCTAGTAAAGTGCACTGTGTGTGCCCAGGGCCTATAATTCTAATGCTACTAGTTCACCTGCGTCACTGATTTTGCCAATTACATGACTAGCCCTGCAAACATGTCTCAGATCTGCCACTGCAGTGTCTGTGAGTGCAGTTTTGAACGTCCATATCGACCAGGCAATGCATCCACTTGCCAGGCCCAAATCTTCCTTTTATTACATGTAAGGCTCCCCCAAGGTAGGCCCAAGGTAGCCCCATGGGCAGGCTGCAGTGTATGTGAAAGGTAGGACATGCACCGTGTTTTACATGTCCTGATAGTGAAATACTGCTAATTTCATTTTTCCCTATTGCAAGAACTATCTCTACAATAGGTTATCATTGGAGCTGCTTCGTAACACCTTAGTGAGTGTAACTTTTAATTGGGAAGAGATGGAGAGTCACAGTTTGGGTTCCCTTAACTCATGATTTAAAAATACATCTTTTTGTGAAGGAGGTTTTTAAAGTGTGTCGTTGAAAATGCCACTTTTTGAAAGAGGGCATTATCTTCCATTGCCATTCAGTGCCTCTGTCTTCCTGTGAAATACATGTCTGATTTTGGACTGTTTGTGCGTTCACTCAAGACAGTCACACAAAGGGAGCTGAGGTGTGCCCTGAATAACCAGAATACCCATTACCAGACCGATGGGCCTTCCTGAGCTAGAGTGGTGCAAGGAGTTGTCACTGACACCTGAATAGGGCTGTGCCTGTCCTCACACACCCCTGTAGTGTGTCTGGAGCCAGGTCAGGGCAAGGCAGGAACTGTGCACTACAAAGACTATCCTTTGAAGTATGCCTACTTCAAAGACAGAAAGAAGTATAAGTATTGGACCTGTAAGCCCACATTTTGAGAATACTTCTGGATCAAGAGGAGATTCTGCCAAGAAGAAGAGCTGGAAAAGCTGTAGAAAGAAAACCACCACTCTGCTTGTTGCTGTGTTGTGCTGGCCTGCTGCTTACTGCTTCTGTCTTGGACAGAGGAAGGACTGGAATTTACTTTCTTATCCTGCTTGTCAAGGTTCTCCAAGGGCTTTTGTGTGTTTGCTTCCTGTTGGAAGTCACAGGACGATAAAAGACATCATCTGCAGCTCCCTTGAACTCCTCTGCCAAGTAGTGCCAATTCCAGTTCTGGAAGTTTAACAAAACAGGGTCTTGGCTCCTACTACAGCAAGGCTAAGCCAGAAATAACAAAGTAAACAAAAACACGTGCCAGTGCTGGTCCTTATTTTCTGAAGTCCGCTAGAACCTATATGAATGAAACATACTGGTCTGTTTATTATAACATCACTTGTTTAATGATTTCTTATTTCCACTAATTTTTTACATTCTTTTACATTTTTTGGAAAAAAAGATCTATTTAGTGCATATACAAAATTGTACAATAGAAAACGATCAATAACCATAACAAGGCATAATTATGTATATTTACAGTTCAACCTCTCTGTATTTACAATCTCATTCACTCCACAATCATACCATCCTCACATACGTCAATAGAATAACAAACAAAGAAAAATGAAAAATGGCTTTGTGTCAACACAAGTATTTCTTTCCACTTAATGTTTCCTAGTACCCTTTACATTACACCAATTTTGGATACAGATGTGCAGCTGTCAAGGCTAATCACAATTTTGAAAGTAGCGTCCTACTAATCCTAGTAACTGACACTGAGCCACCTATAGTCGACGCGTTTCGAACTCCCTAATTGCGGAGTTCTCCTCAGGACCATATAAATCTAAAAAGAGCAAAAGACAATGTTTTAGTCATCTATCCAAGCTGATTAAAATGCAGGAGATATATAACCACAACATGCCACCACCGGCAAAAAGAGGTCCGCCTACCTCTGAACCAACAGGGTGCAAATCCCAAAAAGGAAATCATGTAGTGAGGTTCTTCAATTCTAAACATAAAGCAAACATTTATGTAAACATAGGACTTCGAAAACATATTCACAATCAAGACATCTACTGCGCATCACCAATTGGAGAACTAACCTTTATCATTGTCAACTGACGACCGAAGTCTGAGCAGGGGGGGAAAGAAAGGGAGGAGCGTGTTAGGGGTTGTGTGTTAATGGTTTGAGAGGAGTTTCCACACTCAAACCAAAGATTTTTGACTGACCTTATTTTTTGTAGTACAAGGGCCAACTCCTAAAAAAATACATAACGCCGTAATTAATTAGAGGACTTGTGCTCAACGCCGCCTATGTCTTATTTGATGGCGGTTGACTGCTTACCTGGTATAATTCCCAGTGGATCGTACCCGCGCTTCACAATGTGTTTTGTCCGCGGTCGTTTTAAATCCGGGCAATCCTACGGGGAAAGGCACAGGGAGACTCGTTATTTCTTTAGTTCAATCCGGCGCGACCACACGCTGTCCACCTAATCTTAGAGAGACTTACATTTTCGACATAGTTTCCTCGCCGTAAACAATATCCAGCGTTTTCGTGTTTGTGAAGTGCCTCTATTATTTCTACTACCGTGGCAGGACATGTGATCATCTTTGTCTTAAAGGGACCTTGTCCCTGAAAGATAGTGAAAACTTTATTAATACAATGCAAGCGCAGTCGGTACATTTGCGTTTATTCTGCGGAAAAAACGCAGTTCATAACTTCAATGAGGTGTCACTAGGCTAGTTTTTCGACGGACGACAAGGGACCAATTGGTTCCTTTAAATGACATCGATCCTTTAGTTATTGCTAGGTCCAACCTAAATGCCCGAGCGTAATTGACATCCAGAAGCATGTAATTGATCAAGTCATTATTTTTGGGGTGACGGACCTCGAAATTATTGGGTTAGGTTGCAGACCTAAGGGGTACCCCTATAAATTTCCGAGATTTCGTTAAGGCCGTTTACCGCAGTATTGTATTTCATTATCAATAAAGCCTCTCTTTGTCCTAATCGTGCCTCTGTGTCCCCTCCTCGTGGATCATGGTCTACCTTTGAGATAATCGTCCAGTGTAATTCATCCTCTCTATGCTTCTTCAGCAGCCAATGTTGAACCAAAGGTGCGTTAGGGACTTCTCTCCTTAAGCGTGATTTGTGTTGTGTAATGCGCTGTCTTGCCTCTTGTGTGGTTTTGCCTATGTACAGTTTCGGGCAAGGGCACACTATCCCATATACCACATTCTTAGTCTGGCAGTTTGTGAATTTGTCATGCCTCCAATGTATCCGATTGAAAGAAAACACCGATCCCTCTTCCGTTTGATCGCAACATGTGCAATTACCACATTTGTGGTGTCCCAATATTTGTGGAAGTCCCAGCATTCCTCTCAGAGTGGGTTTTGTCTAACGCAGTAAGGCTGCCCGGACCACATCATTTGCCACACTTTTTTCTTTTTTGTAGGCAAAAAGTGGTGTTTCTTGTAGATCACAGTGAAGATGTTTCACCAGGTGCCAGTTTTGTATCACCATTTTCCTCAGTTGGTGTGTGTTAGGCCCAAACGTCGAGACACATACTATCCTGTTACAGTCAGCACGTTCCTTTTTCTGTAAAAGAGTTTCCCGAGGGACCCACCAGGCTCTTCTTAATGAGTTCTTTAGTAATTTCTTCGGGTACCCTCTTTCTAGTAACCTTTCCATCAGGTCATTTGCATGTTTGAAATATTCATTTTTGCTAGAACAATTTCTTTTTATTCTTAAAAATTGTCCTAACGGCAGATTTTGCCTGAGACTTTTAGGATGGTGACTTGTGAAGTGAAGTGCTTTGTTTCTGTCGGTGGATTTCCAGTTCTGGGCCATTGGAGCCGGTTTTGCTGCTTCAAGGACTGAAAATTCACACATCGCAGTTCAGCGCCTATTTTTCCTGCTATAAGCCCACCGTAAAGTTGAAAAACAAATGTATCACTGTGGGGTGGCCAAAGAATTGACACAGCTCCGGTTAAGCGGATGAGGAATGGCAGCAGCCAGAGTCCTGAGCACCATGTTTCCTACTTAAGAGATCCCTGCGCCGACTCCGATGCAGGCCCTGCTGTGTGGCTGAAGGAATCAATGCGTCACCTGCATGCAGCTAAGAAAATTGATGCACATCACCTGTTTCACCGCCACATCTACCCAGCGCTTCTGGATTTTCCACTCATACCACCTGTGCACCAAGTCTCCAGCGACACCGTAAGGAGCCAAGGCTGTGTGTATGGAATTTGGGCACTATGTTGAAAACCGAGTACCAATTTATATATATACGTATATATATATATATATTTTTCTGATGTCCACCCAATACACAGACTCGAATTTGTCTGCCATCTGTGCACCACTGTTTCCAACAATTGACATACCGGCTACCCCTACTTACATCCAAGGTTGGTGTGGAGATCTGGGGTGTGTACCTCACTTTACAGTTAAACTTACAAGAAACAGAGGGCATCTCCATAAGACATTGCGATGCACGCACCATCAGTTTGATAGAATTCCAGGATGCGTGCAAGGTCAAATTCAGAAATATAGAGAGTCTTCCCTGTAAGAAACCATGTTTCACGCAGCACATTCTGGTTTTGTCAACGAACAGAACAGAAAACGTGACAACCTTGATGTTTCTCATAATCTGTTAATAAACTCAATTGGTGTGCCCTAACGCTCATATATAAGCAATTTTATCGGTGACTCTGTTGACCAAAAATTTCTTTGGCCCTTTCGATAAGATGCTTTCACCCAGCGGGTATGTTCTGTGGGCCTGCACATTTGATTAGCGGTCCACAGAAAGTTGTCACACTCTGTCGAGTACGCAGCATTGCAGTTTCAGACGCCCCTCTCTGCACCTTTTATTTCCGGCGAAAAAGACCGACCTATAAGAATCTTTTCAGGAGATGAAAAGGGTGCTTACGGCGAAGACTGACATTTGTTCAGTTTTTGTTGACCAAATTCCAGCACTTTCGACATAATGCTTTCATTTAGCGTGTGTGTTCTGTGGGCATGCACATCTGATTAGCGGTCCGCAGAAAGTTTCCACTCTCTGCTGAGTCCGCAGCACTGAAGTTTCAGACGCCCCTTTTTTGCACCTTTTCATTGCCGGCGAAAAAAATCGACCTATAAGAAACTTTTCTGGGGATGGAAAGGTGCTTACGGCGGAGACCGGCATGTGTTTAGTTTCCGGTTCCGCTTCTGATGTCCAATCACCACAGCTGGTACACCGGCGACAGTGAAACTTTACTTTCCTTCTACCTTGCAATTATAGGCTCTCATCCATACTCACGAGCCTATCAGGAGAGGGTCAACACTAAAGCGAGTTCCCAACAAGGTCCGCTCTGGACATTTTTAATCTCTGACTGCACGCTGCCTCACTACCTTCCCCTCGGCTCAGTTACCAGACCGAGGCAACGACGGACAGGTAAGTGAGCGCTGCGTGCAGGAGTCTTTTTATTCTTTATGGCCATTTTCAAGCCAGAAATAGGTTCATTTTGTTGAGAGGCGCTATACAATATATAAAATACATGTCTGTAATACTTTGTGGTTTACAAACAGCCATACCTCGCCTCCTCCCCCCATAAAAAAAAATAAGAATTTAATATAGGTTTTTTGAACAAATGTTTTGATAAGCTTTTGTTCATTGCAAACATTGAACTAAGTATGTGACAATATGTTGAGGAGTCTCGACTCAAAGTCCCATTGACCTGCTTTTTCTGCCTGACTGCCTTCATTCTTCTGATCTTAAGGTACGGAATTTAAATAAATATAACCGTGGAAATTTCAATTTTTCTTTTTCTACTTAGTGCGTGGCCTCTTTGTCCTGAGCGAGTGCCAGGCAAGGTGAGGCCATTCCTCCCTACAACGATGGGTGAGTGGATTATATATATGTGGACGCATTAAGTATGATACAGCAAATGTACCTGTCATTAAACTTTTGCAATTGGTATTGTGCTGTGTATATACACTTTCTTCTTCTCTGTTTGTGTCCTGTCTCATAGGAGAGTTCCTGGATTAAAAGACCATACAACTGGTAGGTCTACACAATCCTTCTTGTTTGTATCACGTTTTGTGGTAAGTGTTGCAGTAGTGTACATTGTAGGTCCTGATGAAAGCTCGGAGGGGCTGAAACATGTCGACCATTCTACATCTATGATAAATAGTTATATTTCTCAAATACTATATTCACCCTGCTTTTAGATATGCCGTTCTGATGGCCACTCCTATTAAAATTGTTCTCTAGGCATCAAAACAGGCATTTTTAATTGTCACCATTTTTGTTTTACACTTTTTGAGCACTGCAACCTACCCTATCAGCTTTCATAAAACTCATTTTCCGGTTAATGGTTTTTTCTGCATGATGATCCGACCCTAGCTATCCTCACTAGATGTACTGAGGAGATGTCTAGCGGACATCATTCTTTGTCAAAAAAACCCCAGATGATGAGGTTCTGCCAACTGGTGGGCTGATGGGTTTCTTCTTTCTCTAGTTAAGAGCACCTTCTCTCTCCTATGTCACTTAAATAACCACTAGGTATTTGTGAGTCTGTATACCAGAAATAGGTACCGACCATTTTTAGACACTTGGCATCTTCCGTGTTTTTTCAAGTAGTTCAGTTGGGGGACAAGATACAAGCAGGTCTATAAAAACTTCAACTCCCCTAGGACCCTTCCTTCCACATTTTTTCTGTCGTCCTCCATATTGTGCTTATGTACAAATGCGTTATCTATTGCCTCTGAGATAAGCCTGGCTGCTCATACCAAGCTACCAAGGGAGTGGGAAGGGGTTATCTTGAGTGTGTTACTCCCTTATCATAACTAGAAGGAAGGGCCCCTGCTTGGACAGGGTGCAAGCCACTGCCAACTAGAGACCCCCATTTCTAACGACCACCCTACCCACTAGGGCCTGCATATCAAACTGCCAATCACAGTCAGCTTGTCACACAGCCCATCGACTCCTGCTCCTTACATTGCTCACAATATACATCATACCTTGTCCATGACAGCTAGAGGGGATTTTAGAGTCCACAGACCCACCTCTGTGACTTACATCATGTTGTTTATGTGCGATGTACAGGATTACAGGAATATAGTACGGCAGCTGTCAACAAGGAGATGATTTTCACCAAGGTCTCCTAAGTGGCATCACAGACCTTAAGGAACATTTCCCCTTGGTGACAGCTGCGCATCTACAATTTCAAATCTAGCCTATTCCACCACAAATTAACTGCTAAATGGTAAGCACACATAAAAACAAGGTTTTCTTTTTTTATGCTTATTTTACAATATATTTGTCTTTCTTGTACAAAAGTTGACGTGTTTACATTACAGAATTGTCGCTGATTTTATATTGACAGTGAGAACATTGAACTTCAAGGGCAACAGATAATTGCCATGACTTTTTTGGGTTCAGCGATAGAATATCGATGTAACAAACATCGATGTTCTAAATATCAAAGTAAAAATATAGAATGCAAAAATATCGACTCCCTATACTTAAACAGATAAGTACAAAAATATTGATTCAAAAATATCAAAGTAAGATATGTAGATGTAAAAAATATCAAATTAAAAATAAATATAAAATAAAATAAAATATATTAAATATTAATATTATATATATAATCAATATTTTAAAATAAAATAAATCATTCTATAATAATTTAAAACATTAAATTATTTAAAAATAAATTCACTTACATTTCTCAATACAATAAATGCAATAGTAGAGAAAATGTTGGATAGCAAAGGGGTAACAATTGCTATTCCCACTCCAGTGAGTGCACCAGTAGGGTAAGTGATGGATAGCAGAGAGGTAAAAATTACTATTCCCACTCCAATGAGTTAAACAGTAGGGAAAGGGCTGGATAGCGGAGACGTAAAAATTACTATTCCCACTCCAATGAGTTAAACAGTAGGGAAAGGGCTGGATAGCGGAGACGTAAAAATTACTATTCCCACTGCAGTGAGTGCAACAGTAGGGAAAGTGTTGGTTAGCAAAGAGGAAAAAAATACTATTCCCACTTCAATGAATGCAACTGTAGGGAAAGTGATGAATAGCGAAGGGGTAATAATTACTATTCCTACTCCAGTGAGTGCAACAGTAGGAAAAGTGTTGGATAGTGGAGGCGTAAAAAATACTATTCCCACTCCAGTGAGTGCAACAGTAGGGAAAGTGCTGGAAAGCGAAGGTATAAAAATTGCTATTCCCACTCCAGTTAGTGCAACAGTAGGGAAAGTGCTGGATAGCAGAGGGGTACAAATTACTATTCCCACTCCAGTGAGTGGGTCAAAGCGCCAGGATGCCCTTTGTGGTGACAGGTTGCGCTATACAAGTATGCCACAATACAAGTGCAATAGTAGGGAAAGTGCTGGATTGCAGAGAAACAAAAAATACTACTAACATTTAAACAATAGAAACAATTTAAAAATCCTAAAAATAAATAAACAACATTAAATAAATATACAGTTAACATTTTTAAACATAATATAAATTACATATAACAAAAAACTACAAATATTATATAAAATAATTAATAAATACATTTAAAAACAACAATTATTTAAAAGGAGCAAATATTAAAAAACAAAAAAATTATGTAAAACATAAATGTTTCAATTTATTTCCTACCCTATAACACCACACCAATTAAAAAAACACTTAGAAGTTGTATTAAAATGTATTTCCATAATGAAAATAATAATAATCAATTAAAAAATGATTAATAAAATAATGTTAAAAAGCATTGAATACATTTGCTTTAACACTCAAATATATACAACAAACACGCCTAAAACTAATTACGCAATTACCATCTTTATTTTTAATTAATTAATTAGAATAAATGAACTAATTATTAATTTATCAATTAGAAATAAATTACTTTCCACACTTCCGACCTATAAACACCACAACACACACCTTTACCATAATTAATTACTAAATAATTAATTTTAGTTAATTAACAAATAATGAATAATTCATCAATTAAGAAATAAATTATTTCCCACCCAAGACCACAACACACACAGAAAATTGATTACACAATTATCACAATTAATTACTAATTAATTAAATAAAATGAACAACTAATTATTGAATGATCAATTAAACATATATTACTTCCCGCCCTTCCCACCTTTTACACCTATACACACCACAAGACAAACCTAACATTATTTACACAATTACCATAATTAATTACTAATTAATTAATTAAAATTAATTAAGAACTAATTATTTAATAAATTAAAAATATATTGTTTCCCACTCTTTCCACTATTTACACCTATACATACCACAACTCACACCTAAAGTTATTTGCACAATTCCCATAATTAATTACTAAATTCATTAATTAAAATGAATTAACAACTAATTATTGAATCATCAATTAAAAATATATTAGTTTCCACCCTCCCCACTATTTACACCTATACATACCACAACACACACCCACAATTATTCACACAATTACCATAATTAATTGCCAATTAATTAGTTAAAATGATTAACAAATTATTAATTAATTCATAAAAAAATACTTTCCACATTCAACACTGTAACATCTCAATTAAACAAATATTAATAAACTAAAAAAAAATGCAATACATTTAATATAATTAAATCACTTCTCACCCTATTCCCCTATAAATCCACAACCATCTATGGTACTAAAAATGCAAAATTCAAATAAAAAAAATTAATAACTACTAAAAATAATCAATACATTTAATATAATTAAATTACTTCCCACCCTATTCCCCTATAAACCCACAACCCGCTCCAGTACTAAAAACGCAAAATTCTAATAAAAACAATCAATAAGTACTAAAGTTTTAACACATATAATAAAAATACAAACAATTCTTATACAAAACAAATAAACCACATACATATAAAATGTATACCAAAATACGCAACAAAAATAAAAAAATCGTTATTTTTAACAACTATATTTTTGCAAAAGATATTAAACACTTCGATATTTTAAACATCGATATTACTTACCTAAAATCGTTATTCTTGACCACAATTTTCTTATGATATTTCTGACCTACAATATTTTTACTTCGATATTTGTGCAAGTCGATATTTGTACATCGATATTCTGTCTCTGCACCACTTTTTTGGTATCTATACTCAAAGGCAGACTTAAAAGTCTAAACCACAAAATCAGCTTGAGTGACAAAAATGAGGAACTCAGTACGGATATTACAAATTCTCCTGTCATGCCTTTGGAGTGGCTAAAATGCTGCACGACTAATCTTTTTTATACACTTAGGGCCTCATTAGGATGGCGGGCGGGCTTTGCCTGCCTGCCACCCTATCGGAAAACGGGACCACCCGCCTTAAGGGCGGGGGTCCCGGGGGTGCCATTAGGATGTGCCCGCCACAGTGGCGGGCACATCCTGTGCTCTCTGCACTGCCCGCCACAATGCTGAGAATACAGGATGCAGGATACATCACAGCTACCCCCCCGTGTGCATCCCCCACTCACCTTCACTCTGGGGGCCTGCAGAGGGCCCCCAGAGTGAAGAACGCCTGCCTTTCCATGGCGGCATTGCTTTGCAATCTTGCCATTGTAATATGGCTGGCGGTATCTCATAGACACCACCACCATATTCAACATTTTCTGCCCCGGCCGCAAGGCGACCGGGGCGGAAAAGTGGCGGGTGGTGTTTACTTCCGCCGTGGTCCCCCCTGCCATACTAATATGGCGGGGGGGGAATTCAGAGAAGAATGTCGGGCGGGTTGCCCCCGCCAGGCTGGCGGTGGCTACCGCCAGCCTGGGGGGGGAGCAATCCGCCCGACATCCTAATGGGTCCCTTAGCCTTTTCAAAATACTCACGCCGTGAGTAAAACATCTTCAAAAGGTTTCAAAATGGCTGCCTTGTATATTTTCTCTGTACTTGGAAATTTCACTCTATATTTGTTATCTCCTTTTCTTCCACTTCAACTACATATAAATACTTCAAACAGCTATTATTTGGAAGTTTGATACAACTAACTTCCTTGAGAAAGCTACAGTAAGCAGGAGCAAAACATGTGCCGACTTTTCACTGGCTCAAGGAGAATGTTATCAATAGAAATAACCCTGACATGTCAAATGCTTATCAAGAATGTCAAAACAATGGCAAAAGTATCCTTTATTAACAATTAAAAATATAAATACAATATAATGACTTACTAAGTACCATCCATGGACAAAAATAAAGACATTTTGAAAAATGATCAGATTTTAATCAAGAAATCACTGCTAATGAGTGCGCCGGTCTTAATACGAAATGAGTTTACAGTTTTACTGCCTTGCTTTCCGTAGAATGAATAGATGTTTTTAATCATAAAATGTCAACTCGGCCCTCTTTGCAGAGATTGCTAACAGGCATGCCAATATGAGACAACTGTGATTAGGATTATTTGGGGAAAATCCCCCCTGAGAAAGTGAATTGTATCTGGCTCAAAAAATAGTGCAACATGTACCACACTACTGATGGGTAGGCGGGTGTGACTCTAGAACCAGACAGATGGTGCTTCTATCATGAGTGCTCAATGTACACCCTTTGATTATTCAACCTGTACTGTCCATGATGTTGGCATTAAACTCTCCTAAACAGCAAGGTAATCTGGACACATGGGCTGACACAGAATCCTGGAGTATCAGATGGTAAATATGACAATTATACAACACAATGTGGAAAGAGCCAGTGTGGCTAGTTTAAAGTGGCTGATGTTTGCCCAATGAAGGGTGACCAAAGGGCGAAGGAAGTACAATAGGTGTACAATTGGGATGGCTGGGGTGATGGGATGGGGTTCTTCAGCACTAGGGCTGCAAGCAGTGCTTAATTTGTAAAAGAATAAGTGCTGGTGCCCAAAGCTCTGCTCAGAAGCCGGGCCGGCACAATTAAATGTCAGCGTGGCGAATAGCAATGCTGCGTAGTCCTGATCTACTTCACACCTCTTTAATCTATTAACAGACACTCCCACCCCTTTATTCCACGCTTGCGGGTTCTTCCTTTCTCCCTTTGTGACGTTTTTTTAGTCTTTGTCTCCCTCCTTCTTTACCCTTTGTGTGTTTTTCCTTCTCTTCTTCTCAGTAAATTTCTGATGCTTAAAATTAAGTTCCGGCCCTAAAAATGAGTGCCAGTGGCCCCACCTGCTCAAAGAAGCATTGGCTGCAAGGGTGTTCCATGCACACAGTTACCTTCTCATGTCATAGGTCCTGTCCGCCTTTTCACGACTCTCCCAGCGCCTTGATGCTTCCTCGCTGGTGTCCAACAGTCCTCCACGATCCAAGCTCTGCAAAAAAACAGACACGCCCTTTGTGCAAAGTGTACCAGTGAGTTTACTGCAAAACTATGAGCCTCTGAGAAACACAGCCGACAAACGCCATCCAGAGCAACAACTTCGAGGCCCCTTCTCGAGTAGACGCATCAAATGGCTGCGGATCCGGGCGCAGGCGCTTAACTTTAGGAGTCCGAAAAAGCAACCTTTCCCGGCCTCTCCACCCTGTCTCTGTCGCTCTAAAGTCCACAGCAAGAGGCACTGTTCTTATAACTGTGAAAACCTGTCTTTCGACTTCCGGAAATGCAACCGGAGATGCACATTTTTCCTAATCCCTGCATCACAATTTTGCAAGACGGGCTTTTCAACCACACTCCGGTGGAAACTGCAACGGACTAGTTGACAACTAGGCCCTGCTGGGTCTAGTTAGTTGGTGACCTGTGGGTTTTGGAAATCTGCAGGAGGCACAGACAGGACTGCCTTAGAGACGACCCGGATTTCAGTTCCAGTAGCTCATCTCATGCTTGAACCCGGCCTTGACCAGGTGAATGCTGGTTCTTCCCCCCAGTACAGGCAGGCTGGGAGAGACTCACTTCAAGGACAATCAGTGACATCTTTTATATCTAGGCTGGGAGCAGGCTTTGGAGCTGAAACGGAGCAAAGCTGAATGCACGCACGGCACTCTATGCTGAAATATGAACTCGTTTTTACTTTCTCAGAGCTGTTGAATTGTAAATTGCGCCCTGCAGATTACAGAAGTCTTTCTGCGATGTATACAATACCCACTGAGCTGTCATACACATAATTCAAACGCAGTGCCTGCAACAGGAACGGTAACCCTATAAGCTATTTTATGATGATTAAAACCTCAGCTATTACCCACAAATCTCTCCACCATTAACCACCTCAACCGAGCTCTTCTAGCAGCACTGTGCCCTTTGGCTGCATACGCAAAGATCTCCCCGCCCTAACCTGTAAACTACCTGAAACAACAGCCTGTCATCCGAAAACAACTACACCAGCTTCACTATAACACTTTCCTCATCTGGCAATTTTCGAGGGGCAGAGTTGGTAAAATAACACATATGTACTAGCAAACTACCGACCACCCAGATGACATCAATTTCTGTCTCCCCTGCCACCATCTTGTGGTTTCTGAGAGCACGTGTTTGTTTCCATTAACAGCCCTGTGCACTAACCTGTCTGATAACGATCCAGTCTCTGCCTGAACAGAAAGAGTTCTGAAATTTCACCCTTAGACCGAAAGTTGGTAATAAATACTTTTCTAGACACTGTATTTCTCTACTAGCATCTTTTTTTCCTTTATTTTCTCTCTGGGTAAAGGGTCGAGTGCCTTAACTGATTTTATCCTACAACTTCGCTTTCTCCAACGTCCAATTCCTACTTACATTTCACAAGAAATCCAACCTTGCCTCAGTCAAACCCACCTTCCTCCAGAAGTCACTGCTGAAGCACAAGAGTGCAACTGTCACAGGAGAGGGGTTTTGTCCCCACCCACATATTGGGGATCGGGAGTACATATTTTGATTGAGCAAAAGTTGTGTGCTTCCATAGAAAAAAGTGCTTGCCCTACACACAGCTGTGATCATTTTGTTTAGCATACATGGATTTTTAGGTCTGGCTTGACAGTGCAACCATTACCTAACCTTTTAACCTACACCGCTATTATTATACAGTTCTTTGCTTCCATGCAAATACATATCCATTTCCATGCTACTTGTAATGCTTCACAGTATGTCTCGAAATGTCTTTAAAACCTGACCTATTGGCATTGCCAATGCATGTTTAAGTTGCCAACTCAACTCAAGCAACACCAACAGGAGCTTCATGTAATTATGTGTATATATTGCAACAAAATAGTTGGGGAACAAATGCTGCCAAGAAAACTCTCATCTAGTCTGGTGTTAGCTAATACTTTTTGACTTTAATAAACTTATATGTATAATATACTTACATAATGGAGCTTTCAGAGACCTCTCTTTATCCATTGGTCTGTTGTGTCATTCACATTTTGTTTTCGCCTACTGCAGCATACAGCATGGGGTAATAGGTCAGCCTAATTTAGCCACAGGCTAACTTCCCTTTGAGTAACTGCACTTAGCCCTTTCACAAGGGGCAGATACAAACAAAAGCTAGTTCCCTTCAGTGCCAGTGTTTTTTCTTTTCCTTTATTATTATTTTAGTATTGCCTTTAAAGAAATCCCAGATAAGAGCACAGGGCAAATTTCTGGTTTATCAGTTCCTGTCTCCTGCCAATGATGTCGTAAATTGCTCTTGGAGTGGCCATTTGGAGTGGCCATTGTTTATTTATATTACTGAGGCTTTTTTCACAGCATACCTTCTCCCCTTCATCTCTTTCTTTCTGTTCTTCTTTGTTTCTTGCCTTCTTTCACAAAGACAACAGGCTGGCTGCTAATGCCAGACCGATTGGATTTTCTAAGTCTTTGTTAGCCAAGACATTTTGATTTTACTTAAATTATGTGTATAACATAGTAATCTATAGAGGGTTCCACCCAGACTTCGTCCATTAGTCTGTGGTTCTGTAATCCAGATTTTTCTTCCACCCACTCCAGCATGCATTAAGGGACAATGTTTCACCCGACTTCAGCCATTGGCTGACTTTGCTATGAATTACAGCTTGGTGCCCTATCAGAAGGAGCAGATCAAAATACAAAATAGTTCCTGTCAGTGCCAGGGAGTACTATGGCAACGTGTACCTTTTTGAGACCAAGACACAATTTTTGCCTTTAGTCAGTGTTTATGTTTAGATTGATGTGGCCCAACAGCTTCCGTACAATAACGTTTTGCAAAAACCATGAGAAAACAAAACAAGAATTGACAAAAGGCTGGTGGCCAATGCCAGATTTATTGGCTTTGCCAATGCTTCTATATGGGTGCACTTAGATAGGTGAGTTAAAAAAATTATAGCTTTCACTGAACAAAGACATTAATTACCCCAGGCGTCATAGGTGGGGTATCCCCAGACTTTTCACCTTTTGCCCTCCTGCTTTTACTGTTTCCCCAGACTTTGTTTTTGCTGACTTTAGGAATCTGGGTACTTTACCACTGATTACCAGTGATAAAGTGCATGTGCTCTATACTTAAAACATGGTAACATTGGTTAATCCACAATTGACATATTTAATTTATCTATAAGTCCCTAGTAAAGTGCACTACATGTGACCAGGGCCTGTAAATTCAATGCTACTAGTGGGCCTGCCATCACAACATAATGGAGTAAACTAAGAGACGCTGGGACCTGGGTATAATTTGGTATAGATGGGAACTAAAAAGGTATTTAAAAATAGAAGCAAATTCTTTCTAGTCCAGGTCAATACCAATTTAATTTATATTCAATAGTACGTACGGGTAGCCAACATGTTTCGGCAATTAGCCTTCAACTGTCCCATATACAATGCCTACCAAATTCTACAAACTGCATTCTGGGACCTGTAGGCGCCGGAGATAGGGCGTCCATCGGGAGGCAAACGCGAATGGATTTCACCTGACAGGGGCAGAGAGAGTATGAGAATTAAGGATGGGGCGGGGTATTCAAAACCTGCACAGTTGACGCCTGCATCCTTACAAACACCCCGGGCGCTGAGGAAGGCACACATGCCGAAATGCATTCGCCAGGACGGATGTTACCTCATTAAAGCCTGCTTCAAATGGTTCCCCTGCTGTGGCCCCGTCTTTCTTTTTGTGGAGGAAGGTTTTGGGACATATATATATATACAATTTTTACAATATTAGTGTCAATGATATTGTTTCCTGATAATATTGTACTTGTGTATGGTGTGCAGTGCCAAGCTGACTAGAGGGACCTTCAGATCAATTGGAGTGCATATCCTTGGATTCTGATGTTGTGTAGGCATTGGATGGTGATGGGTGCGAGACCATACCAAATGCTGCGGAGAGGTCTAAGATGATAAGGGCTGCCTTGTCTATTCTGTGCTGATGTAAGTCATGGCAGTTTCCATGCTGTGGTTGAGTCTAAAACCAGACTTAGTAGTGTTGAGAAGTTGGTGGTCGTTGAGGTATTTGGTGAGGTGTCTGTTGATGATTTCTTGGCCAGGAATTATAGCTGTGAGATCGGTCTGTAGTTGGGGAGCGTTACAGTGTCTGTGAAGGGTTTCTTTAGCAATGAGAGGGCAGTTGCATGTATCCAGCATCTGGGCAGGTCACAGAAGAGGTGGAGGCCTTTAGAATGAATGAGAGTGAGCATGGCCTTGATGGGTTGCAGTCCTCTGGAGTAAGCATGGTGGGGAAGGGGTCCGATGGGGCCCCTGAGTTGATGGATTTCATGGTGGGGCAGTTTCTTGTGAGACGACGATGGGCCATGTGGCTGGCATTGGCTCTTTAAATAAGATCATGAGGCATTTAGTGAGTGATGGAGCGAGATAGAGAATTTCTTTTCATTCCAACTCGCAAAGTCATACTTCCATAAAATAAAATAATCCTATTAATGATTTGTGATGTATTTGTACTAAATCAACTTAGATTAAACTTTTACACGCGGGAACATTAACATATGTGCTCATAAATGTGCATTACTGTTGCATCTTTTGTTCGTGCAAAAATAATAAATTAATTTTGTCGATTCTGTCATGTCATAACTAACTGCAGCTGAATTTTAAAAGTGGCATGTGCTTATTTTGCCTTCCTTGTCTATGTGATGTCATTCTACTCTCTATAGGTGCATAAAGGATTTCGTGGAATCATGAAGACTGGTAGATATAAAATGCTGCTTTATTTGTTTGCTTTTTGCTAGGTAACATTAGATTAATGGGTGGGATAAATAATTAGTAAACAAAGGGTGGAAACAAAATGAATAATATTTCTTTCATTAATTATTTTCTTGTGTTTGTTTATACATTAGAGAAATTAAATTGACTGCTTTGGGCCTAGTTCACTCGAGTTTACTAAAATGATGAATTTAATTTCTGCACGAAGCCTGAGATGTCCTTTCTAAAGTTTTCCATCGAAGTAACATTTGTTGAACTACGATGAGGCTCTGACATTATTCTGGCCGGACGTGGCCAAGGTCAGGAACCGGCAGAAGGAACATTTGATAAATTGGCATCCGAGGAAGTGAAATGAAACCAGTGAAAAACTATTACAAAATTGTTGCAAGCAAAGGAAGCCTCGGAGCACGTACAGTAAAGACAATGGAGTCTAAGAAAGTGACGGATCTGATGTTTTGAAATTATGGGGTGACATGTCACTTGTCACTCACGAACCAATGGGACATCGACTTTTGCAGAAAGATTTACTTTTACTTAGATTAGCTTAATGCAGAAAGGTATAAAGACCCATGCCCCGTGGATGGGTCACGCTGCTGCTTTCTAACCTTTGGATGAGGGTGTCGGCTGTTGGACTTTACTTGGAGCACGTAAGAAACCCTAAAGACTTTACTTTATTTCCATTTATTTAGCCAATTTAGGGACTTAGGTTTTAAATAAATGCTAAACTTATAATTCTTTGCAAATAATCTGAATTCTATAAAATGCTTACAAATATGCTTACAATGATTCTAATAAAAATGCATAAATAAAACTATATTCTTATAATTCAAATAAATAGCTAATAAAATCTTACTTTTGAAACAAGCTGGTCTTGTCATTTCAGGAGAGCAGGTTATCATTAGCTAGATGCCATCGCCATAGTGGCCAATTAAATAGTTAGGATTTTGTTTGAATAATGACATTTTTTACCGCGGATGTATATAAATGTATATAAATTGTATATAAGTTTAATTAGGCCACATGATTCAGTTGGTCAAAATATGTCAGGTTTTGTTAATGGGTCCATGTTTTTAAGTGGTGATTTTTAGAGTGTGTTATAAAGTTAGGTAGCATAGTTTATGACATATTTTCTATAGGCCGCTGGATCAATTCTTCTGGTAGCAGATTTTGATGGTTGCTATGGTAACCAATGCGTTCTGGTATGGATATAGGATCGATGTTTAACACATGTTGAGTTTGTTTTCGTGCTACATGTGAGTTGTACCGGTACAGATAGTGTGATGAGAAGGTAGTCACACAGTACATTTGATCTGTTTCAGTGTAGTGGTATCGCCGTGTATCACTAGTGTTGTGGCCGTGCAACACATGTTAGGGTTAGGTGTGAAAGTTGTATAGTGAGGATTATCTAAGAAATTTGAACAGCATGAGTATAGGGACAATGACTATATCAAAAAGGGGGGGAGTTAAGGTAGTTGATCAATGGATCAGCGGACACGGTTTACCACACAGGGTGGTGGAAGGTCCAGTTACAGCTTGTGTCCGTATATTGCACTAGGAATACAAAAGGGAGGTTGCTGCACTGTTCCAATGGAGAGTGAGAGAAGAGTTAACTGGCATGACCACAGATGTCAGAGTAACATCCTGGGGCATCCATTTTGTTGGATGTAATTGCCTCACACATCCCGAAGGATGTCATGCTTCATCATCGGCGGTTGCTCCTCGTCGGGGAGGCGGTGCAAACCCCGACGGGCTCACCTCAAAGAGGGGCTCTTTGGCGGAGATCTTTTTTCCAACAGCCTTATGGTGAGGTGGGGGTGTGTGGGCTGGGCTAGGTGTAATGGTGTGAGGGATATTAAAATGTAGCAAGGGGTACCGGAATTCAATTTATTCTGGGGGTCCCCTGGCTGCAGTTAAAAAAGTGGGGTTAGCTCACTAGGTGTCAGCAGGTTAGGTCGAGTGACCCTAGATGAGACTAAAGGTGATGCTGGTCGACATGTTTCTCGCTGTGGGTCTAGTCACCCGCGATTCATCAGGACCTTAATAAAGTGCAAGGGAAAACATGCTAGTGTCATGTGTGTCAATCGTTACCTCTGTGGGTACTCCTATGCCTAGACATAGAACAGAAAGAGGAGGACAATGGTTAATTACAAATCTGCATGTAAACAACTCAAGTCAATGCCAGGATGTATGACCTGTGGGGCATGCTGTTGGTGCTGGGGATTAATGTGCAACAACCAATGCATGCCTTGCAAATTGAGTGTGCAAAAGTGCATAGTGATCGGCACACACAATTATTGAGTCCGTGAGGAGGTTTGTGGTATAGTGCAGGCTAAAACCATAGGTTTAAAATAGGTAAAGGAAGATTAAAAAATGCAGCAGTTTGAGAGGACTGAACTGTCCTTCTAGTGAAGGATTTAAGCAGGTATAGTATTAAGGGCACCGTTTGTAATATAATGTGACTACATGAACAACACTCACACACTGTGACCACAAGGGGTATATATAGATTTAGAAGTCTCACGTGCCCCACTTACCTAATGGTTAAGGATTAAATGCCACATGAGGGGTCGGCGGGACTGAACATCAAGGAAGAGCCCAGGGTTTTAGCTGGAGATAAAGTGTAACATAGCGCTTATAGTTGGGTGGTTGCTAAAGCTGATGTTAATAAATCTCAATGCAGAGTTTGGGCTGAGAGGTAAAGGACCTCCACGCTGTCTCCCTCCGTTAAATCCCTGTCTGGTAGACTCACCTCCATATTCCTGTGTCCGCGTAGTCAGACCTACCC
Organism: Lissotriton helveticus; assembly: GCF_964261635.1. NCBI lineage: Eukaryota > Metazoa > Chordata > Amphibia > Caudata > Salamandridae > Lissotriton > Lissotriton helveticus. Next base: position 1,543,616,240 of record NC_136068.1, on the reverse strand, counting down.
TTCTCCGCCGAGCTCGAGTAGATATGGGAGCTCGGCGGCCGGGGCTATTTAAACCGCGCTGACAGGTCGGCGTGTGACGGCGCGTCTCCGCCTCCTCTGTCAGGTCACGTGGTTTGGGAGCTTTATGTGGCGTCCATCTTACAGCGGTGTGCTGGGGCGCATAGCGCTGAATGAACTTGATTCATAGTGGCTAATCTAGAGCATATTATTGTGCCAGGTGGGCAAATAAAGGGGGGTTAAAACGCCCCGTATTACCGGTGATAAATCCCCGCTGATGTGTGTGAGGAGCAGCTTTGTTAATGAAAACATCCTCTCTCATTTATGAAATACTCAGCGGCCATGTTGTGATGGGCACAGAATGGACTGACAAGTATGGTTATGGAATTGTAGCGGTATGCTATGGATTGGTGAGCCTACAAACTAAGAATCAAGTCTGGCATGTGGAACACGTTACATAGTGTGTGGTATCGCGTTGCATAGTGTTTGGTTTCAGCAACGGGGGCTGATGTTAAAACTATTAGGGTGGATCACTGTCAAAGATGTAACCAGTGCACTGGACCGTTGGATTCACAAGGGACTGGATAAGGTATTAGATATCCTATAGTGAGTGCCACGGAATATCCTCGTTAAGGCCCTGTTTGTCTGTAGACAATCGATGGATCCATCTCTGTTCTTTCCGGAACAGGGCATTACTTGGGCAGTTCGGACTGGCTTCAAGCACCACCCATCTCATGGAGTCTTCATCGTGGTTTTGTTCAACAAAATGTTTGCACATCTTGGTATGGGTCTTTTTGCAACGAAAGTTGCTGCGGTGTTCAATAATTCTCGTTTTAACGGGACGGGTGGTCATCCTGATGTAGAGTAGGTCACAAGGGCACTTGAGCATGTATATACAATGTGATGTATTACAATTAGTGTGGTGTCTGGTCTCCCATTTGAAGGCTTCAGAGAGCTGGATGGTCTTGAGTGTCATGGTGTACCTACAAACACCACACATTCCACAAGGATAGTGACCTGTCACTGGGGGTAGGTGCCATAAAGTTTGTTGGGTTTCTTTTCTGGTACACTTAGGTCTAGTACTGATAAGGATGTCCTTCAGGTTTCGAGATCTCTTGAAGGCGAACCTTGGTTCTTCTAGGGATAAGTCCCCAGTGTTCAGGATCTCCCAATGACGTCTGATGGTTCCCCTAATCTTAGTGGATAAAGGGGTATATGTTGTTACACATGTAATAGGTTGATTCTCAACTGGGATTCTTTCTTGCCTCTCTAGAAGCGCTTCTCTGTTGTTGTTCCTAGCGCGTTTCCTGGCCTTAAGGACATCGCGTCTAGGATAGCCCCTATCAAGTAGGTTCCTTGAGAGGATTTCGGACTCCTTTTTATAGTCAGATACCTTACTACAATTGCGTCTTATTCGTAGAAATTGTCCGAAGGGCAGATTGGTGCGTAAGGCCCTCGGATGGTGACTCTTAAAGTGTAAAAGACTATTGCGGTCAGTAGGTTTGCGGTACATGGTGGTGCTAATGGACCCATCTTCTAGTCTAATAGTAAGATCCAGGAAGGCAATTTCCTTGGGTGAGGAGGCCATCGTGAAACGTAAGTGAGGATTTAAAGAGTTGACCCAGACTAGGAAGGCTTCATGTGACATCGGTGGGCCTTTCCACAAAATCAGGATGTCATCAATGAAGCGCTTCCACATCTTGATGTTGTCCATGAAAGGATTGGTCTCGTGGTGTATATGCAACCCTTCAAACTTAGCCATGTAAAGACAGGCCACCGAAGGGGCAAAGGTGCTGCCCATGGATGTCCCCTGGGTCTGGTGGTAGTATTTGCCTCTGTATTCGAAGTAATTTTCAGTCAGGGCTAGGGTGGCGCACTCCATAATAAAGGTCTGTGGAGTGTTTGAGTCCCAAGTCTCCAAGCCTAGTCTTTCCTCAATCACCTCTAGAGTGGCCCTCTGAGGAATGTTTGTGTAGAGGGCCTCTACATCTAGGGTGATAAGGAGATCAATATCTCCTGTGTTCTGGATGTTATCCAGAATGCGTAATACGTCTGTGGTGTCCTGGACGTAAGAGGGAATGCTTTTGACAAGGGGTTGGAGGAAGTGATCGCAAAATTGCGAAAGGGGCTCCAAGACTGAGTCTATCCCTGACACAATGGGTCTCCCTGGTACTGGTCTCGTTGCTTTATGTATCTTGGGTAAGATATAAAAATATGGTACCCTCGGGTCTTTTTTAACCAGGAAGTCTGCCTCTTTCCTAGTGATCCACTGCTCACACTCTGCGCTGGTGACCAGGCTTGTAATCGTGGTTTGTAGGCGCGTGGTAGGGTCACTGGCAATGGGAGTGTAGTATCTATTGTCACTCAGTTGTCTGATACATTCCAACTCGTAGTCTTTAGTATTCATAAGCACTGTGGCACCCCCTTTGTCTGCCTGTTTGATGGTTATGAGCGGGTCATCCGCCAAAGATTTCAATATGGCCATCTCATTCCCAGAGATGTTACAGTGCGGTGTTTTCAAGTTCAGTTTGGAGATGTCTTTGAGCACAGCTTGTTCAAAAGTGAGTACTTCATTCGGCACCAATCCGTTGTGTGGTGTGAAGGTTGAGGGATTGTGTAATCCAGAGTCAGCAATGGGTTCACAGGGCCTCCCTTCAAAAAAGGTTTTCAATCTTATTTTCCTGAAAAAGGATTTCAGTTCTCTAGTTTGTTCGAACGGGTCAATCTTAGGTGTGGGGACAAACCCCAGACCTTTCTGTAGGACATCTTCCTCACCCTGTGTGAGGGGACGGTCAGATAGATTGACCACCAAGCTTACTGTGGTCCTGACCGGCTCGTGCTCCTCGTGTCCCCATGGACATTCATAAATGAGAGAGGATGTTTTCATTAACAAAGCTGCTCCTCACACACATCAGCGGGGATTTATCACCGGTAATACGGGGCGTTTTAACCCCCCTTTATTTGCCCACCTGGCACAATAATATGCTCTAGATTAGCCACTATGAATCAAGTTCATTCAGCGCTATGCGCCCCAGCACACCGCTGTAAGATGGCCGCCACATAAAGCTCCCAAACCACGTGACCTGACAGAGGAGGCGGAGACGCGCCGTCACACGCCGACCTGTCAGCGCGGTTTAAATAGCCCCGGCCGCCGAGCTCCCATATCTACTCGAGCTCGGCGGAGAAGGGTAGGTCTGACTACGCGGACACAGGAATATGGAGGTGAGTCTACCAGACAGGGATTTAACGGAGGGAGACAGCGTGGAGGTCCTTTACCTCTCAGCCCAAACTCTGCATTGAGATTTATTAACATCAGCTTTAGCAACCACCCAACTATAAGCGGGTTCAGTCCTCTCAAACTGCTGCATTTTTTAATCTTCCTTTACCTATTTTAAACCTATGGTTTTAGCCTGCACTATACCACAAACCTCCTCACGGACTCAATAATTGTGTGTGCCGATCACTATGCACTTTTGCACACTCAATTTGCAAGGCATGCATTGGTTGTTGCACATTAATCCCCAGCACCAACAGCATGCCCCACAGGTCATACATCCTGGCATTGACTTGAGTTGTTTACATGCAGATTTGTAATTAACCATTGTCCTCCTCTTTCTGTTCTATGTCTAGGCATAGGAGTACCCACAGAGGTAACGATTGACACACATGACACTAGCATGTTTTCCCTTGCACTTTATTAAGGTCCTGATGAATCGCGGGTGACTAGACCCACAGCGAGAAACATGTCGACCAGCATCACCTTTAGTCTCATCTAGGGTCACTCGACCTAACCTGCTGACACCTAGTGAGCTAACCCCACTTTTTTAACTGCAGCCAGGGGACCCCCAGAATAAATTGAATTCCGGTACCCCTTGCTACATTTTAATATCCCTCACACCATTACACCTAGCCCAGCCCACACACCCCCACCTCACCATAAGGCTGTTGGAAAAAGATCTCCGCCAAAGAGCCCCTCTTTGAGGTGAGCCCGTCGGGGATTGCACCGCCTCCCCGACGAGGAGCAACCGCCGATGATGAAGCATGACATCCTTCGGGATGTGTGAGGCAATTACATCCAACAAAATGGATGCCCCAGGATGTTACTCTGACATCTGTGGTCATGCCAGTTAACTCTTCTCTCACTCTCCATTGGAACAGTGCAGCAACCTCCCTTTTGTATTCCTATAGGGACAATGAGCCTGTTATAAAACTCACTGTGATAAATGTAACAGTATATATTCGAGCTTGAATGAAGGGTAGGATAACGTCGGTACATGATTATCTATAAACAGGTGAGAGTCCTGTAGGGATACATGTTTTATATCTATAAACAGGTGAAAGTCCTGTACGGATAACGTCGCTTATTTTATTAACGGTACATGATATCTATAAACAGGTGAGAGTCCTGTACGGATTTCATGTGTGTTTGATTTTAGGGTCTTTCCGTTTAAAATTGCGTGATTGTTTTGTAATTGTGTTCAAGTCGAACTTTCGAATTGTCACTTGGTTGTGCATTCTGAGGGAAAACGAGTTCATTAATTACTTGCTTGAAGGGTAGAGTAAAGAGATTACTTTACTAGCAAATGTATATTCTGTGAGAATAGCGTCGTCTATTACACGCAAAGAATTTCTTGTGTGATTGAAATTCTGTCACTTATTAGAGAAACAGACAGATGAGTCTTTCTTGTCGTTGTTAAAATTAATTTTCATCGAAAAAAGTGTTTTCAAAATGGCGCTGTGAAAAGATTTTGTGAAGGAGGGGTGAGAGCTGAGGGTGAGACGCGAGAAACCGCAGCTGCTGTGTACGTCACAGGGTCGCGCTGTGATTGGGTGACATACGTCACGAACTGTGTTCTGATTGGTTCTTGAATCTCTGACGAGTTATAAGCTGATTAGCTTTTCAGTAAAACTCTATTTCTATTGGGTGAGCAAAGTGGTGACATAGCTCAATCCTGATTGGCTTGTTGGTGTGTTTCGCGCACGGATTGGATGACTTTGCGGAACATCCCGGAAATATTTTACGAACAATTTTATTAATTGAATTTGATTTAAAAAAAAAAAAATGAGTTATCCTTTTAAACATGTGGAGAAAAAGCCTACGTTGCTTCAGAAACGTAAAAATTTTATTTCACCGGACAAGAAAATTGAAACGCGAGGTGGTAAATTACTTCATAAATATAAAACACCTGCAGCGTATATGGAAGGTGAATATGGTTATCATACTGTTTTGTGGTTTGATATTTGGAAACACTACACAAAAGATGATGGTGTTTTAACTTGGCCGGATGATGGTTCTTTTAATGTAAAGGTTTTAAGAAATTTAAGAGAAAAGATGAATGCTCTTGTACCAAAGCCGAGACCTACTCAATTTGAAGCTTTAGTTGAATGGGAGGATGAAATGTTTCATCTACAAAGAGAAGCGAGTGGTATTAAAAGACCTCCTAAAATACCAAGCTATAGAAGGGAAACACATGAAGACAGAATGCGAATGTGGAGACAGGGAAGCATGAGCGAAGGACTTTATTTAATTAGAGAAATGGTTTTAGGATCTCCTAGTGAAAAAAGAACTGAAAAGAAAAATAATTCCCCATTAGAAAGTGAGACTGAAGATTCAGTTTTAGAAGAAATTTTCACTTCTAATAAAAGAAATGAACCTTTGAGACCTCCTCGATCATGGTCTACTCCGATGGTTTCTACAGAGACTACACCGAGTGCACCTCCGATTAGTGAATCTTCTAAATTATACCCAAATAATTCTGAATCTTTTGAAACTCCAGAAAAATTAGAATCTGGGACAAATGCTGATGTCTGTATTGGAGGTAAACATTTTTCACTAATTCCAAGAGAAAGGGAAGCTCCAAAAAACTATATGAGAGAAGGTAAAAATGAAGAAGTTGAAAATTCTTCTGAATATTTCCGATCAAAAGAAGAATTAATTCGGCAAATGACAAAAGGCATGGAAGCTGTGACAGTTCCAGTAACGATTGGTCCTGTTCAGCCTATTTTTGAACAAAGGGAAATTAATAAGCCAGGTTTAACAATTCCTTTAAATGCAGAAATTCAAAAAGTTGCTGAAAAATTTTACTCAGATATATCTGAAATTAATTCGGGAAAAACGAGAATGCCTGATCTGACTTTTAATGAGGGTTCTTTTTCCAAATCACCGATGGGTGCAGAATCTGATGCTGAAACTTCTGACATTAGAAGATCAAATTCTAAACTCGATGTTGCAAAATTAAAAGCAAATCTGGAGGAATTAATTATTGGTACGATTGGTCCTGACAGTTTAAAATTTTATCGTGATGATGAACTCCTGTTCATCTGTAAGAGTATTCAGTGGAAAACAAAAAACAAATATGATCAATTGGAAGAACTGGCAGCAGAACTTGAAATTGATTTGAACAGGCAAAAGAATTTTGGAAAACATTATAGATTAGATTTTACAGAAAAGGATATTGAAAATTTGAATTCAATGGGAAGAATAATGCATATAAAAGAATTAATTGTTTACATCAAAAAATTAGGTGAGTTGAGTAAGTGGAGAGTGAAATGGACAAGAAAGAAGGAAGATGAGAAATTAGAAAAAATGTCAAAACAGTTTCCAATGAGAGAGATTGCAGGTGGAGGGTATGTTCATGTCCCTTGGTCAAGACAAGACATTCTATTGTTTACAAATGACTTTCCTAGATTAAGAGAAAAACCTGTTGAATGGTACCGTCAGGTAGACAGGTTTATAAAAGTTTCAAAGGTTCTGTGGATCGATCTGGATGGATTTTTTGACATTGTTGTCCCATCAGATCTTTGGACAGAATGTAAAATTTCTATAAGTTGGCCAAAAGAGGAACCTGAACGAATTAAAGAAACAGGTGCTCCAGCTCCAATAGTAATGGATTTTTATGAAAAAGTGATTTACTGGTTAAAACAAAAAATTCCGCCAAAAGAGGTTAATTGGGTTAAAATAGATAGAACAAATCATGAACCGAAAGAATCAGTTCATTCATTTTATGAGAGGTTACTGTTAGTTTTTAAACAATACAGTGGCTATGAGAAATTGGATGAAAAGGATATGAGTCATTTTATTTATAGATTTGTTTATGGTCTCAGACCAGAGGTTGGAGAAATGATCAGGAATAATATTGTCGGTTGGCAATCACTTTCAGTTGATGACATTTTAAGAAAAGCAAAATACTGCAGTGATGAGTTAGAAGTGAAGCAGAAAAAGCTCAAGGAGAAAGCGATGTGGGCTCAAGTAAAAGTGGCTGAGCAACAGATTGCTAGTCTTGGAAATAAAAATACTAATTTTATTCAAACTCAAAATTCAAATCAGGGTCAAGGAAAATTAAAATTTAATATTAACAGAAAATGTAATCCTAAAGTTGAGGAATTAAAACAGAAATTACCTTGTTTCAATTGTGGAGAAATTGGACATTGGAGAGACGAGTGTAAGAAACCACCTAGAAATTTAAAAAGTCCATTGTTAAATCCACAGATGCAGAGTGATGTTGATCTGCAGCGACAGCTACAGTTGCAACAGAATTTAAATGATTTGAGTCTTCAGCGACAGCTGCAAAACCAATTGAATCACCAGCAAAATCAAATACCGCAACCTCCTTTTCCTAATTGTGGGGGAAGTCAAAAATATAATCCGAGTGTGGGATTTCAAGGAGATGATCAGGTAATAAGAACCCATAGGGAAATTGTGCAAAATGCTTCAGGACAGTTTTTGTTAACTGAGCAACAAGAAAGTGATTCTGATGATTACTTCTGACGGTGCCCGAGAGAGGGGGAAGAGTGTGTTATTGGAGCCACTCTTGAGGTTGACCAGTCTGGTCCATTTGTAAATGGGAAAGTTAATGATGTAGACATCACTTTCTTAGTGGACACTGGTGCTACCCGTTCTACTGTTAGATCAGTGGAATTTGAAAACCTACCTCTCTATGGGGAAACCATCAAAGTAGTTGGAGTAAGTAATCAACAGACCAGAACGGATCTAACTGATCCAGTACCAGTTGAAATTGGAAATTTTAAAGACAAACACAGATTTGTGGTTTGTAACAGCAGTCCGGTGAATTTGTTGGGGAGGGATATATTGTGCAAGATGAATTGCAGAATATATTGTTCTCCTGAGGGAGTTGAACTACAAACAATGGAGGAAGATGGTTTGTATCGAATGACTATGATGTTGGTAGAAACAGAAGAAACAAAATTGTTTCCTACATTTGAAAAAGATAATTTACCAGAAGAGCTCAAAGAAACAGTAAAAGCTGAAATTTGGGATTTGACTGGAAATGAGATGGGTCTGATGAAACATGTCGATCCAGTCAAAATTACTTTAAAGCAGGGAATAGAATTTCCAAATATTCCTCAGTATAAAATGAAAGCGGAGACAATTGAGGGAGTTATTCCTGTGATCGAAATATTTATTAAGCAAGGTGTTTTAAAAGAAATTGAGAGTAGTCCTTGTAATTCACCTATTATGGGAATTAAAAAATCGAATGGAACATATAGGATTGTTCAGGATTTGAGGAAGATTAATCAGATTGTCGTACCATGTTGTCCTGTGGTTCCAAATCCTGCAGTTATTTTATATCAGATTCCACATGATGCAGAATGGTATACTGGTATTGATCTTTGCAATGCGTTCTTTACTGTACCATTACATCCTGAGAGTCAAGAAATTTTCGCTTTCAGATTCCAGAGTAGGACCCTCGCATGGTGTAGAATTCCTCAAGGATATACAGAAAGTCCTTCTATCTTTAATGAGCTGTTAAAAAGATCTTTGGAAGATCTAGATTTACCTGGCAGGTCAACTTTGGTGCAGTATATTGACGATTTGTTGATTGCTGCTAAAACTAGAGAAAATTGTGTGACAGACACGATTATACTGCTAAATCATTTAGCAGATGAGGGACATAAGGTGTCTCCAGCTAAATTGCAGTTTTGTAAACAGGAAGTAAAATATCTAGGTCACAGAATTGCAAAGGGAAAGAGGCAAGTGACAGTTGAGAGAATTAAAATGATTCAAGCAATGCAACCTCCAAGAACACAAAGACAGGTCAGAATGTTTCTGGGAATGGTTGGTTACTGTCGACAATGGATAAGTGGATTTTCAGTAATTGCAAAACCACTACAGAGATTGACAAAATCAGATGTAAAAGACCCAATTGTTTTAAACGAAACTGAGTTTGAGTTCTTTGAAAATCTAAAAAGAAGCTTGTGTGAAGCTCCAGCGCTAGGCATGCCGAATTATGAGAAAGATTTTGAACTATATTGCAGTGAAAGAGAGGGATGTGCTTTGTCTGTGTTAATTCAAAGACATGGGAATCTAAAGAAGCCCATTGCATATTTCTCTCTGATAAAATCACTACGTCAATCAATCGTTGGAATCCCCTCTTCCTTTCCTGGTGGGGTCATTTGGACTCCATCAAAATGATGCTAGCACCTTTAGTTCTCTACTCTATTTCTATGATTCCCATTCATATCCCAGACCACTATTTCAAGTCGATAGACTCTCTTCTATTAAAATTTCTGTGGAAGGGTAAAAAATCTCGAATAGCACTCTCTTCTTTGAAAAAGGATAAATCCCTCGGTGGAGTCAAATTTCCTAATTTTAAATCATATCACAAAGCTTTTTCCTTAAAGCAAGCCCTGCGGTGGCTTTCTTCTGATCTTCCTCATTTTCCTCCTCTATGGCTCACACTAGAATCTTCTTTTCTTCATCCTTATGAATTTGAAGAAGTTCTATCCTTTTCCTCTAATGTGTCATCTCTTCGCTCCCCCATCTTTTCTCACTCCTGTTCTCTTCTTCGTCCATATTTATTATCCACATACCCTTCTGTTTCCTCTACTCACACCCAACCTATCTGGCATAATAAACTCCTTAAAATTCGTAATCGCTCATTATATTGGAAAACCTGGCATTCTCTTGGTTTAAAATGGATCTCCCAACTTCTTTCAGATACTCAACCTCTTCCTTTTCACAATCTTCAAACTCAATTTTCGCTGCCTTCCTCTTCTCACAAACAATATTTATCACTGATTCCTTCCCTTACCCAATACCTTTCTTCGCTCCCGATCACCAACTCTATACCTGCCACACATCTTTCGATTTCTAGGGCCCTTGACCAATCCCTTTCTGCCTCATTTATCTATAAATCTCTGCAGTCTTCTAACGATCGTTCTAAATCTAAAGTTGAGTTGGCTTGGGAAAAAGATTTGTCTCAAATTTGGTCCTTCGATTTATGGGATAAAATTTGGTCTAAGGTTCACAGTACATCCAGAGCGGCTAACACTACACAAACTTTATTCTTTATTTATAACCGTACACTGTTTACTCCATTACTTCTGTCATCATTCTCCCCAGACACTCCCTCCACCTGTTGGTCCTGCCCCTGCCCTTTGGCTGATTTGAAACATATGTTATTCAAATGTCCTCCCATTTTAGGTTTCTGGCAATTAGTTTGGTCCCAATTGCAAAAGATTTTCAACCTTACTTTTTCTTTTTCCATCATTCACATTTTCCTATGTTCCCTTTCTCCTGCTTTTACCGGGACACACCACAAACATAAATTAATTGACCTCTTCATAGCCATTGCTTTTCACCATATTACATCACATTGGAAACAGGCTAAAGATGTTTCCTTTACTGCTTGGTGGAACGCAGTTTGTTTTAATCATCGTCTTGACACTAATTTTGTTTCCCCCATTTCCTTAGCAATCAAACGTGATCTTCTATGGCTCCCCCTTACCGAATATTTATCTACGATTGCCAGATCTCCTCCCACCTCTCCAATACGTAATGTTGAAGTTCGTAAACCACCATGATTGCATTTTCTTATTTGCTTAGAATGTTCATTGCATCTATTGCTTTATCATATCATTTATATGTTTTTTATTATTCAAGATGTTCCCTCATTCCCATATGTTCCTGACATTTATTGCTTATCCTATTTTTATGTATACGATAGCTTTAATCAGTTTCGCCATTGTGTAAGAGAGATTTCTTATATTTTTTATAACTTTTGACTGTTTCTTCATTTTCTGACTTTGTCTCTTTTTACTTCAATAAACTTCAAACTTAAAAAAAAAACAAAAAAAAGAAAAAAAAAAAAGGCAGGTTTTGTTAATGGGTCCATGTTTTTAAGTGGTGATTTTTAGAGTGTGTTATAAAGTTAGGTAGCATAGTTTATGACATATTTTCTATAGGCCGCTGGATCATGAGGTGTCGTTCCGGTTGTGGTTTAGGTTGCTGTAAATGACAGTGATTGTGTTGCTGAAGAATTGAGAGATATTGTTGCAGAGGTCCTGCGAAGGGGTGCTAAAAGTTGGAGACAGCCACAGGAGAGTTGAAATATTCACAATGGCTAAGATTTGTTTGCTTCTGTTGGTGCTGGCATCAATGTGGTCCACCAGAGCGGTTCGTTTGTTGGTCCGGATTATTTGGTGCTAGCATCTCGGGCGGATTGGAACATACTCCTGTCTTGATTGATCTGGCTTATTCTCCATTTGAACTCCAGTTGTTTGTAATGGCGTTTCATATTGTTCACTGGCAAAATATCGACACCACAAATATCATGGGACATAAGTATCATGACAAAAATATTAAGCACAAAAATATTGTTATTCTATACATATAATGTAAATAAAAAAATATCGAGAAAAAATGTATTATACACTAATATCTGAACAAAAATATAATTTTTAATATATACATATTTAAACACATTAAACATTAACTATACTAGCATTAACCAATAATATAAAGTAAAATAAATATATTTAAACATTTATATACATTTTATAATTATTTAAAAAATGCATATGTGTGCATGTTTATTTAAACATATATAATTTAAATCTATTATTAAAATAATGTTTATCATTTATATTACAAGTTACACATTTTGTGTAAGATTACAAAAGATACCAAAACATATATATATATATGTGTGTATATATACACATATATCCACATATACACACACACACACACACAACTAATTAAAAACTATAACAAATCAATTGGAAAAAATTCTAAAAAACAAACCAATTAAATTAATTACACATAAAAAAGTAAACAATATACACAATTAAATGTTATTAAAAATATATTACATATTGAAAACCTTAATAAATAAAACAAATATAATGTTAAGTACACAGAAAATCATAACAATATAAATATAAACAATATAAACAAAACTATAAAATGGTAGGAAAAATATATATACTATTCCCACTCAAATTTCTGCAACAGTAGGGAGGCGTTGGACTCAGGAGAGTTAGAATTTACTATTTCAACTCCAGTCTGCGCAACAGTGGGGGAAGCTTTTGAATCAGGACGGGTACAAATTACTATGCCCACTCCAAGAGCTGCCACAGTAGGAAAACTGTTAGACTGCAGAGAGTTCAAATTTACCAATCCCACACCAGTCAGTGCAAAAGATGGCAAGGCGATGCACTCAATAAGGGTTACATTTACTATTCCCACTCCCGTCTGTGCAACAGTAGGGAAAGCATTGAACTCAGGAGGCGTACAAATTACAATTCCCAATCCAGTTGCTGCAACAGTAGGGAAAGTATTGGATTGCAGAGGGGTACAATTTACTATTCCCACTCCAGTCCATGCAACAGTAGGGAAAGGATTGGACTCAGGAGGGGAACAGTTTACTATTCCCGCATGCAGTCTGAGCAACAGTAGGGAAAGTGTTGGATTGCGGAGTCGTAAAATGTACTATTCCAACTCCAGTCGGTGCTATGTAGGGAAAGCATTGGACTCAGGAGGGATGAAATATACTACACCCACTCCACTCTGTGAAACAGTAGGGGAAGTGTTGGATTGTGGAGGGATAACATTTACTATTCCAACTCCAGTCAGTACAACAGTAGGGAAAGCATTGGACTCAGGAGGGATGAAATATACTATTCCCACTCCACTCTGTGCAACAGTAAGGGAAGTGTTGGTTTGTGGATGGGTAACATTTACTATTCCTACTCCAGTCTGTGCAACAGTAGGGAAAGTGTTGAATTGCGGGGTGGGGGTCAAATCTACTATTGCCACTGCAGTCTGTGCAACAGTAGGGAAAGGGTTGGACTCAGGAGGGGTAAAATGTACTATTCCTACTTCAGTTTGAGCAACAGTAGGTAAAGCGTTGGATGCAGAGGGGTAAAATTTACTATTTCAGCTCCAGTCTGTGCAACAGTAGAGAGAGAGAGATTAGATCACTTAACACAAATAAAATATTTCCGCAACTACATTAAAAAACAACAAATATAAATATTTACATATAAAATATATATAAAAAAATGAAAAATGAAAGAGTTGCATATTCATTGCAATGTTTAATAAATATTTTACAATAAAACAAATAATATAATTAAAATCCCATACTATATTTTCCCAATCATAACAACCAACAAATATAATGTTATTTACTATTAAAAAGTATAACACAATTAGCACATATCATAACAAATAGCAAATTTTCTAGACAATAAATAACTATTTTTATGTTTATTATTACTTAAATAACTTCCAACCTTATACCTCTACAAAGTAAACAACAATCACCTAAAATGTGTCTTAAAATGTATAATAATTACACATTTTACATAATTAATGATCAATTAAACAGTTTATAGTAATTAACTAATAATAAAATAATTATGTTTGTTTAAATTCCCACCCTTTATCGCTACGTACCCAAGTGTGCACCTAATCTATATTTTAAAAAATATCTTAATTGCATAATTTAAATAATTAATTTTCAATGAAACAATTAATATCAATTAACTAATACTAAATTCATTATTTTCAACTAACTTTCTACCCTTTACCCCTACAAACACTACCCACACCTGATATATAACTTTAAAAATGTCTTAACTACACCATTTACATAATTAATGCCCAATCATATAACAATTAACAGTAATTATTCAATATTATTAGAACTTTATTTTGCATCCCTTACCCCTACAAAAACCACAACCTACAACAAAAATATCAACAAATAAGTAAAGAATTGCACAATTTACATAATTATCAATGAAACAATGATTAATAATTTAAAATTAATTAATAAATAATTATAATTAAATTACTACCCGCACTATACCCCTACAAACCCCACAACCCACACCAAAAATGTAACATAATAATAGAACATTGTTATACAAAGATACACAATGATCAATTAAATATTTAGTATTAATTAAAAATCAAATATTAAATATCATTTATGTGCTTCCCACACTGTATTCCTATAAACTCCACAACCCTCTGTGACACTAAAAATAAAAATAAACTGTTACATTAAATTGAAAAACAACTAAACTTTTACAAACTATATTAAAAAACATAAACAAGAATTATACAATTTATAACATATGTAATTAAAATATATACTATATTACATCAAAATAATTAAAAAACTTTATTATTAACAACAATATTTTTGTAAAGATATTAACAACATAGCGTAGCATTTAGCATTTGGAATAAACAACATAGATATTTTTAACATTGATATTACTTACCTTAAAATCGATAATCTTGTCAGTGATATTTGTGCATCATTATATTTAAAACTCAATATTTCTGCATCTTGATATGCTATTTTTGAGTCATCTGACTGAGTTCCACTGTTTACTAACTGGCTTTGTGTCTAGATCTTGTTGTATTTAAGGGGGGCCGGGGAGTCAGCGCAGAAGGTGATCCAGTTGTTGAAAAGCATGCAACTTACTTTGCATTCACAAAGGAACATCTCTCACCCAGCACTGATACGGACGCTCACACAGCACCCACCCAGCACTTGTACAGTCTCTCACGCAGCACTTATACAATTGCATCACTCACATTGCAATCACACAGGCACACCACTCACACTGCACTCACAAACTGCCTACCATGCACTCATACACCTCTTACCCACCATTCACCCTCCCTCACCAAGTAGACACAAGCTATTTAGCCTGCACTTTTACACTGTGAACTCTACACACACACACACACACACACACACACACACACACACACACACACACACACACACACACATATATACTGCTCACTCTCCACTAATCCACTGTTCATCCTGCACTCATACACCACTCACCCACCTCACCATGCTCTCACACACCACTAAAGCAGAACTTACACTGGCCCCTCACCTTTCATTTACCCTCTTTTTATCCACCACAATCACACCTCACTGCCCTCACATACCACTTAGCCTGCATACACAAGTCTCTGCACACTCATACAGTGCTCACAATGCATTCTCACAACAGACCCTGCACACATAGCATTGTCCTTATAAACTAACACAAAACTCAGCCGAAACGCCCACAATGCTCACCCTACACTCACAGACTGCTCACCGTGCAATCAGACACCAATCACCTTGCCCTTAAACACCTGTCATCCTGCACACTCACCCGTCACTCAGGCCATGCTCACTTTGCACACACAAACTGCCTACTGTGTTCTCATTGACCACAACTGTGCTCTGAAGTTGATGATGGAAGGGGAAGGTGCTCGACTGTAATACAGTAACACATTCCTTCTGACTGTTTCTCTCTTTCGTGCTGCTGCAAGAGAAGAGCAACATTTTAGTTATCTAATTACCTAGGAGACATTGGTTGTTCGCAGTGATATGCATGTGATCTAAAGAGCAAGCCCCATCTCTAAGTGGCTCATGCAGCTTGATAAATGAATTAAAAAACTTTGCACATGGCTGCTTGGTGGGAAAGAAGTCTTTCTGTGGAAGAACGCAGATTTAGCCAAATTAAAAGCCTTACTCAAGTGAACGACACCTGGACGGAGCCACAGTTCCTCAGTGTAGTACTCCTGAAAGCTCTTTTGGTTATCAGGTATTATCTGGAAACAGCGGTGCTGTTGAGCCATACCGAATACCGAAATATAATTATTTATTATCTAACCAAGGTGTGTGCATATATTTAGAATTTAGGCCGATATGTGAAATCATTTTATTTAAATATACTGCTCACGCCTTGAAATAAGTACAACACGCACAGACAGATGAAGACATCTATGGGAAATTAGTGTATATGTGCCGTGGCACTTCATCGTTTCACTGAAAGGCATTGGGTCTCTCACCAAGAGTTAACTCTTTCCATGCTCATGATGGCTCCACGCCGTCATGAGCCACGGGTGGCGTGTGCTCATGACGGCGCGGAACCATCATCAACTGCCGCTCCGCCCACATTCCGCCTACGTGGAACTAATTCCCCCCCTGTGCGGGCGAATTAGTAAGTGGGCTGTCATGAGCACACGCCATAAGTAAGGGAGTGCCACGCCCACCCCCTAGCCACGACTACGCCGCGGCCGAATTCGCGCCGGGGCAAAGGGGTTAATACCCATCAGTTTTTTTATGCTATCACTCACCCGTTTACATTTTAGGCTGACTGATTTTTAATTGTTTCCTATTTCTTCGGGGGCGCTGGAAGGAGCAATGCAGGGAGTACAGCATCCCAATAAAATCCTTGATGGAGTTCAGATGTATACTTAAGGATAAAAACCCATTATTAATTGGTCTAAAAGCATTTACTGGGTGTTCAAGAACAAACTGTCTCATGACAGGCAGCTTTGTTACGTTCTGCTAAATTTTTTAGCAGCATGTTGCATGATTGCATTTTTAGGGTATTTATCATTTTAACTGGTGATATCCTGCTGAGGTACACATGAGAGGGGAAGGCCACAGCATTCAAGAAAATTGTAACACATGTATAAATATTAACATGTGCTGGTTAAGCAAAGTAAATGTATGTGAGCAGTGCGGAAGGTGTGGACCCCAACTTGGAAAACTGTTCCAGCACCACCGCATTTCTTATTTGTTCTTGAAAGCTTCAGAGTTTATAGACACAGATCTTAACAGATCCAGTTCAGACCACGCATGTGACTAAAGAAAGGAAAATAATAAAAGCGATAGAGTCTTTTCAGTAATGAAATAATTGTATTCCTGATTATCAAGATGCATTGCATTCATGGTTTTGAAGGACTGTGTGGGCGAACAGATTTTGTGCCACAGTGGTCAGGTGATCTCCCTGGGTTGCAATGAAGTGCAGAAAAAACTCTCCCTCGCTACGCAGCGCTACGCAAGCGGCGGAGTGCGTTAGATAAATGCAGTTTGCTGTGATTTTCAGTGCCGGGTGTTTGTCCGCACTGTGCAATCATCGCGAACGGCACCATGTACAGCGCAAGCGGGCGCTGCTTCCTTTCTGCCTCTCGAGTAGATTTTTTACTCGAGCAGCAGCTTTCTCAACGCGAACAGACGATTCCTCAACGTGAACAGTTACGAGCAAACACGACCACTTACAATGAGAAATCCGACCGCCCGTCTTGCGAAATCTCGCTGGGAAGTTGATTTTCCACGCTTGCCAACTTGACTTTGATGATCGCAAATGAGGAAAAATCTTGCCAGGAGCTGGCTTTTCCTTACTCGCCAACTTGACGTTGACGAGCACGAGCAAAGAAAAAAACTCTGCTCTGCTATGCGAAGTGGAGTTTTTTGGAACTCCGCGAGCTCCGCGTAACAAGGAGTGTGGAAAACTCTGCAAACTCCATGAGCCGAGCGGAGTTCACTGCACAGACTTAGTTGTAATATAGGTTCCCCCATTCCACCACACTGTTTGCTCCTCGACAAATCACTTTATCCCCTTGTGCCACAGAAAGCATTTGGTGCACTTACAATATTATTGGTATGAAGCATCATATATTTAAATACACATTTATTGTACATTTGTGTTATTTTTGGCAGTCTCAAATAGTCAGAGATTATATTGTTATGTATTTATTTAGTAGTTTTGCATAGTGTTTTTTTGTTCTAAAGATTTTTTTGACTTTTTATGAACATAAGAGATAGTCCATACATAAAGAGTCATTGACAGATCATTTGGGGTGCCTGAGGAGGTATACAAGTACCATTTGTTTCTGAAACAGCTGCTACAACACAAATTTACCATTTAATGAGAAATTGCATTAATCCACCACAGGCACTGTAGTAAACTTAGCTAGTTAAGTTACAAGGCGCCCATCATCTAAGGACACACCTAAGAGAGCAAAGAGAGTGAGGACACAGAACAGTGAGAGGGGAAACTAGAGTCAGAGGTAAAGGAGGGATGGGACATGAAAGAGAAAGAGAGAAAAAAGAAGAGCGGGGAGCCATGTAAGACAATGGTGAACATGTCCTGTTCAACCCTAAGAATAAAGGGTATCTCAAAATGTCAGAGAAAGAGGGAATCCTGGAAAACCTCCTACCCTTTTTGGATGAAAGCATCAAGTGCTTTCCATTTGTGTTGTGATATGGAGGGATTGAGAGATGTGCATGCTCCTGAGATATACGAACCACACCCACCACGTGGAAGTAAAATACATTATATGTGGATTTCCCAATCAATGAGGATGACCTTCAGAGCATGGTGATCAGTAGGTCTAGAAGAGTGAGATCTGAGTCTGGAAGATCAGTAAGAGTCACAGTAGCATGTGAGCCAAGTACAATCGTTGGAAAGTTTAGGTAGATGGGGGGTGTTGATGATATTGCACAGTTGGGCAGTAACCTCTTTTTAGAAGGACTTCAGACATGCACATGATTAAAGTAATTGTTCTGTTGTTGGAGAAAGGAGAAGAAAGTTGTCTTTAGGAGGGGTTCCAGTTTAAAATTATTTGCTTTGGTTTTTATAAAAATGTAAGTTGAAGAGCCCATACTTTATTTGGAGTGCCACAAAGATTAAGGGATTAGAGTCTTCAAAATGGTCTGTAACAACGTAGATGCCCTTATTAGCTCATTCTGGACCAATTGTGGGAGAAATTGCCAGTTGAAGTTTCTTTTTATTCCCTTATGAGATGAAACAGGATTACTTCAAATTAGAGGAGACAGCTCTGTCCACTTTTAATAAAGATGTGATTGTGTCTCTTAGAATCCTGGTAGAGTGGGGAAAAGAGTTGTGAGACGTGATCAATATGGCTTTTAAGCCTAATGTGTGGCAGATATTTCGTTCAATACTAAGCCAGGCAAGCATTTTGATGGGATCAACGTCAAACCACTATGCACCCTGAGTTGCCAGGAATGCTGTTTAAACCGTTTCGAAAGCTTACAGCCAACATTTTTGAGGTAACCCTTTAATGTTTTAATATTGACTCTGGCTTTCTTTTTGTTTCAGAGAAAACCAGATGCAATGTTATCAATCAACCAATCAATCAGTGGTTTATAGAGCGCGCTACTCACCCATGAGGGTCTCAAGGCGCGGGGGGGGGGGACAGCTCAGGGTCAGTTGAAGAGCCAGGTCTTGAGGTCCTTCCTGAACGTGTGGAGGGTTGGGGAGCATCTGATGTTGACCGGGAGCTCTTTCCAGGTTTTGGCTGCGATGTAGGAGAAAGCTCTCCCACCCGTTTTACTTCTGCGGATGTGGGGCATCTCTGCCAGGGCGAGATCAGCAGAGCGGAGGTTCCTCTTGGGTACGTGGAAACAAACTCGGTCATTGAGGTTTGGGTCCGATGTTGTTGAGGGATTTGTAGAAGTGGGTGAGGAGTTTGTAGGTGTCCTCTTCTCGCTAGGGAGCCAGTGGAGGCCTTGCAGGTGTTGGGTCATATGTTCATGGGCCGGTGTCCCTAGGGCGAGCTTGGCGCCTGCGTTCTGGATGGTTTGGAGCTTGCTTAGGAGAGGTTTGTTGATTCCGGCGTAGAGGGCATTGCCGTAGTCGAGTCTGCAGCTGATGAGTGCGTGGGTGACGGTCTTTCTGCAGTCGGGGGGGATCCATTTGAAAGTCTTACGGAGGATTCGTCGGCATTTGAAACGGGTGGAGGAGACGGCATTGATCTGACGGTTCATTGAGAGGGAGGAGTCAAGGATTATGCCAAGGTTCTGAGCATGGTCTGTCGGGGTGGGTGGGCTCCCGAGGGCGGAGGGCCTCCAGGTGTTGACCCAGGCAGAGGTGCAGGGTCCGAGGATGAGTACCTCGGTCTTCTCGGAGTTGAGCTTTAGGCAACTGTCCTTCATCCAGGCTGCTACGCTTCTCATTCCTTCCTGGAAGCTGAGTCTAGTGATTCCTGGGTTCTTGGTGAGGGAGATGATGAGTTGGGTCTCATCAGCGTAGGATACGATTCTAAGCCTGTGCTGTCTGACGATGGCAGCGATGGGGGCCGTGTAGATTTTGAAGAGCGTCGGGCTTAGTGAAGATCCTTGGCGTACTCCGCAGACAATGTCAGTAGGGTCATAGAGGAAAGGGGAGTCTGATCCTCTGGATTCTGCCAGAGAGGAAGAATTGGATCCAGCCGAGGGCGTATCTCTGTATTCCTACGTTGTGGAGTCTGGCGGCTAGTGTGCGATGTGAGACGGTGTCAAAGGCTGCAGAGAGGTCTAGGAGGATGAGGGCTGCGATGTGTCCATGGTCTGGCAGCATGCGGATGTCGTTGGTGGCTGCAAGGAGGGCGGTCTCGGTGTTGTGGTTGCTGAAGAAGCCAGACTGGGAAGCGTCTAGGATGCAGTTTTCTTCGATGAAGGCAGTCTGCTGGGCATTTACGAATCTTTTCATGACTTTGGCTGCGAAAGGGAGGAGAGAAATGGGCCAGTAATTCTTCAGGTCAGTTGGGTCGGCCGTCGGTTTCTTGAGCAGGGGTTTCACCTCCGCGCGTTTCCAGTCATCAGGGCAGGTGCCGGATATGAGGGAGGAGTAGGTTGTATGTCCTAGTGCGGGTGCGATGGCAGAGGCGACCCTGTGAAAGATGTGAGGTGGGCAGCGGTCCATTGGGGCTCCTGAGTGTGTCTTCTTCATGGTTGAGGAGATGAGCTCGATGGACTTAGTGGCCCAGGAGGTCATGGTCGGCTTGTCAGTGGTCGTGGGTTCTGTGATGCTGTCTTGGCAAGGCTCGCTGAAGTTGTCATAGAGGGCCTTGATATTCAGGTGGAAGTAGGAGCTGAGTTTGTTGCAGAGTTCCTGGGAGGGTGCAATGTCAGTGGCTTCGCAGGTGGATTTTGCGAACTGCTGAATGACGTTGAACAGTTCCTTGTTGTTGGATGTGTTGGTCTTGACTTGGTCTCTGATGAAGGTTCTTTGGTGTCCTTTATATACTGGTGGTAGTCCTTCATGGCGATCTTGTGGTTGTTCCGTGCTTCCTTGGTCTTCTGGTTCCGCCAGGTTTTCTCCAAACGTCTGCAGGTGCATCTGGCTTCTTGGAGTTCGGTGGTGAACCAGGTGGCCTTCGGCAGGCATTGTGTGGCAGTGTGTCGGAGAGGTGCCAGCTTGTCGGCACAGCGGGAGACCCAGCGGTGGAATTCCCTGGCTGCGGAGTTGGTGTTGGTTTTGGCCTTGGGGGGGTCTTGGAGGAGGGTGGAGTTCAGGTGTTCCTCGGTGACCTTACTCCAGTTCCGTCGAGGTGGGCGCTGGGCGGGCTTGGGTACGGTGGTGGTGTTGAAAGTGAAATGGACGCAGTAGTGGTCTGTCCAGAGGGGCTGGGTGGTGTGGCTGAAGCAGATGTTTGATCCTCCCATAAAGATGGGGTCCCGGTTGTGACCTGCTCTGTGGTTGGGAGTGCTGACAAGCTGTTTCAGTCCTAGGTTGGCGAGGTTCTCGAGGAGTGTGGTGGAGTCGGGTCCTGGTTGTTCTCGAGGTGGAAGTTCAGGTCCCCGATTAGGATCAGGGTCCTGGCGGTCTGTAGATGAGTATGCCGTGTAGCGTGAAATGTGAAATATCTCAGGGCTCTTAGTTGTCACTACATCTGTTTAACATGTATGTTAGCCCTTTAATTACTGCACTTGCTGTGAGGAGTGTCAGACTATTCCTGCATGCTTAGGATACCTAACTTATGGTGCATCTAGATAATAATTCTACTCCTCATAGCGAATTCCAGCTAACATGAAGCTTATAATTCAATGACTACAAAGTAATAAATTAAAATTAGACGCTAAGCAAAAAGAAGCACTTATCATAAATGGCCAAAGGGATTTCTGTCTTGACTTCAAATGGCCTAAAGAAATAGGTGTTCTTCCTCTCCCTTCCAACCCAGGGGTCAATATAGATGTTAAAATGTATTTATCCAAGAACGTTACCACAGTGGTTTCTACTTGTTCCTACCACCAAATTCTCTTGAGGTAGGGAGAGCCATTTTATTTTATGAAGGTAAACGTGAGGTCATCTTACCAGTTATTGGCTCTTGAATTGACTATGTCAATTCTGTTAACGTGGATTTTACCTCAAACCTTGCTTCAAATATTACAGATCATTCAAAATGCTTCAGCATATCTCGATTTGAATGCTCCACAGTTTTCTTTAGCGTGCCCCCTTCTGATATGTCTCAACTGGCTAGTTAACACTGGATTACCAGCACTGCTAAATTAGTAGTGGTCTCTAAAATAAAGCAGTCTAAATGGTGAGGAAGAAGTATTTCGCTCTTGTGTAAATGTGGTGGAATTCCTGACCCATTGCACAAAAATCACAACCTAATATTTTTTTGATCAGAAAATGTTTAAAGACCTGCAGTTCATTATTAGTAGATCTATTTCTGTTCTATCGAGTAGGAATGCTTAGCTCCAAGACAGCTCGGCAATTGCTCGCTTTATAAAAACTGCTAAATGAAATAAAGAACCCAAAAATAGAAAGGAAAATAATACTATTTTTATTACACTAGAGAAATGGTCTGCAATAAAAATCTTATCTTTTCCTGTATCAAAAATTTATTTTTAGCCTTCATGTAATAGTAATATGAAGGATCTTGGTACATCCTCACTACGGTCTTACTTTTTCAGCTTGAATCTCTGACTTTTCACTTCTTCCTGGAGTTACTCGGAGGTGGTACTTCTGCCTTCTCCTCCTGTGGTGAACTATAACCAATGGGGCTGTGTGACGTAGAGATCCATGCCTAAACACTTGTAATAGCTGCTACTGGAATTCATGGGAAATCAAAATCTAGAGTGCACCTCTAGATAAAACTATAATGGGATGCACTATCCCGAACTGCATTGTATCTTCAGGTAGTGATATCCTGTAGGGGCGATAGGCAATTGCAGAAGAGAATCTCCAGAGCCACCCAATCACTGCATCTGTCTAACTCCAGTATACAGAATAGAGAACAAATCACTGTTCACGGGAATGTGAAAGTGGACAATCAAGAAAAGAAAATCAGAGACTGCTAACTTGATTCCTCTGAATGTGAACACCTCTTCGTTGATCCATATAGCTTGTTGTGTATGCAGCTAACAACTACATAGTAAGTGACAATTTCTTAACTCAGGAGTAGTATGAATCTTATCAACTCTGCTATTTTTTCCCTTACCAATTAACTTCCCTCTTTCCTATGCTTTCCTACTATTTAGTTATGGAATGTAAGTGAGCGCATACAATGAGTCCCATGAGAACACAAGAAGAAAAACTACAAATTAAAGCCCAGGAGAAGTAAAAAAGTGTAAAAGCCCCCAAAGAATCAAAAGTATCTAGAAACTTGTAAGGAGGAACAGCACGGGAATGCTGCTTTGTTTCGACTACTTGATATAGTCCACAAAGTACCACACCAGATGTTATAGGATCAATTATTATTCAGTTAAGAAAAAATAATAACTTGTTTATAATAAAGTCTCTTCCTGTTCAAATTCCAGGAGATTCAAAAGTTCAAAAAATACAGGGGGTGCCACATTACCAGTACAAGCAGCAAACGAGGTACCATTGCAATAGGGAGAGATACAAAAAGTCATGCTGGCACCTCGGGTGGCAGAAATCCTTGCAATGGTCTGGGTGGTGCAGAGGAAAATAGAGAAACTCTGAGAAGAGACTGCCTGCTGCACAGACGGCTGGTGGTGCGTGTGCCTGGTGAAAGCGTGCACTGACGGCTGGTGGTGTGTGTGTGCCTGGTGAAAGCGTGCACTGACGGCTGGTGGTGTGTGTGCCCGGTGAAAGCGTGCACTTACTGCTGGTGGTGTGTGTGCCTGGTGCAAGCGTGCACTGACAGCTGGTGGTGTGTGTGCCTTTTGAAAGCGTGCACTGACGGCTGGTGGTGTGTGCCTGGTGGCAGCATGCACCGAAAGCTGGTAGTGTGTGACCGCTGGTAGTGTGTGTGCCTGGTGAAAGTGTGCACTGACGGTTGGTGGTGTGCGTGCCTGGTGGAAGTGTGCACTGACAGCTGGCGGTGTGTGCCCGGTGAAAGCATGCATTGACGGCTGGTGATGTGTGTGCCCGTGATCAAGTGTACTGACAACTGGTGGTGTGTGTGTCCAGTGAAAGCGTGCACTGTCAGCTGGTGGTGTGTGTGCCCAGTGGAAGCGTGCACTGATGGATGGTGGTGTGTGTGCCTGGTGGAAGTGTGCACTGACGGCTGGTGGTGTGTGTGCCTGGTGGAAGCGTGCACTGATTGCTGGTGGTGTGTGCCTGGTGGAAGCGTGCACTGACGGCTGGTGGTGTGTGTGCCTGGTGGAAGTGTGCACTGATGGCTGGTGGTGTGTGTGCCTGGTGGAAGCGTGTACTGACGGCTGGTGGTGTGTGTGCCTGGTGGAAGCGTGCACTGACGGCTGGTGGTTTGTGTGCCTGGTGGAAGCGTGCACTGATGGCTGGTGGTGTGTGCTTGGTGGAAGTGTGCACTGTCGGCTGGTGGTGTGTGTGCCTGGTGGAAGCGTGCACTGACGGCTGGTGGTGTGTGTGCCAGGTGGAAGCGTGCACTGATGACTGGTGGTATGTGTGCCTGGTGGAAGCATGCACTGACGGCTGGTGGTGTGTATGCCTGGTGGAAGCGTGCATTGAAGGCAGGTGGTGTGTGTGCCCGGTGAAAGCGTGCACTGGCGGCTGGTGGAGTATGTGCCCAGTGGAAGCGTGCACTGAAGGCTGGTGGTGTGTGTGGCTGGTGGTGTGTGTTCCTGGTGGAAGCATGCACTGATGGCTGATGGTGTGTACCTGCTGGAAGCGTGCACTGACGGCTGGTGGTGTGTTTGCCTGGTGGAAGTGTGCACTGATGGCTAGTGGTGTGTGTGCGTGGTGGAAGCGTGCACTGATGACTGGTGGTGTGTGTGCCTGGTTGAAGCGTGCACTGATGGCTGGTGGTGTGTGTGCCTGGTGGAAGCGTGCACTGATGGCTGGTAGTGTGTGTCCCCGGTGGAAGCGTGCACTGGCGGCTGCTAGTATGTGTGCCCGGTAAAAGCATGCACTGACGGCTGGTGGTGTGTGTGCCCAGTGAAAGCATGCACTGACGGCTGGTGGTGTGTGTGACCAGTGGAAGCGTGCACTGACGGCTGATGGTGCGTGTACCCGGTGGAAGCATGCACTGACGGCTGGTGGTGTGTGCCTGGTGAAAGCGTGCACTGACGGCTGGTGGTGTGTGTGCATGGTGGAAGCGTGCACTGACGGCTGGTGGTGTGTGTGTCTGGTGGAAGCATACACTGACAGCTGGTGGGGTGTGTGGCCGGTGGAAGCGTGCACTGACGGCTGGTGGTGTGTGTGCATGGTGGAAGTTTGTACTGACAGCTGGTGGTGTGTGTGCCCGGTAGAAGCATGCACTGACGGCTGGTGGTTTGTGTGCCTGGTGGAAGCGTGTAGTGACGGTTGGTGTTGTGTGTGCCTGGTGGAAGCGTGTAGTGATGGCTGGTGGTGTGTGTGCCTGGTGAAAGTGTGCACTGACGACTGGTGGTGTGTGTGCCTGGTGAAAGTGTGCACTGACAGCTGGTGGTGCGTGTGCCGAGTAGAAGCGTGCACCGATGGCTGGTGGTGTGTGTGTGCCTGGTGAAAGTGTGCACTGTCGGCTGGTGGTGTGTACCTGGTGGAAGCGTGCACTGACGGCTTGTGGTGTGTGGCCAGTGGAAGAGTGCATTGACGGCTGGTGGTGTGTGTGCCCGGTGAAAGCGTGCACTGACGGCTGGTGGTGTGTGTGGCCAGTGGAAGCGTGCACTGATGGCTGATGGTGTGTGTACGCGGTGGAAGCATGCACTGACGGCTGGTGGTGTGTGTGCCCGGTGGAAGCGTGCACTGACGGCTGGTGGTGTATGTGCCTGGTGGAAGGGTGTAGTGACGGCTGGTGGTGTGTGTGCCTGGTGAAAGTGTGCACTGATGACTGGTGGTGTGTGTGCCTGGTGAAAGCGTGCACTGATGCCTGGTGGTGCGTGTGGGCAGTGAAAGCGCGCACCGACGGCTGGTGGTGGGTGTGTGCCTGGTGAAAGCGTGCACTGTCAGCTGGTGGTGTGTGCCTGGTGGAAGCGTGCACCGCCGGCTGGTGGTGTGTGATGGCTGGTAGTGTGTGTGCCTGATGAAAGTGTGCACTGGCGGCTGGTGGTGTGTGTGCCTGTTGGAAGCGTGCACTGATGGCTGGTGGTGCGTGTGCCTGGTGGAAGCGTGCACTGACGGCTGGTGGTGTGTGTGCCTGGTGGAAGCGTGCACTGACGGCTGGTGGTGTGTGTGCCTGTTGGAAGCGTTCACTGACGGCTGGTGGTGTGTGTGCCTGGTGGAAGCGTGCACTTATGGCTGGTGGTGTGTGTGCCTGATGGAAGCGTGCACTGACGGCTGGTGGTGTGTATGCCTGGTGGAATTGTACACTGATGGCTTGTGGTGTATGTGCGTGGTGGAAGCGTGCACTGACGGCTGGTGGTGTGTGTGCCTGGTGGAAGCGTGCACTGACGGCTGGTGGTGTGTGTGCCTGGTGAAAGCGTGCACTGACGACTGATGGTGTGTGTGCCTGGTGGAAGCAGGAGCATTCACAGTGATAGAAGACACAAATGAAACTGAAGAAGAGGAAGAGGAGGAGGGGGAAAAGGGGGGAGGATTGGAGCAGAGGAGCGTGATTCAAAGCTAGAAGACATATACAGGCCCGGTTCTAGCGGGTGGGCCGGGTGGGCCCGGCCCACCCAAAGATGAGCCTGGCCCACCCAAACAGGAGCCTTGGCCCTCGCAGTGAGGGCTTGAAGGCAGGCGCGCAACGCGCACAGGTCTTGTGTGGGCGCCCTGGCCGAGACAGCTTCCCGGGCGCACACACACACAGACAGTTTAAGATTATCGCAGCCGCACCAAAGTACTTAACAGGTCTTTAAAAGACCATTAACATCTTAACTAGGCTTTGTTTACTTTTTTCACCTCTTCATCTCTGCATGGTGAAAGGGGACAAATCCTTTCTTTGACAACGGTAACCTTTGGTAACCTTTGCCTACTGTCCTGCTGCATTATTATTTCTTTTTCTATGCAGCGCAGAGGAAAAGTGGTCTGTTTATTCCTAGTCACCCCCTGACCAGTGGCGTCACTAGGGGGGTGCGGGGGGGGGGGGTGCAACACATGGGGTGACACCAATCTGCACTGCAGCCTCGCCTCTGCTCTCACCTTTACTGTCGCTCCCTGTGCAAGCGTGTTCCTCATGCTGTTCACACTCGCCAGTGTCTCACAGGAGATCTGCAATGCTGCCTTGACTGCAATTTTCTCACAAGGCAACTCTATAGCAGCCTAGCTCATCTGAGGGTGCATGTTTTCCTATTTTTCAGTATCTCGCAGTCTTCAGTTTTCCAGTGAACCAGTTCCAAATTTCAGCTTGCTCTTCACTACAGTGTCACCTGTTGCTCGCACTCTTGTTTATACATATCCAGGGAAGACAGATGGAGTAAGAGAGAAAGGGCGATAGAGGGAGCTAGAGGGAGTAATACAGAGAGAGGGAGCTAGAGAGAGCAAGACAGGGAGTGAGGGAGCAAGAGGGAGTAACAAAGGGAGAGAGAGAGCTAGAGAGAGTAGACAGGGAGAGAGGGAGATAAAGGGAGTAAGACAGAGAGAGAGAGGGAGCTAGAGGGAGTAAGACAGAGAGATAGGGAGCTAGAGTGAGAAAGAGAGAGAGGGAGCTAGAGGGAGTAAGACAGAGAGAGGGAGACAGAGGGAGCTAGAGGGAGTAAGACAGAGAGAGAGTGAGCTAGAGGGCGCTAGACAGAGAGAGGGAGCTAGAGGGAGTAAGAGAGAGAGAGGGAACTAGAGGGAGCAAGGCAGAGTGAGAGTGAGCTAGTGGGAGTATGACAGAGAGAGAGAGCTAGAGGGAGTAAGAGAGAGAGAGGGAGCTAGAGGGAGTAAGAGACAGGGGGCTAGAGGGAGTAAGACAGAGAGAGAGGAAGCTAGAGGGAGTAAAACAGAGAGGGAGCTAGAGGGACTAAGACAGAGAGAGAGAAGGAGCTAGAGGGAGTAAGACAGAGAGAGAGGGAGCTAGAAGGAGTAAGAGAGGGAGCTTGAGGGAGCAATACAGAGAGAGGGAGCTAGAGGGAGTAAGACAGAGGAAGCTAGAGGGAGTAAGACAGAGGGAGAGCGAGCTAAAGGGAGTAAGAGAGAGAGGGAGCTAGAGGGAGCAAGACAGAGAGAGGGAGCTAGAGGGAGTAAGACAGAGGGAGCTAGAGGGAGTAAGACAGAGGGAGAGTGAGCCAAAGGGAGTAAGACCGAGAGAGAGGGGGCTAGAGGGAGTAAGACAGAGAGAGAGGGAATCAGAGGGAGCTAGAGGGAGTAAGACAGAGAGAGGGAGCTAGAGGGAGCTAGACAGAGAGAGGGAGCTAGAGGGAGTAAGACAGAGAGAGAGGGAGCTAGAGGGAGTAAGACAGAGAGAGGGAGACAGAGGGAGCTAGACAGAGAGAGGGAGCTAAAGGGAGCAAGACAGAGAGAGAGGGTGCTAGACATAGAGAGGGAGCTAGAGGGAGTAAGACAGGGAGAGAGTGAGCTAGAGGGTGCTAGACAGAGAGAGGGAGCTAGAGGGAGTAAAAGAGAGAGAGGGAGCTAGAGGGAGCAAGACAGAGTGAGAGGGAGCTAGAGGGAGTAAGACAGAGAGAGAGCTAGAGGGAGCAAGACAGAGAGAGAGAGGGGGCTAGAGGGAGTAAGAGAGAGAGGGGGAGCTAGAGGGAGTAAGAGAGAGGGAGAGGGAGCTAGAGGGAGTAAGACAGAGAGAGAGGGAGCTAGAGGGAGTAAGACAGAGAGAGAGAGGGAACCAGAGGGAGCTAGAGGGAGTAAGACAGAGAGAGAGGGAGTAAGACAGAGAGAGAGGGAACCAGATGGAGCTAGAGGGAGTAAGACAGAGAAAGAGGAAGCTAGAGGGAGTAAGACAGAGAGAGGGAGCTAGAGGGAGCAAGACAGAGAGAGAGAGGGAGCTAGAGGGAGTAAGAGAGAGTGGGAGCTAGAGAGAGTAAGACAGAGAGAGGGAGCTAGAGGGAGTAAGACAGAGAGAGAGGGATCAAGAGGGAGTAAGACAGAGAGAGGGGGAGCTAGAAGGAGTAAGAGAGGGAGAGAGGGAGCTAGAGGGAGTAAGACAGAGAGAGGGAGCTAGAGGGAGCATGACAGAGAGAGAGAGGGAGCTAGAGGGAGTAAAACCGAGAGAGGGAGCAAGACAGAGAGAGAGGGAGCTAGAGGGAGTAATAGAGAGAGAGCTAGAGGGAGTAAGAGAGAGAGCGGGAGCTAGAGGGAGTAAGAGAGAGAGAGCAGGAGCTAGAGAGAGTAAGACAGAGAGAGGGAGCTAGAGGGAGTAAGACAGGGAGCTAGAGGGAGTAAGACAGAGAGAGAGGGAGCTAGAGGGAGTAAGACAGAGAGAGAGGGAGCTAGAAGGAGTAACAGAGGGAGCTAGAGGGAGCAAGACAGAGAGAGGGAGCTAGAGGGAGTAAGACAGAGGGAGAGGGAGTAAGACAGAGACAGAGAGAGCTAGAGGGAGTAAGACAGAGAGAGAGGGAACCAGAGGGAGCTAGAGGGAGTAAGGCAGAGAGAGGGAGCTAGAGGGAGCTAGACAGAGAGAGGGAGCTAGAGGGAGTAAGACAGTACCTAGCGCTGTACATTTCTGACAGAGGTGGTCCATGCGGTAAGTCGTGAGGGGGTGACACCATGAGTTACCCGCACCGGGTGACACCAACCCCAGTGACGCCACTGCCCCTGACCTCTGCAGCTGCTTATCACATAAGGCTGTGACACAAAGTATGACTAATGGAGTAGGTAAGAGAATGTGTTACAAAAAAAATTATTTTCAAAAATCTGCACAGGCCCAGCAGGACACATACTTCGTATGTGCTTCATTTAAACAGTTTTTATCATTTCATCATAGCCGATGCTGGTCAACAATAAAACAATACAAAATGGCAATGCCCAGATAAAGTTGGTGATTAATGATCCTGCTTTAGAGCAATCGTTTGTCTGTTAGTATTTTTTAAATGCAGACGCACTGTATTTTATGTGGATGGCTCAGTGGGTTACTGCCTTTGTCACAGAGATCCTTGTGTTACTTCAGAAGTTACAATCCTAACAAAAGGCAGTGAACAATGAACTGCCACCAAAGAGCTGCAAACAAACATGAATGGTATAATTAGAACTTCGCTTTTTTGTTTTGTGATATAGTTAGAACTTCCCTAGTCTTTTCATTATTCTAATGTTGCTAAAATGAGTATGTTTTGGCAGATATACATTTTTATCAGTAAAGCTGACCCCCATGGAATACTCTTTAAATCCTAAGGTTGTGTTTCCCCAGACCAAACCCTCTTAAAATATACTACCCACCAGAATGGATGACCTATGATTCCTACACCTTGTAATCCTCATTGGCTTATGTGACATTCCCTGTAGACTGATTTACATACTTGCATGATTCATTGTCTCTGTAAGTGTGTGGTGGTGTAAAGTACTGACACACACTACATTGATATGAGCAGCGTTATACAACAAATTAAATGCATATGAGAGAGGGGATACGTAAACATGAGGGGCGCTGGTGGAGGGTGCCAGTGAGGGAATCCGAGGAGGAGGTAGTGGGAGGGGCTATGGAGCGATGAGGGGCACTGTTGGAGTATGACAGTGAGAGAATCCGAGGAAGAGGTCATGGGGTGGAGGGGGAAGCTAGGGAGAGATGAGGGGCACTGGTAGAGGGTGGTAGTGAGGGTGTCTAAGGAGGAGGTCATGAGGGGTATGGGCTACAGAGAGATGAGGGGCGCTGGTGGAGGGTGGCAGTGAGGGAATCCGAAGCGGAGGTCATGGGGTGAAGGGGGAGCTTGGGAGAGATGAGGGGCACTGGTGGATGGTGGTATTGAGGGAGTCTGATGAGGAGGTCATGAGGGGGAGGGGCTACAGAGAGACGAAGGGCACTGGGGGAGGGTGGCAGTGAGGGAATCCGAGGAGGAGGTCATAAAGGGGAGGGGCTATGGGGAGATGAGGGGCACTTGTGGCGTGTGGCAGTGAGGGAATCCGAGGAAGAGGTCAATAGGGGGGGCATGGATGGATGAGGTACACGGTTGGAAGGTGGTAGTAAAGGTATTTATGGAGAAAGAGGTTTTTGGTGCAGCGCCAAAAAAGACTTTTGCATCAGCGCTGAAGCCGGCCCTGTCATGGCCTTTTTGTTTTTGTTTATTTAATTAGCAGTCGGGCCATAAGGGCCACTGTGGAACATACTTTAAAGTGCGTGCTAATTATATTT
Organism: Lissotriton helveticus; assembly: GCF_964261635.1. Classification (NCBI taxonomy): domain Eukaryota; kingdom Metazoa; phylum Chordata; class Amphibia; order Caudata; family Salamandridae; genus Lissotriton; species Lissotriton helveticus. Next base: position 1,543,584,865 of record NC_136068.1, on the reverse strand, counting down.
ATTGCTCTATTCAATGTTTTAAGTATGAAGGTGATTTTACTAATGTTTTTACCGGAAGATGGTGCCTGACATGGGGCGGGGCCCAAGGTCATCTGTGAGATAAGGTGCACTGGAGAGGAATAGTGGCTAATCAAGCTTGTAGGGGAGTGCGTTGTAGAATCCGTGGTCAGGTGGAGGTAGTAATGAAGAGGCTCACACAGAGGGAGCCCGAGAAGTGTCACTTGCCTGATACTCCCACCTCAGAAACCTCCTCTTCCCATCAAAGGAACATTACATAGAAAAAAACTTTTTGTGAGTGATAACATTAAAAAGAGATTTGGAAAAGAGTGAGTTTTACTGGGCCTCGTAAGACTAAGAAGAGGTAAAGGAGGGCCCTGAAGCAGGCCTGCCTAGACATATATGCGACAAATCGAGCCCGCAGTGGCCCACCCAAATGCGTCCTTGGCCCACCCAATTAAAAATTCCTGGAGCCGGGCCTGGACATATATGAAGCTGAATGCTGAGTGCTGAAAGCAAAAGAAAAAAAACAAGCCAAGTCACGAAAGTGAAAGTTAAAGTGATCAGATGGAGGCAGAGGGGATAGCTACTTAATGACCAGTGACGGAGGAGACAGATTTGGGATGCACGCGTGCACGCGCACGTGCACTGAAGCTTCAGGCCAGCAAAAGCCTTGGGTAGGTAGCACTTTTTTTACCCTTTACTAAAAGTCGAGCAGGCAGCGCATGCGCTGCTCTAGGCACGACCTAAAAAGCGTAGAAGGAAGTAAGAGAGGAGGTGGTGATAAGGAGGTAGGAATAGAGGAAAGCGAAGATTGAGGCAGAGTATGAAGAATAGGTTAGGGTTAGAAAAGGTTGAGATAGGCATGAGTGAAGAAAGAGTGTGATGGAGGCATGGAAACAAAGAGGATGAAAATACAAAATAAACTGAACCTAGAGGCAAATGTGACAACATTGGACAGAAGGAGAAATTATAGCTGAAGAGATGAACAAGAGAGAAGATGACGGTCAGATGAAGAGAATAGGGGAGGAAGGGAAAGAATGAATGGAGAAAGAATGTGTGAGAGAAGGGGTATCTAATAAAAAAGATGAGAAACATCAACACCAGAAGGGGCAGTGGAGAAAAAAAAATAGCACTGAGGCACCTTTTTGGTTTTGAGATTTTGTCTTTAAATGTTTTTACTGGGCACCTGCCTTTCCTCGTTGGCCTTCTGACATCACAAGTAGGAAAGTTCTCTCTATAGGCACTGCACGGGCCAGAGCCTGTGAGATCTGAGGTTCATTCACAAATATTCAGGTGAATAGCAGTAGCATGTTCTACAGGGTGTGACAGCGACGAAACTACAGGTTTTGAGAACAACAGGAGAAGTGTTGAAGTGCGTTCTTCTAGTGGCCAGGTGGGGGATGATCGCCCTATTGTGCTGCTTTTTTGTGCTATTCCTTCCTGAAGCATTTTTGTCTACCGTGTCTTAGTCCATCTATGCCCCTGTACACGCTCCCACAACGCCAGTTGTGTTACCATATACTGATTGTTGTGCATTCGTTGCCTTGCCTTTTAGCTTCAGCATGCCTTATGTCCTTGTGGTGTGCTGTTAGACACTACATCTGTGCTTGCAAACACCGCACTGTTTGTTGATATTGTCTGCACGGGCTGCTGTGACACACACAATATGTAAACACTACACTTGGTATAACGTTACATGCTCCAATATTGTGGTGGCATTTCGATGTGTGAGCAAATATGGTCTCTGAGAGGGTCGGACTTGGACAGAAAATAGACCCAGGCACCCCAAAAAATAGTGGCCTCCATTTGTGAATAAGAAAGCTAAAAAAGTGGCCGACGTTTGCAAATTGGGGCCTTTTTGATCCGGTAAAGACCCACTCCAGATGTTTCTCAGGGTAAAGTAAACTGCACGTATTTGAGCTTGCTTCAGGCAATGTTTGCTTTATTATCTGGGAAATCAACAGTAGAAACCGGCCCAGCAGCCATAAAACCGGGCCACACACTGACGTGTCAGACCAGCCCATTAGTCACTCCCTGATTGGCCTATGGCGATAGGACAGTCCGAACCTAGTCTCTGGGACAGGGGGCGGGGCAGTGAGTGATCTTGGATGGGTCCATCAGATTTGCATGCACCCATGAACTTACACACCTGCAAACACACACAAACTCCCAGGTCTGGGTGTATCCGACATTTCACCGGTTTCATACTTCGAATTAACTTTTGCATTTATTCCTTTCAAAAGTATGAGCAAATGCATTTTTTGCGTGTGAATAAGGAGAGTACACCCCCAGAATTGATAGCTATATTGTGGGATGTAGGGTAAGAAGTACTTGAACAAGCAAAAACATTTCCCTTTATAGAAATTAAAATGAAAGTTTTAAAGTGCAACTGGACATTAGGGTCACATTTTACCATGCGGATTTTTACACATGCAAAATGTTCTTACCTGTAAATGGTTACGCTTTTGACTTCTCCAAGGAATCTGAGACAATCGCAAACACCCGAGTACTGCAGGTATTCTTTGACAATCCTTTCACAGGCGCCTCTGAAGATGACACAACGTCCATTAAGAAAGGGATAGGCTATTGCAATCGCCTAAATAACAAAAAAGAATACAATTCTAAACGCGCTGAACAGCCGGTATAAATATGCATGTGAATGGTGCTGAAAATAAATCAGGCTTGGCTGGATGAGCTGTTGAAAGCAAGCACCGTGTTTCCAAAGCTCTCTGGCACGGCTGTTCTGTCCAAACAAACTAACGCTCAGCCGGTGAAGCGCTTATACTGGTGACAAACGCCCAGCCAGTGAAGAGGTTGTATCAGTGACAGAACGCCCGGCCAGTGAAGAGGTTGTACCGGTGACAGAACGCCCAGCCAATGAAGAGGTTGTATCAGTGACTGTACGCCCAGCCAATGAAGAGGTTGTATCGGTGATAGAAAGCCCAGCCAGTGAAGAGGTTGTACTGGTGACAGAACGCCGGGCCAGTGAAGAGGTTGTACCAGTGACAGAACGCCCAGCCAATGAAGAGGTTGTACCGGTGACAGAATGTCCAACCAGTGGAGAGGTTGTATCAGTAACAGAAGGCCCAGCCAGTGAAGAGGTTGTACCAATGAAAGAATGTCCAACCAGTGAGGAGGTTGTATCAGTGACAGAACGCCCAGCCACTGAAGAGGTTGTACCGGTGACAGAACGCCCAGCCAGTGAAGAGGTTGTACCAGTGACAGAACGCCCAGCCAATGTATAGGTTGTACCAGTGACAGAATGTCCAACCAGTGAAGAGGATGTATCAGTGACAGAACACCCAGCCACTGAAGAGTTTGTACCAGTGACAGAACACCCAGCCAATGAAAAGGTTGTATCAGTGACAGAATGCCCAGCCATTGAAGAGGTTGTACCGGTGACAGAACGCCCAGCCAATGAAGAGGTTGCACCAGTGACAGAACGCCCAGCCAATGAAGAGGTTGTACCGGTGACAGAACGCCCAGCCAGTGAAGAGGTTGTACCGGTGACAGAATTCCCAGCCAGTGAAGAGGTTGTACCAGCGACAGAACGCCCAGCCAATGAAGAGGTTGTACCGGTGACAGAACGCCCAGCCAGTGAAGAGGTTGTACCTGCGACAGAACGCCCCCCAATGAAGAGGTTGTATCGGTGACAGAACGCCCAGCCAATGAAGAGGTTGTACCGATGACAGAACGCCCAGCCAGCGAAGAGGTTGTACCGGTGACAGAACGCCCAGCCAAGGAAGAGGTTGTACTGGTGACAGAACGCCCAGCCAGTGAAGAGGTTGTACCGTTGACAGAACGCCCAGCCAATGAAGAGGTTGTACCGGTGACAGAATGCCCAGACAATGAAGAAGTTGTACCTGTGACAGAACGCCCAGCCAGTGAAGAGGTTGTGCCAGTGACAGAACGCCCAGCCAGTGAAGAGGTTGTACCGGTGACAGAACGCCCAGCCAGTGAAGAGGTTGTACCTGCGACAGAACGCCCGCCAATGAAGAGGTTGTATCGGTGACAGAACGCCCAGCCAATGAAGAGGTTGTATCGGTGACAAAATGCCCAGCCAGCGAAGAGGTTGTACCGGTGACATAAGGCCCAGCCAATGAAGAGGTTGTACCAGTGAAAGAATGTCCAACCAGTGAGGAGGTTCTATCAGTGACAGAACGCCCAGCCACTGAAGAGCTTGTACCGGTGACAGAATGCCCAGCCAGTGAAGAGGTTGTACCAGTGAGAGAACGCCCAGCCAATGTATAGGTTGTAACAGTGACAGAATGTCCAACCAGTGAAGAGGATGTATCAGTGACAGAACGCCCAGCCACTGAAGAGTTTGTACCGGTGACAGAACGCCCAGCCAGTGAAGAGGTTGTACCGGTGACAGAACGCCCAGCCAGTAAATAGGTTGTACCAGCGACAGATCGCCCAGCCATGAAGAGGTTGTACCGGTAACAGAACGCCCAGCCAGTGAAGTGGTTGTACCTGCGACAGAACGCCCGCCAATGAAGAGGTTGTATCGGTGACAGAACGCCCAGCCAGTGAAGAGGTTGTACCGGTGACAGAACGCCCAGCCAATGAAGAGGTTGTACCGGTGACAGAAGGCCCAGTCAGCGAAGAGGTTGTACCGGTGACAGAACGCCCAGTCAATGAAGAGGTTGTACTGGTGACAGAACCCCAGCCAGTGAAGAGGTTGTACTGGTGACAGAACGCCCAGCCAATGAAGAGGTTGTATCGGTGACAGAACGCCCAGCCAATGAAGAGGTTGTACCGGTGACAGAACGTCCAGCCAGTGAAGAGGTTGTACCAGTGACAGAACGTCCAGCCAGTGCAGAGGTTGTACCGGTGACAGAACGCCAAGCCAGTGAAGAGGTTGTACCTGTGACAGAACGCCCAGCCAGTGAAGAGGTTGTACCTGCAACAGACCGCCCGCCAATGAAGAGGTTGTATTGGTGACAGAATGCCCAGCCAGTGAAGAGATTGTACTGGTGACAGAACGCCCAGCCAATGAAGACGTTGTACCGGTGACAGAACACCCAGCCAGTGAAGAGGTTGTACCGGTGACAGAATGCCCAGCCAATGAAGAGGTTGTACCGGTGACAGAACGCGCAGCCAATGAAGAGGTTGTACCGGTGACAGAACGCCCAGCCAATGAAGAAGTTGTACTGGTGACAGAACGCCCAGCCAGCGAAGAGGTTGTACCGGTGACAGAACCCCCAGCCAATGAAGAAGTTGTACTGGTGACAGAACGCCCAGCCAGTGAAGAGGTTGTACCGGTGACAGAATGCCCAGCCAATGAAGAGGTTGTACCGGTGACAGAACGCGCAGCCAATGAAGAGGTTGTACCGGTGACAGAACGCCCAGCCAGTGAAGAGGTTGTAACAGTGACAGAACGCCCAGCCAGTGAAGAGGTTGTACCGGTGGCAGAACGCCCAGCCAGTGAAGAGGTTGTACCAGGGACAGATCGCCCAGCCAGTGAAGAGGTTGTATCAGTGACAGAATACCCAGCCAAGGAAGAGGTTGTATCGGTGACAGAACGCCCAGCCAGTGCAGAGGTTGTACCAGTTTCAGAACGCCCAGGCAACGAAGAGGTTGTACCGGTGACAGAAAGCCCAGCCAGTGAAGAGGTTGTACCGATGACAGAACGCCCAGCCAATGAAGAGGTTGTACCGGTGACAGAACGCCCAGCCAGCAAAGAGGTTGTACCGGTTACAGAACGGCCAGCCAATGAAGAAGTTGTACTGGTGACAGAACGCCCAGCCAGTGAAGAGGTTGTACCGGTGACAGAACGCCCAGCCAATGAAGAGGTTGTACCGGTGACAGAACGCCCAGCCAATGAAGAGGTTGTACCGGTGACAGAACGCCCAGCCAGTGAAGAGGTTGTACCGGTGACAGAACGCCCAGCCAGTGAAGAGGTTGTACCGGTGGCAGAACGCCCAGCCAGTGAAGAGGTTGTATCAGTGACAGAATGCCCAGCCAATGAAGAGGTTGTATCGGTGACAGAACGCCCAGCCAGTGAAGAGGTTGTACCAGTTTCAGAACGCCCTGGCAACGAAGAGGTTGTACCGGTGACAGAAAGCCCAGCCAGTGAAGAGGTTGTACCGGTGACAGAACGCCCAGCCAATGAAGAGGTTGTATGGTGACAGAACTCCCAGCCAGTGAAGAGGTTGTACCAGGCACAGAACACCCAGCCAGTGAAGAGGTTGTACCAGTGACAGAACACCCAGCCAGTGAAGAGATTGTATCAGTGACAGAACGCTACCTGTCGTTCCTGCCAGTTTGGTGACTTCATCTGGCCTCAACTGCCAAAAAGGTCTCTCCCTCTGCCAACAACAAAATTGCCGTCTGTCCCCACCCATACCTGGGAAAAGCTTCTGGGCCTGGAGTGGGGCCCGTTTATGTACCTCATAGCCAGACTAGGCTGCTCTAATCTGGACAGCCTGAAGAATGGCCAGAGTTATGTACCAGGACAGAATTTCAGATTGTGCCTTACACTGGGACCAGGTGACACAAACGTTGCACCAGTACAGCACATTTACCCTAACAACTACCTGCCATATCGCTTTAGCAAAGAAGAAGTGGGGAAAAAGACCAACAAAGCAAGAACTGTTTGACACAGGCCGTTCATGTGGTTCTCATCACTAAAATGAGGTTCTGTCAGGTCTATAAGATCTGCTCTGCTCGGAGAGGCGGTAGGTAAGTATTACCAACCTTCCAAAGCTGCCAGTTTCTCAAGATTGCTTGAGAGACGAATCTGGGCACCATCTGAATCATAATTTCGCTTCAGAGGTGAAGTAAATAACTGGCAGATATCGCGCTTTTTCGCATTTTACAAAATAATGTTGTCAATCCCTACTCATAATCTCATGAAACACCCCCTTTCCCAGTGACCATGAAGTATGCAGTCCTTTAAGTGTAGGGCTGCCTGTCTCTTCCTCCAAACCATCACACCCAAACCCAAGAGCTATCTCCCTTCGTGGTGCAGCAAGCCCTGTTTGCCCGGTAGACCCTTCTCTCCCCAACAGAGCATATGTGGAGCTCAGCAGTTGAGGGACTGAGGAAAATGTATTAAAATTCGTAGACGCTTGTAGGACATGTGAATTCTGGAGTTATCTCTCAAAAGAATAAAATGAGTGTAGTGACAATACAATGGATTTGGGAGTATTTATTGTCCAAGCAAAGGGTTGATTGCTATAATGCATTGCACTTTTTATTTTTAGTAAATATTCCCTCTAAACTTCTCAACCAGGGACTGGGTGCATTTCATTGGTTTTTGTCGGGTTTTCACAGTGTTATTGTACAAAAGGAGAAGCAGCAAAAATGGCGGCAGACTTGTCATTCTGAATAGGGAGGTCCATCAGGCACCACTGCCGCAGGCGTCACAGCAGCCAAGTGGAGTACTGGTGAAGCCCGACCTGTCGGCGCCTGTGCTGTCAGGAAAATCTGCCTTTTCACCCTCAAAACAGGGTGGAAGATCACAGCAGATAGGACATTTGCCTTTTTGGGGGATGTCCTCCAGTTGCTTCTTTATTCCAAATCTGCCCCAAACTATGGAAATAGAAAAGACACTATGAAAGTTTTCCGTCAGGTAAGTATTACTTAATGGAGCAACAGGAATGCAATGAGGAAAGGGGCAGGGTTAATTTTCCACCCAGGGGTGCTGGAACTATTTTTAGACTGGGGATGCCGCCATTAAGGTTCTATTGCTGAAGTTCTAGAGCTTGTGAAAAACCTAAGCATCATAGAAAAACAAGCGTAGCAAATGTGCCACACAGGAGAGTGTTAATGGTGTGTCATGTAGCTGGTGCTGTATTTTGGAGCGCACTAACACCACCACTGGGTCTGGGCACCCAACAGCACAGCTTGCCTCAAGCTACTAATAAACAAAACAGAGTGCACGTGCTGCTATCTAGTTGTTTGCCTTGATTTTTGGCAAAAACATCTGACATTAAACCAATGTTTTATGTGCAAAGAGTCACATTTTATTTAAGTTTTTTGTAAATTATTCACTTTTGACTTTTTTTTGGAAAATGAATTATACCAAATGTATCATTTACGACCTTCTGTACAACACAAACCTATTTACAACAATACATTTCAAATTATTCTCATTCAAACATCAAGCATACCACTTCCATACCGCTCCCAGCGCCAGAACCCCTGGCCCCCGCCGGAACCAGGACACCCGACTGAGATACGACACCGCCCCCAAGACCACACTAAGAGGGACTCTCATCTACAGACCCCCAGGTCCACGCACACAATTCAGCTAAACCATCAGCGACTTCATCAGCCCGCACGCCCTAGCCTCACCCGAATACATCCTCCTAGGGGACCTGAACTTCCACCTGGATAACAACAACGACAGCAACACCACCACCCTGCTCGACAACCTCGCCAACCTCGGACTCAAGCAACTGGTGAACACCCCCACCCACTACGCCGGCCACACGCTCGACCCCATCTTCTCCTCTAGCAATTCTGCCAAACCCTCGAAAAAACCTGGCGCCACGAACGGACGACAGAAAACATGACAGCCCTCAAAAACGCCACTCGCAAACACCACCAGCTGATCCGCACCACCAAAAGGACATCATGCAAAGAGCGGCTGGACAACAACACCCACAACAGCAAGGAACTCTTCAACATCGTAAAAGAGCTCTCCAACCCCAGCGCCAGCAACAACGACATTGCACCGTCACAAGATCTCTGCAACTCCCTCGCCACATTCTTCTACCGCAAGATCACAGACATACATGACAGCTTCAGCACCCAGACCCCACCTCCAGCCACCGAACCAACAATCACACCCACCACCCTCAGCGCCTGGACTCCCGTCAGCACTGAAGCCACCACCCATGTCATGAACACCATCCACTCTGGCTCTCCCTCGGACCCATGCCCCCACCACATCTTCAACAAAGCCGACGCCATCATGGCACCCCACCTCCGGGAACATCATAAACAACTCCTTCGCATCAGCCACCTTCCCAGAAAGCTGGAAGAACGCAGAGATCAACGCCCTTCTGAAGAAACCCACAGCCAACCCAAAAGACCTCAAGAACTTTCTCCCCATCTCTCTCCTTCCCTTCCCGGCTAAAGTCATCGAGAAGACCGTCAACAAACAACTGGCTGCATTCCTCGAAGCAAACAACTCACTCGACCCATCCCAGTCTGGATTTCGAGCCAACCACAGCACCGAAACCGCCCTCATTGCAGCCACCGACGACATCAGGACCCTGATGGACAACGGGGAAACAACTGCCCTCATCCTCCTGGACCTCTCAACCGCCTTCGATACCGACTGCCACCGCACCCTAATAACCCACCTCCAGAACACTGGGATCCAAGGAAAAGCCCTGGACTGGATCACCTCGTTGCTCTCCGACAGAACCCAGAGTGTCTGCCTCCCTCCCTTTCGCTCCGTGGCCACCAGGATCATCTGCGGCGTACCTAAGGCTCCTCGCTCAGCCCAACCCTCTTCAATATCTACATGAACCCCCTCGCCACCATCGCATGCAAACACAACCTCAACATCATCTCCTACGCCGACGACACCCAGATGATACTCTCCCTCACCAAAGACCCAGCCACCACCAATACCAACCTCCAGTAAGGAATGAAAGACGTCACGGAATGGATAAAGCTCAGCCGTCTGAAAGTCAACTCAGACAAGATGGAGGTCCTCATCCTCAGACAATCCCCATCCGCCTGGGAAGACTCCTGGTGGCCCACAGCGCTGCGCACCGTACCGACACCCACGGACCACGTACGCAACCTGGGCTTCATCCTGGACTCCGCCCTCACGATGACCAAACAAGTCAACGCCATCTCATCCTCATGCTTCAACACCCTGCGCATGCTCAGAAAGATCTTCCGGTGGATCCCAACCGAAACCAGAAAAACGGTCACCCAGGCCCTCGTCACCAGCCGACTGGACTACGGGAACGCCCTATACGCAGGAACCACAGCCAAACTTCAGAAACGACTTGAGCGCATACTGAACGCCTCCGCACAACTCATCCTTGACATCCCTCGCCACAGCTACATAACTCCCCACCTGAAAAACCTGCACTGGCTCCCCGTCAACAAGAGGATCACGTTCAGGGTCTTCACCCACGCACACAAAGCGCTCCACGACATGGGCCCCGAATACCTCAACAACCGCCTTTCATTCTGCACTCCCACCCGCCAGCTCCGCTCCGCCAGCCTCGCCCTCGCCATCGTCCCACGGATCCCCAGATCCACAACCGGAGGACGATCGTTCTCCTACCTGGCCGCCAAGACATGGAACTCCCTCCCCGCACACCTATGACTGACCCAGGACCATCTCACCCTCAGGAAGCATCTCAAGACCTGGCTATTCGAGCAGTAACAGCACCCTCCCCTCCCGTCAGCGCCTTGAGACTCTCACGGGTGAGTAGCGCGCTCTATAAATGTTCTGATTGATTGATTGATTGATCATTTGGGCATCATCAGGTAAAGAGTCTTGATATGTTTTGAACTTATAATCTTTGTGTCCAACACATCTCAGCGTTACGCAAAAAGGCTTCATTTGTGCCTTCGTAACTGCTGATATATTTTGAAATAAGTGTATTGTCCATTTACAAGTATTTGAATGTTGGTGTGTCTTAGGAAAAAACTGACATGCTACAGACTTTCCTTTCACTTCTAGTCCTCAAGCAGGATTGTCATCTGGGCCACTTTTACAGAATCCTCTCAGTGTGCAGCCAGAGAAAATGAAGTAAACACCAGCTTTTGAGTAAGTGGCAGTTTGTCAGAAGACATAACCTGAAATGTGACCTTTGTCCTTAAACGCACAGCAAATGCATACCTGCCAACTTGAAGAACAATATCACAGTGTGGGGAGGGGGCGGGGCTTCTTACAGAGAAGTACCTACCAGGCACTTTTGAACTCCACCCCGCTCCCAAGCCTACTCTTCTAAAAAAAAAAAACTTACTAAGGCTGGTGCCCATGTCCTGGGGTGTTTTCACACCTCAATGGACGGGCAGTTCAAAGCCTCGGTAAACGGGCTTATTTTCCCTGCCAGCATGTGGCATGGTGGCAAAATGTGGGTTGGCAGGTATGTAAATGTGACAAGATAAACACAAAATGTAAAGGCATCTTTATTTCTCATTCACTTTCTGAACTTTAGCACGGTCATTTTGTGGACCCTGCACCCTTACTTCCATCAAGCCTTTGCCACCTTTACTTTCCGAAATTAGAAATGTTCGCACCCGTTTTTCTCAAGCATTGTATCTTAAATATTACTAATGATGAAACCGAGTGTTGCTCCCAACCCAAGCGTGGCCAATTTCGTTTCTCCTACACACTTTACTTTCTGGACTAACCTTGCCAACAATGCTCAGCCGTTTTATGGACATTCCCGGTGTGAAGTGGGGCTGTCCGTCTATCCTGGTCCGCGGTGAAGTTCACTTTAAAGCCCGGTCGGCAAACGTTGGCCAAAGATCCGCAGGGAAAGTACGCCCCCCCCCCCCCCCCCTTTCTTTCAGCTCCGGGGCTCCTTGGCTCTTTCTGGGGAGACTCGATGCGCCCAAGCGCGCCCAGCATCACCTACCATGCTAGGAGCAGCCGTTTGATGCCTGCATCAGTTGAAGCTTGTTTTGTCCTGGAGCCCACGCCTTCTTGAACATCAGTGCACACCTTGGTCGTCAGATGTCCACGCAAACTCCTCAAATCCGCGCGCGCCTGCGGGGCCTCCAGCGTTCAAGTCCGAGCGGGCACGTGACTCCTCGACTCGCGGCTCGGACGTTTCTTGGTTGTCATCTTCCTCCCTCCCGTCGTCACCCATCTGTCAGCCCAGCGCCCGGGCCGGGCGAGCAGCGTGCCACGTGCAGGCGTGGCTGCAGCAAAGTGTGCGCAAACAGTCGCGCGCACTCAAAAAACAAGCAACTCTAACAAATACTGCACCAAGACCGGACCCCAAGACTGGGGAAAACGTGTCAAACATGTCCGTGTCATTACACATTAGACATGAACCCCTCTGTCGCTAGTACGACCGCCCGGAGGGAGAAAAGTGGTCTGTAATGACAAAAGTCAAGTGTTTCTATTTCAGACTTAACATGGGAGGCAGTTCCTACAACGCGCTTTTGGATCTGATCCAAAGGTTGCAGCAGCTCTTCGTGACGTACAGGGCTAGGTGACCCTGGCGGTTGGATACACCCTCAGGTGAGCGCTTCCACGGCCGACTTTAGCGCTGGTGGCGCCCGGTGCGACAATCAGTTTTGGCGCCCCTCCCCCCATGACCTCCTCCACAGATTCCCTGGCTACCACTGGACAATAATACCCCTCATGTCTCCATAGCCACTCACTCACATACATTTATTTCGTGGTAAAACACTAGTAAATCTGGATTTGCTAATAAGAATATATATCTAATCAAACAAACCCTTTTAGCAACATTAGGAAGGCATAGTGAAAAACTGGGCTAAAAACCAGAAGGTGCGTTATGTAGTTTGCATGCAGCGCTTTCCTGACAGTTTGTAACAGTCACTGTTCTATATTACGGATATGTCTTATGTACTGCGGTAACACAAGGATCTCAGTGATAAAAGCAGTAATGCACTCAGATCTCCATACAAAATACAGATCTGTGATCTGCACGGTATGTGGATTTCTCTCTCTAAGAGAAACATTAATCACAAGTTATCTTGACATTTTAATGTTGCCTGAAAGCTGGATGCACAAGGAACTCTGCAGAAGTTGTTTTGAAATGGGACTTTATTGCTAAGCACAGTGCTCCCCTGAGGGCAGCGCCCCATCCCCAGGTCAGCGCCCAGTGCGACCGCATTAGTTGCACTATCCCAAAGCCTGAGTACTACAGCACAGACACGTTCACTCAAAATAAATAATAACCAAAGCATTGGAAAAGTCAACAGGTTTCTTTTGTTTTTAAAGAAATACTACCAAAGCCTATAGGACTGTCTTGAAACCGAAAAAGGAAGCTAGGTCTATTGGCTTTGGCAATGCTTGTTCATATCGCATATTCAAGCACACTGACTTCAGTTTTCAAACTCTGCACCTGCCAAGAAACACGAGATTTATGTAAACAAAAAAACACAAAAAAGCGACTTCACATGCCCTAAAAATCCATAGATTGCTACATGAGCGCCCCGGACTGCGGCCCGCACCTTACTGCCACCGAGTCATGGGGCAGCTCTAATCATGAACATAGGACAAAGCTTCTAATTAATCTTAAATCCTGCAGGACGCTTTTATTTAATTGAATGTGTATTTAGAGTGGCAAGCACACCATAATACAGAAATAAAGATACGTTTTTGCAATAATACCCAATTCTCATTTTTTTCACACAGTAATTCTTGTACATGTATGTAGGTTATACACCTTGGAGACAAGATAGTAGCTGTCTAATCTAATTGTAAAGTATCTGCCTGATGGAAGAACAGAAAGAAACAGAGAGCACGGTGGAAGAGTTAAGTGAAGGAAGGGAGGGAGGGGCCTGTGGAGAGAGGTGGAAGGATTAGAGAGCAGAGTTCGTTTAAGATCCCCTTTATTGACGATGATTAACATTGATAGGTACAATGCACTGGAAAAGACGTGTAGAATGACATTATGTTGAAGGAATTAACGGGAGATCCACCTTTTGAAGTTAGAAGTCCAATTTACTCCTTTCTCCATTAACCAGTTTATTAAAAGTAGCATTGAGCCAAACTGCATTGCAGCAGGAGGATGGGATTCCTAATGGGTGTATAGTTTGGGTCATGGGTCGTGATCATTTTGTCCACTGGGCATGCAGGCCCAACCCCCTGGAGCACTAAGGGCCCGATTATAATGTCTGGCGGATGCGCCCGACATCCAGAGTATCGGCCCCCCCGCAGAATTACAATGCTGGCGGTCGGAAACATTTGGGTGGGGGGAAGACCGCCACCTCCGACACGCTCAAGGAGCCTGTCGGGGTGATGGTAATGCGGTAATCCATAAAATGGGGGCAGTGCCTGTGGAGGCACCACCATAGGTATTATGATGTCCATTTCCCGCTGCCTTTACATGGCAGTCCAACTGCCATTTAATGGCAGACAGAATGGGTCTTTGGGGGCCCCCAGCAGGACCCCGTCCCATGTCGGCCTCCACTATGGGCCCTGGGGGCACATGTAGTGCCCCCCACGCATCCATGCACTGTGTGCCAGACACCACATGGAGCCTGGCACACAGTGCATGGATGTGCACAAAATAAGTTTTTCTAGTGAGACTTTTTGTTGAGGCCACTTTTCCTTGACCACAGCACAAGCTGCACTAGAAAAATGAATTTTGCAACTTCCTGTACGCCTGTCGTATCCTAATAGGGAGTGCGGAACCGCCAACTCATTGTCGGACAGTTCCTGCTCCGAAATTATGGCGGTCGGTTGCTCGTCCGACCTCCATTGTAATTATGTTTTTGACTGCCAGTTTGGAATGCCACAAAATTGAAATTGTATTTAAATAGTGCTACCACGCCTGATGAGGCATTGAAGCGCATTTCGGTGAGTAGTATGGAACCCAAAGTAGATTAGTGGTAGAGTAGTTAGTATAGGGAAATATAGGTTGATAATTGAAACGGGTAGTAAAATGAGGTTAGAGATGAGTCAGAGGGTGGAGGTAGAGGATATATTGAAAGATGTATAGGATGAGGCAGAGTAGTTAATTGGAGATGGTTGAAGGCTGTTTTTTTGTCTTTCCTACATTGGGAGTAAAAAAATAAATATATAGGTACATGACTACATAAAAAGGTGTGAACTGAAAGTCATTAGAATGTGGGCCCATAAAAGACCAATGTTGCTAAAAATGAGAATGAAGAAGACATTAACCACATCATCTGCCATAGATAAATGAAAAAGTTACGACTGTAGCAAAATGTTACAGAGGGGTTATGTAATCCTACCTACATCCTCATTATATGTAACACCAATTTCTACCAGCACACTCAGCACTCTCCGCACATTATCCCGAATGAATAATTATTTCCTACAAGCACGAAACCTCTAGCTGCTGGCAAGTGGTTCTTTAGAGATGATAAAAACCTTTCAAAGTCACATATAAGACAATCATAAAAAGCATCTCTTAACCAAGAGCCACTTAAGGGAGCAGGGATCGATAACACGCAACTGTACTCTGACAGTGCAAAAACATTTAAGGAAATTAGCGAACTATCTCACCTTGCAAAGCTGGGAGCCAGCTCTGGATGTTGACACAGTCCAACTCCTCCTGTTCATAGCCAGCATTCCCAAATAAATCAAGGAAGAGGCGATAAACCTGCAATACGATATCTGCTTTGCAAGTTCATGTCCAATATATAGGTGCACTTGAGAGCTTGCTCAAATTCAGAGCAGTCATTTTCAGAAGCATCATATAGATTTGTCAAAGAGCATTGCCTGCCAATTAGGCAAGGTTAGTATCCATATGGATAAGTGTTTAAACTAACTATTTGGGCGGGCGCGCCTAGGAAATGCAGCGAGTTGTGAGGTCAGTTTGCTTCACAGTGGTTCCTGTATAATATATGCAAATGTGGTTAAAATATTTTATAATTTGAGGCTCCTTATGATGCTCCTAGAATGCTCCAAGATTGTATGCCAATACATGCATAATCATGCCTGAAGCTAATGCTGGTAAATGTTGAGGTAGTAGTTATGGGAGTTGCTCCTACGATCAGGCTCGCTGCCGCGTTGTCAGTCTCTTGGACATTGTCCTTCTTCATCCACATCTACAAAAAACCTAAGAGCCTGTTTTAATGATAATATATATTTTAAAGCCCAGGTTGCTAAGGTTCCATGCACTTGCTTCTTTTATGTGAAAGTGCTAAAGAAAGTGCTTCTGTTCCTTCCTCAACACATTTGTTTTAACATTATTCAGTCGAATGTCAGCTCAGGACTGGAATATACAAATATCCTTTATATGGGCCTTCCAGTAGCTACTCCCCACAGTGTTTATTACCTTCATGACTTCTCAGAAATATTGTGGTAAATGTATATCGTTGTCAAATGAAATATCGTGATGTTAAAAATATAAAAATATTGGAGGTTTTAATCTCGTAGGTAAGAATACAGCTTCTTAAGTACTTTTTAAATATTGTTAATAAAAGTAATGTGTTTAATATTGTTGTATTATTTATTGTTGCTTTATGTTTATTTACTATATTTTTTGTTATTTTTTTAAATATATTTTATATATAGGGTTTATAGATGAATAGACTGGGGAGTGTTTTTTTGCTGTGCTTCAACGTTTTTCTAAATTTCTGTTCAGGTGAACTTTGGTTATTAAAATTTTAATTAACATTTTGTAGTATATGTGAAAAAATCAAAAATTGCAATTTTTGATGTATTTTCATTTTTTGCCACATTTTTAAAATGTACATCTAATTGTATATAAATATTTATATATTAAATATTTATATGGGTTTCCCTGCAATGGTTATCAAATGTGTTATATTTTTGTTGTTTTTAGTACTGATTTTGGGTAACTGTTTGAGTTTTTATATTCTAATTAGCAACATAATTTAGATTATATTGTTTGGACTGCTGTTTACATTTTTCATAATTATTTGCATTTCAGTAATATCAATGCTTTGGGAGAAATTATTGTTAAAATAATCTTTTTATACTAAAATTGTAATATTTAAAATGTAATTTGTAAAAATGTATTTAAGATTGCATTATAATAACATTTTATTTATAAGGTATTTTGAATAGTTTTATCATGTTACATTTTTAAATTGCTTATAATTATATGATTTTTTATGATTATGTTTTTCAAAATAGTTTCATATTAAGTTTAAAGATTTTTAAAATAATTTGAAAGTGGATGTAAAATTTCTTAGCTTTTGTAAGGGAAAGGTTCAATTCAAATATGGAATGGCAACAAGGACTATTCTCTGCTTTCGTCACTTTTATATTACAGCAGTCATAAAGCACAAAGTTACTGAACTACCTATCCCAGCAGCCTTCAAGAAATAGAAATGAAAAATGTCTTGACTAATCATAGCCCAAGGTGTCCTTCATAATCTCTTTTTTGAGTTTATGCACCCTCTTTCGTCGCGCAAAAGTTGCTGTCCAGATCTCTAGCCCATTCTTATTTAGAAGTTTCAATTTCTGTAATAAGAAAATATAATCACTAATCACCATCTCATCAGAAGACACTTCTTCAATACATTTTATTAGTATCCAACAATATCAGTTCTCTACAACAATACTACTTAACATCGTCCATACGAACATCATCGCAAAATAGGGCGCTACCCAGAATGCTGTATTAGCCTTTTATCACAGACTGTGTATAACGTAGGAGTGCGGTCAGCCTTGATTGTCAGCGGGAATCCTTGCCTCCATGTCCTTAATAGAATTATAACTTTATGTTATAAAAGCTACATCATTTTATATTCCATTCCGGGACTGAAGATGAGGATTATGCTTGTTCAAGTCTTATTAACCACCAGTGTCCCCATATCAACCACAGCTTCAAGTAAAACCTCTCAAACATGGAATCTGTAGACCAGTCTGCAGCATAAAGTATGTCTTTAGGCTCCAAGCATTAAAGCTATAGAAGCCATAGTCTCATGGGTAGAATGTGCACAAATGACTGAATTATCTATCGATGACACCTGCATAATCCACTTAACTCCTCTTGCTCTAGTGGGAGAGGAGCAAAGCGACCGGGGCGGAAAAGCGGCGGACGGTCTTTCCGTCCACCGCAGTCCCCCCCGCCAAACTAATATGGCGGGGGTCATTTAGCTGAGGGTGGCGGGCGGATTGCCCCGCCAGGCCGGCGGTGGCTACCAGCAGCCTGGCGGGGGCAATCTGCCCGCCATCCTAATAGGCCGCTATATTGTGCTTCCAAGATGGCGCCCGCCACCTCAGGACACCACAGGGAACCACCCGCAACCCGTTAAGACCTGCACCACGCTCCCTGCCCCGCATGCTGCTCTACAACAGAAGAGAACAAAGTGCGGTTTGGAGGGGAAGCAAAGCTCCCAGCAGATTCTCCATCACACCTATATTGCCCAGACACAAATTCCAGAAGCTCTTAGCCAGTTCTGATAGTCTTGGATCTTGTTTCCCGCAGGTGGATGATATACTGCACTGCTGAGAATTTACCCATCTTCAGCAGGACACAGCATTTTAACTTCTCTTTGGTACTTGCCTGCACCATGAATGAACCTGCCAGCAGCTCCAGAAAATTGATATGTTCTCATTTTTATTGAGTTGACCACAATCCTCCTGTGAACACTTCCCCACATCTGGTGCCTAGCCACTTTTACTGGTGTCGGATTTGATGATATCAGGGTTGGGCACACATATTGCCCTCCCGTTCCAGGATTCCATGTGTGTCAGCCACCACCACATCTCTTCTTTGGCCTCCTTCATCGATGGACCATTTCAGAGTAAGTCAATACAGTGCATAGGTGGTCAGCTGTAAATCTTTGAAGGGCCCTGTAGTGGAGTGGTCCCAGAAATATCACTTGTATGGCTGATAACAGCAGGCCCACCAGGCAGACAATCTGTCTAAGCAAGGTGCTTTTCATTGACAGTGTCTTCCACACTTTCTGTCTTATTTTTGCCATGTTCCTCAGTGGGAGGCTCAATGTGGTTTTGTTGGTGTCCAGTATGAAACCCATTAATTTTGTTCTCTGCACAGGTGTCAGGAGCAACCTTTTCTTGCTGATGACAAAACCAAAACCCTGCAAGAGATGCACCGTCATTTGAAGGGGCTCTGACAGCTTCCTCGGTCACTGGTCCATCAGAAGCACGTCGTTCAGATACAGAATCAGATGTACACCCGGGGCCATAGACTTTCCATGGCAGGCATGAGAACTTTTGTGAAGGACCTGGAGGGTTGAACTCGAAGGTTTGGAGGTTCCATGTGATTTGGAGAGATCTAAAGTGGGTAGGATTGGGATTGTGACATACGCATCTTTCAGATTCAGGCGGACAGTCTTGTTGTGTGGTTTCAGTATGTGTTGAAGGACATGAATTTCCTCCATTTTGAAATGGTGGTAGATAAGCCACTCATTAAACCCTTGGAAATTTAGAATGAGAATGGTAAATCTGACATACACAACGTTCAACACTGTACAGTTAAAAGAAAAAAGTTTGATCATATTTTAAAACATGTTTTTGTTGTGTTTCATATTTATTCTTGATGAATAGTTATTATTGCAATTGTTAACTATAATCCTGGATAATTATTTATTAAATATTTATTTGAACTTTCTGATTGATTATTTAAAGATAAAGTTATTATTATTTATAAATAAATATTACAAATGTATTTTAATTGGGAAGGTTTAAATTATGTCACTGTTCAGTGTAGTCTTTTTGATAGTGAGGTTTTTGCTATTAAACCCAAGTTGATAGCTAACAAATAATAATACTTTGCTTGTAAGCATTACATGCATTTGCTTTGTTTTGATAGTTTTGGCTTGATTTATGTTAAAAATGGTTACAATCTTAGGGGCTGATTACAATGTCGGTCAGAAAGGCTCCGAACGGCATTCGGTTTGTCCGAATCCGATTCGGAACCTGCGTTTCCAACCGACTCGGAAACACTTTCAACTGACCGATTATGATAGTCGTAAACTGTACGGTCAGTCCAACTCAGTTCTGATCGTCATTCGGAGAAATCCAGTCGGTGGAAGCCAAATCGTACTGGACTACGGACCACGTTTCCGGCCAATGCATTACGATGTTGGATTTGGACAGTCTTGCCGAATCGGTTTGTCGAACACGGTTCGGCTGTCGGAATCCAACTTTGGGGGCCCATAGCAGGCCCACCTTCACCTGTCACCTGTAGGCCACTTGTTGGGGCCCATGGGGGTACCCACTGGTCCCCTCCTTCCAACCATGCACGGTGTGGCAGGTGTGGCAGGCACCATGGGGTGCCCCCCACAGGGTGCAAGGTTTTCTGCAACTTTCCCACTTTCCAATAGGAACCTGTGTTGCAGGTTGGAACACAGGCTCCCATTAAAGTCAATGGGAATCTGACCGAACGGTGTTCGGAAACATTGTAATCGGTCAGTCGGACTCCCAGAATCCGATTGGGGCGGAAACGATTCCGAGACTGAGTCTGTCAGAAGGCTTTCCGACCGATATTGTAATTAGGCCCTTAGTTCCTGGTAAGTTTGTTCTTTTTTGAGGATGTCAAAACATTGGTGCAGGGAGGTTTCTTCCAAGTATTCCTCTTAAGAGAAGGAATTGTTTCACACTTCCACTGCATTGTTCGCCTTCTATAGATGTGATGCTGTCATTGACATTCTAGCATGGAATATGATATTTAGGTTAGTGTGTACGTCCTGATCAGTGCAGCTGTCCAATGAAAGTATTTTCAGAACAGTCCATTACTGGAGCAAGTTATGTTTCATCTCTTCGCTAGTATGAGGATTCAATTAATATATCATATTGCTTGGTGACCTGGGATGAAGGCTTTGGGCCTGATTATGAGTTTTGGCGCTGGGGGAGCAGGTAGGCCGCCACAGCCATGCTCCTGCACCACCGAAGCGCACTACCACCCACCCGATTATAACGTAAAAGTGGTCTGGCAGGTGGGCGGGCGATGTGGTAGTGTGGTGGTCCCATGGCGGTCCCTCTTTCAAAGGCAGTGGTTTGGAAAAGACACCACAATGGGAACACCACATAAGGTTCCTGCATGGCCTGGAGTGGCTTGGAGAGTCTGTTGGTCCTGAAAACCAATGTAATTCTTGGTTAGTTCCATATTATTCATGGACTATTGTAGAATAGAAGCCTCTATATACTCAGGCTGTGTTTAGGTAAGTTTTAAGTATAGTGAAAATCATGCGTATTTGAAATCCTATTATTATTTTTTGAGGATTATAGTTGTTAGGTTGTTGTTTATTATGTGTTAGCATTTCATAGGATGTTGTACTTTGTTTTATTAGCTAGTAGTACATACACCAAAGGGATGTTTATATGATGGTATTGGCCACACGTTGTGTTTATTTGACTAAACAGTAGAGGGGAAGATTTCAATGTGGCATCCATCATCCATGTATTGCACTGAATCAAGGTTAGTACGTTGCTGTTAGTAGTATAGATTATAATTCTTCAGTCGATATTGTGGTTGTCATACAGTAAGACAGTGTTATTGGTATGAATAGTTTGAACATTTTGAAGAATGTCAAAGTCTTCATATCTTCTTCTTGGTGCCACTGGAGTCTTTTTAGCTACTCTACGTGTTCTGGGGATTAATCTTTTCAAGCTTGGTATGGGAGTGATTTGGCACGTTGCATGTTCAGGAACATTTGTGATAATATTTTGAAGTATTGCTTCTGGTGGCTCTTGTGTGGCCTCTCTTAGGTCCTGCAGAACACTCCTTACTTGTATTTCTGTAATATTAGAGGGGTGTTTATGTTTCATTATATTTTGTACCAACATGTTATTTACTTTATTTTATATATCAGATTATTTTATTTACACATACATACATACATTTACATTTATTCAGCGCACAGCTACCTTCAACGGAGATATACTTGCGCTAACAGCGTATTTGGCAGTAAGAGAATGGGGTGGAGAACTACGGTAGGTTTTCAAAGCTTTCCTAAACATTAGTTCTGGCTTTGACTTACAATGGTGGTCAGGCATAGAGTTCCAGAGAGACGCAAAAAGTTAGGTTTTTGTATTACTTATTTTGGTCAACCCAAAAATTATTCTTTTGAAGTGTTCTATTCTTCTTATCTGAAGCTTCAATATGGCAGATTACATTCTCCTGCAGTATCTTTTTCTGGAGCATTTTGTTGCATGTTTTCGTGACCTTTTTAAACTGTTGTTTTAATTAGGTAAGCATTTTTATTTGTTAACTATTTTTAGCTTGAATTTGTCTTTGTTATTGTTATTATTGTCCTATAAATTTTAGCAGTTCCCATTTTTTTTCTTGATATTGTTCAATAGTAGTACTACCCATCTCTTATAACTAGCCCAGAACATGACAGCAAGGCTTTTGCTCAAACCCCCGGGTTCTGCCTCAATATCTAGTCATTAGAAAAAATCTACACTTGACTTCCCATTCACAAGTGGGCTGTGTTCAAGAGCCTCTGAATATACTTCAAGGTGCAGAATAATAATGGCCATTTGGCACTCCAACATCTTTTTAACCATTATGTTGCGGCTCATCCCTAGATCTGCTTAAGCTTCCATGCAACAGCTCAACAAGCTGTTTGGGACTTTCATTCAAAGTGACGTTCCTTAGGAACTAATTTCCTTCCTGAGGTCAATGCCATTTTCTGTTATATGATGTTTAGGACGGCTTTAAGGGTCACATACATGTATGACCGTTTTTAGGAGTCACTAATAGAGAATCGGGCCGTATGCGACAGCTAAAGTGACATTTGCAATGTACTAACCTTATTTTGCGAGTCGGTAACCTATTAATGACTTGCAAAATAGGGTTTGTGGTTGTCAAGGGCGTCCTTCCTAACAGCGAGTCACAGTGGTATGTGTGACTGTTTTGCTACTGGAATGCAGCTGCAAAACGTTCATATTTTACTAACTCTGTGAAGGAGGTGGTAACTCATTCGCAAATGAGAAGAGGTCCTACATGGGACTCCGTCCCTTTGTGAAAGTGGGCGCCCACATTTTTTGAAAGCAGGCACTGGTCCCACGAACCACTGCCTTATCCCCTCAAAAATTAAAAGGAAACTTTTCATTTTTTTTTTTAAATGTATCCCGTTTTGCTTTAAGGGAAATGGACTGCATTTCAGAAAAGAAAATTGCTTTATTTAAAAAGCAATACCAAAGGGGATGATCATCCCCTTTGGTATCGCTTTGTTTAAAAAGCAGTCACAGACATGGTCATCTGGTAACCCCAGCAAGCCACCATCCCTGTAATTACAGGCCATTCTCAAAGGTTCGCAAATAGCGACTGACCTCATGAATATGAGAGAGGTAGGTAATTTGCGACCACAATGGGAATCGCTAAATGTGTCTGAGACACATTAGTACATTACATTTTGTGACTCACTAAATGTGAGTCACCAAAAATCGCAATTTGTGGGTCGCAAAATGAAATTGTTGTACATCTGACCCTTAAAATGCAGGGGCATATTATCAAGGGGGTTTATCTCCGCTTTTTTGGCTTTAAAAGCCAAGAAAGCGGAGATAAAATTATCTCACTATTACCTAGCTGTTGCTAACACCAGGTAGCGACAGCTAGTAGGAGATAGAGACCATCTTGGGCCCCACTTTGCATGTCAGTGATATTTATCACTAATGACATGCAAAGTGGGCGTGCCAAGATGTTAGCGACTGGAAACAGTCGCTAACATCGCTATCTCCTATTACCAACTTTTGGAGATATTCGCGCTAAGCGCGAATATCTCCAAAAACTAACACCTGCCCTGAGCAATTCTTAGCCATGTTATCCAATGGGAGGTGGATAACATGGCTAAGAGCATTAGCTCGGTAATGCATGAATATCGCTGACTTTTCAGCGATATTCATGCATTGCGGCGGTTTTTTATCGCATTTGCGATAAACCTTGGTAATAGCAAGGTTTATCTGCGATAATTTCTGACGATGCTTAGCGGTAAAAAATTCGTTGCTAAGCATCGTTAGCGATAAATATCGCTTAACGTTGGTAATATGCCCCGTAGCTATTCCAGATGTAGGGCCCACCACTTTCTTGTCTTCTCTGCTAGTATATATATATATATATATATATATATATATATATATATATATATATATATATATATATATATCAATGAACAAATTGTCCTGTCGTAGCGGGAGCACAAACCAGTGGCTGCCTGCGTGAGACCAGGGTAGTGTCTCAGATTAATTCCATACAAATAATAAGTTGCTGCACACTTCTTGGTTTTCAAGCAGTTATTTTAATGTAAACGTGACAAAAAACTCCTACGCGTTTCGAGCCGTAGTTCCTGTTCACGGCAGTGCTTGTCAATTGTCCCTTTTCCATTTCAATGTTTATAACCCTGCACGCCCATGTGATACCTGAAGCATGCTGGACCATGTAGTTTACAAGTTATTACAGCTTAGTGCATGTATCGTGCTTTAAACATTGAAGGTGATGTGCATCAGCGGGGTAGATTTAAGTTACAACACTGAAAGCGTTCCAATGGTTTTAGGAAGTGAGCGCTTTCTGCCATTCGTGTGTTACACGAACGTATGTGATCCCGAATCAGTGTGCCTGATATCTGATCTCGTGTGTAATTTATGACTGAGTGTCCTTAACAATATCGGGCTGAGTGCCCTGAGTCCCCACTGTGTGTCACCACCCTCATTGTAAAGATAATCATAGACATTACTGTTGGTCCGCTAAAACAACAGTCTGGGTTTGTCATTGGATTTCAACAATCAGAGAGATGACATCAATACTTATTGTCATAATTCATTTTTCAGAGCATATTGGGCAGTCTCTGTCTCAAAGTGTCCAGTGTCATAGATGCACATACAGTTCTTCATCCCCATTCAGGCCGGCCGGCTGTTTGGTTCTGAACCTGATGATTAGTTTCGATTCAAGTCGTCTTAATTTTTGTGTACGATTACCTCCTCTTTCATGTTGTTGAATGGTTGCTAGTCCAAAGTATTTTACATCTAGCCAGGTTTTTGCCTGATGACTGGCTATGTGTTTTGCAATTGCATAGGAAAAGTCCCCATTCTGGATTGCACGGATGTGTTGAAGTATTCGTGTTTTGAGGGAGCACGTGGTGCTGCCAATGTAGGCTTTACCACAGAAACATGGCAGCATATAGACGACAAAAGATGATTCACAAGTAATGTTTGTTCTAATTTCAAAGTTTTTACCTGCCGGGTTCTTTAGGTTTTTTGAATTTTGACCTATCTTACATGACTTGCATGTCATGCACTTACTAAAGCCTCGTTTCCTCAAGTCTAGCCAGGATTCAGGTTTTTTCATTTCAAAATGACTTCGAACTAAGTGATCGGAAAGGTTTGGCGCTCTTCGATATGAGATCAGTGGACGATCACCAATGCTTGTTCCTATATCCGGATCTTTCCGAAGTACATGCCAACATTTGATTAGAGGGCTTCAGTCATGTTGGGAGGGGGGTTGCACGGCCCCTCTCATGTTGTGGGGATTCTGCCCATGCACAGAACTATGCTCAGGAAACCAGGACCTCAGGGAATTGTGGTGTACCAGAAACTCACCTCAGTACCCAGAACCCCTCTTCAACTAGCATCAGTTTCTCATTCGTTCTCCGTCCTACTGTGAAGCTGCCAATGATTAGACAGCCCAGAACGAGCAACTTAGAATACTGTCAGGAATGGTGGGAATCAACAACACTCTTTCGTTCATATTCTCATACAAGTACACAAAATGAGTAATCAGAGACACGGTAAAGTTTAAAATGTTTATTTTATCTACGTGCTCTAAGATGCAGTATTTTGGCTAACATAAGCAGGCATATGATTAGAAATAAAACAATCAGCACTGTTACAATTCCATAAAACAAAAAAGGGAGGAATCATATTATAATGATAGTGGAAACAGGTCGTATAGCGCTAGTGTACCACCCTTCCCTGGATCGAAGCTAGGTTTTATAATAATATTAGAAGGTCTCTAGGTTTAAACGGGGAACCCCATACCTCAAAGATCAGCTTAGGTGAATCACATCAAAGGATCAGCAAGCTTTCTGTAGAATGAAAGGTTTTTCTCCAAGTGCCTGCAAACATGCATGCAGTGTAATATTAAAGGCAATCGAATTTCAGCTCTTTGCAGCTGGGTGCATGTTATGTCTAGAGCGTGGGTTGATCACCCTGAATCAAAAGCATTCATTGTTATTTGGCCTTGAAGCTGGCAGCAAAAAGTGTACAGACTGAGGCCTCTGTGTAAGTCTAGGGATGTGGAAAGCAGACCGTTCTCATATACAGAAAATCAAGTAGTTAAACTTACAACAACAGATACATGTAGTGACGTGTGCAAAAGCGGCAAAGTGGCAAAATGGCGTTTAAACTTCTAATGCGCTTATGCTAACATAGCAATGTATGCAGGCAGAACCCGGCCTTCATGACAGCCTCCCCTGATTGGACCACGAAGAAAAATGTAAACAATTTGGGAACGCAGAGTTCTAGTTCGAGTGAGACAGAACCAAGATCAAATTTTGTCAAACCTCATAATTGGAAGTGATAGATTCGAAGTAGTGAGGAAAAAAAATAAAAATAAAAAGAGGGTATACTGCCCAATATGGATACAAAAAATAGTAAAATGTAAAACAAATCTGAATTCAATATGTGATCTTAGCTGGTTAACTGCTTTCAGTCCATCAGCATATAGGCACAGTATGTTGCAACAGCCTCCAAAAGGAAGTCATTGTTCTCATCAGCAAAAAGTTCAGCCATCCAATTTAATAGAGTAAACAAACATACATGTTCTTCGATAGCTGGAGCCTCTAGCACCATCAGAGGACAACCAACATGTTCTTCAAGGTAAGTCATGTGCCACCTCACATATGTTCCAATTCCCTAGAACTCCATGCGCAGCCGCACAGGCCATGATCCCGATGCCAGAACAGGCCAACTCATGAGCCACTAAGGGACTCATCAGTTGATCATAATCCAGGGCAGGCGATGCCGTATTTGACAGGCACAAATCCAAAGACCATTCAAATGAACAATCCAGGCAATGGATCACAGACTGAACGCATGTAAAGTAGTTAG
This sequence comes from Lissotriton helveticus, assembly GCF_964261635.1. Lineage (NCBI taxonomy): Eukaryota > Metazoa > Chordata > Amphibia > Caudata > Salamandridae > Lissotriton > Lissotriton helveticus. The sequence goes on along the minus strand of NC_136068.1, from coordinate 1,543,558,215 downwards.
AACAGGAAGGATAATCCATATGCCACACTCAAAGTTGCCAGAGGTAGCTTTCCATAGAATTCAAGCATCTGGTTGCGAAGCTGGAACAGCAGAGGCAGGCTGTGTAAAGACACAGATAGTGCAGCCATTGCGGAGCAAGCAAAGCAACAGCAGTACACCGGCAGCCAAGGCGAGAATTAAAGGTAAGACGCTGGAAAAAATAGAATGATTAAATGCCGGTATCACACCAAATATTGTTTGGAACGCGGTCACAAGACCGAAGCCCACAACTTAAAAAAATTGTGTCAAGCCAGTTGTCGAAGAGGCATTGAATATGGTGTGAATCAAGGCACCGAAATGAAGTGGGAGATCAGTATTTAAAAGAGCATGCACCTCTGTACGGGTGTTAGCCACATGAAGGACAAATGTTTCACGAGATAAAGTAAGGGCAACTTCTTTTTGGGACAGTGGACCCCTTATTGTGCTCATCTTGTTGAACTTTGCTTTCAAGGTTGGAATGAAAGGACAGATAGATACATCGAGTCTCCCATGTGGGGGCGGGAAAAGCACATTTTTACAGCAAACTACACAATGGGAGACAAATACAATGAACGGAATCTCTGTAGCATTGCGCAGCACGCTTTATTATTTAAAAGTAAATAACTACAGTTAGCTAATAATGTAAAGGCTGGTGTTATTGCCAGTTCTGGAGTACCCTTTAAAATGCAATCTAAATTGGGGGCTTCCATGTTACACGCGCCGTGCAATTGTATATCTGTGCATACCAGGGACTGATCTGGCGTGGAAACGCACTTCTCGCCTTTTAAATAAACTTCTTTACCATCTTGCATGCACCTGTATGTAAATGACAGAGACCAAACTTCATGGAGAAAAACACTACCCACTGGTTCATTTCTGCCTAGGGCATAATGTTTCATACATAAACTAAATTTAAACAAGGGGAAAGGCAGTGTTATTAACCCATGAATAAGCCATACAGCAGAATTATATTCAGCGACAGAAAATGGCTAGGGTTCCAATTTTTGTTTATGCAGAAGGGAGTATGTTGCATCCTTTATGGACATGAACTGTTGTTTGTCAGTTAAATCAAACAGTAAAAACAAAGATGAGGTATTCATGTAGTCCCAAGGAACCTTACCAGATTTTAACGTTTGCAAAGTCCAAGCAAATTGTATTATCGAGCGCAATTGATTTTGACCATGGAACAAAACAGAAACATCATCTTGCACAATATCCACAACAGATGAAACAATATTATCTAAAGTGTAAATTCTGGAAGAAAGAGTATTAATGCTTTTATCAATGACTACAAGCACTTTTTCTAAATTAGCTTGATCAATAGCCCTTAATCTAGAAGCAGCTTCAATTTGAGACAATTTCCAAACTTCATTGTATATAGCATAAACCCATCTTTTGGATCTGCCTCCTACAGGGCTTTTTACAAAGCCATTCAAATCAACATCGTCAGTCAATTGTGATAGGTGTTACTTAACTGATGCTAAGGTGGAATTGTTAAGCCAATTTTAACCTAATTTGCCCACTGAATAGGTAGTAACAGAATGAGAATTATCAAAACGTGGGTCCACCCTAACCTGTGTATAGCCCGAGGCCAGACCCATAAAACGATGTTGGCATAAATCAGAACGTTTTTGCCATAGCAACCAACCTCAGGGATCCAAGCTGGAATTTATCAATTGACATATCAGTGTGATTGTCCCAAGTAGGATAAGCACCCAGATCAGGAATTGGCTGGGGCATTCACCTTTTTAGAAGTAGCCGATCCTGAGCAAGTGGTTTGAAAAATAGTAGAATTTAAAAACAACCTGTGGGCTGGGATAAGGCACGCGCAATGTAAGGCTTCTGTGCCTTGTACCTGCCAGGATTTAGAACTCCAAACAGATTTAAGATCAATGGTATCTTGACACAGCTCATAGCCACCTACAGCTAAGCTAATTGATCCATAAAGGATTTTGAGCACAATAATTTTGTCTGAGTGAGTCTAACTTTGGAAGAGGACTTTGTAGCCGGTTTAAAATAAAAGGCTTCTGGATTGGATTGACTAAAATCAGTGAAATATGTACATTTTTTCGAAAGAGTTTACCGAATTGCCTGCAATGGGATCCGGACAATGTTCCCATTGTGTATAATTAACCACATTTCTAAATGTATTTGCTTTATGCAGGAAATGATTGCTATAGTGTTGATAACAAAATAGCGGGCAGGTGGGCCCCCCACTTCTGCCTGGAAATTGTGAAGGGTGCGGTGAGGGGCGCAGATGCAGCCTGGCTGGAAGTGGGGTGTCGGACTCACGCGGTCACAACTGCTTAGGAGCTTACACGGCACAGCCCACACACTGCAGGATGGCAGGGATGGTACAGGAAGGGCAACGTTGTTGCCTCACCCTCCTGGTGGAAGGGTGGTGAGCTATGGGCAAGACTGACACCAAACAGCCCAAACTCTCATTTGAACAGCACAGGCCTCCCCGAGGGGGGCCCCACCCAAAGAGGAGCAGTCGGCTGTGGCCATGGCCTCCGCACAGCCAGTAGAGCCAAACATATGCGAAATGTTCACCGAACTAAGCAGTTACTCTCGAACACGAATCTCAAAATCAACTCCATGTCGGACTGCCTGCACCAGCTCAAAGACAAGGTCTCGAACCATGTCGAGCGTCTCATGGAGGTTGAACGTGCTCGAGGACAAGGGCACCGCCGCCCGAGAGAAGCTGCTCTGCATGAAGAAAGTGCTGGAGGTGACATACAGCAAGAATGAAGACCTCGAACCGAGATCGCGGGGTAATAATCTGCGTGTTATGGGAATGCCGGAGACCACGGCTTGACCAGAGTCAAGGATTATGTCGAGGAGATGCTCAGGGCACTGTTTGGAGACTCTCTCTTGGAGGTCTGCATTGTAGAGCGTGCCCACAGATCCCTGGGTCAAAAACTGCTGCCAGGTGCCCCAGCCAGGCCAATTATTGCGCACCTGCTGAATTATCATATCGCCATACTGGTTAGTGCCCGGGACTTGCAGGACACGAAGTACCAAGGCAAAGTGGTTTCTTTTTTCCCTGACTTTACCTTAACAGTGCAGGCCACAAGGAGAGAGTATGTGCAGGTGAAGAGAATGCTGTTGCAGCAGCAGGACATCAAATACTCACTCCTCTACCCGGCTTCCGCATCTTGCATCAAGGCAAAACTGTGCTCTTCACTGACCCCAAGTCTGCCACCAAATTTGTTCCCTCCCTCAAACAATCTGCTTTGTCTGCATGGGCGAGTAAAGAGCTTGCCAGGGGCAATCTCCCACATGATACTGTCTGAGGCCCTGGGTGGTCTGCAGCGAGATGGCGGGACAGTGGCATGCCCGACTGGATAGGGACGTGCACTGGGCTAACTGTATACTCTGTAAACATTGCCTGGGGGCTCGCCCCGCCTGCCTGATGATGGAGAGGATTCTGTCGAGCCACCCAGCATACAATTGCTGGGTATTCCCAAGCATCTAGCTCCTCCCTCAGGGATGAGTTTCATGCACATTCTAATTGTTGGCCATAGATGGCCTTGTTGGTTATGGGGTTTCGGCTGTCAGCCAAGTTGGGGGGTTGAAGTGGGTGGTGGGTGGGCTTGTCGGGTTGGGAATTGGTTAGGTGTGCTGAAATGTGTCATGTCTTTCTCTCTAATTCTTTCCCCCTTTTTTCTCTCTCTGGCCCTGCCACAACAACGGCTAAAGGAGCCAGGGTACCCTGGGTGTCAGGACCAGTGCGACCCAAAAAATGGGTGAGAATGCTAAAAAGGCGAATGTAATCAAAGCAGAGACATGGAATGTGCGTGGTCCGAACAACTGCCGGAAGGTGAGACTGGTTGCGGCATACCGACATAGACACGGGGCGGACATCTGGTTCTTGCTGCTGTTACACTTAACTAGCAAAAATTGCGCGCGACCACCGGCGGGATGGGTTTTAGAGAAATTTGTGTCAGACTACTCTAACTGCGCTAGAGGTATGGCCATAATTCTCAGGAAGGGGCTTCCCTGGCAAACATGTGCTGCGCTGTGCGACTCACAGGGGAGGTATGTGATTGCTGTGGGGGAACTGGGGAGGCAACGTTCAGGCTTGTGTTGGTCTACTGACCGAATGTAGATGACCCACAATTTTTTAGTGAGGTCTGGAGGCTGACAAAATTGCTTGGATCTGGGGCCACCTTGTGGAGGGGGGATGTTAATGTAGTCCTGGATGCATGCATGGATTGGTCTGGCGACTCTCGTCGACCCCACCCGAGGGCAGAGGAGCAGCTGCTTGTTATTATTGAGGACCATGAGTTAGTGGACTTCTGCTGATGGCGACATCCACTAAGACAGGAGGGCACTTGCGTTTCCAAAGCGGGCCCAACTTGGTCCAGAATTGATTATTGGCTCACGTCATGTGACGTGGATACTCAAGGCCGCCCATTTGGCACGGTCTCTCTCCGATCATGCCCCAGTGCTACTGAAATTCACGCTGCCAGATGCAGCATTCAGTTGGAGGCTTCCTTCTGGTGCACTCTTTGATCAGGCATTCAGAGAATCAATTTGAGCTGACATCATAGAGTACTTTGAGTTAAATAGTGGTACAGTAGATTCACCCTCGGTATTGTGGGAGGCCTTCAAAGCGTTAATCCGGGGCAAGTGCATCACCAAGCAGGCAGGTGTGAAAAAACGCTCACTAAGGGTAGACCTCTGATGCTTGGAAGGGGAAATTCGAGAACTTGAGGCGGAATACTTTGAATCTAATAATCCAGCAACCCTGGGACACATCAAAGGGAAAATTGTGGAATATGAGGAGGCCGCAAATAGAGAGATGCACTACCTGGGCAGGGAGGCATGTGCACGCCAATATGTAGAGGGGGACCGAGCCAGGAAGACGCTGGCGGGTCTCCTAGAAAAGCCTTGGGCTAGTGAGTACGTGAGCGAATTGCGCACGGGTAGCGGTGAGGTGATCACAGGCCAGGAAGCAGTACAGGCAGAGATGCTTGCGTTCTACTCCTCTCTGTACTTGGCATGGCAGGCGGGGAGCACCCGGACCGGCTCCCCCTCCCGGACTCGATTGAACTTGCCTGGTTGAGTGACGGGCACCTTCTACCTTGACGAGTCCTTCGAGGAGGAGGAGGTAATCAGGGTGATCAGGGCAATGCATGGGGATAAGGCCCCAGGACTAGATGGCCTTCCAGCCTCGTTTTACAAGGAGTATGCACCTTTCGTCGTCCCCCACCTCCACAACATGTATAAGGAATCTCTGAAACAGGGGGCGCTGCTCCCCTCCCTAAGGGAGGCCCTGATCGCCATCATCCTCAAACCGGACAAGGACACTCAGCTGTGTGACTCATATTGGCCACTGTTGATGATAAACTTAGATAATAAGATTCTTACGAAACTATTGGCATTGTGCCTGCTTTCCCTGCTGCCTGCGGTGCTGCAACCCAATCAGTGCGGCTTTGTACCCGTGCGGAGCACATCCCATAACCTCCGCTACTTCTTCACGACTATGCAGGTAGTGGATTGCTCTCTCCCAGCTGTAGCCGTCTTTCTGGACGCAACCAAGGCCTTCCATACCCTTGAATGGCTGTACCTGTTTGCGCTCTTTTCTCGAATCGGCATTAGCCCCTTCTTTCTAAAAAAACCACCTTGTTGTACTCGGCCTGTCAGCGAGACCGAGGATCAATGGTTTGGTATGTCCCCTCATCCCTGTGGCCCGAGGTATGTGGCAGGGGTACACCCTCCCCCCCTTGTTCATGGTGGCGATGAAGCCACTCACGGCTATGCTGCAACACCACCACTCACGACGAGGTCTTGATTTCACCCCGAGGGAGCTTTCTTAGTCTCCATGCACGCAGACAATGTCACCTTATATGTTCAGCACCCGGCCGAGAACATGGCCCCACTCATCTGAGAAATCATCCACTTCGGAGGGTTATCGGGTGACGCAATAAATTGGGGGAAGTCCACCATTTTTCCGCTCAGCCGGCCACTAACTCATTCCAGTCAGAGTTCCTGCTTAAATGGGCGGACTCCCGGGTGAAATATCTGGCTTAGCGGATACATAGATGGACTTTGGAGCTATGATTATTCCAAGCTCATGGAATGGTTGGAGACCAGACTGAACAGGTGGAAGACACTCCCCCTGTCTCTGGTAGGCCGGCTGGCCATTGCCAAGATTGTGGTGCTCCCTAAATTTCTATACATATTTGCATTTACACTCTAATCTGATATCCCTGGCATGGGCGGGCAGACAGACCCGTGTCGCGTGGGAGATCCTGCAGCTACCGTTCGAGCAGGGAGTGATGGGCACTCCAGATATGGAACTGTAATACAATTATGCTTAGATGCAGTTTGGATATCACTGGGTGTACCCAACCCTTTTTATGGCACACACTGCCCCGGAGACTGAAAGGGCAGACCCGGTACTCCTACATATGGCAATATTTGGACCCCAAGGGAGACCGCGAGCCAAGGTAGATACGGTCAGCTGCACGGTGTGGGCATGGCGGGCACTACGGTGTAAACCCAGCGCTCCATTGCTGACCTACGCAAGCGCTGGTATGACATGCTATCCCGGTCCAAGGAGAAGGTGGCAACCAGGCTTGCGGAGGAGAAGAAGACTGGCGGGAGTACATCCACTGAGACCGAATCCACGCCCCTTGAGGAATTGGATCGAGTCCATCCTACAGACTGAAAGCATCAGTGGTGTGGCTGACATCAACCGCTAGGACACTCCCAAAACCAGGCAATGTAAGATGCATGCTAAATCAGCCCTGACACATTACCAACTTGATAACACACACAGGAATCCCCAACTACAAAGTAACACTGCAACTCCATTCCACATTTTCCAGCACACCCAGTAATGCATCATGAGAGATGTAGTCACACACATAATACAGTGGAGCAATGAGACACAGCAATGTATAAGCATTTGAAGCTAATTAGTAAAGGAAGCAATGCTAGACAGTACTTAGCTAACCTAAAGTCAGAAAACTTATTCAGTGAACAATGTGAAGCTGAACACAAAATGAAAAGTGCCTTCTCATTTAGAGTTGAACCTGAAACACAGGCTGACAATACTGAAGCTGAGGAGACAGCGCACACAGAAGACCAGGCAGGGCAAGAGGACACAGTGCAGATGACACTGCCAACACCTGTCCCACAGAGACTCCGTCAGATTGTGCCTCCACTCCAACTGTTAGAGGGAGAACCAAAGTCCATAGAGGATGAGGCCCAGCCAGAGCAGCAACAGCGTGCACAACAGCTTCAAGATCAGCCCCCTGTGCACCTTAGAGAAGAAAGTTGCAGGAAACGCTGGCCAAGGGCATACACCAGCGCAGACGCTGGAGAAAATTCAACTGTGTTTTCCGGCCTGGAAGGCACCATGGTTAAGGTACAGCGACTGCAAGCAGGCACCATGAAGTCAAAACACAAGCAGCTGGTGTCTGTGAACCATAACCTGAACGAGGGCATCACAGAGCTGAATGGTAAAATAGATGAGGGACATAAGGCCTGTGCAAACAGCATCAGGGAAATGACGGGTGCAATAAAGGAACTCTGTGCCACCATGAAAAGTGACCAGGCATCCAGACGCAGGGGCAAACAACATCTCTACACACGTCTAGACACTTATAGCTAAGCATGGGCGTAAAATCTGTTCCGTTCGCGGAATTTGCAGATTTTCTGCAAATTCGCGTTCTGCAAATCTCGCGAAATTGCAGAAAAATCCGCAAAATCGCGTTCGGGACGGGTTTTCAAAAACTGAAGTACATGAAGCACTTACAGGGTTACAGCAGGTGCCCAAGTTGAAGTTAATTTCTTTGTAACCATTTACAAAATGGTTACAAAGAAATTAACTTCAACTTGGGCACCTGCTGTAACCCTGTAAGTGCTTCCTGAGCGGCGCCTCCAGAGTTGTTGCCTACTTGCAACTATTCTCTGACCCTGCTCTGACCCTCGAAGCAGGGTCAGAGAATAATTACAAGTATGGCACAATGCTCCAGGCTGTCACAAAAATTAAACCACAACAGTAAGCACTTACAGATAAGGAAGCAGGTGCCAGACTTGAAGCTCAAATTCAGTAACACATTAACCAGCCCCCGGTTGAGGTTGGGCAGGTGTGCTTTCTCCCCATAATCTACAGTGGTGAACCAGAGGGTGGCAGTGGTGAACCAGAGGGTGGCAGTGGTGAACCAGTGGGTGCTGTGATGAACCAGAGGGTGGCGGTGATGAACCAGAGGGTGGCAGTGATGAACCAGAGGGTGACAGTGATGAACCAGAGGGTGGCAGTGGTGAACCAGAGGGTGTCAGTGATGAACCAGAGGGTGGCAGTGGTGAACCAGAGGGTGTCAGTGTTGAACCAGAGGGTGGCAGTGGTGAACCAGAGGGTGTCAGTGTTGAACCAGAGGGTGGCAGTGATGAACCAGAGGGTGACAGTGATGAACCAGAGGGTGGCAGTGGTGATCCAGAGGGTGGGAGTGATGAACCAGAGGGTGGCAGTGGTGAACCAGAGGGTGTCAGTGGTGAACCAGAGGGTGGCAGTGGTGAACCAGAGGGTGCTGTGATGAACCAGAGGGTGACAGTGATGAACCAGAGGGTGACAGTGATGAACCAGAGGGTGGCAGTGGTGTACCAGAGGGTGTCAGTGATGAACCAGAGGGTGGCAGTGGTGAACCAGAGGGTGGCAGTGATGAACCAGAGGGTGGCAGTGATGAACCAGAGGGTGACAGTGATGAACCAGAGGGTGGCAGTGGTGATCCAGAGGGTGGGAGTGATGAACCAGAGGGTGGCAGTGGTGAACCAGAGGGTGTCAGTGGTGAACCAGAGGGTGGCAGTGGTGAACCAGAGGGTGCTGTGATGAACCAGAGGGTGACAGTGATGAACCAGAGGGTGACAGTGATGAACCAGAGGGTGGCAGTGGTGTACCAGAGGGTGTCAGTGATGAACCAGAGGGTGGCAGTGGTGAACCAGAGGGTGACAGTGATGAACCAGGGAGTGGCAGTGGAGAACCAGAGGGTGGCAGTGATGAACAAGAGGGTGGCAGTGGTGAACCAGAGGGTGGCAGTGATGAACCAGAGGGTGACAGTGATGAACCAGATGGTGGCAGGGGTGAACCAGAGGGTGGCAGTGGTGAACCAGAGGGTGGCAGTGGTGAACCAGAGGGTGGCAGTGGTGAACCAAAGGGTGGCAGTGATTAACCAGAGGGTGACAATGATGAACCAGAGGGTGGCAGTGATGAACCAGAGGGTGGCAGGGGTGAACCAGAGGGTGGCAGTGGTGAACCAGAGGGTGGTAGTGATGAACCAGAGGGTGGCAGTGATGAACCAGAAGGTGACAGTGGTGAACCAGAGGGTGACAGTGGTGAACCAGAGGGTGCTGTGATGAACCAGATGGTGGCAGGGGTGAACCAGAGCGTGTCAGTGGTGAACCAGAGGGTGGCAGTGGTGAACCAGATGGTGCTGTGATGAACCAGAGGGTGACAGTGGTGAACCAGAGGGTGGCAGTGGTGAACCAGAGGGTGGTAGTAATGAACCAGAGGGTGGCTGTGATGAACCAGAGGGTGGCAGTGATGAACCAGAGGGTGGCAGTGATGAACCAGAGGGTGACCGTGATGATCCAGAGGGTGGCAGTGGTGAACCAGAGGGTGGCAGTGATGAACTAGAGGGTGGCAGAGATGAACCAGAGGGTGGCAGTGGTGAACCAGAGGGTGTTGTGATGAACCAGAGGGTGGCAGTGATGAACCAGAGGGTGGCAGTGGTGAACCAGAGGGAGCTGTGATGAACCAGAGGGTGGCAGTGATGAACCAGAGGGTGGCAGTGGTGAACCAGAGGGTGCTTTGATGAACCAGTGGATGGCAGTGATCAACCAGAGGGTGGCAGTCGTGAACCAGAGGGTGGCAGTGGTGAACCAGAGCGTGGCAGTGATGAACCAGAAGGTGACAGTGATGATCCAGAGGGTGGCAGTGGTGAACCAGAGGGTGGCCGTGATGAACCAGAGGGTGGCAGTGGTGAACCAGAGGGTGGCAGTGATGAACCAGAGGGTGGCAGTGGTGAACCAGAGGGTGGCAATGATGAACCAGAGGGTGACAGTGATGAACCAGAGGGTGGCAGTGATGAACCAGAGGGTGGCAGTGGTGAACCAGAGGGTGCTGTGATGAACCGGAGGGTGGCAGTGATGAACCAGAGGGTGACAGTGATGAACCAGAGGGTGGCAGTGGTGAACCAGAGTGTACTGTGATGAACCAGAGGGTTGTAGTGATGAACCAGAGGATGACAATGATGAACCAGAGGGTGACATTGGTGAACCAGAGGGTGGCAGTGGTGAACCAGAGGGTGGCAGTGATGAACCAGAGGGTGGCATTGGTGAACCAGAGGGTGGCAGTGATGAACCAGAGGGTGGCAGTGATGACCAGAGGGTGGCGCTGCTAAATTACCCGGGAGCCCTGTGGGTGTGAGCCCCTGCGCTGCTGAGCTGCCCAGGGGTTGTGAGCCTACGCGCTACTGAACTGCCCTGGGGCCCAGTAGGTGTGAGCCCCCGTGCTGCTGAACTGCCCCGGAGCCCTCTCAGTGTGAAAATCGTTGGTGCTCAATTGCCTGGGAGCCCTCTGGGTGTGAGCACACATTGTGCTAAGTGTCCCTCTGCCCTCAGTACACATATACCCGTACCGCACAGCACCATTATGCTCTTGCACCATGACATCTGGTGCCTGAATGCTCCTGATCCGTGTAGGTGGCACCACCGTCTGGTGCAGTCAAAATGTAAAGTCATAACTTGCTACACAGCACCAATAAACACGTGTCTCCCCTGGCACCGGTATGCACATGTACCAGGCGTGGAGCACCCGCATGCCACTGCACCCTACTGCCCAGCGCCAGCATATGCCTGTATGGGGCAGTTTAGTATGAGATGGGACATTGTCCAGCAGCAGCTGCATGCACCTGAACCCACTGAGCAGGATCAGAATGGCTTTGTACCAACACGGGCAGCAGAGCTATCTTTGACATCTGAAGGATTCTGGGGTCCTGTGCCAAACGTATTTTTGCATCCATGAGTTTCCCGAGCGCCATTCCCGTGTAGCTCCTGTGACCAGGAGGCTGCTTTCTCCTCATCTGCTGCTCTGCTCGGTCTCTGACCCTTTATAAACAAGATGCATGTGAACTCGCATAGATACCCCGCCCGTTTGGCCCCATCCACCACACACTAGCGGTATGAAACGTCTTCCCGCCCGTCCCCACTATAATGGCCAGCTCACTCAAGGGACCTCAGCGCCTTTTGGCGCGCTGGCAAAGTTACAGGCACACGTGGTCACATATTTGTGCAAATGGCACAAAAATCCGCGAGTTCGTGGGAAAATTCGCGAACTCGGTGACTTTTTTTGCAATTTCGCACGAATTTGCGGATCGCGAATTCGCAAATTTCGCCCATACTTACTTATAGCAAGGAGGTCAACCACTGTTAGAAATGGGTTTTTTGGTCAGTTAGGGCATGTGCCAAAGTCGGGCAGAAACCACCACTCTAGTCACACTCCTAAAATAACCCCTGCTCACCCCCTTGGTAGCTTGGCATGAGCAGTCAGGCTTATCTTAAAGGCAGTGTGTAAGGCATTTGCGCATAACCAAAAGTAATACAGTATAAGCACTACAAAAGAACACCACTCCCGTTTAGAAAAATATCTAATATTTTTGTATATTTAAGACAAGACTAAAAATTATAAAAGTCCACAATACAGTACTTAAAAATCTTCAATTATCAAAATATGCTTGAAAAATAGTTCCTTGATGTCAATAGCTCTGTCTGGGGCTATCACGACGTCGTAAGCAAACAAATCCAAAAAGTTCTGGATGACCGCGGAGTCGCGGGCCAGCAACGGTATCGGGAAGACCCACAAACAGTACCTTTTAGAAATGCAGGGCATCAGCGACCTCTCTTTGAGCTTCCGAAAGCACGAAGTCTGCAGGCATCGGTTCCGGAAGTCTGTGGTAAATAAAATATTACCCTGGCATAATTTCTAGGCATTAACAATTAGCATGTATCAAATGAGAGGCAGAGAGTCCGTGGTGTCCAAGTTAAAAGGGCTTTATTCCAATAACTCGAGTTAGGGAGAATCTGTTCCATCACCACTGAGGTTCAGGAAGGGTCTTCTAACATTTAATAACAAAGAACAGTATATATACTTTTTACTCCTTGTACATAGGGAGCTCGAGGCAGAGCAAGACAGAAAATGAGATAAGAGCATGTAGGCGTGCATGAGGGTGTACACTTGATGAGTCATAGGTAGGTGATAGGTAGGTGTCATAGGTGGGTGGTACACAGAGGAGGAGTTTGCATGACAGGTTGGAACTTTGCCCTACTTGTGTGCAACTTGTCATGACGTGCAATTGACGTGTAACTGGGAGGAGAGCTGACTTTCAGTCTAGTAGAGAGATCTTTAGTGTCAAGGCGACCAGCACATCTGGTACTATCTGATATCTTGAGTCCGGGATGTATTATCTGAAGCAAAAGGTAATGCATCACTAAGAATCATAAAGGGCATATATTTCTTCGTTCATTGTGTGGGGGCTGTGAGCAAGCACTGTGATTTACTTCGATGGAGACAGAGTGGCTAGGCCCTATCTTCGCTGACGGGTTCTGTTTATTCTTGTTAACCGGGCATGCAGATAACTGTTATTCATAATACTGTCTTGGCAACCCTTCGCTCGGCTGGGCTAGAAGCATGCGAGGTCAGAGATACGTAACTGCAGCCTTCAGTGTGTCAGGAGTTATGAAAACACTAATTCAGGGACTGGTGGTTCAGACTGAACCACAAAAAGGGTTCAGTACGATATTTATTTAAAAGTGCACAATGTAAATACATGGGCCTTCATGTTAGCTGAATGTTTGGGAAACTTGATGACTGGCATTCTAATGCAGGACATGAATGCAGAGGCCTAGTGATTCAGGCCACTACAAGGAAATATGCATGGGTGACATGCACATACGCATGTAACATAGGGTATACGTAGGGGACATCTTGGTCAGGCAAAATTTCATTTTCCTCATTCCCTCCTTGTCCCCTACTTAACCCTTTAGGATACATCTATATTCATGAGACCGTATTGTTGATCATACAGCATCATTTGCTCGTCCTTAATCCTTTGTATACTTGGATGTGGAACACATGCAGTTGCACACAGGCCGCAAATGGCTGGGCCACACTGCAGACAGAGACAGCAACCAAATATCATGAGTAGGATCAGTCCTAGGAAGGACAACACTTTCCATCCCCAAGCAGATATCACACCCCAGAGCCAACTGGACCAAGTCCATGTGCCTGGGTCTTGATGTATATCATGAGCAATCTTGTGGAGTCTTGTTATTGCTGCGTACACAGATGGCGCGTTATTTGGGATGAAAATGCAGCAAGTAGAGCCAATCACTCTACAAGCTCCACCCCTATCCGCCAGTATGACGTCAAGAACGAGGCGGTTTTGAAGAACGACAAGTCTAATGGCAGACTGCTCCTGGGTCAAGTTCGCCAGGGCAGATGCAGTCACATTCACTACTGTTTCAAGAGTCCTTGTTAACCTGCGTATCAGTTTACTGTTTTGGACGGGACCTATGAAGAAAAAGAATCCTTTGTTGAAATCTGTATATTGCTCCCAAGCTGTTTCAGTCTGATCAATCCCTGCGGAATCTGTCTCCCTCTTTTGTCTAACATGTTCTAGTCGTGAATCTCTATGATAATGGGATGGGGCCAGGAATACGGGTGGCAATAAGAATGCTATATAACAAGTCCCACCCCAGTCTAAGGGCAGATGTACATAGGCTGTCTGACCGCAAATGAAATAGGTATGGCGTGATGTTTTGAAAGAAGACAGTCCTTTATCATTAAACTCAACTACAACTTTACACTCGCTGTGTCCCATATGTACTGAGCCTTTCTTATTAACACATAAATCACCTTTTGCTGGTAGAACTGAAATGAACGGTGGACCTGTATTTTGCTTGGGCTGAACATTTAACATTATAAAGTTAAGAGATGCATTTCCTTGCTCATACTCTTCATTTTCTAGATCGGTTCCCTTCCTTTGAGGAAATCCGTCTTTGTCTGGAAAGCATGCTTCATTCATTACTTTATTCAGGTTTCCATATATCCAGCCACCTGGATAAGCTATGTACTTTCTATCTATTGAGGTCATTAAAGCAAACCATGCTCCACATGAACCATTGTGTGAGAACGGTAAAGGATAGAATGGCAGAACTCCCTTCGTTTTCTGATAAGGGGGCAGTTGGCCACATACCCAGCAATCAGTTGCATTGCTGGTCTGGTGAGAATGGTGTAACATTCGAATAAAAGTATTGTTACGCAGAGAAAGTCGATATGACAGTTCATGAGGTGGCAATTCACTAAATGTATGCTCTATGGTGCTGTTACTGGAAGAGTGTATATGTGAGGAAATAGGAAAGAAAACATGTAGCAATAAACTGACACAGAATATAACAATGCACAGAATAAAAAGAATGATCAAAGTAACTATACATCTACTGCGTAATAGCTTGCAGTATTTTGCTTTCATTTGTGTTTTCTTGCTATTCTCGTCTGTGATCTTATACATGTCAGAAATCTAGTCTAACCGATTCACCACCGAGTGGACTTAGACAATTAAACTACGTCTGACTTACTAGATCTTAACTTAGATTTATACTCCTGCTGTGGAGTCTTTTCTAGCAAAGGCGGCGCAAACGGCGCAAAGTCTGTATTGTCCTTAATTTTTAATGTTCCAGATATTCCAAGATATTTTTCTCAATGCTGCGCGTCCCCTTGCGTCCTTCCACTTTCACTCCGGTCCTCGTGGTTAGTAGCGCCAACTTCGGTGTCTTCCAGCGCGGCTCAAGGGGGCTTGATCGGTCAAAGTTCCTCACAAGAATGAAATCACCAGGGACAATGGCGTGTTCCTTGACCTGGGTGTTGTCAGGGAAGGCGGCAGCAACCTGTGAACAACAAGAAAGTAGTGCAGACATCAAGGAAGCCAGGTAATCTGTCAGCATGTTACTGTCAACATCAGTTATTTTCTTTTAGCAAGTTTTTGTTTTGATTGTCTGATTATGT
Organism: Lissotriton helveticus; assembly: GCF_964261635.1. Taxonomy (NCBI): domain Eukaryota; kingdom Metazoa; phylum Chordata; class Amphibia; order Caudata; family Salamandridae; genus Lissotriton; species Lissotriton helveticus. The sequence goes on along the minus strand of NC_136068.1, from coordinate 1,543,543,121 downwards.
CTTTCTACATGGCCTGTTGCTTCAGGGTGTCTTACACAATGGAATTTCCAAGTATATCGTAACAGAAGAGACACTTGTTTCATTAATTCAGAGGAGAATGGCTGACCGTTATCAGAATAGATGACACGGGGCAATATCTGGGGAAGAACTCGCGCACCAATTGCCTGGCTGTTGTCACAGCAGTATAATCTGGAACTGGATATGCTTCTGTCCATCTAGATAGTGCACACACTACTACTAAGACATACTTGTAACCTCTACATCTGTTCATTTGGATATAATCCATCTGGAGGACCTCAAATGGGTGGTCAGGAGGATGAAATCCGCCTTGTTCCACCGGAATGCCTTTACCTGGATTGAACTGGCAACAGATCATACATGTTCGTACTTTCTGTACATCTTGAGGATCCCTGACTGTCATACATGTTGTCAGTAATGGTACCTCTGTCCTTGTCGTGTCTGTTGGTGTCTGGGCTGTCTGGGCTGTAAGTTTAGCTGTTCGGTCTGCCAGGTAATTACCCTGGGAAATGGTGTCTGTAACTTTGGTGTGAGCTTTGCACTTCAGGATAGAAATGGCTGTAGGTAAATGTATTGCTTCCAACAGGGCTTGAATAAGCGGACCATGCTGCTACTAACTCTCCTGCACTCGTTCTCATGCATGATTCATCTACATAGAGTAGTACTTGAGGGCAAAAGTGTTGCAGGATTCAGAATATTACAACGTCTGATCTCTATGTGTGGTTGAAATAATGTCAGTTCATATCCTGTCAGTCTTGCTACAGTCAAATGTTGTGTCTGTTTCCTGTTTAAGAGAACCTCCACTGCATGTGGTACTTGTACTGTCAGAGGGTATCCTAGCACTATTGAGTCACTTTGTCTTATGGCTAGGGCTGTTGCTGCAACTGACTTCAGGCACGCAGGCAGAGCCTGGGCCACTGGATCTAGGGTACTAGAAAAATAAGCGCAAGGCTTGTGTTTTCCTGCTTGATCTTGTGTGAGGACAGATAACGCTGTTCCATCTTGTTCAGTCACGAAAAGCATAAAAGGTTTACTGTAACATGGAGTCGCTAAAAACTGGCGCTTGACATACTGCTCTTTTTAATTCCTCAAATGCCAAGGTGTGTTCTTGTGTCCAAGGGAGTACAGACGAAGTGGCTGCCTCCTGTGTAGTTAACTGTATGAGTGGTTTGGCTAGAAAGGCATACTGGGGAATCCATTGACTGCAGTATGAAGTGAGGCCAATAAAGGCACGTACTTCCTTTTGTGTCTTGGCTGTGAAAGGTTGTGTTAGCTGTCTACCCCCCTTGGAAAGCAAGTGTCCAAGGTACACCACTTGCTTTTCACAGAATTGCAGCTTTGAAGGGAAACATTGTGCCCCTTGTCTGTCAGAAAGTGTATAACTGTCAGTGATGCATTTTCGCAGCCTGGCTCAGATCGTGTTGTAATTAGGATGTTGTCTACATACTGTATCAGTGCTGTGTTGGGAGGCATATAAATACTGTCCAGCTGTATTTTCAATGCCTGACTGTAAATGCTAGGGCTCTCTGTCATCAATCTAGCAAAAATAAATTTCCAATTCAAAAGCACGATTTTTATTTTGGGGAAACCTCTTTCCAAAAGCTCTGTAGTTTAGAAAAAAAAAATCCTACTCTAAAACTTGGGAATAGTATGACCATACTACCTACAATAAGTTCCCTAAATGTATTTGAATAAAATCTCGATTTTTCTTGCATAGACAGAAGGGCTTGGGCCTAGCTACTCCTCGCTCCTTTGAGAAGCAGCCCCTCCCTCTAGAAAGATGTTCGCGCTCAGAGTCTTGAATCAACTCCAAGCATAACAAGTAGAAGCCGAGCTCCATTGTGATCTAATTGAAGGACTGCCAAATGCTGAACTCATTGCAAGGGCAAAACTCCTGCCAATTATTCTGTTTACACTACGAGGGAAAAACTATTCATTTGCAAGCATACCTCATCTGAAGCCAATGAAGCTTTCAGTGCTGGCTGTAAGGAGGAGCAACTGACCCCCACCTAATATAAACATTTCTTTCGCGGACAGGAATTGGAGTATGGCCAATCATAACAAGACAGGCACTGCAGAGGGAAAAGCCCTCCCTTCACAAAATATCTTTCCCTGGAACCAGGCCACTACGGGGCCTGGCTGAACTATGGTTCAGCCTGAGCCACTTCAAGGTCGAAAAACACTTTCTGTAATTCAAAACATATCTGTACCCAGGCCACAGGTCTAACCAACATTCTCTAACTTTAACTGAAGCAAATTTAAAACGTGATAAAAAGCATCCTAAAATCAGTAATTAATAAGGACATATTTTCTATTTCGTAACTTAGACACATGCTAGCATTTTAAAATAATTATATCATAAAATATTGTCACTAGCTGCAAAGGAAAAAAAAAAGAAAAGGAAACAGAACAACATGGCATGGAAACCACATCACATTTTACTTTCTGAAAATAACAGGTGAAAACTCCATAATTTTGCATTGCAGAACCAAGATTTTCATAATTAAGTGTGCAAGCTCTTCTATTCTACCTATTAAAAGGGCCAGATTCATCATTTTTCAAAGAACCATGTTTTCTAATTGAGTGGATTAACTGTCACATGCTATACTAAAGGGCAGCTTGCATTGGGAAAAATAATGTATATTTTGTAGAACACATTTCTATTTAAAAAAAAAGCACACAGTTGCATGACACTAATTAAAAGCACATTCTATGATGGGTCTGTTTTATATTTTCTTCTCAACCGTGAAAACATTAAAGCACCCTCTGTGCAAACCCTTATCTCAATCCGACTGATTTATTTACAGCTTACCGACCTCTGAGTCAAAACACATTAAATCAAGTGTTCCAAGGCAAACCTACACACATAAACAGACGCATTTGAAATAGAATGTTAAATGAACACTTCTTTACTCTCCATGCAAGATGTTACCATTTCAGTCAGCAAACTGACAAAGCACATAGGCAGACCCAGCAACCAATGAAAAAGTAAAAAATCAAACCATCAATCAACTAAATACTCACTGATTTTTAGTGTCAGCTCACATAACCATGCATGTGAGCTACACAGCCATGAAATCGTGCTAAAACGCACTTCTAAACTACGCCAAAAAGACACCTTCCCTCCACCAATTTCCTTCAAACTACTTTGCCGCAAAACTAGACACTCCCAAGTTTCAGCCGATCCCGCAGACTCAGTTAAGAACTATTTAGCACACCACGAAATCTCGGCCTAAAAGCACGCACAAATCAAAACAGCTCCATTTTCCAAAAATACACATTAGCCAAACACACCCTTCCGCCCAAGCCAAAAATCCCAAAATTCAGCACATCTGGCCATCCACCTCCTCTACCGCTGATCCAACCCCCGGGCCTCTAGCTCACCTGGAACACCCCCAAAATAATTTCTCAATTTTCAGAAATACGCCCATTGGATAACATGGCAAATCGCACCTCCGCACAAAACATGCTTTTTCCACCACTTCCACAGCTCAGATCCCTTTCAAATTTGGCATCACAGTAGTCGAAGCGATTCCCTAAATCCTCACCAAAAAACAACCAAATCCCTCCACTGGAACGGGTACGAATTTCCGCTCAAAAACATGCCCCCCGCAAACACCAAAAAACGCCAAAATCCCTCAACACCTTGTTAAACAGCATGTTAAAACAAATACTGCCTTCTCAATACAAGATATTAACTCTTTGGCAGCTGAAGCACAATTTTACCCCAATGTCTGCAGTACATGGGAAAGTCATGAACTCATTTCTCCACGTTATCACATAACACGTACGCACATCTTCAAAACGTTTTCTCCAAGCACTTGAAAGAGATCCAGCTCTCTCCTGCCTAACGTAATGATAACAGGCTCTGCACAAACCATAACCACATGGCGCTATTCACAAGCCATATTCACAAGAAACTCAACAAGTCATAATAATGACATGCTCTTCATAATACCATATTTACAAGGAGCTATTTACAAGGAACTCCACTCTTTGGCTTTTTCCCCTGCTAGTTTAGTTCTCTCTGCTTTATTCAATTCTTTCTCTATTCTCCTGTGTGACTCTTTGCGCCACAATTTAATGGCATCTTTCTGAGAGGGTCTTGACTTCCTTTTCCATAGCGCTTCCTCCACTCTCATAATGCATTCAGGATCCCATGTTCCCGAGATTGGCCATCTATACTTTTCCTCCAGGTCCTTTGTATAGTCTACCCATAAATCTAAGAACAAGATGGCGTCTAATCCATGCTTATTATACATATAATGACCAGGTTTGTCTCTAGGCGGGATGTTAACTGACTCTTCTAGTATACCTTTTCTGGTCCCTATCTGACGCAATTTCGAAAACAGTGGCATGTTGAAACCAACACAATGGAAATACAATACACAAAAATAAACTGAAACAATCAACAATCATTCACACTAAAACATCACAACATTAAAACAAACATGATCTAAACTAATACAGAGAAATTAAACATGTACTTGAAAAACTTTGTGCACTGGAATACAGTACAACCATACCGGTCTCAGAAATGAGACACGTCTTGACCGTGCCCACGTTTACCATGGGCCCGTCTTGACCGTGAACATGTGAATGGACACGTCTTGACCGTGCAGGAGTCGTTGAGGTCCTTGAAGTCACATGCGTTGCAGGTCAAACTCCCCTCAGTTGAATTCAGGAGCGCTGGCGTCGGCAGGCGTCGGGTGCTGCGGTGCGAAGTGCAGCGGTGGGGTGCCTTAAGGTCACGGTGCAAGCAGCGGCTCGGTGGTGGCATCAGATGACGTTGTCAGTGAGACCAGGGTCGCGGTGCGAAGTGAAGGCGGTGCTTGCCGCGGTGCTGGCAGGTCACCGTGCAAACAGCATCGACGTTGTGGCTGAAGTGCTGTAGTTGGCTGATAAACTGGAGTCGATGGTGCTGGCGTTAGTAGGCCAAGGCTGCGGTGCGGGATGAGGGCGGTGCGTCATGTAACTTTACGAGCGGTGCCCTTGAACCACGGTGCAAGCAGCGGTGTAGATTTTGGCATGGAGCGGCATCGTTGAGGATACCAAAGCGTTGCCCTGAAGTGAGGCAGTGCGGAGTGTGGTGCCCACAGGTCGTGGTGCGAGCAGCGGCTCTGTGGCGGTGTCAGCAGGCATCATTGGTGAAACTAGGATCGCGTTGCGGCGGTGCCCTCTGCAGTGCCTTCAGGACATGGAGTCACCAGCGTCATCGTAGACGGTGTTGGGTTGCTTTTCCATTGTTGCAGCACAAAACACACAGTTCCCAGTGCTGAGGGCAGAAGACCTTGAAGTTTCTGCTGTTCCTGAGACTTCTTAAACAGGGGGCAAACTCTACCTCAAGCCCTTGGAGAAACTCACAAAAGTAGATTGCAGAAAGTTGAGTCCAGTCCTTTCACTGCCAAAGATAGAAGCAGCCACTGCAGGCCAACACAGCGAAGCACATAGCAAAGTGGTTGTTCCTCCTCACAGCATTTTCAGCTCTTCTTCTTGGCAGTCTTCTTGGTCCAAAAGAGTTTTAAAGTTCAGGGGTCTCGGCCCCAATATTTAAATCCGAAAATCCTTTGATCTCTTAGGCAGAGAGTGTCTGTGCCCAGCCAGAACCAGTTCTGCCTTCTTTGGCATGACTTCTTGGCAGGAGGTGGAGGCGGCATTGTCAGAGGCCGACCAGGCCCTTTGAGGTGCAAGGAAATCTCCTCCCCCTTCCCCAATTGCAGCCCAGGTCTATTCAGCCCTTTCCTGACCCACCTAGACTATCTGGAGCCACTCCTGCTCCCCAGCCTTCTGTCATCCAAAACCCAGACAGGCAATCTACATTCCAGCAGAGGCACCTGGGATGACTGGGCAAGAAAATACCTACTTTCTAAAAGTGGTATTTTCAAACACAGAATGTAAAAATCAGCTTCACTAGAAGGTGCATCTTTAGATTCTGAGTTCAGGCATACTAAACTGTATTTTCCTACCTAGTTCCCAGGGCCAGTTATGTTTATAAGATATTATAAACAAAATTCCCATTCTGTCCTACGGGGAACAGGTAACCTTGCAATAGTGAAAAACGAAATTGGCAGTAAGGCACTATCAGGACCTGCCACATTCACCAGGGCATGTCCTACATTTCATTACACAGCACACTGCCCAGAGGGGTACCTTGGGCCTACCTTATGGGTTGGTTGACATGTAAGAAAAGGGGAGGATATGGTCTGGCAAGTGGGCGACATGGCAGTACCAGACTGCACACAGGCTCTGCAATGGCCGGCCAGAGTCACATTTACGGGCTGTTTGTGTGGGTGGCACAATCCAGTGCTGCAACCCACCCACAGCATTTGATCTACAGGCCTTGTCACACGCAGTGCACTTTACTAGGGACTGATACAAAAATCAAATAGGCCAATCATGGAAACACCAATCCACACATTTTCCTACAGGAGCACTTGCACTTTACCACTGATCAACAGTGAGAAAAGTGCACAGAAACAGTAGGCCAGCACAAACAGAGTCAGAACCAGGAGGTCAGAAAGCAAAAACTTAGGGGAAACACACCAAAAGATGCCAAGTCTAACAACCACTTAAAAAATGCCACTTCCATGCTGTCACCATGCAGGTCAAAATGGCACACTGCAGCCGGGTTGTGCCAAAGGGTTGGTGCAGGTGATGAATGCAGTAGACCAGCTGTAGACAGCTACCATAAGTGGCACAGGTCTCCTGGGCTCAGGGGAAAGTGAGGAGCTCACAAGCCGAAGCAGCATCACCCCACCAATTGCCGAACACTGACGGCATAGCGTGAGGCAGGGTACACCATCGATGCCTCGAGGGAGAACAGTCAGCACCCTGAGCGTGCAACAGCAGGACATGCACGCAAAAAATAAACTGTCACCACAGCAGAATGCCAATGGGTGGAGTAACCCATGGCATATGGACTTTTGTTTACCCTTCTTCGAAGCACTGTGGACATGACATCTGCTACATATTGTGCCACACATAAAGTATGTTTGTAGGCTGTATGACTGATATTTACTCGAAGCTAAAGGAAAAATAAAACACAGTCATTGTCAAAACATAATTTGCATTGTGTCAGCATTACTCACCTAGAAATAGTTCTGTGTTATCTCATCACATCTCTGTCGTCTGGCAGCTGCCCCTACACCACCTGCTGGTCTACAACGTGGGCCTGGTACCTCTTCCTCATCTGATTCTGTGTCTGTCTGTTCCACTGGTATGCCTTTTCTAATCGCAATGTTGTGCAGCATGGAAGTAGCCATAATCTTGCAGCAGATCCAGGGCTGTATTGTAGTGCTCCTCCACTTTTATGCAGGCAGCAGAACCTGCTCTTCAGAATACTACATGTATGCTCTATTACACAGCGTGTTGACTTGTGCCCACGATTGTATCTTCGCTCTCTTAGGTTAGCCGGATTGATGTATGGTGTAAGAATGAATTTGCATACTGCATATGCATTGTTGCCTGCAGGATGAAAAACATATGGTTATTCACTGTCCTCTCACTCCATCCCTTAATTGTATGAAAGAGGGCATGACGTGCATTTACCTAGCAGGTAGCCCTTGCCAAATTCGCCCCCAGTGAGACGTATGTATATCCCACTGTGTCTGAAAATGAAGGACTCGTGTGAACTGCCAGGGTATTTTGCCACTATATCAGTTATGATATATTTGGCGTTGCAGATGACCTGTATGTTGAAGGAATGGTATGATTTGCGGTTTCTGAATACATACTCATTGTTGGAGGGGGGTGAGAGGGCTAAATGGGTACCATCTAGGCAACCAATGACATGGGGGAATTAGGCAATCTGATAGAAGTCCAGTGTGGTTTGCTGCAATGCCTGTTGTGTGGAGGGGAATGTGGTGTGATGATGTAGCCTCTGTACCATTGCATTCAGAAATGCATGGAAGAAGCACATCAGGCATCTCTGGAAGACCTCTCCTGCTGACGCTATCACCCCCTGGCAGCTCCCTGATGCCAGTAAGTGCAGTGAACAGAGGACCTGCACATGTTGTGGTATGGTGTGTGTCCTGTGAGTTGGGGTGTTCAAGCATAGGTTTCAGCTCTGCAATCAAGTCCAGTTTGGTAGCTGAGTCTAGCCCATACTTCTCATGTATCTTTTCCTCTGTCTGCTAGAACTACCATTTTAGAAAGCCCTGTGACATTGTGGGCCTGTTTAAATAGGTTGCACCTGGTTACCACCTGCTCAGAGTTGATGGTAATAATCATGTGCAAAATTCCGAATGACAGGAAATCGCTATTTGCGATTTTCTTATACACTGATTTTGCAAATTTGCAATTTGTGATAACACTATTTGCGACAATTGCAAATAGCGTGTCTGTATTTGCAAATTCTCAAATCATTCTCGCAGACTGCAATCCTCGCAAAATTTGTATTCGCAAATTTTGTAAAAACCTATTTTGCACTGCGAAAATCTGTTCTACATCGGAGGAGGCCATTTTGCGATCGCAAACATTGTTTTTTAGTGAATCGCAGTGTTTGGGACCTCAAAATAGCTTGATACATATGACCCATTGAAATTAAATGTGCAGTGGCATTGGTGAGATACAGATGACCATGGTGTGTGCACAGAATGGTCTGTGCTGGCATGTACCTATGAGAATTACTAAATAAGCAACCTTCAATCTGAACAGTTTTTCTTCTGTATGGAAACAGGCACTGGAGCGCTTATGAACTTCCCTGCGCCAGGCTGGATTATGCCCGAAAGGATAACATTCACCTGAGGGTTTAAGGTAACAGAAATCTAAAGCTTAGTGCGAAGTAGGTGAAAGGAGATAATGGAGCTAAATTTGACTTTGGTGGTCAGAGGGTACTACATTGGGATAGCGAGGACAATGTATTCATAACTACATATGTGGTTGTGAATAAAGAACTTTACATGAATATATGAACATACTTAAACAGATTTAAATATGTTTTCACAGCCACCTCTTTTTTCTGAGAGGAGAGCATTTGATTTACAACAATTCCCAAAAATTTGGTCAGGTGTGTGTCATGCTGTGCGCGCGTGGTCGGTGACCATCTGCTGGGGGCTGATGTTGTCCAATCTTTCCATGATGTCAGAGGAGTTGGTGTCAATGGAGTAGTCCAGGTGGAAGTTGAGGTCTCCTAGAAAGACGTAGTGTTCGATTCCGATTGCGAGCGGGGTGAAGAATCCAGCAAGGGCGTTGCTGAGGCTGGTTCATGGTCCTGGTGCTCTGTATGTGAGGGAGCCGTTGATGGTGGTTTTGTTTTCGGTGAGGAGCTGGAACTTTATGTGTTCCATGATCGGTGTAGTCTTGTTATCCGTGATAGTGCAGGTGATTGATTCCTTGTGTACAATAACGATACAACATTTAGTCCGTTGATGCGTTCACAGCGTTTCATCTTGTAACCACTTGGTGTTGCTATGGCGGTGTCTGGGGCTGATGTGGGGGTGAGCCTGGTCTCCATAATGAAGGTCACATCGTGGGCAAGGGTCGAGATTGTATCACAGACTTCGTGGCGTGTTTGCAGAGAGATCTGACATTGATCAGGAGGTAGCTGAGTTGTCCCTGTGGGGTTTTGGCATCCGAGATAAAAGGGATGTTTATCACTAATTGGTTCAACAGGGTTGGGCATGGGATCTGTAATATGATGGATAACTTGTTGACAGGAACCAACCTAGTTGTTATAGGCCCATCTCATTATTGGACTCGGCCACTAAAATTCTGGGTTGTGTACTCCTTTCTAGATTGGAAACTTTGGCCGAAGAAAATAATATTCTCTCTGACACACAATTCAGCTTTCGCTAAGGCATGGGCTTGTTGAGCAATGCCTCAACTTGTCCTTAATTTCGGGGAAGTCCGTCAAATCTAGGAGAGGTTCCATTCATGTGTCATTCAGGGACCTCTCCTGTGTTTTTGACACTATTAATAATGCAAAACCGGTAATTCTCAATGACAAACATGAAGGTAGAAAAATGTGTTTGCTTTGAGACAAGTTTGTTAAAGTTTGGTACGTTCATGATGGAGAGTGCACCCCATAATTAACCCATAACAAGGGGCTTGCCATTGTTATAGCTTGGCTTCCTTTTTATTTCTTATTTACATTAATGGCCTGGAGGATTTTCTTTCCCTTAGAAGGAAAAATATGTCACAAATAGGGAAGCACCCTATTCCATTTCTCAACTATGCAGACAATGCTGTCCTCTTAGTGAGAACAGTAAGCGGGTTGCTTTGCTGTATAGCTTTGTATCATTCATGGATGACTTAAACTTAAAAGTAACTTTGCAAAGAGCTTCCCCATGGTAAGTGGTCCAAAAAAGAAACCTAGTGCCTGATAATGAGTTTGGCAGACAGGATTACTCCGTCACAAAAACGACGTCCATCCTGTTTGCCAAATGCAAATTCCATTATATCCTGTGGAACTTGTAATTAGGCAGACAGAAAATCCATCATGTTTGTGACAGAGTATCCCCTCCGCCAAGATCCAAATCAGGCACCAAGTCTAAGTCTCATGCAATGCGGAGCCCGCCGAAGACCCGCCAAAGAGCTGCCCGTCTGCGCTCGTCCGCGCTAAGGCAGCGCCAGGCGCCAGCCCCCCTGGTTTGTTCTTGCTATCGGTCTATTATTATTTTGTAAGATGTGTTATTCTAAAGCGGAACTGCTTGATCTACAGCACTCCACCTGTACTTGTGCCAGACGCAACCCAGCCCACATGCGTCATCCTGTACTACACCCCTCTCAACTTTGCTCCTCTAGGAATATCACACCCAATCCCGCCAAGATCCACACTCTCAGGATAGGTCAGCTCAATGTGCGATCTGTGCGTAAACACCACTCTGAAATTTCTGACCTCCTGACTGACCACTCGCTCGATGCCTTGTTCATGACGGAGACGTGGCTTCTCGATGAAATGGACTCGGTTTGCAACTTGGCGACGCCCACAGGTTATACCATTCACACTGTGAATAGAGGCACGAGAGGGGGGGGCTTGGCTCTAATAATCAAATCCCATCTTGACTGCCTGTTTAGCAAAACTGATATTAAGGGCTGTGAAAGTGCGCGTTTTTCGATCAAAGCTAACCCTCAGTTCTGCGCAACGGGGCTTCTAATCTATAGACCCCCTGGTGCAGACACTCCTTTCATTAGCTCACTTCTACAGTTTCTAGACGTCAACATCCTTAAATCTGCTAACTTTACAATCATGGGTGACCTTAATTTACATCTTGATAAGGACTCCGAACCCAAAATGTCCACCTTTCTTGCTGATCTTGCGGCCTTCCAACTCACTCAATTTGTGAAGGGCCCCACTCACACAGCGGGCCATCTTCTTGACCCCATTTTCTCCAATATCACGAGCTGCTCCGCAGGCGCGCCGATCCCCATGACCTGGTCCGATCATTGTTTAGTAACTCTGTCCATCCCGTGCAATTTGAGATCTGTTGCGGCACCTACTCCCTCAGTCCTGAAACGGCCATGGAGAAAGCTTCATCTTGAAGACCTACACAATCTTCTGGTATTAAATCCTCCATCCCTTACCGAAGATTTAGATGTAAGCTATGACCAGTTCTGCCTATGGATCACTCAGGCTCTTGATATCCTGATCCCGGCCAGATGTTGTAAAGCTCGCACCCATACTGCTAGCCCTTGGTATAACTTCGAATTAGCTAGCCTGAAAAAGGAATGCAAAAAGGCAGAGAGGGCATGGAGGAAGAACTACGATGTCAATCTAAAACTAGACTATGTCATGCTCCAAAAAACCTACCATCGTAAGATCTGCAGAATAAGGGCGGCATATTATGCCAAGGAAATTAATAACAGCCTTAACACCTCGAAAGCTGTATTTAAAATCTTGAAAGATCTCACCGCAAAGAAAACTGTTAACACCACTATCACTTCCCCTGACCTCTGTAACAACATGGCCGATTTCTTCACCAACAAGATCCTGAAAATCTACGACTCCTTTCCCAAAGGCCCGCAGCCAGTTGCTATCTTTGATCCTACTAGGCCTTCTCTCTCCTCTTTTCCTGCGCTTGAGCGAGAGAGTTTCCTAAAAATCTGCAAAAAGATTAAATCAGGCTCTCCGGCAGATCCCCTTAAACCGGATACCTTCTGCGAAGCCCATGAATCTATCACTGAGCACATCCGAGAAATCATCAATCGGTCCCTTCTGACCGCTAAAGTTCCCTCCAAGTGGAAGCAGGCCTGGGTTTCTCCCATTCTGAAAAAACCCACTCTAGACCCCTCGCTTCCTGAGAACTTTAGACCTATCTCCCTGCTCCCCTGGCCTGCCAAAATCATCGAGGCACACGTCAACAATATTCTGACAGATTTCCTCCTTACCAATAACATCCTGGATGACTCTCAACACGGGTTTAGAGCTGGTCATAGCACCGAGACCGCCTTGCTCAGTGTTTCAGAGGACCTCCGTACCATCCTAGACACCGGAGGCACGGCAGCACTGGTCCTGTTGGACCTTAGTGCTGCCTTTGACACGGTGTCACACGAGGTCCTCTTGTCGAGATTGGAGGAGATTGGGATCACAGGGCCAGCGCTGGAATGGTTTAGAGACTTCCTTTTCAACAGGTCTTTTAGAGTCTCTACCCCTCCTTACATCTCTGAGGAACATAACATTGGACAGGGAGTGCCGCAAGGCTCTTCCCTGAGCCCCACCCTGTTCAATGTATATGTCCGCCCCCTGGCAGAGGTAGCTAGAAGAAATGGTCTTGCCCTGGTTTCCTACGCCGACGATACCCAGTTGGTGGTGTCACTTAATGACAACAGTGGTCTGGAGGCTCAACACTTCAAACAGACACTCACTGACATCACCAACTGGATGACGGCGAATTTTCTCCAACTAAACGCCGGGAAAACGGAGATTCTCCTCCTGGGCAAAAATACCTCGTCCTGGGGTGACAACTGGTGGCCGGATGTGCTAGGCCCTCCCCCTACGCCTAAGGAATGTGTCAAAAACCTGGGAGTTTGGGTGGACTCTGCTTTAAAGTTCACGCACCACACCAAAAAAGTTGCCGCCACATGCTTTGGCGTCTTGCGTAACATCAGGCCCATTCTGAAGTTTTTTGATTGCCGCACGCGCCAACTTATCGTCCAGGCGACCATTCTCTCCAGACTGGACTATGCGAGCTCCCTTCTATTGGGAGCGAATCTAGCTGAAATCACTAGATTGCAAAGAGTTCAGAATGCGGCCGCCAGGGCTCTGGTTGGTCTCCCGCGCCATTCCTCTATATCAGGAACCTTGAAGAAACTGCACTGGCTCCCGGTGGGCAAAAGGGTCCAGTTCAAAGCATTGTGCTTCGCTTTCAAAATTCTCAAAACCTCCTCCCCCCCAATGCTTCGCCCACTTCTGTCAGAGTACGTCCCTAGAAGATTGCTCCGGACAGAGGGGCAGCATCTTGCGATCGTCCCCCGCACCAGACTGGCTAGAGTGGGCGGCCGCTCTTTCAGTTTCCTAGCGGCCAAGCTATGGAATAGTCTCCCTGTAGCTATCCGCGGGATTCAGGATCTCTTAGTCTTCAGAAAGGCTATCAAAACACACCTCTTTCAACAATAGTTCCCTCCTTAGCGTCTCCACCTCACTGTATTTTGTCCTTCCGCAGCGCCGGGACGCCCCTTTGCTGAGGCAGCCGTGCGCTATATAAATCACTATAGCATAGCATAGCATATTCAATAGGATAACACGTTTTAAGGGCCTCATTTAGGAGGTTTTGACGTAGGGCAGCATTTCAAGGAATCTTTCTGAGCTGTCCAATGTCAAAACAAAAGGGCAGGAATACACCATATCTATGTTATACAGTTCATTCCTGTCCTCTTCCCTGGTGCACAATGGGCTGCTGTGCACCATTGCAGGCACCCGTGACTGCGTTGGGGGGGCTGATTGATTTTGTGCTGGAAGGGATACCTTACTGCACAAAATCAATCAATTCAGGCGATTTCCTTTTACTATGTGTGCTGTAGAATGCTGCACACATAGAAAAAGGAAAGCACGAGGAGAAATTAAAACATTTCTCCTTGTTGCGCGTCCCTAACAACCCTGGGGGTGGCGTTAGGTACTGATGCATTTCCAGGTTTATGATTTCTCGTAAATCAGGAAATGTGTCCAGTTCCATGGGTGTTGCATGGGAACACCCACAGCAACACCCATGGAATGCCCCTTTCACACAGTTTTTTCCGTAAAAGGAGCACATATTTATAAGGCCATTAAAAGCCGCTTAAAGTGGCTTTATGTGGCCTTATAAATATGCTGTGGCACATTCCACCACCAGAATGTCAAAAAAGTGACGTTCTGGCAGAGCAAAAGTGCCAGTAAGGCCTCATAAATGAGGGCCTAAATATTTAAGGATCCTTTTGATGATGTGTTAAATTGGGGACACCTACTTAATTCAAGAACATTGCAATTCTACAGAGTGATTGAAGTGTTTTTAGATTTGCCTCAAAGCTTCGTTATAAACCATTGAGGGAAACTATGCTTATTTATCAGAGCAAATGCATCCCAGTTGGGCTTTACAGGCAGGAGTATGGAGCTATACCAATTCTGAATCCCTTCAGAGGGTTGCAACCGTTTCCTAAGTAGGTTGCTGTTGGTCCCTCAGAGTAAAAAAGCTTTTTTAACTATAGTTCACTGAACCATAATCCTAAGGCACACACTATGCTAATGTTTACAATGCAACCAGCCCATAGGACTTTTTTTTCGAGTTTTGAACCAAATATAACAATTATACACAATCCGCATTATAGGTTGTACCTTATTCGTCTTTGATTAGACATTGTGCACTTTATGTCCCTTTTACCTTTACAAGGTACTTGGTTTGTGAACCTCCATTGCTGTTTTTGTAACAAATTGACCCAACAAAGATTTATAGTACCCCGTGTAAGCACTTTCTAGTTCCGTTTGTACAAGCTGATAACATTAGACAACACAAGATGAACTTATTCTTTTTACAAGTAGGGTCCCCTGAAATTTGTTCTATGGAATTAATTATATCAGAGAAGTCCTAAGTATCAGCAAATGGTACTGTGTATCCACTGCTTTGTAAATTGATCAAGCAATACATTGTTTAATTAGTTTAAATGCCTGTTAATAGATTTTAGGTGTTTCAATTCATACTGACACTAAACGATCTTTTACTTAACCAAAGAGTAACATGCTTGTTTGTTTCATACTTAAGAATCAATTATCTTACTGTTTCAGCTAGTGAATCATATTTTAATAAGACCTTTAACGTTTTCTATTCCTTTTATTTGTCTCTGTATATGTATACTTCTATGACATATGCCGAGTAAAGGAATTTGATTGATTAGTTAAACTGGTTGATTAGAAATTCCAAATGCGTCTATGAAGAAGTAAAAAAAACAGAGAATGGAATATGGAGATTGTGAAGTCTGAGTAACCTGCACCAATATCAATAAGGAAAGTGGTGTGTTTACCATTGATGACGGGGTCTACATAAGGGCTTGTTTGATCTACAAGTATTAAATTATTCATTTCACAGTCTGAACCTCTCAGGCTGTCCTAAAATGCAGGGTAGGGATTGGGTACAGTTTTGTGATACCTAGGTTGTTCTTGAAAACCTGCGACACCAGGAGCAGTCTTAGGACAGTCTTGTTTCCAGTGCCCAGTTGACCACATGCAAAACAACACTATCCTCGACACAAGGCATCTGCTTTGTCTCCTCAAATTAACCCCACCCACAATTTCCTATGATGAGCTGGAATCCGGGGTGGCACCAACCACATCCCCAGAACCAATACCAGCAGCCTTTTTTAGAGAGGGGCCGGAGAGGGAGAGGCAAAAGCAGAAGAACACCCAACCAAGTATCCTGGCAGACGGGAAGCACCGGTTACAGCGGAAATATCGCATCGCTGTGACAGTGCATCGCTGCTGTTACATCGTGCACGACATCACATCGCATGTCATCAGGACGCAAGCAAGTGCATCGCGTTGCCATGTACATCGTTAACCATTACATCGGAAAAGAGACTGACTTTAGCCTTCTTTATTTAATTTGTTTTGTTTATTTAAGAACACACTTTTGACTGGTGTTGCCAATACATCGGGCTTATTCGTTTATTTACGTTTGTTTATTTAAGAACACACTCGGGCATATTTGAACACACTTTTGACTTGGTTATTTAAGGAGAGACTT
The DNA here is from genome assembly GCF_964261635.1 of Lissotriton helveticus. NCBI lineage: Eukaryota > Metazoa > Chordata > Amphibia > Caudata > Salamandridae > Lissotriton > Lissotriton helveticus. The sequence continues at coordinate 1,543,526,955 of NC_136068.1, read as the reverse complement.
TTGCCGAGCCGAGAGCGGGCATATTTTTAATCAATACATCGGGCATATTTGTAGAGTTGGTTTTGCCAATACATCGGGCTTATTTGTTTATTTACGTTTGTTTATTTAAGAACACACTCGGGCATATTTGTTTATTTACGTTTGTTTATTTAAGAAAGAACACACTTTTGACTTGGTTATTTAAGAAGAGACTTTTGCCGTACATTAACAGATATGCATTACGGCATTCTTTACATTAAGTGGCTTTTTTATTTTGGAGACTTTTGAGAGATATGGAAATGCCATAATTTTAAACAGTAGGACATGTGGCAATTACAGCGTCAATAAAGACAACAACATGTGGTCTGACGGATAGGTTGCCAGACTTTGGTGCTATCAGACCAGGTTCGAGCCTCCACTCATAGCAAGAATATGATATATGCATCATATTGATATGATATATGCATCATATTTATTCATGCATCATATTTCATATTTGTTTATTTACGTGATTGGTTTATTGAAACATTCGCATTTTAACATCAACAGATATTTCTGTACCGGGCATATTTGTTTATTTACGTGATTGACATGTAAGAGACTTTTGCGAGCGCAATCACATTTTTTTTATTGGGACATTAACAGATATGCATTACGGCATTCTTTACATTAAGTGGCTTTTTTATTTTGGAGACTTTTGAGAGATATGGAAATGCCGTAATTTTAAACAGTAGGAGCCACATTTGATATTGCAATGTGTAACTGCAACACCATGTGGCAATTACAGCGTCAATAAATACAACAACATGTGGTCTGACGGATAGGTTGCCAGACTTTGGTGCTGTCAGACAAGGTTCGAGCCTCCACTCATAGCAAGATGGCAAGCATATATGATATATGCATCATATTTATTCGTTCATCATATTTCATAAACATATGATTCAGGCATCATATTTAATAAACATCTGATGGGTGGATGCATCATATTTTATAAACATCTGATGGCTGGCTGGATGGGCGGGTGGGTTGGATGGGTCCTGGTGGATTTATGGATGGATGGGTGGGTGGGTCAAACACAAAAGCTGGGTGGATGGGTGATGGGTGGGTGGGTGTGATGGATGGCATGGGTGGATGGATGTGGGTGGGATGGGTGGATGGGTGATGGTGGACTAATGGATGGGTGGGTGGGTGGGTGGGTGGGATGGGGTGGGTGGATGGATGTGGGTGGGATGGGATGGATGGATGTGGTGGGGTGGGATGGGTGGATGGGTGATGGGGAATTAATGGATGGATGGGTGGGTGGGATGGGTGGATGGATGTGGGTGGGATGGGATGGATGGATGTTGTGGGGTGGGTTGGGTGGATGGGTGATGGTGGATTAATGGATGGATGGCTGGTTGGGTGGTGGCTGGGTGGGTGGGTGGGATGGGTGGATGGGTGATGGGTGGGTGGGTGTGATGGATGGCATGGGTGGGTGGATGTGGGTGGGTGGGATGGGTGGATGGATGACATACTGCAAGCATACCCGCTAAATAATTACGCCAATGTGTCATACAAGGTGATCTGTAATGTCACATACAAAAATACACAAGAATCACGTTTGTACATTTTTATTTGTCAAACACAAAAGCAACGTTTGTACATATTTAATAGTCAAACACAATAAACATTTTATTTGGTAAACACAATAAACACGTTGTACATTTTGATTTGGTAAACACAATAAATAAGTTTGTACATTAGGGTTATGGGCAGGGAGGCTGGGGGACTTTTTGGAGCATGGACTTATTTTAAAGGGCTCAGGGCAGGGGAGGAGGGATAGTTTGCTGACCAGAGGGCATAACGATTGAAACTGAGGGCAAAAGGCCACAAAAAACGAGGCAGACAGAGGACACCAGAAACGAGGGGAACAGAGAGCAGAAGGACAGGAAAAAGAGGGGGAAGAGCGGACAGAAGGGCATGAGAAACGAGTGAAAGGCACAAAAAATCAAGGGGCTAACGATTTAAACAGAGGGCAGAAGACCACCCAAAACGAGGGAAACAGAGGGTGCAACAAGTTCAACTGAGGACAAAAGGCCACAAAAAACGAGGCAGACAGAGGACACCAAAAACGAGGGGAACAGAGAGCCGAAGGAAACGAAAAAGAGGGAGAAGAGCGGACAGAAGGGCACGAGAAACGAGTGAAAGGCACAAAAAATCAAGGGGCTAACGATTTAAACAGAGGGCAGAAGACCACCCAAAACGAGGGAAACAGAGGGTGCAACAAGTGTAACTGAGGACAAAAGGCCACAAAAAATGAGGCAGACAGAGGACACCAAAAACGAGGGGAACAGAGAGTCGAAGGAAAGGAAAAAGAGGGAGAAGAGCGGACAGAAGGGCACGTGAAACGAGTGAAAGGCACAAAAAATCAAGGGGCTAACGATTTAAACAGAGGGCAGAAGACCACCCAAAACGAGGGAAGCAGAGGGTGCAACAAGTTCAACTGAGGACAAAAGGCCACAAAAAACGAGGCAGACAGAGGACACCAAAAACGAGGGGAACAGAGAGCCGAAGGAAACGAAAAAGAGGGAGAAGAGCGGACAGAAGGGCACGAGAAACGAGTGAAAGGCACAAAAAATCAAGGGGCTAACGATTTAAACAGAGGGCAGAAGACCACCCAAAACGAGGGAAACAGAGGGTGCAACAAGTTCAACTGAGGGCAAAAGGCCACAAAAAGCGAGGCAGACAGAGGACACCAAAAACGAGGGGAACAGAGAGCCGAAGGAAACAAAAAAGAGGGGGAAGAGAGGACAGAAGGGCACGAGAAATGAGTGAAAGGCACAAAAAATCAAGGGGCTAACGATTTAAACAGAGGGCAGAAGACCACCCAAAACGAGGGAAACAGAGGGTGCAACAAGTTCAACTGAGGACAAAAGGCCACAAAAAACGAGGGGAACAGAGAGCAGAACGACACGAAAAAGAGGGGGAAGAGAGGACAGAAGGGCACGAGAAACGAGTCAAAGGCACAAAAAATAAAGGGGCTAACGATTTCAACAGAGGGCAGAAGACTTACTTATTCCAAACTATGTCGACAGGGTCACAGGCACAAATGGCTGGTGACGCGTGGGCAATACTATATATACCCCCATCCCCCCACAGAACCCATTGGCCGAAGTTTTTTTTTAAGTGTAGGGTAACACATCGCGTTGTCATGTCGCGCGATGTTAAATCGGCGATGTGACACGCGATCCAATGAAATTGCCGCATTTGCGGCGCAAATGCTTGCGAGGAAATAATGGCCGGTGTAACGGCCGATGCGATGTCGTGGCCGCGATGTAAAGTGCCGCGATGCGATTGCGCGCGATGGTTCGTCATACAACCCTGGCAGACAGACGATCCAGTCGGCAACCATACCAGGAGCAAAACACCACAACCGGGGACAAGCAACCAACAAGTCTAATCACAAACTTGTCGGATCTACAACTGACAAGCATTGAACAACAGGTCCTGGAGAAAGGACTAGGTTTCGTACCAACAGCCCGCCCAGACAAATTCAGGCTACATTGTGAACTAACTGACTTCTTCCGGAAATTGAAATTGAAGGCCTTTTTTGAAGGGAAGGAAGACCCTAATGCAGACTTACGCAAAGGTGATACTGGCCTTAGACTTAAATCTACATTTATACCACCCCCCCATACAGTACCTGCAGCAATTACAGCATTTGAACAAGCAGTGTTCCTTGACTTGGAAACTTGTCAAGAACCTAAGACATATGGGAATTTCAGTACTGAAGAGTATCAAGCTTTGGAGACACTTAAGAACAACACCAAAATTACCATAAAACCTGCCGATAAGGGCGGAGGGATCGTAATTCAGAACACCACTGACTACAAGAGAGTATGTGAAGAGCTGTTGAATGATACTAACAACTACATTCCCCTCACTCATGATCCCTCTACTGATCTCCAAAATTGCATCACCGCATGGTCAGGGAAGCTGAACTTAATGGATACTTGTCAAAAAATGAGGCGGACTTTCTTTCCATCAGTAAAAATATAGTCCCTTATTTTTACACACTGCCAAAGACCCACAAAAACAAACTGCCGCCCCGGGGTCGACCTATAGTGTCAGGCATTGGGTCCTTATTAGAACCCTTGTCCACTTTCTGGGACCAATTTTTGAAACCCATTGTTCAAAACACACCCACATATTAAAAGGATACCAAGAGCCTGCTCCACCAACTACAAACTATGTCCTTTGAGGCAAACTCGATAATCCTGGTTACTCTAGACATCGAGAGCTTATATACGAGTATTCCTCAAGATGAGACGATCAAAGTCCTAAGTGCAGCTCTCAATTCAGTTTCCTGGGAAAATAACACCCCTAGAGAAATTATAATAGACTGCGCCACCATTGCACTCAAAGAGAACTTTTTTGCATATAAAGGACAACTGTTCTTACAATGCTCTGGTACTTCGATGGGCAGCACATTTGCCCCTAGTGTGGCGGGGCTATATGTGTCTGACTGTGAGGCAAAAAACATTCAATCTATCACCAATCCCTTTGCTAGGAGCATTTTCTTTTGGAAGCGCTACATAGATGATGTGCTGCTCACATGGCAAGGGAGTATGGAACGTCTGATGGAATTTCTCGGATGGATTAACACCATTGACAGATACTTGAGATTTACTCATACAGTAAGTACCACGGAGGTGGTATTTCTTGATATAGTGATAACTAACAGTGGGACGACTCTAACCACAAAAACTCACTATAAAGCTACTGCAAAAAACAACCTGCTGCAATTTTCCAGCTTTCATCCGCGCCCACTGAGGGAAAATTTGCCTTACGGCCAATATCTTCGGATTCGGCGTAATTGTAGCAGCACAGATGACTTCAAACAACAATCAACTGATTTAACCGAGAAACTACAACAAAGAGGTTACCCTAACCACATCCTAAATAAAGGATTCAAACGGGCACGCAACCAGCCACGTGAAGTCCTATTGGAACCTCTTATTAGAACCGTGGTGGAATCCCCCCTTACATGTGTCACCACCTACAGTACCTTGTCTAACCTAATGAAAAATCTATTAATAAAAACTGGAAAATAATCTGTAGTACCAAGAAGGACTGGCAGAAACCTCTTTTTTCATTCAGGAAAGGTCGGAGTCTGAAAGACTCTCTGGTACACACCAGACCAAAAGAACCAGTTGCCACGCCAACACGCAGCATCACTGATGCATGGAATTTACCCAAGGTCACCGGTCACTATCCATGTTCCAATTGCTCCGTGTGTCATCTGACGATGGCCACTAAATCATTGTCTTTGGAACCAGATAAAACATGGTGGCAAAGATCGCACACCAATTGTAATTCTACTAATGTTGTCTACCTCATCACATGCCCCTGTCTACTCCGGTACGTGGGTATGACTACCAGGAAGGTCAAACAGAGGGTATGTGAACATAGGAGCAACATAAGGTGCAAGAAGACCACCACCAAGATGAGCGACCATTTCCTACAAGCCAACCATACCACCAATGACCTAAGATGGACTGTCATCGAGCAACTCCCCGGGGGCCCCAACATTGCTGATAGGCCGTTTTGAGAAGGAGCAACGATGGGTGTACCGGCTTGGCACCCACCTAAATGGTCTTAATGATGACATTCCATGGGGTTCTATTCGCAAGTAGAATGTCCCCTGTAAACATCTGATTACTGATCTGACTATTTGTAAGTGATTTGTTCACATGTTCTGTTTTCGTGCAGTTCGTTTCACGCACTACCGATCTGTATGTTTAGTCTAAAACTACGAGTAGCCGATGTGATGGCACCATGCCTTCAATCCCTTTGCCCTCCCTTTACATTTACGTGTGGCCCCAGTAGCTATGCAGCCAGTGACTAGACTTTGTTCAATCACTACGTATTCCCACATTGTCCCCACGGGAATCCCTTCTAATGCCATACCATATCATTAGCGTGAGGTCCCGACGACTATGCAAACGATGCCCAGACCTTGTTTTTACATTGTGCATTTCCCGTCGTCGTAATCATCATGGGCATACCATCTAATGCCTTCTGCCAATGATCAATTTATTTCTGTGTTTGTAGTTGAGACAACGCAATGCGCGTTCTAGTTTGCAAAAGGCACTGCCGGTTTGTTTACCTTGGGTGACTACCACCATTGGCTAACCCCCACGCATGCGCGTCTCAGGCCACGCCCAGACCCGGAAGAGCGCGCGCTGCTTACTCAGCCCCGCTACATATACCATCTTGTTATACCGGGTCCCGATCGTCGAGACTCGGTTCTGAGGGCTGGTCAGGTGTACAATCGGGTGCCTGGCGTCGTGGGCGTGAGTGCTTTCCCGGCCCCTTTCCACTACAAGAGCTAAGTACCTTTGAGGCTTCTTTAGTAAGCTCGTCCCTTTGTTTGTTTGTTTGTTCTCTCCCTCCTGCAGGATGTGCCAAATACGCCATCACCCCCCTCCCGCGGTCTATGGGGTGAAAATTTATCTCCTTCAAAGTGAGAACCATTACATCATACTTCACTGTGGTGGGGTTAGTGGTCACTGGCCCTTGGCCCATTGATCGCTCAGTTGGTGAAAGTGAGCACGTTACATATCAGGCTTATTGTCGTAGCGCCATTCCCCATTATGTCACGTATCTCTTCCGCAGCGCATGGAATTACACAGCGCACTGATGGACATTGAATCTATGTGCTCTTTGATACGGACTTCGCGAGACTGGCATGACACTGATAATGCTATCATGTATTAAATTAATATACAGCCACAGGCAGAGCCACGCACCTCTGCTATTAGTCGTGTGTTGTGCACTTGCTAGTCCACATGAGCACAAGTCACCGGTTTTAAAATCTGTTGGTCTGCAGACCCAGAACTAATTGTCTGTTTGTCTTTCTGTGTCTGTTTGTACCCTCTTGTCTTCACAGGTGCATCTTAATTTTTGTTGTCTCTGACCTTGAGACAAGAAGGGTGTGTGCCTCCCGGTTTTTTTGTTCGGTGAAGCCCCCTTTACATTGCACTCCGACAGACATTTTTACTTTCACGTCCCTTGGTAGGGTGGGCCTTAGCCTGCCCATACCGCCGGGGTTCAATCACTCTAGGTCCTGATGAATGCCAGGTTAACTACACCAACATTGGCAGAAACATGTTAACCATTCACTATCACGTAATGTTATTGGAAACAGACCATCCAATTTAGTTGGCCTAGTTTACCAACACATTTTTTATTATGTCCTTGATGATCAGTCATTAAATCAATTTTTGATACATACAAGGCATTTTTAACTCACCACTTCACTCTGTTCACGTAACTCATCACCTAGCCCTCACACCTTCACATTACCCGCTCCGCAGTAAATCTGGCGTTGAAGTACACTGGGGTGACATTCGGTTACACCCAGTGGGGCCCGATGATGAAGCATGTCACCGACCAGGTCGGTGAGTGAGGGCTTTCTAAACAAACCTAATTGGTGTTGTTGGTCACTTGTGCTCATTTACTTCTGTGCTTTCAAACCAAGGAACACTCTTTTGTTGTTTTCTTCCTCAAATTAACCTCCAGACTTTCTTGGCGTCACCCTTTACGGAGCTCCTTGCCCTTATCCATTAATCACTTGCTGCATGCTCTGCAATTTCAAATACATGAATTTCGATTCAGCATTCTCTTTTTCCTGTTGTGAGGCAACACAGTGGTTCGCAACAGACACCAATTCTTCAAACCTCTGAGGCTGCCATCCAATTCATATAGTAGTCAATTGATTCTTAACAATCCTTGCACAAAAGCAGCACCAACTGCTCCCTGAGCCATCTCCATTGGACGGGCTATATCCAAGTACCTTTCAAGCTCATCCTTATATCTGTCTATATAACAGTTAGAGTCTCACCCTCATTCTGTTTACAATTGAACATTTTATTCCAGTCAGTCTTTGCTATGAATATCTCTGGACTCACATTCAAGAGTGCAATCTCTCTCGCACCTTACTTGGCACTATCAATTGCGACAATTGATTCACATATGCCCAGCTGGGTCAGTTCACTTCAAACACACTCTGTATTTGTTGACCAGGGTTTTCCCTAATTTGGGGGAATTTGATTTTTATGATCATTAATGTCCATGGAATGAGGAGCACAACTCTACCCCTGGCTGCTTGATATTGCCTCAAAGGTAGAAGGGTAGAAGACGATGAACTCATCATCAGCATCACTTGGATGGGGAGAAGGGAGAAGACATCTGGACAAATGTGCTGCAGTTTGTCTCCAGCATTCGAGGGTCATTGTAGGACTTTACTTCTGTTGGTCCCTGTGCCCTAGGCCAGAACGCCAGTGTGCTCTAGACCAATCCAGAGTAGTGGAGTAACGGATGTATGACGTAACAACGCAGGCTATTACAACGCCTGCCTTTACAACGTGATTTTTACATCGCATACCATTACAACGCATAGCGCTTTTGGGTGTTGGATAGTGAATAGTTTAATTTATTATTCCAACTCCAGTCCCCGTGGACACTAGGGAAGGTTATTGGATAGTAAATTAACCTATTCCCTATCCTAGAGCGCCCCCCAGCGCAATGCGTTGTAATAGTTTGCGTTGTAATGACCGCGTTGTAATGGTAGTGCGTTGTAAAAGTTTCGCTGTAAGTGATGTTTACCTGGAATCACTGTCCAACCTGGTTGGTTTACCTGTTGTTGTAACTTGTAGTTGCGACCACCTTGGGGTGTTCTCGCTGTGCGCTGAGCCATGTGTTGGGGCTCCCTCCGAACCCCTGCATTTTCTTTATTTCATGGGGATACCAAACCCACGCTCAATGTTAAGTGGTTGCCCCTCTACTGCCCCCACCAGAATTCCCTGTACCAAGATGTGTTCCCAAATTACCTCGTCTGCCCACTCTGCGGGTCGTCGCCTTTCCATCTTCTCTTCCATTTATTGACCAGAGATTCCGCAACCTCTCATGAGGCTTTGCAAGTTTTCATGAGTCCTTGGCTGCCTGCATGACAAGCCAGCCATTTTGAGGTCACCGGTATAAATACTGCATCCTCAAAAGAAACCCGCTATGCTTTTTGAAAAAGCGGTCCGGAGTCCTTCTTGAAAGCCACTTCCGAAAGGTGAGTTCAGTTTCACCTTACCTTCTTGGTGGCCTTCAGCTTCGTGATCCAAGATTGGCGACCCTCAAAAAGAAAAAGGAGAAAAAGACATCAACAAAAGTTTCAGGAAGTGAGCGATTTAAAAAGCAGAGTGCTGTGCAAGAGTACAATCTTGTTAGTGAAATTAACTACTTCATCTTTTTCTTTGTATTGCAGTTTGATGAGTCCGCTTGCATAAAGATGATCCCTTTTCTTTGTTTTACTTAGAATTGTATTGTAATATATTGCAACATTTATATAGTGCTTACTAACCCTAAAAGGGGTGCTGAAAGGCTTGATACACAGTGTAGGATGTGTGGTTGGAAATGTGTTGTCTTTGTTTAGGTTTCGCCTGGCGTTCCGCTGCGCAGCAGCGTTCACGCAGGCGAAATCTTATGTTACAACAGTATGTGGCTTTGTCCCGCCTCTCTCTTCCATTCGCTAGCTCCATAAATGGAGGCTAGCCATTGGAAGAGAGATCTGTCCGTCATTGCCGGAGCAGATTCGTGGGTGTCACGGCGATTTTTACTCATCCCGCCCCCTTGCGATCGTCATTGCGGCGGTGGGCAGATGTTTTTTTTTTGGGCCGTCATGTTTTGGTCATTTTCAAAGTGTCTTTGGAAGGGGTGGGCTGCGCACTGAGGCCGCTGGCCTATGTCGGACGAGCTGCAGTGGGCAGGAGTCACCGCAGCAGTGTGGTGTCGGTTGCGAGCTGCAGACGGCAGGAGTCACCGCAGCGGGGGTGTACCTCTGTCCTTGCCTGGCTCTACTTCTGTGACTCTCCCTTGTCTGTGGACGCCTGAGCTTGTTTATGTTGTCGTGTTCGTGGCTGCAGTGAGTTCGTCACAGTTTCTGAGATATACGCAAACACGCTGTAGTGTTGGACGGCCTCTAGCTCAAAAAAATCACAAGGGGTTAAATCCATACAGTGAGCTACAATTTCGTCACGCAAACGTGAAGGTGGGCGTGTTATTAAAGACCCTTAGCGTGATCGCCAAGGAGGAGCGCATTCTATGCATACATTGTGTATGTGGTTTTATAAGGCGCTTTTCTTTTTGTGATCAATGAGCGCCTTGGCATATCGTTGATGGCTTTGCGTGTATGTTTTGGCCTCGTTCCTGCACTGTGCGGTGTGTGTCTGAAATTTGAATTGGGTGTCTCGTTTCCAGCCCCACAACGTGCCTACAAATACGTGTGATATACCTGTAATAGCCATGAATTATTTGATGGCTGATAACAATAGCCGACCTGGAGTCGGCGCCACCTCCGGATTGGATGCAAAACATTGTAGTTTCTGGGCCTTTTTAGGAAGCCGGCGTGTGTGCAAAGGAAGGGAATTTCCTCGGCAGCCGCCGTAAATACCAAAGCGCAGCTATTATATGGCACGCGATATTGGTTAGTTTCTGAAAACTCCCTAATTTGGCTAGAAGTAACCGAGACACAGGTAACCACTTCGCTCATGCGGTCATTTATGGAGTTTGTTTTCAGGCCCCGTAGGCGACAGCCTTAAAAAGTCTAGATGGCATTGTGAAAAACACATTATACGCATTTTAGAACGTCAGTCTAGAAATTAATGAGAAATATAACCAGTCCTTCGAAATTAGGTACGATATGACCAGGGCCTCAAGAATTATGCGACAGGGAAGAACCAAATTATGTGGCAGGAAAAGGCAAATTATGCGGCATAATGCGCCACATTTTGTCATTGTATTAGTTTTAGTCTGTCGTTCTTACACTAATTAACATCGTCTGGCCAAAGGTTTCACCTCAATAGTACTCGTTCAACATCCAAATATAGCAATAAGCAACAGAAAGGTGACTGACTAGTCGGCCATTGCGAAGGGCCACCCACTGTGTGGCAGCATTTGTAACCGTGTTTTACTAACTTTTGATTAGCTTACGCTAGAAATAGTTTTTTTGTTAAAATCTGCTGATTATACTACCGATTTGGATCATGGAGCAAATCCAAAGTTATGCGGACAATGCATCAGTCACAAAATCACACAATTCCAGTGGCCCTTGCTATGACTGTATTATGTAAGTCGGTGGGACCTTGGGGCTTTAAAATATAGTGAACATTTTATGGGGTTGGGGGAGGGGACTTTACAATATGGAGAACGTTTTCTTCTTTCATAGCTATGGGTGTAAATTAATATAATCTATGGAGTAATCTAAATGGTAGTTTTTACGTCTCACATAAAACAGCGCATGCTCTATTGCATGCACAAGATAGTGTAGGAGCCTGCCTACTGCTTACCATTTGTGGGCTTGTCACTCTTGCTGTCTTGCATTTGGCCAGCGCGAGCTGGCTTCACTTCTTTTGTGTGGCTCATGGACCAAGTACTGATTGCTTTGTCTTGATTAGTATCCTTCCACTGGTCTGGTACTATTTTTCTCTTCAACTTTCATCTTTCTGTCTTGTTTCTTTTTTTTTTCTTCTTTTCATCATGTTGATGTTTTTCTTTCCGTCATTGTGCTGCTCATTGTTAGTGTTGCTCCCTCCTGTTGTCTGTACTGCTGCTTCCCTCCCTTGCTCCCTCCCACCTTCCCGTGGTCCATGCTGCTGCTTCCCTCATTCCTTCTTTCCCTCCCTCCCACCCTCCCGTTGTCCATGCTGCAGCTTCCCCCTCCTACCATCCTGTTGTCCATGCTGCAGCTACCCCCTCCCACCATCCAGTTGTCCATGCTGCAGCTTCCCACCTCCCACCCTTCCGTTGTCCATGTTGCAGCTTCCCCCTCCCACCATCCTGTTGTCCATGCTGCAGCTTCCCTCCTCCTACCCTCCTGTTGTCCATGCTACTGCTTAGCGTCCCTTCCACCCTTCTGTTGTCCATGCTGATGCTTCCCTCCCTTACACCCTACTGTAGTTCATGCTGCTGCTTAAATCCCCCCACCCTCCCGTTGTCTATGCTGCTGCTTCCCTCCCACATTCCAGTTGTCCATGCTGCTGCTTATATCCCTCCACCCTCCTGTTGTCTATACTTCTGCTTCCCTCCCTCCAACCCGCCTGTTGTCCATGCTGCTGCTTTCCTCCCACCCTCCTGTTGTCCATGCTGCTTCTGTCCCTCGAGTTTTCCTTGCTGCTGCTTCCCTCCCTTCAGTTGTCTATGATGCTGCTTTCCTCCCTCACACCCTCCAGTTGTTCATGCTGCTGCTTCCCTCCCTCATACACTCAAGTTGTCCATGCTGCTGAAAGCATACTTCCTCACCCCCCCTCCCGCTGTCCATGTGCCAGTTCCCGCCCCCCCCTCCCGCTGTCCGTGTGCCCGTTCGCTGTCCGTGTGCCCGTTCCCGCCCCCCCTCCCGCTGTCCGTGTGCCCGTTCCCGCCCCTCCTCCCGCTGTCCGTGTGCCCGTTCCCGCCCCCCTCCTGCTGTCCATGTGCCCGTTCCCGCCCCCCCTCCCGCTGTCCGTGTCTCCTGGATGTGCAGTGGATTGCAGTTCACAGCACTTGCCTGGCCCAGTGTACTGTAGTGATGACTGTGTATGGTGGGTGACAGCTGGCTGTGTAATTGGACTATAGGTGACAGCTGTACTGTGGACGGCGGGTAAGTGTGCTGCTTATGATGATTGATTGTGCACTGTTGGAAGCTGGTTGGGAACAGTTACTGTAAGCAACTCCTAGTCGTACATTTTACAGGTGACAGCTGGCTGTGCAGTGTACTAGGAGAGACAGCTGATTGTGCACCATTAGTGACATCTGTCTGCACAGTGGTTGTCATCCAGCTGTGCATACTATGATATTGGTGACACATGGATGTACATAAAGTAAAGTAACAACAGCTTGCATTGTACAGTGCATAGCAGGTTCCTGTGCAAAAATAGTAACAACTGGTTGTGCACCGCGTAGAAAAGTTAGCAAGAGCCGGCTGTAGTTTGCTGTAAGTCACACCTGGATTTGCGTGTATCATGTATGACAATTGGATTTGGTCAGTTTGCGACAGATAGCGAGCAGTTTACTGTATGTGATTGCATTCTGTTTTGTACTCTAGGTTGATGTGCGTAATGCCCCTTGGCTGTAAGCTGAGTGCTCAGTATGACACAGATGTCGGCGTGCTCAGAAAAGTATTGTGGTTGGCAGCTAGGTTTTTGTTTTCCAGCTGGTGGAGCTGATTTTGCACTGTGTATCGTGGGTGACGGGCCTGGGCATGCAGTGTGTTTTGGTATAAAGCTTCATGTGTAGGGTATGGTCGTTGAACTGCACATCATAGGCTACTTAGGTGGGTGCTTGCAGTGTATTTTGGTGACATAGGTCTGCTCAGTATAGGTCACATAGCAGAGTGCTTACAATATGTGAACGAGCTAGGTTGAATATATATGTACAAAATAAGCATGCATTATTTACAGTGTGCAGCTGCCTGCAAATGTGTACTCATTACAGAGCGTTGGTGCACAGTCCTCAACTTATTTTCTGTACTGTGTGTGTTGGGGCTGTGTGTGTTGGGGCTCTGTGTGTGCTGGGGCTCTGTGTGTGTTTGGGCTCTGTGTGTGTTGGGGCTCTGTGTGTGTTGGGGCTCTGTCTGTGTGGCTAGCTTTTTTTGTAGGTGGCTGTGTGTGTGGGTGGCTCTGTGTGTGGGTGGCTCTGTGTGTGTGTGGGTGGCTCTCTGTGTGTGCGTGTGGGTGCAAATGCAATAGGTCTCACATTTGCGAGAGATTAAGCTATTGGCATTGTAAATGACAATGCCATTTATTTATGCGGCATAACGCGCCACATTTTGTCATTGTATTAGTTTTAGTCTGTTGTTCTTACACTAATTAACATCATCTGGCCAAAGGTTTCACCTCAATAATACTCGTTCAACATCCAAATATAGCAATAAGCAACAGAAAGGTGACTGACTAGTCGGCCATTGCGAAGGGCCACCCACTGTGTGGCAGCATTTGTAACTGTGTTTTACTAACTTTTGATTAGCTTACGCTAGAAATAGTTTTTTTGTTAAAATCTGCTGATTATACAACCGATTTGGATCATGGAGCAAATCCAAAGTTATGCCGACAATGCATCAGTCACAAAATCACACAATTCCAGTGGCCCTTGCTATGACTGTATTATGTAAGTCGGTGGGACCTTGGGGCTTTAAAATGTAGTGAACATTTTATGGGGGGGGGGGAGGGGACTTTACAATACGGAGAACGCTTTCTTCTTTCATAGCTATGGGTGTAAATTAATATAATCTATGAAGTATGTGTTATGGAGTAATCTAAATGGCAGTTTTTACATCTCACATAAAACAGCACATGCTCTATTGCATGCATGAGATAGTGTAGGAGCCTGCCTACTGCTTACCATTTGTGGGCTTGTCACTCTTGCATTCTTGCATTTGGCCAGCACGAGCTGGCTTCACTTCTTTTGTGTGGCTCATGGACCAAGTATTGATTGCTTTGTCTTGATTAGTATCCTTCCACTGATCTGGTACTATTTTTCTCTTCTACTTTCATCTTTCTGTCTTGTTTCTTTTTTCTTTCTTCTTTTCATCATGTTGATGTTTTTCTTTCCGTCGTTGTGCTGCTCATTGTTAGTGTTGCTCCCTCCTGTTGTCTGCACTGCTGCTTCCCTCCCTTGCTCCCTCCCACCCTCCCGTGGTCCATGCTGCTGCTTCCCTCATTCCTTCTTTCCCTCCCTCCCACCCTCTTGTTGTCCATGCTGCAGCTTCCCCCTCCCACCATCCTGTTGTCCATGCTGCAGCTTCCCACCTCCCACCCTTCCGTTGCACATGTTGCAGCTTCCCCCTCCCACCATCCTGTTGTCCATGCTGCAGCTTCCCTCCTCCCACTCTCCCGTTGTCCATGCTACTGCTTAGCGTCCCTCCCACCCTTCCGTTGTCCATGCTGATGCTTCCCTCCCTTACACACTACTGTAGTCCATGCTGCTGCTTAAATCCCCCCACCCTCCCGTTGTCTATACTGCTGCTTCCCTCCCTCCAACCCGCCTGTTGTCCATGCTGCTGCTTTCCTCCCACCCTCCTGTTGTCCATGCTGCTTCTGTCCCTCGAATTTTCCTTGCTGCTGCTTCCCTCCCTTCAGTTGTCTATGCTGCTGCTTTCCTCCCTCACACCCTCCAGTTGTTCATGCTGCTGCTTCCCTCCCTCATACACTCAAGTTGTCCATGCTGCTGAAAGCATACTTCCCCGCCCCCCTCCCGCTGTCCGTGTGCCCGTTCCCGCCCCCCCTCCCGCTGTCCGTGTGCCTGTTCCCGCCCCCCTCCCGCTGTCCGTGTACCCATTCCCGCCCCCCTCCCGCTGTCCGTGTGCCCGTTCCTGCCCCCCCCCTCCCGCTGTCCGTGTCTCCTGGATGTGCAGTGGATTGCAGTTCACAGCACTTGCTTGGCCCAGTGTACTGCAGTGATGACTGTGTATGGTGGGTGACAGCTGGCTGTGTAATTGGACTATAGGTGACAGCTGTACTGTGGACGGCGGGTAAGTGTGCTGCTTATGACGATTGATTGTGCACTGTTGGAAGCTGGTTGGGAACAGTTACTGTAGGCAACTCCTAGTCGTACATTTTACAGTTGACAGCTGGCTGTGCAGTGTACTAGGAGTGACAGCTGATTGTGCACCATTAGTGACATCTGTCTGCACAGTGGTTGTCATCCAGCTGTGCATACTATGATATGGGTGACACATGGATGTACATAAAGTAAAGTAACAACTGCTTGCATTGTACAGTGCATAGCAGGTTCCTGTGCAAAAATAGTAACAACTGGTTGTGCACCGTGTAGAAAAGTTAGCAAGAGCCGGCTGTAGTTTGCTGTAAGTCACACCTGGATTTGCGTGTATCATGTATGACAATTGGATTTGGTCAGTTTGCGACAGATAGCAAGCAGTTTACTGCATGTGATTGCATTCTGTTTTGTACTCTAGGTTGATGTGCGTAATGCCCCGTGGCTGTAAGCTGAGTGCTCAGTATGACACAGATGTCGGCGTGCTCAGAAAAGTATTGTGGTTGGCAGCTAGGTTTTTGTTTTCCAGCTGGGGGAGCTGATTTCGCACTGTGTATCATGGGTGACGGTCCTGGGCATGCAGTGTGTTTTGGTAGACCTCCTTTGCTTGTTTGCTCGTTGCCGTTTTGCTGAGGACCTTGTTGGACCCTTTGAAGCCCTTCACGACTTGCGGAACCCGCTTCGCGGGTCCCGCTGCGCCCCAGAGACCAAGGGGAGTTTGTACTGCAGCTGCGTGGGAGGACCAGGGCTGCGAGCGTGCGGGGCAGGACTTCAAATCCCAGAAGCCCCTGCACACCGTGCCTCTCGCCATCTGGCCGCTCTCCCTGGCCACCACGCCCCGTCTGCAACCTTTAAAGGGCGTTTACTGACTGTCCGACATGGGAGACCTCCTTTGCTTGTTTGCTCTAAGCATGAGCGCAAAATCCGCTCCGATCGCGGATTTTGCGGATTTTTGGTAAATCCGCGATCCGCGAACTCTCGCGGATTTACCGAGAATCCGCAATCCGCGATCGGAGCGGATTTTGCGGTCAAAAGTTCAAGCCTTAGCCTAATGCATAATTTACGATGGCGCCGGCAAGCTGCCAGCGCCATCCCCAAATGGTTACTTAATTAGCTTCGACAGGAAGCTCTAACAGATAAGATAAAGCAGGGGCTCGAGCGCCTGTTTTATTTTATCAGTTGGAGCTTCCTGTTGAAGCTAATTAAGTAACTTTTGCAGGATGGCGCCGGCAGCTTGCCGGCGCCATCGTAAATTATTTACAATGCTGAAAAACGGAGGTGTCTTCCCGAATTAATATGAGGGGCAGGGTGGAGGTGTCTTCTCGAATAAATATGAGGGGCAGGGTTCATTCTGGCACGACGGTCCTGGCACAAAAAATATACCTCAACAGGAAACACTTGCGGATATCAATAAAGCATGTGCCCTACTTGAAGCTTAAATTCAGTGACTCATTCATCAGCCCAAAAATTAATCTGCTGCTCTGATCGGTCTCTGCCCTTTTATACACACAAGAGGCATGCTCGCATGGACGCCCCGTCCGTTTGGCCCCGCCCACACACTCGAGGTGTGCACCGTCTTCCCGCCATTTACCCACTATGATGGACATTTCACTCAAGGGACCCCTGCGCACTTCGGCGCGATTGCATAGTAACACACACTTGGTCGCTGGAACTAGTTGAAGCGCAAATGCAGTGACTCATTAATCAGCCCAAAAAAAATCGTGAGCATTGGGAGGCTGGGCAGATGTGCCTTCTTCCCAAATATATCATCGAAAATCCGCTGTGATGCTGCTCTGATCGGTCTCTGACCTTTTAGACACACAAGAGGCATGTGCGCTCGCGTGGAAGCCCCGTCCGTTTGGCCCCGCCCACACACTCGATGAAGCCCCGCCCCCCAAATCCGCAAATCCGCTAAATCCGCGGATTTTGCGGATCCACGATCCGTGGATCCGCTAAATCCGCGAATCGTGGATCCGCAAAATCCGCCCATGCTTAGTTTGCTCGTTGCCGTTTTGCTGAGGACCTTGTTGGACCCTTTGAAGCCCTTCACGACTTGCGGAACCCGCTTCGCGGGTCCCGCTGCGCCCCAGAGACCAAGGGGAGTTTGTACTGCAGCTGCGTGGGAGGACCAGGGCTGCGAGCGTGCGGGGCAGGACTTCAAATCCCAGAAGCCCCTGCACACCGCGCCTCTCGCCATCTGGCCGCTCTCCCTGGCCACCACGCCCCGCCTGCAACCTTTAAAGGGCGTTTACTGACTGTCCGACGTGGGAGACCTCCTTTGCTTGTTTGCTCGTTGCCGTTTTGCTGAGGACCTTGTTGGACCCTTTGAAGCCCTTCACGACTTGCGGAACCCGCTTCGCGGGTCCCGCTGCGCCCCAGAGACCAAGGGGAGTTTGTACTGCAGCTGCGTGGGAGGACCAGGGCTGCGAGCGTGCGGGGCAGGACTTCAAATCCCAGAAGCCCCTGCACACCGCGCCTCTCGCCATCTGGCCGCTCTCCCTGGCCACCACGCCCCGCCTGCAACCTTTAAAGGGCGTTTACTGACTGTCCGACGTGGGAGACCTCATTTGCTTGTTTGCTCGTTGCCGTTTTGCTGAGGACCTTGTTGGACCCTTTGAAGCCCTTCACGACTTGCGGAACCCGCTTCGCGGGTCCCGCTGCGCCCCAGAGACCAAGGGGAGTTTGTACTGCAGCTGCGTGGGAGGACCAGGGCTGCGAGCGTGCGGGGCAGGACTTCAAATCCCAGAAGCCCCTGCACACCGCGCCTCTCGCCATCTGGCCGCTCTCCCTGGCCACCACGCCCCGCCTGCAACCTTTAAAGGGCGTTTACTGACTGTCCGACGTGGGAGACCTCCTTTGCTTGTTTGCTCGTTGCCGTTTTGCTGAGGACCTTGTTGGACCCTTTGAAGCCCTTCACGACTTGCGGAACCCGCTTCGCGGGTCCCGCTGCGCCCCAGAGACCAAGGGGAGTTTGTACTGCAGCTGCGTGGGAGGACCAGGGCTGCGAGCGTGCGGGGCAGGACTTCAAATCCCAGAAGCCCCTGCACACCGCGCCTCTCGCCATCTGGCCGCTCTCCCTGGCCACCACGCCCCGCCTGCAACCTTTAAAGGGCGTTTACTGACTGTCCGACGTGGGAGACCTCATTTGCTTGTTTGCTCGTTGCCGTTTTGCTGAGGACCTTGTTGGACCCTTTGAAGCCCTTCACGACTTGCGGAACCCGCTTTGCGGGTCCCGCTGCGCCCCAGAGACCAAGGGGAGTTTGTACTGCAGCTGCGTGGGAGGACCAGGGCTGCGAGCGTGCGGGGCAGGACTTCAAATCCCAGAAGCCCCTGCACACCGCGCCTCTCGCCATCTGGCCGCTCTCCCTGGCCACCACGCCCCGCCTGCAACCTTTAAAGGGCGTTTACTGACTGTCCGACGTGGGAGACCTCCTTTGCTTGTTTGCTCGTTGCCGTTTTGCTGAGGACCTTGTTGGACCCTTTGAAGCCCTTCACGACTTGCGGAACCCGCTTCGCGGGTCCCGCTGCGCCCCAGAGACCAAGGGGAGTTTGTACTGCAGCTGCGTGGGAGGACCAGGGCTGCGAGCGTGCGGGGCAGGACTTCAAATCCCAGAAGCCCCTGCACACCGCGCCTCTCGCCATCTGGCCGCTCTCCCTGGCCACCACGCCCCGCCTGCAACCTTTAAAGGGCGTTTACTGACTGTCCGACGTGGGAGACCTCCTTTGCTTGTTTGCTCGTTGCCGTTTTGCTGAGGACCTTGTTGGACCCTTTGAAGCCCTTCACGACTTGCGGAACCCGCTTCGCGGGTCCCGCTGTGCCCCAGAGACCAAGGGGAGTTTGTACTGCAGCTGCGTGGGAGGACCAGGGCTGCGAGCGTGCGGGGCAGGACTTCAAATCCCAGAAGCCCCTGCACACCGCGCCTCTCGCCATCTGGCCGCTCTCCCTGGCCACCACGCCCCGCCTGCAACCTTTAAAGGGCGTTTACTGACTGTCCGACGTGGGAGACCTCCTTTGCTTGTTTGCTCGTTGCCGTTTTGCTGAGGACCTTGTTGGACCCTTTGAAGCCCTTCACGACTTGCGGAACCCGCTTCGCGGGTCCCGCTGCGCCCCAGAGACCAAGGGGAGTTTGTACTGCAGCTGCGTGGGAGGACCAGGGCTGCGAGCGTGCGGGGCAGGACTTCAAATCCCAGAAGCCCCTGCACACCGCGCCTCTCGCCATCTGGCCGCTCTCCCTGGCCACCACGCCCCGCCTGCAACCTTACGGACTTCCCATTTAAGTGAAGGCCACTACCCGCTACGCGGGAGCGTGCGGGAGCGTCCCGGGAGAAGCCCGGGACAAGGGCGGGACCGTCTGTGGCCGTCCGGGGCCGTAAGAGGCTGGGCTGGGCCCCCCCTCCAATATCTACAGACCTGGTATTTGTTGTAACCTATTTGTTTAGTTTCTATTCGGAACAGCTAGTATATTGGCAGGTAGAAGGGGGGCTTGATACATGGCTAGCTCTTTAAATACCTCCGCCTTGCTGTCTTCTATGGGAGAGGTGGAGATGGCGGTTATGGGCCCCCTAGATACATACTTCAAACGCCTGCCCCAGGACATTGATAGGGAGATTGCTTTGGCGGAAAGACGCGCCGGGCGAAGGCTGTCAATAGAGCTTATGAAACCCCCCTTGAGAAACACATAGGCCAAAGTTTTCCCTCATTGGTTACCCCGTTATCTTCTATAGTACTGCCAGCTACACATGATACATCGCATGAAATATCTGCATCTAATGAGCCACTGGGTACCTCTCCTGTAGATATAGTGGTTACCACTTTATCCCCAGAGCATTTAAATGCTTCTAATCGAGTGCCGAAGGGGCAAAATGTTATATCAAAAGCCTGTGTTCAAGCGCAGGCTATTAAATCCAAACCATGCCCAAAGAGGAAAAGGGTTGCCACTATTAAAAAATCTCAAGTCCCAAATCCCGCAAGGAAGCTCAGGAAGTTGGCCACCAAAACACCCCTAACCCATGTCCCTGTAGAGAATTCTACTGGGGTTATAACGGGGGAGAGAGTTGTTGCCCCAATAGGTGTAGAAAGCCTAATGATGCCTGCATCAACAGGAATAGACCCTATTACTCTAGCAGCCCCAGGGCAACTGATATCTAATCCGGAATATCTCTCGGATTTGGAAAAACTAATACGTTCCCTCTTAAATCCCTTTGAGACTAGACTTAAAAAGCTAGCAGAGCAATTGGACCATCTTGAGCAGGCTAGATTAGATAATTTTTTTTCTATAAAATCCTTAATTAAGTCTTGCAACAAAATGGGAGAGAATGGGACAAATCATCAGTTAGCCGAGCGGGATATAGGTGCTACGGTGGTCGATGTGGTACCCCTAATTGTGAGTGGTGCATCTACTCAGCGGAATAATGGGCAGAACAGTAAGATCATAGCTGCACCTCTATCCACTGTAAATAATACCAATTGTGGGAAAACTAAGACCAACTGTAATAGCATTGCGGCTAAAGGTAGTAAAGATGGCACAAAAAACTCTGCCTCTGCCGTTAAAAAAAATAGTCCACCCCTACCAACCACTATGGAACTTAGACAGGGCACATTGTTAGACATAGATAAAAATCAAGGTAATAATGTTGTTGGATCAAATGTGCCGCTTGCCTCCCAGATAGTAAGCAGAGGCGGCCCTGTAAGGGATGGTAATACCATAGCCGATGGAAATAATGCTATTATAGCAGTGGGAAATGTTGTTCCATCGAGCTTTGCTGTTCCAGAACGTTGTCCACTAAAACCATATGTTAATAAACCTCCGACTCGGATTCCCCCGGTTCAACTCACCCCTGATTCCTATCCATATGTGGCTATTCTCACCAATGTCCCACCCTTACTGGAAGGTCAAAGAGAAACCTATGACATGTTAAAAAATAAAGCCATGCATTGGCTACGGGTCAATAGACCCCTGCCAGGGGGTGTGGACGGCCTGATCATCGGGGTTAGAAGGGTCAACTGGATTGGGAATACCCTAAAAAAGCAGGGGGGTGAGTGTATCATAATCAACTTCCAGGACCCAAGGGTAGTAGGGTTAATTACGAGACCGGGGTGGAATATTGGCATTGGAGGGATTGGCGTTGTGGATTTGACATTTTTTTATCCTAGACCAGTGTCCACCTATTCTGGGGGGAGTAATGAGGCAATGAGAATTAGCCTACCTCCTTGGGTAGAGGCCAGCTCTTTCCCTGCCCCTATCCCACGTCTAAATGACTGTTATAAACAGGTATACAACTTTGATGGTGGGTTAGGGCATACGAGGTGGGGATGCTGACGGAATCCAGTCGAACTCTTTGATTCTGATGACCAAATGGATAGGGGATGTATCGTGGAGGTAACATTGTCACCCAATGGGGATCTAACGTGTACTTCAGCTGGAGTGGTCCATGACAGGGAATGTGGAAGTACGAGGGGGGGCAATATGGCATTTCAGGAAGATCGGGGGGGAGAATCGTGGTCACTATTAAGTTCTGGTATAAATGATGCTAAAGATGCCAACTGTGTAGATATCGTTATAGGAGAGGGCGGTGATTGTGAGACCTTGACTAATTCACCGGTCATGGTAGCCACCGAAAGGGGGATCAGCAAAGGTGATATCACGGGGAGGTTTCTTTCATGGAATATAGCAGGCTTGGCCTCTAGATTGTTGTCTCAAGATTGGATAGATTTTGTTAATGGGTTCGAAATGTGCCTATTCCAAGAGACGTGGGCTTGTGATCCAGTTTACCTGCCAGGTTACCTAAATTTTTGTATACCAGCGACTAGAGGCCCTAGGGGCAGACCTATGGGAGGTCTAACAGCCTGGATCAAGCAGAATTCTCAAGTCAAAGTAAAAGTGATTGATCTAGGCTGTAAGGATATACAATTATTGAGGTTAACATTAGGAAAGGGTGGTGTGATAGATATCTATAACATTTATGCTAGGGGTATAAGTGCTGGGAATTCTCCCACCCTAGAAGCTCTATCAACCTTCCTTGAATCCCAGTCACTTGGAAATAGAGTGGTTGTGGCAGGTGACTTGAACAGGACTTTTGAGCCTTTAGAAAATACTGAACATCCGATAGGACAAGAGGAAGATGCCTTATGGGGCGTCCCAAACCTAAACCTCATACCCGTGAAGCGGTGGACAAAAGATGTATTGTTGTTGAATGCGTTATGTCTGGAACATGGTTTGAGGGCCCTTAATGGCAGGACAAAAAGTGATCAAGGAGGAAATTGTTCATTCGACAATGGTCATAACAAAAGTAGGATTGACTATGTCATCTGTAGTCTAGAGTTATGGTGTGGCGTGGGCGACATGGAAATCAAGGGGAGAGTAGAAAGCGATCATAACCCCCTCTGTGTTACCCATTCATGGTGGAGGGCCGCACCTGCCCATCTAGTGTCAGGTAGTGAGATCGTACCTGTTATGGCTAATGACTCAAGAAGGGTGAAATGGCCAAATGTGCTGGCCAATTTGGCCACCTTGGAGCACATAAATTTGGAGGTGGATAATGCTATCGCCGCCATGGAAACAGTATATCCTGTAACACCGGGTTCCTCTCTAATAGCAGACATACATGACACATTCTTTTCTTTGATAAAACCGCATTTCATCAAATCAGTCAGGGCAAATAGAAAAGCACCTATCAAATTGGCGAGGTGGTTTAACAAGCAGTGTAGGGCAACTAGACTGGAGTTGGGCAGGGCAATCAAAAGCAGGGACAAGGCTTTGATTAGCACTGCTAGGAAACAATATAATGATAACATCCGCAAGGCTAAGAGGCTGTGGGATGAGGAGTATTGGGAGGAGTTACTTGAGGCCTCTGGGCAAAAAGATTCCAGACTTCTTTGGAAAATTGTGAAATGGGGCAGAGGTGGTACCCCAAATAACCCCGATAATAATGTTAACGAGGCTTCGTGGGTCGAGTATTTCAAACCCCAGTATGCGGAGAATAGGGATATAATGGCCACAGAACCAATCCCTGTGGTATTTTGCAAGGGTGATTTATTCTCAATCAAAGAAGCTGACCTTGTAATCTCATTACTTCAGGGGGGGAAAGCTCCGGGGTTAGATGGAATTCCCTCAGATATTTTCAAACATGATAAGGTTCGGTGGGCAAGATATGCGACTGTGCTGGGAAATGCCCTTGCTAAAGGGGCAAAAATACCCGATGTATGGAAGGGGGCAATAATAATACCGATCTTTAAGAAAGGCGATCGGTCACTCCCGGCAAACTATAGACCGATAAGTTTGCTGGCCACTATCCAAAAAGTGGTGGGGAAGATGGTGGTCGACAAACTTATGGCCTGGGTAGATGAGTACAATGCTTTATCCCCCTACCAGGCAGGATTTAGGCGGGCAACCAGCACGGTTGATCAAATTTTTCGCTTCACTATGCTACGGTGGGGGACTGTACTCCTTGGTGAAGGCAGCCTTTATGTAGCATTTGTAGATCTGAGGGCTGCCTTCGATCTGGTGCCTAGGAGCAAGCTGTGGGTGGTTTTGAGTAAGATAGGGGTCCCACTCGAGCTGCTTACATTAATAATGCGCCTCCACGAAAGCAATTTCGCTAAAGTCCAGTGGGGGAGGAATGGGGAATCTACCATCAATTTCCCAGTTGAGCGGGGGGTACGGCAGGGATGTGCCATGGCACCCCTGCTGTTCTCCTTGTTCATTAATGGTATAGTGGATAGGATGCTGGATGCGAGGGTTGACGCACCTTCGCTAGCGGGCATCAGGGTTCCGATCCTGATGTTCGCTGACGATACCTTGATCGTGTCCAAAACCCCGGCAGGACTCCAGCGAGCCTTGAACATATTTGATATGTTCTGTAAGGAACGAGGTCTCGAAGTTAATGTAAATAAAACCAAGCTGATGGTCTTTGGGCAAAAGCGCCAATCCCAACCTAGGGTATCTCTGAACAGCATCAGACTAGAGGTAGTAAATGTTTTTACATACCTAGGGGTGGAGATATCAAGCAAATTTGGTTGGTCGAGACATATTGAGAAGGCGGTGCTGAAACACCAGCAGATTTCAGGAGCTCTTCGGGTAGAACAAGCAAAATCCAAAACTAGGCCTTTTAAACCAGTTCTCATGGTATACGACGCAAAAGCCTTGGGCGCAGCCCTTTACGGGGCTGAAGTCTGGGGCTTTGAGAGGTTTAATACCCTCCAAAGATCTGAGAACAGGTTCCTGAGAGGGATAACTAGTCTTCCCCAAAGTACCCCATTAGTACCGCTTGGCCTGGATTTAGGAAGAAGATCGCTTAGTGATCGTGCCCGACTAAGGCCTATCCTCTATTGGAGACGGTTATGGACGACCCCAGAAATTAGACACTATGCTGAGGGGTTTTCAGCCTTAGTTAAATCAGATGTCTTCCACAAAATTACATGGCTAAAAATGCTTAGGGACGCCCTTACTGAGCTTGGTCTCTCCAAACTCTGGGAAAATCCCCTTGGGGAAGTGTTCCCTAGTAAAACCACTATAAAAGCTATATATTGGGATTACATTGATCAGAAGCTTTGGAGGAGTGCGACCTCTGAATCCATGGGGGGTAGGTTCATGGAAATTAAAGCAAGACCTGCCCTAGAACAGTACTGGGACACTATAACTGTTCCGTTAGACAGGAAATTATTTTTCCAGTTAAGGGCAGGTTCCCTCCCCCTGAGGTCATTGACGTCCAGCTGGGGAACCAGTAGTAGTTTGTGTTGCCCGACATGTGGCGCCCCAAACGAAAGCATAGCACATTTTCTATTCCTGTGTGAGGCCTATGTAAATCCGAGAAAATCCTGGTTGGCACCTGTTTGTAGAAACCTTGGTGTTTTAAGTGGTGTTGAGGGGCTGAGAATTATTTGTTCCTCCACTGAATTGTCCATTGTAGTAGGAACGGCAAAATACCTGGGGTGGGCTTGGTCCATAAGGCGGAGGGCTCTATCTCCTAACATGCTTTGAATCTCACCTTTTTGATTGTATGAATTAGTATTGCTAGTACCCTGTGGGAGAGGAATTTTAATTGTAAAATGCTGCTAATATGTACGTTAAGAGCTTTTGACTGTATAAATTTGGTTATGGTCTACAAAGCGGGTGATTTTGCACTTTAACTTGCATTTAGCTTCAGCACTTCAAGAGAAAGCTTATATTAATTATTATTGGCAAATATTTTATGTGTGTGTATTGTGTATTTTTACCTGTAATTTATTGCCAACGTATGTCTAGAGTTTTAAATGTGTAAATTTACATGTGTGTGCTTTTATGAGTGTATAACTCGAATAAAGCTTTTTCATCATCATGGTATAAAGCTTCATGTGTAGGGTATGGTCGTTGAACTGCACATCATAGGCTACATAGGTGGGTGCTTGCAGTGTATTTTGGTGACATAGGTCTGCTCAGTATAAGTCACATAGCAGAGTGCTTACAATATGTGAACGAGCTAGGTTGAATATATATGTACAAAATAAGCATGCATTCTTTACAGTGTGCAGCTGCCTGCAAATGTGTACTCATTACAGAGCGTTGGTGCACAGTCCTCAAATTATTTTCTGTAGTGTGTGTGTTGGGGCTGTGTGTGTCGGGGCTCTGTGTGTGCTGGGGCTCTGTGTGTGTTGGGGCTCTGTGTGTGTTGGGGTTCTGTGTGTGTTGGGGCTCTGTCTGTGTGGCTAGCTTTTTTTGTAGGTGGCTGTGTGTGTGGGTGGCTGTGTGTGTGGGTGACTCTGTGTGTGTGTGGGTGGCTCTCTGTGTGTGTGCGTGCAAATGCAATAGGTCTCGCATTTGCGAGAGATTAAGCTATTGGCATTGAAAAATGACAATGCCATTTATTTATCTATTTTCAAAACCAACACATAAATAAAAAATGTGTCATTTACAATGCCAATAGCTCTAACTTTTACAAAGGCGAAACCATTGCATTGTAAATGCTTGTTTTATTCCTGTGAGGGAAGTGTTTCCATGTTGTGCGTGCTAACCACCGAGGTATGGGAATCGTGTTTTGGGACTCAACACTTGTCAGTTTGATGGATAAAGAAGTGTAAAAGATAGGTGCACAGTGTATAGCTTTCAGTAAGCTGGCAGCTTTGAGCAGCTCTGCAAGTCTTTTTATGCTATTTCGTATGGTTATAGTCCACTTAGCTGGTTACCGCCCTGGGATGTCCATTCTGAGATATATATTTTAAAGTTCATGGTTCTGAGCAGGCTTTCTCATAAAATCAGATGAAAGAAAATCCTAAAACAGGAATGTTGAATCTTTAATATTTGCTCCTCCTCTTTCCCTCTGATGAACAGGGAGGGGTGAAGAAGAACAGAATCTGTTTTAGTTTGTGTAAGGGGTGCCTACACAGGACAGGAAGCACGGGGACAGTCTCTACAATATGAGCGCAATGAAGTGTAAAATCTTGCATCTTGCAGCCTTCCTGTCATATTGATCGACACGCACAAGGAAAGGCCCTGCCTAGAGAATTTTTCATTGGAGCAACAGAAATTGCACTCCTATCCCCTCACACCCACCATCCACCAAGCCTGCAGTGCTCATGAAGAAATCTAATCAGCAGCCCCTTTCCAACAAGGCTCCCCTAGAATTTCGTGAGTCTCCTACCCATCCTCTACCACGACAGTGTTTAGTGTTCCCCATCAAGCCATGGGAATAAAGGGCAATACACTTACACTCTCTGGATAGGTGATTGCATCTGCTTCTTTAACAACGGTTAGCTAAATTCCGAAGAAAATCCTGAGTTTTCAAAGTAAGCACTGTGCCTGTGCCTTGCAATTCTCAGCTTGAGATCAAATATGTGTGCATGCATCCTGCAATGAAACTTAAAAAATGTCTCAAGGCCCTCCGTGCACAAAAAATCTCAATGTCTGTGTTATTCACACAGGTACATACAGACTCATAGTTTGAAGGACTCCGGATGCCAGAGTAAAGGTGCAGTGTTTCCAGATATGATACAAACAGAACCCAGTAACATTTTTAGGTAACAGTGTAACAGAGTTTACTGATTGTTGCTTGCTCTCATGGTTTATATTGTTTGTGGCTAATGTATTGTCGAAGAGGTGCACTTAATTGTTGTCAAGGGAGACAATGGGAAAAACAAAAGAAAAATGGTTGGCAGGTAGGAATGGGTGGATCTAGCAGGGGACGTGAGTGTGGGTGTGCAAACAGTGCAGTATTAGGGGGCATAGACAGTAGTGCTAGGACCTGGCAAGTATTTGCTTGTAGGATAATTGTGAAAGAAAGAGATCATCTGATCTAGCTGTCCTAATGCCTTCACGAGCCCCTGCAGGGGTAGACCGAAGGTTTGTCGAATACAAGGAGATCGTTGGGTGTGTATGCAGGACATACTCTAGGGGGAGCATACTTACTTGGGAGCACAACGCGAGCCTTGGGGCTTGAGTCCACCATTGCCAGC
Organism: Lissotriton helveticus; assembly: GCF_964261635.1. NCBI lineage: Eukaryota > Metazoa > Chordata > Amphibia > Caudata > Salamandridae > Lissotriton > Lissotriton helveticus. The sequence continues at coordinate 1,543,498,991 of NC_136068.1, read as the reverse complement.
CGGCCGAAATCCCTGGGGACCTCACGCTGTGGTTCTCCCCTGCCGCTGTAGTCCATACCATCGAGAGGACGTCGCGGGGGGGACTACAGCTCCCAGGCTGCTCGGCACCCACTTCCGCCTGCCAGCGCGCCCGGAGGCGCTTGAAAAGGAAGAGGCTCTCTCGGTGGAGCGGGGAGCATACTTACTTGGGAGCACACCGCAAGCTTTGGATCTTGATTCCACCATTGCCAGCCGGCCGAAATCCCTGGGTTCCTCACGCTGTGGTTCTCCCCAGGCGCTGTAGTCCATAACATTGAGAGGACGCCGCAGGGGGGACTACAGCTCCCAGGCTGCTCGGCGCCCACTTCCGCCTGCCAGCATGCCCTGAGGTGCTTGAAAAGGAAGAGGCTCCCTCGGTGGAGCGGGGAGCATACTTACTCGGGAGCACACCTCGAGCCTTGGGGCTTGATTCCACCATTGCCAGCCGGCCGAAATCCCTGGGGACCTCACGCTGTGCTTCTCCCCTGCCGCTGTAGTCCATAACAACGAGAGGACGCCGCGGGGGGACTACAGCTCCCAGGCTGCTCGGCGCCATCTTCCGCCTGCCAGCGCGCCCCGAGGCGCTTGAAAAGGAAGAGGCTGCCTCTGCGTCGTGGAACGGGCGCGGGCGTGCATTGGGCTAAGCTCGGGACAAGGGCGGGGCAGTCTGCGGCAGTCCGAGGCTGAACGAGGCTGGGCTGGGCCACAGACTTTGGTCGTTGCAGAGGCTGCCCATACCTGTGAAGTGAGACTCTCGATTCCCCTCACTGTGACTGAGTATTATCCTTTATTCATCAACTTTTAAAGCTATTAGAGTATAAGAGTATAAGCTGATTTTATTCTCATAGTATTTAGCAATTCATGATAGTCTTTATTTCTTTTCTCTTTTTATGATAGTGTTTGTTGCCAGCATTAATAAAGTCTAAACAGAAAGTTGTAAATACCCCACCAGAGTTAGCGACGCTGGATAATTATTTAGTGAAAGTGGTTAGTAAAATCAATAACAATAGGAGAGCATCCTTAGGTAAGGGGGGTCCCCCTGCTATACCACCTGCAATGCAAACCCTAATGACAACTTCACCTTTGGATGATAGCTGTGAACTTGGTAACTCTGTGGATGCACTTTTCACAGAGCCCGCCCAACTACATCTAAATATAAATCAGGATACATCGGATGCATCTAATGATGCTTCTGAACAGTGCCCTCCGGCCCCTAGAGCTGTGAGAGCATGTAGGAAATTACAAACTAAACGTGGGGGAAATTGCAACAAGAAAAGAATAGAAACACCCCCAAAAGCGCCCCAGGTGACACGGAGTTAATGGATAAAGAAGGCACAGTCAAAAAAAATAACGTACAACTCGATCTCCTAGTGAGCATAATAGACGCTAAGATTGAAAAACTCGTTAAACCCTTAGTGCTTAAACTTGATATCATTTCTGCTGAAGTATTAAGACTAGGAGGTCTTCTGGATTCTCACATTGACTTGGCTGAAAGTTCTAGGGTTGCCAAGGATGATTTTGCTGAGAAGGGCCCCAGAGCTAGGAAAGATGTACTAAACGTATCCAATGGGGGACCTAATGTAAGTGAAACAGCCATGCTTAACCCCACACCAACACCAAGCCAGAAAACACAGGTTGCATTAGTACCAGAGAGTAAAACGGGACCAATAGAAGTAAAGAAAAGCCGTTTTATTAACCTTCCCCCTGACTGTGCACCATATGTGGTCGTCCTAACTAATGTGCCACCTATTGAAAAACATCCTATACAGCACCAGCAGGAACCTCATGATTCCCTTTAAAACAAAACAGTCTCATGGCTGCATAGGCAATGTGGGTACCCAACCGCTTATTCTGAACAAATCAACAAATACTATCAACCAGAAGGGTAAATTGGATAGGCAATTCTAGAAAGACCTGCAGGGGCGACTGCGTCATTGTAAATTTTAAGCACCCCCAACACGTTGCTACTGTTTTGTTAAGAGCAGCTTCCCTATCACACAATGAGAATAGTGTATGTGTGTGCCCACTGGGCTATTTCTATAGTCACCTAACTAAACCGCCTTCTGTTATTTTTTTTTATTTTTTTTATTTTTTTAAATTTTTTTTTTAAAACCTTTATTGAACAATGAAAGCTCACAAATACTGGCCTACAACCCCACGGGCTGGCCAGAACAGAATGGTCGAATAACCAGCATACAAAAAGAAGATCTGCACAGGATATAACATCAGGAGCACTGGTGAAGCAATAAAAACCATCGAGCGTTCAGCAAGAGCAGGATAATAAAGGTAAATTTTCTAGCACGGGGAGGGGACCAAAGGAATAACGGGCCGTCTATGAGAATACAAGGGAGGGACCGCGGCGAGCCGCCATTTTATAAACACAACGTAAGAAAATGACTCCATATAATCAAATCTAGCAAAGGACAGAAACAGAACCAGACCATCAAATAGCGACAGTGGCAACAGTCAATCGCGCTCACTCACCTCCGCCCCTACCCGAACAAAGAAGACGTGATCAAAAAGCCCCATCACAAAGACTATGCAATACGCACCCCAATGGAAAAGGGGGACCGCCATAAAGGAGGAAGGGAAAGAGGGAGAAAATGACAACAAAAGGAACACCCGCCAGACCATGCACCCCCAGGGGGAAAAACAGGACAATAAAACCGGCATGCGATGTAACAGAAACACGATACCAGAATAGGCAGCGAACCACAATCAGCCACACACCGGAAGGAGGACAGAAAACCCCCGGGGGAGACACGAGGTCACAGAGTCCCGAAAAAGTGAATACACAAGAGCCATAGAACAAAAAAGGGAAAATAAGGGGGGAAAAAGACCCCCCGACACAAACAGACCCCCCCCACCCACCCCTAAGCCCACCCTGCACCCCTGCAGAAGGCTACGGCCTACCCCCCCCGCAGCGTGCCTGTCGCCCTAAATAGAACCCGAAATATAGTGGAGCAAGAAAAGTTGGAATTAAAAGACAAAAAAAAAAGGGGGGGGAAGGAAGGGAAGGAAAGAAGGGAGTAAAGACATACAAACATACACACATACACACGGGGGAGGGCCAAAGACAGGAGTAAACGCACCCATCCACCCGCCCAGGTTAAAGGTCCAAGTCCTCGGGAAGCCTAAGAGTATCAGGCCAAAGTCCAGGAACACTAACCAATTACACAGAACCATATCAGGACACAGAGATCTTCCAAACCGTTCATGAGCTACCGCATATAAGAGTCAGTTTTCATCAGCCCTGACCCTTTTTATCCAAAGCAGTAAGGGTCCGATCCAACGAGGACCCTGCCAGGAAGAACAGAAGGCAGGCAGCAGGAGGGTCCAACGGGAGTCCAAAAAAGTCACCGGAAGAAAAGCACGGAAGATCCAGGAAAAGCACAGAATGTAGCAAACGATGCAGGCACAGTTCCAAGGATATATCCATAAAAACCGACCCATCCGGGCCGGCACAGGAGACGTCATCGGGCAGTGGTGATTGAGAGGGACCAGGAGAATCATGAAAGTCCGGCAAAACAAAATCCAGCTCCCGGGCCAAGGGCAGAGGAGGCAGCACAGGAGGAGAAGGCGCCATCAGGTTGCGCACCTCCGGGGCGGCAGCCGGGGCCGAGTCCGCCAGGAGAGTACCAGCCACACCCCGCGATATCAATGCCTCATCCGGTCGTGGGGGCCCGGGAGGCCCGCAGTGAGGAACCGTCTCCAGAGCCAGGAGTGGCGCGGCCACCGAGAGCCGCCAGGATAGCAGGATGTTCAAGATCCCCTTAAGTGCAGGAAAACCTTCACAGTATCCGACACCCGGGCCTTGCGGCGGGCCCCCAGTGCTCGTCCGGGCCCGGCCCAAACAAATGGGGTTGGTCGCCATCTTGAGAGCCCGAACAGGCCGCGCGGCCAACAACCTCCGCCGGGGCGGCAGTCAAGCAGATGAAGTCCCGCCGACAGGCAGAAGAACACCCCGGACAGGAAGGGGGGCCACCAGAAGAAGGGGATTCACCGGCCCCCCAGTGTCGCCAGTCCCGTTTTCGGGTCCGGCGGCAAAGAACAAAATGGCCGGACCGGAGAACAAAGGGGGAGGAAGCTGAACACACGAGGAACCCCAATAATGAAGGGCAGCGTCACCATCCAAGGCTGCCGCCACACAGGAGTCTCTCAGCCAGGAACCTCCGGCTCACACGAACAGCGGCCCTCCAATCACCTCCAGCGCGCCCCGAAGGGCAAGCCCGCAGGCTGCATCCGGCCCAGGAGCCGGGACGAAGAACCAGGCCAGTCCGCTCTCGAGTCCCGGGAATGGTCGGGGGCACTGCACCGGACCCACAGCAGCCAGGACAACCGGAACAAGTGGTAAGTGCCTGCAGTGCGTCGTAGTAGTACCACACAGCAAGGAGGGCTTCCCGGGGCAGGATAAATGCAGGATAAATGCGAAAAACACAGGCGGGCGAACGGAGCCGAGCTAAAGCGCGGCCATCTCGGTCGCGAGCTAGGCTCCTCCCCCCCGCCTTCTGTTATTAACAGAAATAGACCCCCCACATCTAGTCACCATCCAGTATTTGAAGTCCCAACGCAAAACAGGTACCAAGCCCTAAGCTCCCTGGATTCTATTGACTGACTTACCCAGGTTTGTGGGTCCTCTGTGTAGGCACCCACAAATAACCAGGTGTTTAGCAGCAGACAGGTGATCGAATCTAGTGAAAAGCTTATACACTCTGTGCCAACTTTGATGGTTGATCAGAATGTGAGCAATATCTGTGCGGATATACCAACTGGAAACTTGAAGGTGGGAGACGGCCTCCAAGCTACTGATATACTGGATGCTGCTAGAAAAACTGGAACTATAGGTATTACAATTGTCAGTTGGAATATTGCCGGACTGAAGCCTAAGGGGAATGTTTTAGGCTGGAACAATTTTATTAATAGCCACGATATTGTGTGCTTCCAGGAAACGTGGTGCAGGGTAGATGTAAATTATGAGGGGTTCGTCTCCTATAATCTGTTGGCGGAAGGATCCTCATCAGGGAGAGCCAAAGGCGGCCTATTGATCCTGGTTTCTATTAATCGGCAAATTACAGTAAAAAGGTACCTGACTGTGGGTATGCATGCACAGATTCTATGGCTCACTGAGGACCAAGGGCGCAACATACTACTTGTGAACTATTATAATAAAGTCTTCGATAATACCAGGATGACAGTAGTTAATGACTTGGCAACTGTAGTTGATAACCTTAATGTAGAAAGTTGTATTTCTTTTGATATTATTTGGGTGGGTGATTTTAATATCCCGTTATGTGAATTGTCAACCCAAAAAGTCTGTGGGGTCACCAACTATGATGGCTTGGATGTCCTGCACTTTAGACATAACACCTATGGAGAAACTCTACATAAATTTATGGGCTGTCATGATTTGGAAATTCTGGACTTTGCCAAAGATGAAAAGGGCCAGATTATCCCTACCTTTAAGAACAAGCTGAGCAGCTCAGTTATTGATCATGTGATTGTTTCTTCTAGTATTACCTCTTATTGTGCTCCCCCTAGGATTGAAGTCTCCTCTTTAAGCGACCATAATTGTATAATCGTAGCATGTACACTTTGGGGTAGAAGCTCTGTAGGTGTAGGAACCACAATCGCTAATGTGAAGCCCCATAGACCGAATGGGGTCAGACTAAGATGGATAGGGGAGAAAGCTAAAGAACTAATAAGCTCTATCGTTAAAGATAACTTGATTGATATTACCCTCATCCTTGATAATAACATGGATTTTGAACGGGTTTTATTTGTTTTTAACTGTATTAACAAATCTATTGACGCCAGATTCACCAGACCTAAAAGAGCTCAGTGTAGAAATGGAACGGGTTGGTTTGTCCATACGTGTCCCAGATTATTAACTGAGTTAAAACACGCACTAGCCACAAAGCCTAGGGATCCTGGCCCAATAATTAAACTTAGACTAGAGTACAAGCAAGCTCTGAAACGGAGGAAGAGTGAGCTACAGCAGGAGGCTTGGGACTCTCTTAACCAAGCCGCCGAGCTATCAAACAATACGCTATTCTGGGCCACGATAAACTCCCCTTTTTTGAAGGAAGAACATATACCGGAGTTAACTTCTAATGTAACTAGTGACGGTTGGGTCTAACATTTTTCAAATATTTTTGGATCTGATAGCTGTGTAGATACCAACCCTAGTAGGTGGCCCATTATACCTCTGGGAATTACTGTTAGTGAGGTTGAGCTTGGCATACGTGCTAGTAAGGGGGGGGGGAAGCCCAGGGACCCGACGGGGTTCCTATAGATGTCTACAAAGCAGCCCCGGTGATGTGGAGCCCTCTTTTGGCTATTGTATTTAATGCAGCAGTCTGTACCGAGGCACCAAATACCTGGAAGGAATCCATTATTATTCCGATATACAAGAAGGGTAGTAGGGCAGATGTTAAGAACTATCGTCCTATCTCTCTCTTAGACTCCTCAATTAAGATCATGAGTAGAGTCATGCTAGCTAGGCTAGAAGAATGGGTCGAGTGGGAGGACATCCTGGCCGTCAGCCAGTATGGATTCAGGAAGGGTCGGGGTACAGTGCACCAGTGTATAAACCTTGATCTATTTTGTTTTCTGGGTATAACCTTCTCTAAAGACAGAAAATGGACGAATGAATTTAATAATATTAGTAATAAAATGGCTAAAAACGCCCATGGTGTTTTTAGATTTGCGGCAAAAGTTGGGGACAGACGGACCAGGGATATGCTCAGAATGGATCACTGACATAATATCGAGGGACATAATATCGACGATCAAAAATATCGGCGACAAAATATCGACAGACAGAATATCAACTTTGTATCTACAAACAGGTAAGTACAAAAATATCGAGTAAAAAATATCGTTTACAAAAATATAGTTTATAAAAATATCGACTTTATTAAAAACAATGTTAAATTAAATTAATATTAGAAATTAATTACTAAAATATACTTAAAAATACTTAAATTACCTTATAATAATTAAATAATTAATAAAAGTTATAACATAAAAAATTACAATCATATTTGTTAAAACATATATATATATAGTAACATAATATAATTAAATAATATCCAATATTATTACCGTTGGATAGCGGAAGTGTAAAAATTACTATTCCCACTCCAGAGAGTGCAACAGTAGGGAAAGCGTTGGACAGCGTAGGGGTAAAAATACTATTCCCACTCCAGTGGGTGCAACAGTAGGGAAAGCTTTGGATAGCGTAGAGGTAAAAATTACTATTCCCACTCCAAAGAGTGCAACAGTAGGGAAAGCGTTGGATAGCGTAGGGGTAAAAATTGCTATTCCCACTCCAAAGAGTGCAACAGTAGGGAAAGCGTTGGATAGCGTAGAGGTAAAAATTACTATTCCCACTCCAAAGAGTGCAACAGTAGGGAAAGCGTTGGATAGCGTAGGGGTAAAAATTACTATTCCCACTCCAGTGAGTGCAACAGTTGGGAAAGCGTTGGATAGCGTAGGGGTAAAAATTACTATTCCCACTCCAGTGGGTGCAACAGTAGGGAAAGCGTTGGATAGTAGTAGAGGTTAAAATTACTATTCCCACTCCAAAGAGTGCAACAGGAGGGAAAGCGTTGGATAGTGTAGGGGTTAAAATTACTATTCCCACTCCAAAGAGTGCAACAGTAGGGAAAGCATTGGATAGCGTAGAGGTTAAAATTACTATTCCCACTCTAAAGAGTGCAACAGTAGGGAAAGCGTTGGATAGCGTAGGGGTTAAAATTACTATTCCCACTCCAAAGAGTGCAACAGTAGGGAAAGCGTTGGATAGCGTAGAGGTAAAAATTACTATTCCTACTCCAAAGAGTGCAACAGTAGGGAAAGCGTTGGATAGCGTAGGGGTAATAATTACTATTCCCACTCCAGCGAGTGCAACAGTAGGGAAAGCGTTGGATAGCGTAGGGGTAAAAATTACTATTCCCACCCAGTGGGTGCAACAGTAGGGAAAGCGTTGGATAGAGTAGGGGTAAAAATTACTATTCCCACTTCAGTGAGTGCAACAGTAGGGAAAGCGTTGGATAGCGTAGAGGTAACAATTACTATTCCCACTCCAGTGGGTGCAACAGTAGGGAAAGCGTTGGATAGCGTAGGGGTAAAAATTACTATTCCCACTCCAAAGAGTGCAACACTAGGGAAAGCGTTGGATAGCGTAAGGGTTAAAATTACTATTTCCACTCCAGTGGGTGCAACAGTAGGGAAAGCGTTGGATAGCGTAGGGGTAAAAATTACTATTCCCTCTCCAGTGAGTGCAACAGTAGGGACAGCGTTGGATAGCGTAAGGGTTAAAATTACTATTCACACTCCAGAGAGTGCAACAGTAGGGAAAGTAAATACTTCTTATATTATTTAACAAACATATAAATTAATATCTAAAAAAAATTAATTAAAAGTAATTACCAATTTAATATAATATAACAATGAATCAATTAAAATTACAAATTACAATTAATTTTGAATATTAGTTACTTATTTAAATTAATTACAATTTAACAATTAATTAATTAACAATTAAAAATTATTCAACAATTAAGTCAAATTAAATACAATTAATTAATTTGAATTATTAAATTATTTATGAATAAATTACTTCACACCCTATTCCCCTATAAACTCACAACCCGCTACAGAAAATAAATTAGTAAAATTAACATAATTAGCAATTAATCAATTAAATAAAATTAATTGCCAATTAAAATTTAATTAATTACCCATAAAAAACTTAATTAACAATTAATTCTAAAAAAATACCAATAAATATTTTTACATATTTAATTAATTATAAATAAATTACTTCCCACCCAATTCCCCTTTAAACCCACAACCTGCTACAGAAAATAAATTAGTAAAATTAACATAATTAGCAATTAATCAATTAATTAAAATTAATTGCCAATTAAAATGTAATTAATTACCATATATAAATTAATTAACAATTAATTAAAAATGAATTCCAATATATAATTTACATATTTAATTAATTATAATTAAATTACTTCCCACCCTATTCCCCTATAAACCCACAACCCGCTACAGAATTAAAATACGCAAAAAATTTAAAAATAAAAATTCATTAATTTAAATTAATTATAACATAAATACACACTTTTCACACATATATGAACATAACAAACACTATAAAAAATTTGATATTATTAAAAATTCGATAATTTTAATAACCTATATTATATACTTCGATATTTTAACTTTCTATATTTTTAACATTCGATATTACATTACTTACCTTCAAAACGATATTTTTGATGTCTATATTCTGTCCATTCGATATTTTGTCCAGCCTATATTTTGTACTCGATATTATGTCCATTCGATATTTTGTAGTCGATATTATGCCTGTTTACCGCTCCGAATTTACCAAGCCAGATGTGTCACCATAGCATTGTATGGGGTCACAGATGTGACTTTAATTTGCAGAAGGAGGCGAACACCTTTCTAAAAAAGCTTTTGTGTTTACCTCTGTCCGCCCCCAGTGAGTTGATCCATCGAGAACTAGACATTGATTTCTTAACAGATCTATTATCCTTAAGACCACTTATGTTCTGGTGTTCTATTTGGCTCCAGGAAGAAAAGTCTTTTAATAGATCTATAATTGAGGATTGTTTATTACTGGATAAATATCGAAATATCCCTTGGCTTAAATATGTTGCTGACTGTTTTTCAGAAATATTTAGCATAAATGTACTGGCTGACCCAACTGCCGCCTCTAAGATCCCCAAAGCTGAGCTGAAAACCAAATTTTTGGCTAGTAGGGCTAGGAAGCGGCTTTCAGCCTATGGATCTCTGTCTTCTGTCATGTTCTACAGCAAATATACTATAATTGAAGGTTTCCCACTCTATCTAGTTTTGGTGAGTAGGCCATTCCATAAGTTTGTGCTAACCAGACTGAGGTTTGGGGTAGCACACCATTTAGTGGCCCTACCGAACCTTCAGAAACATCCGATAGGGCCGTGCTTGTGCGATGGCGTTTCCAAACAAAGCACCCTGCACTTTTTAATATTTTGTAAACTGTATATGAACTTTCGAATAGCCTATTTGAAACCTATGTTTGTCAAATATGGTGTACGTACAGTTAACCAGGCAATGAGATTAATATTTAATCTGGAATCTGTCGATATCTGTTTTTACACTGCTACTTTTTTAAACCAGTCTATTAATGCACGAAAAAGCATGCCATTTTAGGAATTTTGTCTGTATTTTTTACGGTACCTTCTTTTATTGATCTGTGATTTGCAAACTCTGTCATAATGTGTTATCTTTTTCTTTGTGCTTTTATGGTCATTTTATATGTTCCGAATAAAGCTTCATGAATTGAATTGAATTGAATTGACATACTCTAGACATAATTTTTTCTAAGTTACCCCACCTCTCTTTTAAAGCCCCACAGCCACTTAGTTGGTTGGATCATTCACTCATTGACTTCCATATACAGGGACTAGAGGACAGGAGTTACATAGTCCAGATCACCAGTTCCTTTATAGGCAGTGGCACACAGTCGCCCCTGACTCTTTCTCAGCGGTTTTCAAATCTCTTTATGGGATACTGAATACAGAAATATTGAGGAGGGCCTAGCTTATTTCAAGGAGGCGGCCAAAGCCGCCATTGACCAGATTGCCCCACTGAGAACTTGAGTGAGTAAATCCAGGCGAGCCCAGGCAGCCTGGTTTACACTTGAGCTTCATGATGGAAAAAGGCATTGTAAAAACTTGAAGAGGCGATGGCGACAGACTTATCTCACCGATGACAAAGAGAAATATAGGACAGCCCTCACCCAGTATCACAAAAACATAAAGCTGACTCGAAAATCCTATATCACCCAACAGCTAAGTCAGGCTGAGAATGCACATACATTTTTCTTCCAGATTCTGAAAACTTTTACAAATCCTAAAGCCTGTGATCCTGAGGAAGTTTCATCTCAAATTCTCTGTGAGAAAATAGCTGACTATTTTATACAGAAAATAGATACCATCTATAAAAAAGATCACCTCTGCTGGCAGTTTCACACCTGGTTGTCGCTACTATAGAATCTCCACCGTGCTCGAAGTTAAACTCATTGCGAGTTTCCCTCCTCTAACTTTGGTAAAGGTGGAAACCTCAATGTGTAATGTGAAATCAGGTTCGCCACTTGATGTTATACCTGCCAGAATCTCTTCCTCTCTGGTCAAACAGCTGTCAGCATCAATTTGCTCTCTACTTAACTTATCATTGAAGGAAGGACAGCTGCCTTTGGCATGGAAAATGGCACAGATTATTCCGATTCGGAAACATCCCAAAGCCTCCATGGAAGACCTCTCTAATTTACATCCAATTTCTCGCCAACCTTTCATGAGCAAACTGATGGAAAAGCACATTAATAAACATTTGTCAGACCATATCGAATCAATAGGCAGCCTTGACCCTTCACAATCAGGCTTTCGGCCGAAACATAGCACCGTAACAGCCTTGGTGGCTGTCACAGATTACATCAGGCTAGCACTCGATAGTGGTCAATCCACTCTCCTGGTGTTATTAGATCTTTCGGCCGCATTCGATACGATCGACCATCAGACCTTGATCAGGAGACTAGAGGAATCTGGTATTGGTGGTGTGGCACTGCAATGGATGACAAGTTTCCTTACAAATCACTCCCATACCGTGAACCTGGGGCTGTATCATTCTAAGTCCACAGAACTGACCAAGGGAGTGCCCCAGGGGTCTTGTTTAAGCCCCACCTTATTAAACATCTAGATCGCTCCCTTGGCCGCACTCCTAAAGAACTATGCGTTCAACCCAATATCATATGCAGAAGATACCTAACTTTCTTTTTCTTTTAAGAAATCTCTCCAAACAGCTCAAACCACCTTCTCCTCCGGCATGCTGGCAATCTCTCAATGGATGCGTAACAACTTTTTACAAATAAATGCAGGAAAGACTGAGATTATGCTTTTCAGAGAGGCTTCATTGCTGTGGACACCAGAGTCGTGGGCAATAGAGCTGGGGACTATTCCAGTACCAAAGATAATTGTAAAAAAATGTAGGGGTTCATATTGTGGAGCCCCTAACCATGAAGGAGCATGTAACCCATACGGTTGAATCATGCTTCCATGTGTTAAGCTTGTTAAGAAGAGTCTTCCCCTTCCTTCCCGATTCCATAAGGAAGTCTCCTATTCAAGCTCTAGTGTTGAGCAGATTGGATTATTGCAACGCTTTGCTGATAGCAACCAATAAGTCTTCTCGGGATCTCCTACAGGTAGTGCATAATACAGCGGCTCGCTTAACACTGAATGCCCCTTATCGAACTGCCTCACTCTTCCTTCTCCAAAAGCTCCACTGGCTGCCCATATGCAAACAAATAAAATGTAAGGTTTGTTGCATTTTTTGTCCTGAGTGGAAAAAGCACCGCTACATAAATAAATCTCCACCAATCTTGGGAGAACAAATCTCTGGAATATCCTCGTATAAAGACGCTGAGTCGTAGAATGCAAAAATAAGTGTTCTTTTAATGATCCACTTGTGGACAAGACACCAGCCAACGCGTTTCGTTCTGTCAAGCAGAACTTCTTCAGGGCTGTGAGTTAAAAAGATATACAAAAAGTGTATAATGCCATGACTACCACATAAAATCACATGTAAATAAATAAATAAATAAACATATAAAAGAAACAATGTGTAAACATTACAAAAAAGGGTGGGTGCCTACAAACACACAAAATGATGTGACATATGGTTCTTAAAAAGGCTTTCTCATATGATAGTTGGGGAGAAAAACCACATACAAAGGTATTTATCATATCATTACTAACACCTGAAAACATCTATAACAAAACAAACATATATCAAATGAATATATATAAGTAAGCATTCCAACAGTATCGTGCCTACCATCACACAAATGATGTGGCGTGTGGTTCTGAAAAAGGCTTTAAATTTAATATTCATTCATTTGTATTTGGCAATGAAATATCTAATATACTCAGCGTCTTTCAATATATCCACCCTAAACATAGTTAACTGTGATGGACATCCTACGCGTAAAGTATCGACCACAACCAAATTCTAGATACATAGTTATTAAACATTTGTATATGTCAATTAATGTCAGCATAATAGAGCTTTTAGTTCTGTTTATAATCAATGGAAATTATTTTCCACTTATTGAAGTGCCCAGTTACCTGTCTAAAAGTGTTGTTATGTATATCAAAACATCACAATCATGAAACAAATATGTCCTGATCTGCACGCATGCCCATGGAGACGTATTCAGACCACCGCTAGCCACATACGCCATCTCCAGTGTATTTCTTAACTAGCCACTTAACAGTAAGTAAGATATTTTGAGATACCAGATGGTGGAAAGCTATTCCAAACCCATACGAATGAGTGTGTTTCTATATATCAAACCACTAGTTTTACAAAATATGTATCACTCGAATGCCCCACACAAGCCGTATTACAAATGTAAGTAGAAAGATGAAGAAGAATAAATCATGCTTCCTACCGCTATCACTAACTCCAGTCGTATGGTACTTCGAACCGATTCCTTTATTTTCAATATTTTGCTTGTATTTCAAAGTTTTCTATCTTTGGTAATCCTATTTGGAAAGGACCAGGAGTCTCAGTCAAAAGAATTATATTGTCGTAAAAATTAAGTCCCAAATACATATTCGGTCTGTAATTTAAGTACAGCATACAATAGCGCACTTACCTTGTAATTTTCAAGGCTTCGCTCCAAGTAATCAAAAAGAAATGGTCCCAAATCCTATTCCTTGAGGGTAACCAAAATAATATGATATCCTTACGGCAGTAACCTATGAAAAAATTATATGACGAACATCTCATAATCATGCCTTATTCTGTGTACCGAAGACTATGTACGTAAACCAACTCATCTCAACTAAAAAAAAATAAAAAAAATCTCCTGCGCGCACTCATACCGTACTTGTGTGTTCGCGCAAGGAAACGTGATGTTTTAAGCCGGCTCAAGGCGTGGTCGGTGAAAAATGCACTCAAACAAACAAACAAAAGTGCCATACACTCACTCGTATCATGGGTTAATGTGTACGCGCGGGGAAACGCGATGTGTTGACCGACTCTGAGGGTGGTCGAAATAAGCAATACACTAAGATTTATAAAGCGTAAACGCTAGACTTGTCTCGCAAAAGCTAAGTCCCCAGAATGGTTTCTAAGCAATTCTAAGAGGCATGGCTAATGACACTTCGCAACACATACCTGTTCTATCAATCCATGATTCGTGAGGTCCGCGGTCCGGAACTTCAGTATGCGATCGGCTCGGCTATTGGAAACGCGACCCGCCCAAGTCGAAATTTAAATGGGTGGCCGCCTGAATCACGTGTGCCGGTCATTAATGCCGTGCGGTGGGAACCACTACTCAAAAGACCAATGGTACCGCCATCTTGGCCAAGTATTACTGAACACAAAAATCGATGTAATTTACTTGAAACCGCACTCATGTTAACATAAAAGTGGTCACAAAATCCTGTTATTCGGACAGTAACGCGACAAAGATTGGTAAATATAAGACGTATAAACACTAGAATTATTATGCATTAGCGTTGTTAAGTAATCCTATTATACTATATTATGCCTGAAAATAAGGTCCGTTTTATAATATCGCAATAAAAAAACCAACTAAGGTCACCGTTTTTGAGAATGCGGCGTATAGATCCTTTGTTATACAAAAAAAGGGTTATGTGGTCTGTTTTTTGATGTCGCAATGAAAACGACAAGATCGCAGTATTGGAGATGTAGCACACGTGCCGATGATCTAAACACATCTCCACGGGTCACGCAGGGCAGGTCGTAGGACTACAAAGAAAAGGAGTAAAAAGGGGCAACTATCTATCTTTGACATAATTATTAACATGATGATTACAATACAAGGAACAATATGGCAGTGTTATAATACTGTTTTGAACATATGTTGCAACAAATGCTACAAAAATCTTAACTAGTCATAAAGTACAACAGATACAGCTTTGACAACATTAATCAGATTGATTCATTCCAGCCATAACAGAGAGGACTTGGGGAAAGGTGGAAGATATAATTTTATAATTTTATTCACCTGAGAGAGGTGCCCCTATATGTTCGGATGAGAAATCAGATCCATAGGGGTAATATCTCATCATTCATTGCAGATGAAAATGCATCTCATCTTCCGTATTGTGTCCCCATTCTAAACATCTCAAGCGACATATCCAGGCAGCCTCCCTTTTGCGTAAAGTAAGTTCTCGGTCACCCCCCCCTGGGATGAGAAGGTACATGATCAATGCCTTGGACCCATATGGTATTGTTATCTTTGTGATGTTCACGCATATGGTAAGACATAGGATATCTCAAATCGTAATTTTTTATGGCACGTAAATGTTTCTGAATCCTCAATTTTAGCGGACGTACTGTACTGCAGACATAGATTTTTTCACATTCGCACCCAATTACATAAATGATATAGCTGGTATTGCAATTTATGTAGTGCCTTATCTCATATTCACAGTTGGTGTTATATTGAAATTTCTTAGATTTGTTCTTTCCCAGAGGGCAGATGTTACAGTCCCGCATGTGAAAAACCCCTTTGGTTTTGAGGGCATCCAATTTGTAGTTTTCACAGTTAGAGGGTAACTGGGACATAATACAGTACGTAAAGTTTTACCCCGTCTGAAGGTGATTTGTGCAGTGTCACCAATCTCATTTTTCAGGGTAGGTATTTCAGTGAGGAGACTCCAATGTCTTCTCAAAACCTTGAAAACCTCAGTACTATTTTGTGTGTACTGTGTGATGAAGGCCAAGTTTGGTTTTTTGGGTTTTTTGCCTTTACTTCCTTTCTTACTCAGAGTGTTTTTTCTAGTAACAGTTTGTATTCTCTTCTCTGCTTTCTCCAAGATATCTGCATTGTACCCCCTGTTTGTAAATCTGGTTTTGGTTTCCTTAAGTTGTACCAGGAAGTTATTTTCAGTACTGCAATTGCGTCGAATGCGCACCATCTCTCCAAACGGTATATTATTAATAGTAGACCTAGGATGCGCACTCGAGGCATGCAGTAAGCTATTGCAGGAGGTGCTTTTTCGGTATAAATTGCTCTGTATCGTATTGTTGTCCACATAAAAGAGTACATCCAAAAATTCAATTTGGGTGCAACTTGACTTCATGGTCAACTGTACATTAAAGGGGTTATTATTCAAGTAGGAAAAATAGTCTGCCAACTGGGCTTCGCTTCCCTTCCAGAGCATTATGATATCATCGATATACCTCCCCCAAAAGACAATCATGTCCATCCAGGGGGAGGCATATCTGCCCCAGGCATGTTCTTTCTCCCACCACCCCATGAAGAGTCCCGCATATGAAGGAGCAAATTTGCTCCCCATAGCGGTACCCCTAATCTGGTGGTACCAGGTTTCACCATGTAGAAAAAAGTTTCTAGAAAGTATTAACTCCGTCATTTCGATTAGCATTTCATTGTGTTCAACGTGATCAGCTGTTCTCAAAGACAAAAATGAGGAAAGAGCTCTTATGCCAAAATGTTGTGGTATGCAGGTGTATAAACCCGTCACGTCTAATGTGACAAACATGAGGTCAGAGGACCATCGGAAACCGTCAAATTTATTCAATATGTCGCCAGAATCTTGGATGTAAGCAGGTAAATTCCCCACTAGGGGTTGTAAAAACCCATCGACATATTGTGAACGTCGTTCAGTTGGGGAATTGATCCCCGATATGATGGGCCGTCCTGGGGGGAAAGGCCCTCCCTTGTGTACCTTTGGAAGTAGGTAAATACATGGTGCCATTGGATTTACCACTTTAAGATATCGACACTCTTCTTCAGAGAGGAGACCAATTTCACCCCAATCATGTATTCTTGCATTGATATGAGCGACAAGAGAGGGAACGGGATTGTTGCTTAAAGTCTTGTAACATGTTATATCTGAAAGTTGTCTTTTGATCTCATTCTCATAATCAACCGTGTTCATAACAACCACGTTTCCTCCCTTGTCGGCCTCCTTGATAGTGATATTGTTATCTTTAGCCAGACCATCAAGTGCCAGTCTTTCTCTCTTTGTCATATTTTGGTGTTTATTAGTATATTTGTTAGGAAAGTCAATCATTTTGTAGAGATCTTTTGACACTCGTTCTCTAAATAGATCAATGTTCCTGTGTGTGTTCGCTGGAATGTATTTTGAGCGAGGTTTAAGGCCACTTGTGATTGTTATGTCCTCCTCAATGTTGAGGTCAGATCTTATTTCATGCAAAGAAGGGTTGTCACCTGTTTCGATGGACAACAATAATTGTATATTCTGCAAATCAGAGATGGTAGTATTACATGTTGACCTAGTAATAAAATTGTCATTACAAACGCTAGGATGATTTCGAAAATGATCTTTTAATTTTAGAAGTCTTACAAATTTAAACAAATCAATCATCAATGAAGTCGGGTCCCCAACTTGTGACGGGCAAAAACTTAAACCTTTTTGTAGAATATTAGTTTCAACATCAGTAAGCATACGGTCTGATAAATTTACAATTGTCAGGGTGTTTTCAACCACGGGACTGGGGTTGCTAATAGTTGGAAGTACATTACATTCTAAGTTGTCTTGGACCTGGTGTCCATTTGGTGTACAGTTACCCCTCTTGTAGGGGCTGTTTTTCCACCCCCTGCCCCCCCTCCTGGTTTTTGATTTGGGATAGTATTTATTTTCTTTTTCCCTTGTCGGATTCGCTCCATCTCCAATAAAAAATTCTGTTTCGGAGAGGTAGCCTGACATGCCCCACCATCCTTAGAGGATGAACTGTCCAGGGAGGAGATAGAGCTGCTACTAGCCGTGATAGATTCCTCTCTTGCACGTTTGCCCTCTCCCCCTGGTTTGATCGTGTCAAATTTGTGGGCAAAGGTGTATATACGCCCTGTCCTGTAATCATTGTCGTCTCGCTTAATCTTTCTCAACTTTTTGTCACGTAAATAAATTTGATATCGACATATCACATCATCAAAGATTTCATAGTTCTTTTTTATACTGTCCTTGAGACTTGATTCGTCAATTTCTCGTTCTAATTCTACAATTTCCCGTTTCAAAGACTCCACCTTTTTCTCTGAGTGGCGAATCAGTATTTTCATCATAGTATGAGAGGCCTGCTTCAGATTCTCTTCCCAATCCTTGAGTGCGTCATCGTCTACATCCTCAAAGGTTGGGAAGATAAGTATTCGCAGGCCTCGCGGGATCTTATGGTTGTCTAGATATTTTTGCAAAGTTATTCCGTCCCACCATCTGGACATTTCAAGTTTTTTTAGTCTTTCTAACTTTAAAAATTTTGATCGTAGCCCCTCTGTGCTTTGCTCCTTTGATGTATTGGGACCAACCACCCGGCTGTTCCCAAATAGACTCGATGCCATCTCTTCCCTTGTATCCTTGAATTTGGACATGATGTTACAAAAAACAACAAACAAAAATGTACTTCAGTTGAATACTCTACGCAAAGCGGTCCCACACAAACCTCCTTAGGGTGGAAAGACCATAAAGTGATAACAAATCAATCGGTTTGGATTGTGCAACAAATAGGTCCAAATTTGATGTATATTACAACATGAATTGGACAGTGGACCACCCAAGCACACACTCAAAGCACCAATCCAAATGATCCCAACTTAATCAATTCTCAATAAATCAGTGTGCACATTCCACATGCTCCCTGTCCCAGGAGCATTACCCAAACCTTGGGAAAAAGTCTATTTTTTGTCCTGAGTGGAAAAAGCACCGCTACATAAATAAATCTCCACCAATCTTGGGAGAACAAATCTCTGGAATATCCTCGTATAAAGAGGCTGAGTCGTAGAATGCAAAAATAAGTGTTCTTTTAATGATCCACTTGTGGACAAGACACCAGCCAACGCGTTTCGTTCTGTCAAGCAGAACTTCTTCAGGGCTGTGAGTTAAAAAGATATACAAAAAGTGTATAATGCCATGACTACCACATAAAATCACATGTAAATAAATAAATAAATAAACATATAAAAGAAACAATGTGTAAACATTACAAAAAAGGGTGGGTGCCTACAAACACACAAAATGATGTGACATATGGTTCTTAAAAAGGCTTTCTCATATGATAGTTGGGGAGAAAAACCACATACAAAGGTATTTATCATATCATTACTAACACCTGAAAACATCTATAACAAAACAAACATATATCAAATGAATATATATAAGTAAGCATTCCAACAGTATCGTGCCTACCATCACACAAATGATGTGGCGTGTGGTTCTGAAAAAGGCTTTAAATTTAATATTCATTCATTTGTATTTGGCAATGAAATATCTAATATACTCAGCGTCTTTCAATATATCCACCCTAAACATAGTTAACTGTGATGGACATCCTATGCGTAAAGTATCGACCACAACCAAATTCTAGATACATAGTTATTAAACATTTGTATATGTCAATTAATGTCAGCATAATAGAGCTTTTAGTTCTGTTTATAATCAATGGAAATTATTTTCCACTTATTGAAGTGCCCAGTTACCTGTCTAAAAGTGTTGTTATGTATATCAAAACATCACAATCATGAAACAAATATGTCCTGATCTGCACGCATGCCCATGGAGACGTATTCAGACCACCGCTAGCCACATACGCCATCTCCAGTGTATTTCTTAACTAGCCACTTAACAGTAAGTAAGATATTTTGAGATACCAGATGGTGGAAAGCTATTCCAAACCCATACGAATGAGTGTGTTTCTATATATCAAACCACTAGTTTTACAAAATATGTATCACTCGAATGCCCCACACAAGCCGTATTACAAATGTAAGTAGAAAGATGAAGAAGAATAAATCATGCTTCCTACCGCTATCACTAACTCCAGTCGTATGGTACTTCGAACCGATTCCTTTCTTTTCTTTTTTTTTTTTTTTTAAAACCTTTATTGTACAGAAGGCGCTCACAGATACGGGCCTACAACCCACCGGGCCGGCCACCACAATAAAATGACATACGAGGCAATACAGGAGTGACAACAGGATTTCTAAATAGCTCATATGAAGGCAAAGGTAACAAGTCTTCGAGCCGCCATCACGGACAAGATAAGAGTAGGTTAATTTTATAATAGAAAAAGGGGGTTTCGCAGGATAATGACAATCTGTAGAGTCCAGAGGGCCGCGGTGGGCCGTGAGCAAGCCGAAGTTTCGAATACAGGAAAAGACCAAAAGAACAGTCACATTTTGGCAAAGGCAGAACGTGAGTCCCACATCAATAACAATCACAATCGCTGCCCAACGCCCTCACACCACTACCATGGCACATAATAGTAAAACAGCAAAAAGTACGCTTACGAAACTAAAAGCCCTCCGTTACAGCAACCCTGAAGAGGAAAAGAAAAATAAGGGGGGGGAAAGGGAAAATAAGGGAGGAAAAGGACATCGGAAAAAAGGAGGGGGAAAGTGAGGGCGCAGCGGCAGTGCACGCCCCCCACGGCTAACAAAGCACCCAATATTAATTCGGTACAGGAACTAGTGGCCACAGGAGAAACGAATGCGTAGTAAACCATAACAGCAGACATACCAAAAGAGCCATGCCAGCACAAACACCCCGGGGGGCGACGTGCCGACACCGCGCCACGAAATTAGAGGATACATAAGAGCCATAGAACCAAAAAAGGAACAAAGGAAGATACAATAAAACAGACCCCCCCACCACCCCGCACAGCCCACCCTGCACCCCTGCAGAAGGCTATGGCCTACCCCCCAGCAGCGTGCCTGTCGCCCTAATTAGAACCCGAAATATAGAAGAAATATAGAAAGAAAGAATCACGTAGATAAAAAAGGGGGGGGGGTAGGGAAAACAGGGAAAAACAGCGGGAGAGGAGCCACAGAATCAAAACCCCTTCGGCTCCCACCCCCCCGCCCGAAAATACTCAGAGCCCACGGGAAGATAGTAAATGCCTCCCAGCTGACCCGCCCACCCGCGCACTTCGCCTTAAATGGCGACCGTGCGAACGCGCAGCGTTGACGCGCAGCGGGCGCGCCGATTGTGCGCCGAAGGCGCGCCAAAGGTAAGCCCGTCTGCGCCCGTCCACGACCGGATCGCGACCAGCGCCAGGACCCCTGGCTCCCACCGACGGAAGCCGACCCGACGAACCTACAGCGCCGCCGACCTCATCGCACTCAACACCGGCCACATCCCAGGATGTCACCGAGCCGCCCCGAAGCACACCCACGGACCCTTCAGCTGCCACGCCTGCAAGTTCACCTGCATCCGGACCTTCCCTGCACCCGCCAAGCCGAACTCCAGCAGCAACCACCTCAAGTGTATCCTGCTCAACACCCGCTCCGTCCACAGACACGCCGTAGAACTCTGGAACCTGCTCGACACCACCGCCCCCGACGTTGCCTTCCTCACCGAGACCTGGATGAACGCCTCCTCAGCCCCAGACATCGCCATCGCCATCCCGGAGGGCTACAAGATCATCCGGAGGGACCGCGACAACCAGACTGGAGGAGGCATCGCCATCATCCACAGAGACACCATCCGCATCACGACCAACACCGATGACACCCTTACCACCGCTGAACACCTGCACTTCCAGATCCACACCAACCCGAAGACCACCCTCAGAGGCACCCTGATCTACCGACCCCCGGGACCACGCACACGATTCAGCGAGGACATCGCCGACTTCGTCAGCCCGCACGCTCTCCCCTCCGCCGACTACATCCTCCTGGGGGACCTCAACTTCCACCTGGAGAACAACAACGACCGCAACACCATCAGCCTGCTCGACAACCTCGACAACCTCGGACTCAAGCAACTGGTGACCACCCCCACCCACCTCGCCGGACACACACTCGACGCCGTCTTCTCATCCAGCAAAGACGTCACCTTCAGCCACGCAACAGGACTCCACTGGACGGACCACAGCTGCGTCCACTTCTCCTTCAGAAGAACGACGATCCACCACCACCAGCAACAGGTTGCCCGAAGAAGCTGGAACAAGATCACAGCCGACCAGCTCACCGCTTCCCTGAGCCAGCACCCTCCCGCCAACTCAGCGAACCCCAGCCAGGCCGCCGACAACCTCACGAAGTGGATCAACGACTGCGCGGACGAACTCGCCCCTCTGAGAACCCCACCCAGCAGATCCTGCAGCAGAAAAACAACATGGTTCACCGACGAACTCAAGAGCTCCAAGAAGAACTGTCGAGCCCTCGAGAAAGCCTGGAGAAGGGAACCAACGACGGACAACATGACCACCCTCAAGCTCGCCACCCGGAAACACCACCAACTGATCCGCGCCACCAAGAAAAATACATACAAGGACCGGCTGGACAACAACGCACACAACTGCAAGGAACTCTTCAACATCGTGAAAGAGCTATCCAACCCCAACGCCGGAAACAATGACATCACCCCGTCGCAAGAACTCTGCAACTCCCTCGCGTCCTACTTCCACAACAAGATCACGGACATACACAACAGCTTCAACAACCAACCAACGCAAGCCACAACCGCAACGACGCCACCCACCACCACCCTCCGCACCTGGACCCCGATCAGCACCGAAGACACCATCCGCACCATGAACTCCATCCATTCCGGATCTCCGACTGACCCCTGCCCTCACCACGTCTTCAACAAAGCCGACGCTGTCCTCGCACCCCACCTGCGGGACATCATCAACACCTCCTTCGACACCGCCACCTTCCCTGAGAGCTGGAAGCACGCCGAACTCAGCGCTCTCCTCAAGAAACCCACAGCAGACCCCACCGACCTCAAGAACTACCGTCCCATCTCGCTCCTCCCGTTCCCGGCCAAAGTCATCGAGAAGACCATCAACAAACAGCTGGCCGCCTTCCTCGAGACGAATGGATCCCTCGACCCCTCACAGTCGGGCTTCCGAGCGAACCACAGCACCGAGACCGCCCTCATCGCCGCCACCGACGACCTTCGAACTCTGATGGACAACGGAGAAACAGCGGCCCTCATCCTCCTGGACCTCTCCGCGGCTTTCGACACTGTCTGCCACCGCACCCTAGTACAGCGCCTCAGCAACATCGGAATCCAGGAGAAGGCACTGGAATGGATCACCTCCTTCCTCGACGGAAGAACACAGAGAGTCCGCCTACCACCGTACAAGTCAGAGGCCACCAAAGTCATCTGCGGCGTCCCTCAAGGATCCTCACTGAGCCCCACCCTCTTCAACGTCTACATGAGCCCCCTCGCGACCATCGCACGCCAACACAACCTCAACATAATCTCCTACGCTGACGACACCCAGCTGATCCTCTCCCTGACCAACGACCCCGCCACCGCCAGAGCCAACCTGCACGAAGGGATGAGAGACGTAGCCGAATGGATGACGACCAGCCGCCTGAAACTGAACTCGGACAAGACGGAGGTCCTCATCCTGGGCTCCTCGCCCTCCACCTGGGACGACTCCTGGTGGCCCCCCGCCCTGGGCACCGCACCCAAACCGACGGACCACGCACGCAACCTGGGCTTCATCCTGGACTCCTCCCTCTCCATGACCAGACAAGTCAACGCCGTCTCCTCGTCATGCTTCAACATCCTGCGCATGCTACGTAAGATCTTCCGGTGGATCCCCACCGAGACGAGGAAGACGGTCACCCAAGCCCTCGTCACCAGCCGACTGGACTACGGCAACGCCCTCTACGCCGGAACCACTGCCAAACTCCAGAAGAGACTCCAGCGGATCCAGAACGCCTCGGCGAGACTCATCCTCGACATCCCCCGACGCAGCCACATCTCCGGACACCTGAGAGATCTGCACTGGCTCCCGGTCAACAAGAGAATCACCTTCCGTCTCCTCACCCACGCGCACAAAGCCCTACACGACCAAGGCCCGAGCTACCTCAACAACCGGATCAACTTCTACACTCCCAAGCGCCTCCTCAGATCAACCAACCACGCCCTCGCCGCCGTCCCCCGCATCCGAAGAGCGACAACAGGAGGAAGATCCTTCTCCTACCTGGCCACCAAGACCTGGAACTCACTTCCGACCTATCTGCGCCTGACCCAAGACCACCTCTCCTTCAGGAAGAAGCTCAAGACCTGGCTGTTCGAGCAGTAATGGCACCCCCCCCCCACCCAGCGCCTTGAGACCCTACGGGTGAGTAGTGCGCTCTACAAATGACCTGATTGATTGATTGATTGATTGAATGCACAGATAAGCTCCAGGAACGTTAAGAAGTATCAAACAGAACCATACAATTATAAACGGATCACCCAACCATACCACAAAATAACAGTCCACAGAGGCAAGATCAGCTCAACCCTGTCCTCGTTTGTCGCAAACTGTAATCGTCCAACAAAGCAGGAACCAGATCACATGGAAACGGAGGTGAATAACAGGGAGTCGAATCACAAATACACTCAAGTCATAGCGATCGCGACACGGATGATCCAGAAAGTACAGTAACCACCTCAGGCAAAGCAGGCACAGTTCCGAAGAGAACACGGAGAAAGCCGGTCCAGCGGCACAGTTACAGGATCTTCGTTCGGCCATGTGAGGCAAAAGAGGAAAAGGAGACCCATCAAGGTCGGTCCAGACGGGATCCGGCTGGCGAACCTCCGGAGCAGAAGGAGGCTCAGGATGAAGAAGGGCAGCGGACTTCCGTATATCCACTCCAACAGCAGCCTCCAGGTCCACGATCCCAAGGAAAGGTCCAGCAGCACACAACAGAGATGAAGCCGCACAAACCGGAGGGGGCCCGGCAGGCCCAACCAAGGGACCTCTCTCCAGGATAGTGATAGGTGCGGTCATGGGCGCCCCCCAGGAGCGCAGGGCGGCGAGGATGTCGCCAAGTGTAGGCTCACCTTTGCAGTATTCAGAAAACGTGCCGTGCGGCGGATCCGCATCGCCGGTCCCAGCAAGGCCGAGAGTCATGGGGCCGGCCGCCATCTTAGAAGTCCGGCGGGGCCGCTGCAAACACCAACCCCCGCCCGGATATCAACGGGGCCAAATAGGATACCGGCAGCCACCGGCGGAGGTGCCACCAGGGCAGGAAGGGGGGCCACCAGAAGAAGGCGATGCGCCGGCACCCCACACGCCGCCGGTACCGTTCTCCGAGCCCGGGCGGAGGAACTCAAAATGGCCGGGTCGGAGAACAAAGGGGAGACGAGCCAGATGTACGGTTAACCCCGTCCACGGAAGGCAGCGCCCCAACACCAGGCCGCAGGACCGCCGGACCAGGCCCGGGGGGCCGCAATCGGTCTATTAGCACATCGGCCTCTCCGACCGACTCCACACCACCACCAAGGGCCGGCCACCGCACCCCGTCCAGCCCGGGCGCCGCCAAGGAGTGCCAGGCCCGGCCGCTCCAGAGGTCCCGAAGCAGACAGGGGCGTAACTCAGGATCCGTGACACCCAGGAACCACCGGAGCAAACGGTAAGCGCCTGTGAGGTATCGTCGTTCCACTGCAGATCGTAGAATACTTCCCGGGGCAGGATAAAGTACAGGATAGTTGTTGCAGACAGGAGAGTGAACGGAGCCGAGCTAAAACGCGGCCATCTCGGACGCGAGCTTGGCTCCTCCCCCGATTCCTTTATTTTCAATATTTTGCTTGTATTTCAAAGTTTTCTATCTTTGGTAATCCTATTTGGAAAGGACCAGGAGTCTCAGTCAAAAGAATTATATTGTCGTAAAAATTAAGTCCCAAATACATATTCGGTCTGTAATTTAAGTACAGCATACAATAGCGCACTTACCTTGTAATTTTCAAGGCTTCGCTCCAAGTAATCAAAAAGAAATGGTCCCAAATCCTATTCCTTGAGGGTAACCAAAATAATATGATATCCTTACGGCAGTAACCTATGAAAAAATTATATGACGAACATCTCATAATCATTCCTTATTCTGTGTACCGAAGACTATGTACGTAAACCAACTCATCTCAACTCAAAAAAAATAAAAAAATCCCCTGCGCGCACTCATACCGTACTTGTGTGTTCGCGCAAGGAAACGTGATGTTTTAAGCCGGCTCAAGGCGTGGTCGGTGAAAAATGCACTCAAACAAACAAACAAAAGTGCCATACACTCACTCGTATCATGGGTTAATGTGTACGCGCGGGGAAACGCGATGTGTTGACCGACTCTGAGGGTGGTCGAAATAAGCAATACACTAAGATTTATAAAGCGTAAACGCTAGACTTGTCTCGCAAAAGCTAAGTCCCCAGAATGGTTTCTAAGCAATTCTAAGAGGCATGGCTAATGACACTTCGCAACACATACCTGTTCTATCAATCCATGATTCGTGAGGTCCGCGGTCCGGAACTTCAGTATGCGATCGGCTCGGCTATTGGAAACGCGACCCGCCCAAGTCGAAATTTAAATGGGTGGCCGCCTGAATCACGTGTGCCGGTCATTAATGCCGTGCGGTGGGAACCACTACTCAAAAGACCAATGGTACCGCCATCTTGGCCAAGTATTACTGAACACAAAAATCGATGTAATTTACTTGAAACCGCACTCATGTTAACATAAAAGCGGTCACAAAATCCTGTTATTTGGACAGTAACGCGACAAAGATTGGTAAATATAAGACGTATAAACACTAGAATTATTATGCATTAGCGTTGTTAAGTAATCCTATTATCCTATATTATGCCTGAAAATAAGGTCCGTTTTATAATATCGCAATAAAAAAAAACAACTAAGGTCACCGTTTTTGAGAATGCGGCGTATAGATCCTTTGTTATACAAAAAAAGGGTTATGTGGTCTGTTTTTTGATGTCGCAATGAAAACGACAAGATCGCAGTATTGGAGATGTAGCACAAAAATTTAAGGTTTGTTGCATTGATCACAAAGCAGTGTGGGGTAAAGGAACTATTTACCTGGCAGAGAAACGTAACCGCTACATTCCCCATAGGGATCTCCACTCTGGTTCGAAATCCCTCCTCGAGATACCGAAGGTTAAGAAGTTAAGGACAGGGGGAAAAGCATTTTCATATGTGCCACCTCTCTATTGGAATCAGCACCCCATTTCATTGAGGCAGTGCCCGGACCATCTGCAGTTTAGAAAAGCTCTGACAACTGTTCTGTTCTAGCTCCCGCTCCTATATGACAGCTTTCTCACTATGGGTCCGTGAGCGCTGAGATACCCCATGGGGGTGATTCAAGCACTATATAGATCCATAAAATAATTAATTGGCATAAGGCCTGCCCAGCTTTTTTCTTGTTTTCCAAGTATGATTGGACTATATGGAATCACGATGGGTTCTGGAATGTCTAAGCATTGAATGGGAATCCTACCGATACTATATACCAATAACATGGTAAACACACACGCAAATACTTAAAAGAGTGTATGGGATTCACTAATGAGAATGGAAAAAAGTCCTTTCCAGAGTATGGCACTTTTGACATAGAGATATTAGCTAATCTGAGACTGAAGGAACCCCAAGAAAAAAATTGACGCAGTACAGTGGTCACTCTTCACGCGGTTGCATAAGAAGGCGCACAAGTGCAAGGATGAATCCCTCACATGGAGAATGCAAGATACTCAGGTAAAAATGGAATACCAAACTAGCTATCTTAAGGGTAGGTTAGGACTTATGTTCCACCTGAGAGAGAGAGAGAGAGAGAGGGGATGAAGGGGAAGGTTGTTGGACATGTTCCCCACGCTGGTCGTGGGAGCAACTGGAGCTGCACCCGGAACCGGAGCAGCTCCTGCGGGACCGCCGGTGGTCAGAGCACAAGGAGCAAATGTGCATTGCAGGTGTGCACTCCAATGTTATTGGCTGACACTTGTGTCACTCACCTGAAACACGGTGAGGTTCTGCAGGGGCGACGTTGGTCCTCCCACTCGCGCTACAGCGCTTCTCAGCACAAGGTTATACGTTACAGGGACAGCAGGTGCTCTTGAGGGGGCGGGGGTTGGGGGCATGAAAGGTGGGACACTGGGTACTGCCTTCTCTTTGGCCTCTTTTTCTGGGGTGTGCCCACTAAGTTTCTCTCCCTCTCTCTGGGTTGGTCTCAGTCTCCGGCGCTAGGAATGAATCGGTATGGTGCTGTTCAGTTCTGCAGAGAAAGAACCATCATTAGTGATACATCATATACATTACACTGTTTATGCGCATGCTCCCCGCCCTTGACAATATTACTTACCAGGGAGGCTCTAAAGTGTTGGTCAAATGACTACCCCACATAGACGTGCCCACGTTTGCAAAACATGTATTGTGTGTTCAATAAGACAGAGAGGTGTAAGAAAATGATGTATCAATTCTTTCCACAGGTTGATTCCATTGTACCAAAATGATTGATATGCAGTGGCAGCTCCTCTGCTATGGCGGAAGGGTGTCTCCTGAAGTCAGAGTCATAGGAGCAGAAGCAGAGACGCAGGACCGTAAGTTATTTATTTTTTATTTTGATCACCTCCTCCCGCAATTGCAACTCCCCTGCATGACCCCCCATAACCCCCTGTGCCCACCCCACCCGTGAGCCATGCCGCCCGCCACTGCTGGTATTTTGTATGTATTTGGTATTTGTTAGGCGCGTGTATCACCCGTAGGTCTCACAGCTCCAGCGGGTGTCGGAAGGATGCAGTAGATGACTCACTTGTGCCGGAAAAGCCACGTTTTCAGGAGTTTGCAAAAACGTCTGTGGTTGTGTTCATCGCGTAGCTGAATAGGAAGAGAGTTCCAAGTTTCTGGACTGAGTTTGGAGAATGCTCTGTCCCCCGCTCTAATTGTGCGCACTTTGGGTACAGTCAGGAGTAGTTTGCTCGATGAGCGGAGAGGTCTGGCTGGGGCGTACTTTCTTAGTTTGTTTGCAAGGTACATGGGTCCATTGCCGTTAAGAGTTTTGTGAATTATACAGCAGGTTTTGAAAATGATCCTGTTTTTCACGTGCAGCCAGTGTAGGGCCCTCAGAGAGGGGGCTGAATGAGAGCGTGGAGGAAGATTGAGAACCACTCTGGCTGCCGTGTTTTGTAACACCTGAAGTTTGGACAGGTATTCCTCGTTGCTGCCTGCGAGTAATGCATTGTCATAATCTAGACGGCTAATGATCAGGCCTTGGACAAGGGGCATCCGACAGGAAAGCAGAATCCACGTAAAGATTTTTTTAAGGGTTCTCAGTATGCCAAAGCTGGTGCGCACAATGGTGTTAATGTGCTCAGCCATAGAGAGTTTGTCATCAATGATGAATCCTAAATTGCGTGCCGAGTTTTTAGGGGGGAACATAGGCCAAGGACCGATGGCCACCAGTCGTTGGTCCAGACTTTGTGTGCGTTACCGAAGAGGAGGATCTCCATTTTACTGGCATTCAGTAGCAGGTGGTTGTTTGCCATCCAGTCATTGACTAATGTCATACAGTTGGAAAATCTGACTTTAGTGTCACCAGGGTCTGTCCCTATCGTGATCAGGAGTTGCGTGTCATCAGCGTATGACACTGTGTCAAACCCATAGTTACGAATGATTTTTGCTAATGGGGACACATAAAGATTGAAGAGAGTTGGGCTTAATATAGAGTCCTGAGGGATACCTTTATCAATACTCTGTTTTTTGGACATGAAGGGGCCAATTTGGACCTTGAAGGACCTATCAGACAGGTAGCTCTTGATCCATCCTAAAGCCGGGCCGGCTAAGTTAAGACTTACTCATACCAAAGCACAAACTTAAGTAGGGCATTCACATATTATGGTTCCTAGTTACCCTGAAGAAGGCCCAAGACACTTTGCGGACTATTAAGGGGCCAAAACTTGTTGGTAGGAAGCATGGACGAGACAGGGGCAACCAAATGGAAGAGAAGCTGCTGGCCTTACTCACCGGGATGATGCCCTGTCCCAAGCAAAAAGGCTAAGAACATGGGATTCCTGATGGACACTGAACTTAGTTTCATATCCAAGTGAATCATACCATTTCTACATGCTCCTGGCTCATAAGGATGTTAAAAAAATCTTCCCTTTCATCCAGCGTTCAGCTAGGATCCAGGTAGCACTGGCCCTGGTAATGTCCAGACTCGATAACTGCAATGCTCTGTATCTGGCTGCTAATAAGATCTTACAGCATAAATTCCAGGTACTGCAGAACGCATTGGCAAGACTCATTCTGGACATTCCCCAAAAACAATCTGCCAAGAAGGGTCTAGATCATCTGCATTGGCTTCCCATTGAACAACGCATCATTTTTAAATCTCTTTGTACGGTCATTAAATCACTGCATGCTCCCTACCCCTTAAGGCTGAAGACCATGTTCAAATGGCATTCCCCCAGCAGATTACTACGCTCCTTACTTCAAAAGCAACATTTGGTACCAAGAACCAAGAAGAGAAAGTGGGGGGATAGGGCATTCTCAGTGGCAGCGAGCAAACTCTGGAACTCCCTACCGCTTGCTCTTAGATCTATCCCTCTTCTGCTCCCGTTCAGAAAAACCCTTAAAACCCAACTGTTTACAGTCAAACAGTGAGCTGGAGTTCTCTCGCTTTTTTCGGGACTCCGTGGTATGTAAGGCCTCTCTCTAGCGCCTTGATGCCCTCGGGTGACTGCTGCGCTATATAAGTATCAAAATCAAAATCAAATCAGACATGACATCTCCATACACATCCCACTGCTGTTTTTAACCTTGCCCAATGTTCCCACTAAGTAAAGAGATACTCTTTGGGTCACAAACTTGGTATGTTTACTGCACTATCTGGATTCCGTACTTTTTTGTATTTTCTTCTAATCGAAGTTAAGACCACCTTGGTGGCAAAATCTTAACAAAGTGGGACAGACCTGCTTATGATGACGCATGCCACGATCCTGTGGACGAGGCTTTTCCATACATTTTTTTCAACACTGTCTTGCTAATCCATTGGCAGCCTTCAAATGGATATAATGCTTTGATTACTACCATATTTCTGGTGTGTAGCGAGACATGCTGGTCAGCAAAAGCCTCCCTTCTGTGCACCAGGCAGGCTACTTGTTCACAACTACCCCAATCCTTCCAGCATGGGGTCTCCAGCTGGCAAGACACCGCTCTGGCAGGCCTCAGCACATACCTAAAGCTCCTTGTGAGCCCCGTTTTCAATTAGCTGGTACTCTGACGGGCCAGAAAGGTCAGCAGGGAATTTAATGGCAAATCCCAAAGCAGCATCTGTACTCTGCCAGATTCAGAACAGGATGTGTGCCTGGTTTATTCAAAGTCGTTGGTCAGTGGAATCCTGCATGAACCAAGACCTAAAGAATTAGGCCACTTTAAAAAAAAAAAATATTTATAATTTTGTTTTCAGGTTGCATAAAAGAAACAGCAAAAAGGGCTTAAAAGCACACTATACAGAAAAAAGAGGCAGCGCAGGGCCGGCATGGGGCCGCAACCATCTAGGGCACTCTTAGAAGAGCCTGAAGTATAAACAGAGCACAGTGGATTAGAATTCACTGTGTGACTACCAACTCAGAGCACAGAGCCACTGTTGCCAAGCTATATACAAACTTCAAGAGTTGTTAAGAGAAAAATAAATGAGCACCTGTTGAGATTGTGGGGGTAGATACCTCCACACAGCTGACTGTCCCGCAGAATTTGAAACTGTTCTGGCTGCAGACAATGCAACCATTTGACAAAGCAATTCTACAGAGTGCGCCATGGACCAATCAGTAAGAAGAAGCATCGATGTAGATAATATCCGCAAGGCAATCCATGTCCAAATTTTTTTTTAAACTTTGTTTTTATTGTTGCATCATCAAGCATGAGTACAGAGTAGATCATCTGCTGGCGTGGCGTCAACATTCAGCCGCGGTCAGCCGTTCACACAACTTTTCTGTACATAAACCTGTGTAATTTGGCATTTCATCCACTGAACATTACAGACCAATCCGACAAGTAACCAGGCTAGGATACAGGAAACAAACTCCGCAAGGGAGAAAGAAGATTACCAATAGACATGTGAGTCCCCGCCATAGGGGTCGTCGGATCGGGGCCTGTATAGCTCGCATAGCGGTGGTGCCAGGTAACTGGGGGGACGAAACAGTGGGGGGGAGCATGTAGGCGTTAGCAAGAGCATAGCAGAAGGAGACGGGTGTCGGGCGTTGGGTGGCGAGGGGGTCCATAGTATTCGCTCACAGTGAGGTAGAGCGGCCAGAGGGTGGAGGCGTCCCGTGTATGTGGGTAGCGGGACGGTCGACACGGGGGTGGGGTGTTGAGGAGGGGGCGTGGAGTACCGGAGTCCGGCATAAGCAAAGGGGCATCAGTCAAGGATTATGGGCTCGCTCGAGTGGGCGGGCGGGGGAGGGAGGGTGAATTGTCGGGGCCTGTGGTGGGGGGGTGTAGGTGTAGGCGGGTCATCAGTGGGCAAGGACTGCCGGAAGCTATGGAGGAGCATGACCCATTCCATAGAGATGGGATGTTTACGTGCGCCCCTGGCCTCCTCCTCCCGAAGGGCATCTTCCTCTGCTGCCGCCCACTTACAGATTGCCCCTGTCCATGCCGCTATGGGGGGACCTTCCGGAGATCGCCAATGCATGGCTATACATCTTTTCGCCAGTAGCAGCGCTAAGGATACAAAGCGTCTGTGTGCCGGGTCCTGTTTAGGGATGTGAAAAATGCCTAGCGCGCTGGATTCCCAGAAGGCTAGGGTTGCGAGGCCTGTGAAATCTTTCAGTGTGTCGTGTACCGTCTGCCATAGGGATTGGAGGCCGGGGCAGCTTCAAAACATGTGGCGGAAATCTGCATCGAGGGAATGACATCTGGGGCATAGGAATTGTGTTGTGGGATAAAACTTTTGCAGTCGCGCCGGTGTGAGGTATGCCCTGTGTAGTATGTAGTATTGGATGTTTTTGAAACGGGCGTTCCTAGAGACTCGTTTCGGGGCCTCAAGCGCCTTGGTCCACTCCGAATCATGTAATGCGCGCCCAATGTCTTCCTCCCATGCGGCCCGCAGCGTCGCCAGGGGGGCGTACGAGAGTTCTCGGATCGATTTATATAGCCAGGTGACTAAGTGGCATCCCATTCCCATACGCAGGATAGTGTGTATAACTGGATGCGTGTCAGGTTCGCTGGCCTGGAGATTATGGTAAGGACGGAAACCCTCAAGTAGCTGTCGGTATCTGAGGAATTGACCTGGGGGGAGTGCGAACTCAGCGACCAGCCGGTCGATCGATTTCAGCTGACCCTCCTCAAAGAGCGACTCCATGTCCGTGATGTCGCAGTGCGTCCATTCAGCGAGCATAGGAGCCGAGAAATAGGATTCCCGTCTGGGGCAGCCAACCAGCGGTAGTAACGGGGAGTACGGGGTCCTCCCGGGGATATCCGGTGGATCCGCATTATGCATTGACGTGCTATCGCGACTTGGAGGGGGTATGTACGTCGTGGTTTGGTGCCCAGGAGGAGAAGACGGGTAAGCTCTGGGGTCGTGACTCTGCCGGTCGGGGTGTAAGCCTCCTGGGTATGCCGGTCCGCCATCCAATACGACAGCCATTGGAGCTGCGCCGCCAGGAAATAGGACTCAAAGGAGGGAGCTCCGAGCCCGCCCTGTGTTGTGGGGAGTTGGAGGGTTTTCAGGGCCACTCTGTGTCGACCTGAGCCCCATATAAGGGTGCCCAGGAGAGAGTTGAGGTCTCGGAAGAAGGACCTAGGTGGCACCACTGGTAGGTTAGCGAAATGATAGAGGAGCCGGGGGAGCATCACCATTTTAGCCATGGCTATCCGCCCTATCGGGGGCCAGTGGGAGCTTGGTCCAGAAGGCAACGGTCGAGCGAAGGCCAGCTAGCGCTCTACAGTGATTACTGTCGAAGATGTCGGCCGGAGAGTGATACAGGCGGACACCGAGGTACCGGGGGGCCTCCGCGGACCATGAAAGTCTATGAGTCCCCAGCCTAACGTCACGGGGTGGCAATCCCGGGTGGAAGGGGTAGATCGTGGACTTGTCCCAGTTCACTCGGAGTCCCGAGGCATCTGCGAACTCAGTGAGCGTCACCCCTATGGGGGTAAGGTCAACTTCGATGTCCCGGACGTAGATGAGGAGGTCATCTGCGTACATAGAGACGCAGTGTGTGACGTCCGCAAGCGGGACTGTCTGATCGCCAGCGGTTCGACGGCCAGGGCGAAAAGAAGAGGTGACAGGGGGCACCCTTGTCTTGTGCCTCGCCGGACCTCAAATGCAGGCGAAATGTGTTTCCAAATCCGGACGCGTGTTGTCAGATTGGTGTATAGAAGGTGTGTGTATGCTGTGAGTATCAGGCCAACGTTGAGACGGCGTAGGACCGAGAAAAGGTACGGCCAGGAGAGGGTGTCAAACGCCTTCTCCATATCTAAGATGAGGCAGGCGGCGCCAGGGAATCTGTCCCGTATCTGGTCCTGGACATGGAAGACTTGGCGGATGTTCTGTGAGGTGTTTATCCCCGGAACAAATACGCATTGGTCAGGGTGGATCAGTGGGCATATGACCTGGGCGTATCTGTCAGCCAGTATCTTCCCGAGGACCTTACAGTCCGCCGATAGGAGCGTGATGGGGCGATACGAACCCATGTGGTGTGGGTCTCTGTGTGGTTTGGGAAAGGTAACGATCACTGATTCTTGCAATGAACAGGGTAACACTCCTAGATCAAGGGCCGTTGCGAACACCTGAGCCAGGCGAGGGACCACTAGGGGGGAAAACGTTAAGTAGTATTCTAGCGGGAAGCCGTCTAGACCCGAGGCTTTATTACGAGACAAGGCACGCAGTGCTTGGGTGATATCTGAGGGTGCTATTTTAGCATCGAGCGTACGCTTGTCAACATCCGATATCGTGGGCAACGACAGAGGATCGAGGAAGTGGTCCACGAATGACGGAGAGAACCGGGTGGGGCCCCGTACACCTTAGCGTAATAGCGTTGAAACGCCAGGAGGATCTCAGCTTGAGACCGCACTAGCACACCCTCCAGGTTAATGATGTCCGTGATCGGTTTGATCTCGGTGTCTTGCCTCGCCATCCAGGCCAGCAGCGCTCCAGTTTTGTCCCTGTCTTTATGGACTCTGGTGGCATAGGCCCTGAAATTATATTTCCTGAGATCAGCACAGGCCGCCTGGTATGTTGACTTCGCCTCGGCTGTGAGCGCGGCGTGTTCTTCTGAGTTATCGGTTTGTTTAGTGAGTGCAGCTAGGCGCTGTTCCGCGGCTGAGAGTGTCTGCTCCAATATGCGGCGAACCCCTGCGATCTGTTTGATGCATTCCCCCCGTGCCATTACCTTAAACGCATCCCATTCCACCAGCGCCGATGATGCCGTGTTCGCATTGTGTGAAAAGTAGTCTTGTATGCTGTTTTTGTGTGAGTCCCTGAACACCTGGTCTGCCAAACAGTCCTTAGGGAGTCGCCAAGTGGGGACGGGCGGGTGCGGGGGGCGCCAGGTCAGGCGCAATCTGTGGGCGTCATGGTCCGAGATGATCCGACCCAGGTAGTCCGAAGAGATTAGTTTAGGGAGGATCGGTGCAGAGCATAAGAATCTGTCCAGGCGGACCCGGAGGTTGTGGGGTATCGAGTGGAATGAGTAAATGCGGGCATGAGGATGTAAGTGTCGCCAAGCGTCAGTAAGCGCCCAGTGCGTGGTCTACGCTCTGAATAGCTCCGCTTGCCGGGGGACTGGGGAGCGTGCAGGGGGGGGGTGTGATCGGTCCAAAGTAGGGTCCAACGTGCAGTTGTAGTCACCCCCTAAGACCCAAGGAACAGTAGTGAACTGAGCCAATACTCCTGTAAGGTGATCCCAAAATTTATCTTGCTCAGTATTAGGGGCGTAAATGCTACCCAGGAGGATCCCCTGTCCATCTAAGAGTCCCTCTAGTAGTGCATATCTGCCTTCCTTGTCCACCACCTGTCTGAGTGCTCGGAAGGGGGTGCCTGGCCAAACCCATATTAAGGCGCCGCGCGCAAATAATGAGTATGTCGTGGCACAAAAGGTCCCCCGCCATTTGGCCTGTAACCGGCCTAATTCAGTAGTATTAATCTGTGTCTCTTGTAAAAGAGCAATACTAGCTGTCAGGCGCTTTATGTAGGAGTAGACGGAGTAGCGTTTACTGGGCGTGTGGAGGTCCCGTATATTTAGTGTGAGGACATTAACGTCCGAACGTGGAGCCGTCATTACTAAGGGATCGTGTATGCGATCGGGGCCCCCCTGCAGTCCCCGAGGACAGCGTGGTCATGTGTCTCGCGTTAGCTCCTGCGCGCCATGCTTCCATAGGTATGGGGGGGGAACTGTCGGGAGTAAAAACAGGTAGAACCAAGGGTGGGAAACAGTCCCAATACAGGGGATATATCACCGGGGGTGGCATATCCAAACTAGTGTTCCACTAGGGGAGAAATATAACAGAATTCTGCGGGGGTGGCAGCATGTGTTACCGCTAGGCTTGTGCGCGGATCGGGCTTTTGTAGGAGATGTGCCTATCGCGCGCGAGCGCACACAGTTAATTGGTTATGCAGCTTTGGCTCACAAACAGCACAAAGAGCGACCAAGAAAAGAGGATACAGTAGGCAATCCATGTCCACATATCACAACCCAAGTGCCAGATCAAAATACAGGGACGGACCATCAAAGCTGTGATAGAAACTGGTACCTCTGTGACCATTAGGTCACTTGCACATTTCCTACCCTCTGACCAGCCACACTCTTTGTTGGCAACCTAGGTGCACAGCTGCACAGAGGAAGGTATTGAGTGCATTCCCCTTAGCACAGCATGCATTGCCAACGCCATGAACAAAAACCCCACAGTCAAGCACCTCTTATTTGTAATGAAAAGCGAAGGAGGAACTTTGCTCACCTTCCGAACTGCGTCAATAAATTCACACTGAGCACTCACACCGAAACTAAGCAACCTGCTCGAAGAATTCCTAACTCTAGTCCCACGGGTTGGGTGTCCAGATGTCAAAAACATTAACGTTCACATTGACTACATCATACAGCCTGTTGCCCTGAGTCATCTGTGTCTAAATCTTATGAAAGAGAAGACTGGGTAAAAAAACTCAAGGCCACTAATATGATCTGAAAATCTGAACAAAACACCCTCTTGGTTTCTGCAATGTTTACAGCATTCAAACTGAAAGAACCTGGAGAGGTGGGGTCTGTAGATACTTACACCTCCAGAACCATGCGATAAATAGCACAGACCACATTACCCTGCACCTTGAATTAAAAAGCCATATGTCTCAGCATCCCCTGCACCAAATTGTAATTGTATTTCAGAGCCTATTAGATGTCATCATTGTCAGCCACGGTCACGAGTAACTAGGATAGGTTGTCTTAGAATTGAGAGGGGACACTGGGCTGACTCTCCACCATAGCAACTGTGGGCCTCATTTATGAAAAGTGTTGCATCGCTGGTTAAAAACAGCGATGCAACACTTTTCGGTGCGCTCTCCTTGCGACACCTTGGATGCACTGTATTTATGGTAGGGCGGTCCATGTCGCAAGGATTAACCAGATACATCAGGAGTCCTGACTTATCTAGTGACGCAGTAATGTTTCACATTTTTTTATTTGGTTTTCACATTTCCACACATTATGTATATCAACAATAGAAATCATTGCACAGGTAAGCAGAAACATAAAATCTCTTGCGCATGTTTTTACATTTCGCATACAACATAATAGATGCTGTAGGATTTATCTTATAACCACCTCAGGTAAAGTGAAAAGACATGCATAAGTCCTCGGCTGCATACATTAGAGATCGAGTCCGAGACTTGCCTGTGTCCCTAGTGTGTTCCATCGTGGTAAGCTCTTGCTGGGTGTTTTAGTATTCGTGTTTCCAACAAGATGTCATCAATTTCTAGATCTTCGGTGTGGGGGGGGGAATCCTTTAAAGGTGGGGGAGAACTAGGGGTGAACTGGGGGTTCCCGGTGCAGAGCTACTGGTGGCTGGTAGTTGGTTGTGAGTATAACTCGTGGTACTGTATCGACCCCTGGGGCGGGGACCGTGGAAATCATGTTGCATGCATTCAATCGGGGTCCGTGCCCATCCCACTATAATCTGGTGACACAGTAATGACGCATATCTGGAGTGCGTCGCTGAAAACAGACGCAACTCCAGCAACGCGTCATTACATATGAGCGAGTCCCATCTAAAAGGGCATGCGTCAGTCCTTACGCCTGCTGTGAAGTAGGCGTAAGGATTTGGTGCAGTGAACTGGTAGAGGTAGTGCAGTGAAGTCTCATAGATTTCACTGCGCCACTTCTACGAGACTCATTAGCCTCACAAGACCTCTACAAAACCTGCTCTGCACAACGACCTCCTTGGAATCAACCACTAAACACCATCAATCATTCCAAGTCATGAAGGACTTAATATAAACACACAGCACCATGAAAGATAATTTCTTAAAGCTTTCTGTTGACATGATCCATGTAAAACAAAACTAAAACCAAACATTGGCAAAGCCAATAGGTCTGGTGTTCACTGCCAGCCTTTTCCCTTTGGCAATTCTTGTTTTTTTCTCTCTTGGTTTTGCAAACCTTTAATTTTGGGGAAGCTGCTGGCCTCTCATCTATGCAGGGAAAACCTTGGGTAAAGGCAAAAATACTTTTTTCGATCTCAATAAAGCATACAATAACATAGTAGTCTCTGATACTGAAGGAAACTACTTCATGTGTGAATGTGCTCTTGGTGAAAAGACAACAATTTGCAACTCACAGTGAAGTCAGCCAATGTTTGTGGGCTGACCAGTGCACCATGATGTATTCTGGAGTGGGTAGAAAAAAAATGAATGACACAACAACAGCCTAATGTGTGAAGCCTGGTAAAATCAAAAGGTCTTGGCTAACACCAGACCTAAAAAAAAACAATTTGTCTGACGTTGGCAGCACACTGTTTGCCTTTGCTAATGTTTTTTTGTAATGTTTTGAAAGTCTTTAGTAAAAATAGAGAGGGTGAAAAGCTGGATAAATTGAGAGGCTTGCAAAGAAAGACAAATAAAATGTATTGTACAGATAGTGTTGCATAAAAAGATCGCCCGCTAGATAGGTGGAAGGTTGCAGAGATAAAAATAGTTGCATAGATAGATAGTTAGATCTAAATACAAAGCCTACACTAAAGTATTAATAAAGCAAACAAACAGAGGCACTGAAGGGAACTGCCTTGTGAGTGGATGTGATCGTTGTCAGAGTGCAAAATGTAATCCCTCAATTGAAGCTAGCCAGTGTTTGAAGTTGCCTGCCCCACTGCCCCACGCTGTATGCCGTAATGGGTGGAAACAAAATGTGAATGACACAAAAACAGGTTAATGGATGACGAGAGCTGGATGAAACCTCTTTAAGTATATTGTAGATATAATTTTAGTAAAATCAAAAGGTCTTGGCTATCGCCTGACCTTAACAGTGTTACAAGGACAGTCCCATCGCATGGCTGAGTTTGAAAGAGCACTTGTAGCCCAACAATGTTCAGTGAACGCTGTTTGTAACCAGTGATGGCATGCTGCTTTGGGGTACAGACCAGGCACTGGCAGTGACACCCTCATCATGCATCCAGCAGCTGGCTCACACTGCACATCAGTGTACTGTCAAGTCTAAATTGCGTGTCCACAGGAATGTCTGGTTGCCTCAGGTCAACACTAATGTTGAAGTCCTTTGTGGACTATTCTGTAGCAAAGCAATCATTTTGTCGCAAAGACTGGACAGAGAAAAGAGGCAAAACACTGCAGGCAAAAGAAGAATGATATGACTATTCAGGAGAGGAAAGCTCGTATGTAAGTTCTGTCACTTGGAGACTTCATCTTGGTTGTTGATTGTCTCCCTAAAAGCAATTTGGGGATGCTTTTTGAACCAATCCTTGGAAGAGGCCACTCCTTGTTGCAAAGAGAAATTGGTGAAAAGTGCCTTGCAAAATTGCATTTGACTAGAGGCTGCACCACCATCCCATTGCCTCTCATCCCCCTCAACACAGTCTGAACATCCAAGAAACAACAGAGAGGGTAACGCTATGCCAGTAAAAATCATGAGCCACAGCAAGCACCATGACACTGGTCTACATGAGATGAAGCATAGAGTAGCAGAAAAGGTCATGAGCCACAGCAAGCACCAGAACACAGGTCTACATGAGGTGAAACGTGGTGATGAAACGTGGAATAGCAGAATGGGTCCTGAGCCACAGCAAGCACCACGACTCTGGTCTACATGACATGAAGCAGGGAGTAGCAGAAAGGGTCCTGAGCCACAGCAAGCACCACGACACTGGTCTACATGAGATGAAACATGGAGTAGCAGAAAGGGTCCTGAGCCACAGCAAGCACCACGACTCTGGTCTACATGACATGAAGCAGGGAGTAGCAGAAAGGGTCCTGAGCCACAGCAAGCACCACGACACTGGTCTACATGAGATGAAGCAGGGAGTAGCAGAAAAGGTCCTGAGCCACAGCAAGCACCACGACTCTGGTCTACATGACATGAAACATGGAGTAGCAGAAAGGGTCCTGAGCCACAGCAAGCACCACGACTCTGGTCTACATGACATGAAGCAGGGAGTAGCAGAAAGGGCCCTGAGCCACAGCAAGCACCACGACACTGGTCTACATGAGATGAAACATGGAGTAGCAGAAAGGGCCCTGAGCCACAGCAAGCACCAGAACACAGGTCCACGTGAGGTGAAACATGGAGTAGCAGAAAGGGTCCTGAGCCACAGCAAGCACCACGACACTGGTCTACATGAGATGAAACATGGAGTAGCAGAAAGGGTCCTGAGCCACAGCAAGCACCACGACTCTGGTCTACATGACATGAAGCAGGAAGTAGCAGAAAGGGTCCTGAGCCACAGCAAGCACCACGACTCTGGTCTCCATGACATGAAGCAGGGAGTAGCAGAAAGGGTCCTGAGCCACAGCAAGCACCACGACTCTGGTCTACATGACATGAAGCAGGGCGTAGCAGAAAAGGTCCTGAGCCACAGCAAGCACCACGACTCTGGTCTACATGACATGAAACATGGAGTAGCAGAAAGGGTCCTGAGCCACAGCAAGCACCACAACACTGGTCTACATGAGATGAAACATGGAGTAGCAGAAAGGGTCCTGAGCCACAGCAAGCACCACGACTCTGGTCTACATGACATGAAGCAGGGAGTAGCAGAAAGGGTCCTGAGCCACAGCAAGCACCACGACACTGGTCTACATGACATGAAGCAGGGAGTAGCAGAAAGGGTCCTGAGCCACAGCAAGCACCACGACACTGGTCTACATGAGATGAAGCAGGGAGTAGCAGAAAAGGTCCTGAACCACAGCAAGCACCACGACTCCGGTGACCGTCCTGCCTAGCTCAGAAGCGGTCGCTCCTCACGCTGCTCCCTGCTGTTAGAAGTGGTATCGTAGCGCTTCTGCCTGACTAATCATTGCCTTATTGGAATTGCGCACTGCTCGCTCTGCTCACTGTTATTATTTATTGTGCCTGATAATATAGTCATCGTAGCGCTATACTGATAGACTGCTCTGCATTAACTGTAAAACTGTGCACTGCTCGCTTTGCCTGCTTCAACTATTTGTGCCTGATTGTACCGGCGCCACTGCCCATTTAATAGCGATTCCAGGTTGTGCCCCAATCTCGTCCTGTATCGCATTTGGGCTTGCTGCCATTTTGTTGTTGTTGTGGTACCTCCCAGCCCGGCTCTCCACCCCGCTCCCGCCTCCCAGCTGCTCCTCCTTCGCCCCTCCCCCCTCCACTCTCCACTTATGACAGATGCTTTTGCGCGCAGCGTTAACGCGCAGCGGACGCGCCCCAAAGGTGCGCCAAAGATAAGCCCGTCTATGCCCGTCCGCGCCAGGACCGCGCCCAGCGCCAGACCCCCTGGCCCCCGCAAACCCCTCTCCACCCGCATTACTTACGACTCCGCTACCCTCTCAGCACTTAACCCTGGCCGATTCCCTAACTGCTACGAAGCCGCCCCAGGACACAGCCATGGACCCTTCACCTGCCTCTCCTGCAAGTTCGACTGCATCAGGACCCACACCAAATCCTCTAACTCCAAACAGAGTTCCAATACTAACCACCTAAAATGCATCCTGCTCAACACCCGCTCGGTCCACAGACACGCCATTGAACTTTGGAACCTACTCGACACCACATCGCCGGACGTCGCCTTTCTTACAGAAACCTGGATGAACGCCTCATCAGCACCCGACATCGCCACAGCCATTCCGGACGGCTACAAGATCATCCGAAAAGACCG
Source organism: Lissotriton helveticus (assembly GCF_964261635.1). Taxonomy (NCBI): domain Eukaryota; kingdom Metazoa; phylum Chordata; class Amphibia; order Caudata; family Salamandridae; genus Lissotriton; species Lissotriton helveticus. The sequence continues at coordinate 1,543,456,819 of NC_136068.1, read as the reverse complement.
CACCAACCAAACAGGAGGAGGCATCGCCATCATCCATAAGAACACCATCCGCATCACGACCAGCTCCGACGATGACCTCACTACCGCCGAACACCTACACTTCCAGATCCACACCGACCCCAAGACCACACTCAGAGGCACCCTCATCTACAGGCCACCTGGACCCCGCACACAATTCAGCGAAGACATCAGTGACTTCATCAGCCCTCACGCCCTCCCCTCCGTAGACTACATTCTACTGGGAGACCTCAACTTCCACCTGGAAAAGAAAAACAACCGCAATACCACCACCCTTCTGGACAACCTGGCCAACCTCGGACTCGAACAACTTGTTGATACCCCCACCCACTATGCCGGGCACACGCTCGACCCAATCTTCACCTCCAGCAAGCACATCTCCTTCAACCACACCACAGCTTTCCATTGGACGGACCACAGCTGCGTTCACTTCAACTACAAAAAGACCACGACCCACAACCTCCCACAACCAATTCCCCGAAGAAACTGGAACAAAATTACCACCGACCAGCTCTTCACATCGCTTCACCAAAACCCTCCCGCCAAGTCATCGGACCCAAACCAAGCAGCCACCAACCTCACACATTGGATCACCCACAGCGCCAACAAACTTGCACCCCTGAAAAACCATCAAATCACGCAAGGTAGCAAAAAAGCCCCCTGGTTCAACGATGACCGTAAAAGATCCAAGAAGTTCTGTCGCACCCTCGAGAAAACCTGGCGAAAAAACCCAACCACTGACAACCTGACCACCTTCAAGAACGTCACCCGCGAACACCACCAACTGATCAGATCCACCAAGAAAGCAGCATTCAAGGATCGACTTGACAACAACGTCCACAACAGCAAGGAACTATTCAACATCGTCAAAGAATTTACCAATCCCACCGCCGACACCAACGATATCACTCCCTCTCAAGACCTCTGCAACTCCCTAGCCTCATTCTTCCACAACAAAATCGCCGACATACATAACAGCTTTGACAACCAATCCAAAGACCAGTCCACTCCACCCACCTGCGAACCAAAACCCCCCTCTAACAACCTTTGCGCCTGGAACCCAATCACCACTGAAGACACCATCCGCCTAATAAACTCCATCCACTCAGGATCGCCAACCGACCCATGTCCGCACCACATTTTCAACAAAGCAGATTCCATCATCGCTCCCCATCTCCGAGGCGTCATCAACTGCTCCCTCAACTCCGCCACCTTCCCGGAAAGCTGGAAACATGCCGAACTCAGCACCCTCCTGAAGAAACCCACAGCAGACCCCACTGAACTTAAGAACTACCGCCCCATCTCGCTCCTCCCATTCCCTGCCAAAGTCATTGAGAAAGCCGTCAACAGTCAGCTCGCCGCCTTCCTTGAATCTAACGGCTCCCTCGACCCATCTCAATCCGGCTTCCGAGTCAAACACAGCACAGAGACCGCCCTCATCGCAGCAACAGACGACATTCGAACACTACTGGACAACGGAGAAACAGTTGCCCTCATCCTATTTGACCTCTCCGCAGCCTTCGACACAGTCTGCCATAACATCCTCATACAACACCTCAGCAACGTCGGAATACAAGGAAAAGCACTGGACTGGATCATCTCATTCCTCGCCGGAAGAACCCAGAGAGTCCGCCTCCCCCCTTTTAGATCAAAGGCCACCAAAGTCATCTGCGGCGTACCACAAGGATCATCTCTCAGTCCCACCCTCTTCAACGTATACATGAGTCCACTCGCATCCATCGCGCGCCAGCACAACCTCAACATCATCTCCTACGCAGACGACACCCAGCTGATCCTCTCCCTCACCAAAGACCCAAACACCGCCAAAACCAACTTACACAAAGGAATGAAAGACGTAGCCGAGTGGATGAAGAACAGCCGTTTAAAAGTGAACTCAGACAAAACGGAAGTACTCATCTTAGGCTCATCCCCCTCTGCTTGGGACGACTCATGGTGGCCACCAGCCCTGGGAACCGCACCCATACCTACGGAAAACGCACGCAACCTAGGCTTCATACTAGACTCCTCCCTCTTGATGACCAGACAAGTCAACGCCGTCTCTTCATCGTGCTTCAACATCCTACGCATGCTCAAAAAAATCTTCCGCTGGATCCCCGCCGAAACAAGAAAAACGGTCACCCACGCACTGGTCACAAGCCGACTGGATTACAGAAACACCCTCTACGCCGGAACCACAGCCAAACTACAGAAAAAACTCCAACGCATCCAAAACGCCTCAGCTAGACTCATACTAGACCTCCCCCGCCAAACTCACATCTCCGGTAACCTGAAAGACCTCCACGGGCTCCCCGTCAACAAGAGAATAACGTTCCGTCTCCTCACCCACGCACACAAAGCCCTCTACGACCTAGGACCTGAATGCCTCAACGCGCGTCTGTCCTTTTACAACCCCACCCACCAACTACGATCGTCCAATCAAGCCCTCGCCGCAATTCCGCGCATCCATAGATCCACCATGGGGGGAAGATCCTTCTCCTACTTAGCGGCCAAAACCTGGAACTCTCTCCCCACCCATCTCCGCCTTACACAGAACCACCTCTCCTTCAGAAAGCAACTAAAAACTTGGCTTTTCGATAAATAAACTACCCCCCAACCCCCCTCCCTCAAGCGCCTTGAGACCCCCTGGGTGAGTAGTGCGCTATACAAATGTTAAACTTGACTTGACTTGACTTGACTTGGTCTACATGACATGAAACCTGGAGTAGCAGAAAGGGTCCTGAGCCACAGCAAGCACCACGACACTGGTCTACATGACATGAAGCAGGGAGTAGCAGAAAGGGTCCTGAGCCACAGCAAGCACCACGACACTGATCTACATGAGATGAAGCATGGAGTAGCAGAAAGGGTCATGGGCCACTGCAAGCACCATGCCACTGGTCTACATGAGATGAAGCAGGGAGTAGCAACCAGCTTCCACCATCAAGACTTCTGTTTCAAGAACCTGTCCATTGCACCCCAGTCCTGTGGTCCCATGCCGATACCTTCTGCGCCCCGACCCTGTGCCACTCATAGACACTTCTCATCCTCCAAAGGGCTGGGGATGGGTGTCAGGCCCTTGACTCATACACCACCAGCCCATTACATCCATCTCCTGTCCCATTATTGCCTCCATTCCATTATGTTTATCACAGATAGCAAAAGATAAGGATAGCAAAAGGAATCTGCGGTCTCTAAAATCCAGGGTGGCACCCGGTTTAACCCATTGTCTCTCCCTGGCTTTCATTCAGTGAGCCCTGCTGCTGGGCTCGGAGACACTTCTATCTACAACATCCCCCACACCCATGCATCTTTAAATGATAATAGCAGATAGTCAATAGACTATCTTTCCACGAGCACCAGGATTCTACATTCACATATTTCGTGTTTACACTGTTTTGTGAGAGGACAACTCAACTGCTCACCGAGTGTCTATCAGTCTATTGAAAGGAGCTCTGAAGCTGAACGAATGAGCACACCGCCCCGCCTACTAAGTCATCAGTGTGACCACGCCTCTCGGGCTCATTGTTTTTTAAGTTTCACATTATATCCCTGTGAACAAAGACACAGCTCTCCTCTCCTGGCTGGCCCTGCCCACCCCCCTCATCTCGGAGGGCGTGAGCTCATGTAGTGAACACCATGGGCCATATGTATCAAGCTAATTAGCATTCGCAAAGGCCGAAATTCTGCGAATTTCGGCCTTTGCGAATGCTAATTAGATAAATGGTATGTATCAAACATGTTTGATGCAAAATAAGGAATTGCAAAATTTGCTATTCCTTATTTTGTGATTGCACTTAAGGAATCGCAAATTTTGCAATTCCTTAAATGCAATGTATCAAACAAAAAATATTCAAAAATTGCCATTAAGGATTCGCAAATTACCACCAACTTCTAGTTGGTGGTAAGTTGCGAATTCTTTTCAAAAAGCTTTTTACAAAAAACCAAAGGTGCCATATGACGCCCATACATGCCCTTAGGGCATGTATGTGCACCATATGCCCCCAAATGTCTTTTTCAGGGGTGCAGCAGAGTGTTCTTGAGACACCCCTGCACCCTTGAAAAAATTCCTAATTTGCGATTAGCAAATTGCTAATCGCAAATTGCACTTTCATTCCTATGGGCCTCCTGGCCCATGGAAATGAATGGGTAATTTGCGATTAGCAATTTGCTAATCGCAAATTAGGAATGCTAAGGAATCGCAAATAAAAAGCGATTTTTTACATACATCCCATTTTGCATTTCCTAAACAGCGATTCCTTAAAATTTGCTATTTAGGAAATGCAAAATAGTTTGATGATACATATGGCCCCATGTGTTTAATTTGCGGTTTAGTTTTGAATGTGTTCCTGAGCAGCGCAGGCACCGGCACAGTCACACACAGCTGAACAAACCTGAAAAGAAAAGGTTTACACAAGGTGTTTTATTGTTGCTCTAATCGGGTGCCCCGCGACCGCAGCCTTGTGGTTGTTTGCAGTTCTTTCATCCAGCCAGGCCTTTTGTACTCAGTGCATTATGGGTTCCTGGAAGGGCAAACATGGCGTATATTTGGGACAGAGGAGGAAAATGGAGGCAGTGTTGTGTACATGGTTTCACCACAGTCTACACAATGAAAGCGGTTGCAGTGGGACCAGCAAAGACCAGTAACACGTGAATTATAATGTTTAGTGGAGCCTCATGGGTAACCAATTGATTTAACGTGAAAACCTAGGAGTGGGCTTCCATTAACTGCTGCCTACAATAGGTACAGAAACCCGTTTTAATTTGAATGTAAATCAGAGCAAAACTTGCTTCTTATAGGAGCAAATAAAATTTGCTTCTAGCTTTGAAGTACCGTAAACCGAAGGCATAGTTTGAATCCACAAGTGTAACAAAGGATAAAACATTGAATAATCCATTGGCAAAGTATTGAACCACAGGTCCTGACTATGAAGTACCCTTTTAAGGGTGAGCTTAGGCAGCGCTTGCACAGTCTGCAAGACATGCTGTAATCATTCTATAGGCTTTAAGCATGCCTATATATTGGCATTCATGCTTTGTTGCGCTTGTCTTAAATCTTTGTTTTTGTTTATGCATTTTTTTTTAAATGTGCCTCCTTTATGTGCTTAGTTCCCTTCCTAACGATTTCAATCAGAGAACTTTTTTGTTGGGCACGTTAAACCGCCTTCACACTTCCTCCTGGTACAGTGTGGGATGACCCCTCCTCTCTCCTCCTGTCTGGCGTCTGGTTTATACCAGCACTGACTTCTTTGAAGGTCCACGCATGCACCCTTCTCTCTTTTAGCAACAAGGTGTGCGCCATTTCAAACAGCTTCCGATGTAAAGGCTAGCATGGAGGAAACTGTTACCCTTTTAATGTGACAGTGTGTGATGGCCCCTTCTCTGGTTTGGCATGTGGGCATTTTTAGGTCGAGCACCAGCGATGACCTGTTGTATCTCTGTGTGTGCCTTTGTCAAATTCACCCATTGCTATTGGCTGTTAGCTGCAGCATTCAGAAATGCATGTTTCGTATTTGTGCATTCTGTCAAAGTCCCTCCTTTGTGTGTTTAGCTCTCTTTCTGGCGATTTCACTGACAGAGCATTTTGGTCGGCTATCGCACAGTACAGCATGTGATGGCCTCTCTTCCCTCCTCCCATCTGGCTACCGCAGGTCAGCATTGCTCCCCCTTTGTTTTTATTACTGTATCCTTTACAGATTTTCTTTTTACCCCTACATGGCAACACTTTGTTGTTGCACGTCTTTTACAAACACGGCACTGGCGCTTTTGCTTTAAACATCCTAAACTAAAGCACGGGTGCCGCATTTCTCCCAAAATAAAGAATGCCGCTGCCCGCGTCCCCAGCAGGGGGACATCAGCAGGGCAGCCCCCTTAGTGCCCATTAGTCTGAGCACCCCCCCTCCTCCAGCCTCGTAGAGGGGGAGGCTCAATCAGTTCTCCAGCCCCTCCTCTGGCCGGGTGCACCAGTGACGTGCATCCGGGGGAGGGTGCTTTGGGAATGGGCCGGTTATTAGGCCCCTGCTGCCCAGTAGACGATCTCTTTGCGGTCGGTCTGCCTTTCCGGCTGCTGCTGTCCGGCCTCGGTGCCGGTCGTCCTGCGCCTGCCTGCCTCGCTGCAGGCACGCAGATTGCCCCGTCAGGGGGTTTGTCTGGCGTCGGGTGCTGTTTTCTTCAGTCCCCGTGTGGTTTCAGCGGCCGGTGAGTTTACTTTCAGCGATGGGGTGATTCGATTGCAGATTGTTAGGATGCAGAGGTCACGCGGAGGGTCTTGGCTTGTTGTGTGCTTGTTCCCCGGAGAGGCCTGCAGCGCCCTGATGCCACTCCGTGTGTTGGCTAGAATGCGCAGTCATACCATTGCTTGGATTAGCCCCATTTATTGGTTTCTGGCATGCTCGGGGAGGGGGCGGTCACCGGATTGTGGCCTTTGAATTTGCAAGCGTCGGTGTCACCAGAGAGAATAGGAAAATTGTTGTTGTACAGTAAGCTGCAGTCTGTGAGAAGTCACCATAATTCTCATTTTGTTTACAGCCCCCCTTTTGTATGAAGAAGTGCATTGTGGGAATTTCAGGGAAGCAGTGTAGCGCGAAAAATGTTGTGAAGGGGATGTGCGCTGCATCATTGAGGCGTCCTTCTGATGCGATACGTAGCTTGAATTTGTTTGGTGGGAACATGGCCTGGCTTTCAGGTTTCACACGATTGTATCAGCGGAGGGCATTTCATAAATACATTGTTTTGTGTACTTTTTCACATCCAATTTTGCAAGGAGGGGACAGTTGTGATATGCAGGTGACCACGCGTGCACGCAAACATATCTTGGCATTGCTTGTGGGCTGTGCATCTAGGTTCCTTTTTGTTGCCATATTGACATGCATTTAATTTGTCTAGTTGTATGTCTGCGTATTTAAGGAGATGTTAATTGTGCATGACGTCTCGTTGTGATTTGTTTGCACCACCTTTTTGAGAGCTCTGTGGACCGGTGATTGAAGTGGCATCGGGCCCACACCCCAGCAGGCAGAGGGTCTTAAATGACATGCATGCAGGCTATATTCAGGGTGTTTCAGGGGTGTTAGCTGTGACTTGCGGACTTTCCAGCGGGGGACAATTTGGAAAATGGCGCCACGGGAACGAGGCCACCGAACCCTTCCAAGGGGCCACGTGCTTGCCAAAATGGTGCCATAGGAAGGAGGCCCCGCTTCTTACGCGGAGCTGAGGAAGGTTTAAAATGGCGCCCAATTTTCAGAGAATGCCCGCACTATTACCCAGGCGTCTTCAGGGCACCAGGTAAAACCACATTAGGAGGTTTGGCCTAGATTTCAGTGGTGGGCCTCGGGCTCTGAGATTTCACCTGATGTGGTTTCACGGCAGAGATGCCTTTGGTGGTAGTCCGCTATTGTCCTCCGGTGCACTTGCATTGAAATCAGTGCATTGGAGGGGTTCAAACTGGCCGAGGAAACTCTGTAAAGTGCACCTCTAGATTTCCAATTCTCTACCAAATGTGGCGTGGGCCCATTGGCTGGGCGGCATTATAGGGTTTATTGCGTCGGCTATTTACTTGGCTCCCCTGTCCGTGTGGCTGGCATTGCAGCTCATCTTATATTATCTGAACGGCCGTTCAGGCCCAACAGTGGGCAGCGTCTGCCTGACGGGTGCTCGGCCCGAACACTTCGCTGAGACCTGGCATGAGGCCTCGGGCTATTATCCGGCTCGCGCAGCAGGCTTCAATCTCGCGACGCCATTGTTGCTTTCACTACCCAGGCAACATATTTGCAGGGGGACTGGATCCAGTGGTCTTTCTAAGCTTTCTAACCATACGAAACCTTTCATGGGGAAAGGGAGCATCGTAAACATGACTAAACTTGAATGGAAGCAGCTTGGGGGAGTGCATTTTCTCCACTACCAAGCTCTTGCTGAACATGATGGTGCGACCGTGATGCATTGTGCCCGGCTCCTCTCTGTGTCGATTCTTTTAGTGCTTGTTCAGGGATCACGGCGGTATTTTAATCTTAATAAGTTGGCATGCCCGGTCCCGGGAGCATGACGGACTGGTGGCTGGATTCGGCGGCGCTATTCACGACCCACGCCGGGGTCCGTTTGCAGTTGCGGTCAGCCGAATTAGGGAGGGACAAGCGTCACAACGATCAAGGTACGGCGCGTGGCTCTGCGCTTGGAGCCCGCTAAGGGAGAGCTTTCGCATCGCAGCACTGCACTCGTCTTTTAGCAAGTACGAGTAGATGAGGAGGAAGTAGAGTTCGCGCGGCCGACTTTGGGGGTTGAAGCTGCAGGGTCGCGTTCACATGTGATGGTGGCCTAATCACTATCGATCGCACAAGCCTTTCTGGTTATTGGTAAACCCACTCGGGGATGCCCCCATACGTTTGGTTTGAGTTTGCGCCGGATTTCTAATGGTTTCTGGCTTCAGTGTCGCGTTCACATACATTGATTTGGTAATCACTCACCTTGCACGTGCCTTGAATGTGTAAAGAATCAGCGGCTCATTCAAGCGCCCCTCTCTTCGGGGCCTAGTTCGTGCGGCCGACGTTGGTGTTAGAACCAGGGTTCGAGCATAAGGGTCGCGTCCAGTTATGCAATTCAGGACAAAGCGTGAACTCTTGCGTGCTGGAATGCGTAATGCATAAACTTGGCTTGCAAGCGTTTCATTATTTAGCGGAGAGGATGTGGCCTTCTTGCGAAAGCGGCCGGCTTTCATGCAGGGGACACGGGTTTGAGTGTACTGATGATCCCATCCTGCGGCAGGATGACAACCACGGGGCCATTCTTATTTATGCGTCTTCCATAGCGCGGACCTTAAACATAGGTGTACAGGGTAAGCGGTCATGTAGGATGCGTGGGAAGCGGGTTCGGGTTTGGTTCGAGGCCCCGCATCCCGTGATGTATTCCTAGGCAGCGAATGGTGTAGGGAGGTTACCCGGACAAGGAATGGCAGCGTGTGAGGCCCTCGCTGAGACTGGGAGACGTTGGGGCCTTTCGGCGAAAGCGGCCGACTAAGGGGCGGGGGAAGCGGGTTCCTGCTTGTAGGCCCCGCATCCCGCGCCTATTTATGCCTTTATAAAATTGCTGACTTCACCTGGGGGGGGGGCAGAGCCTTCACGTGTAGGAACAGAACTAATACTTTGAGGGTATTATAAGTGAACACATTACACAAGCAAACGCTAAACTTCAAGAAGCAAAGTGACAAAGTGACCAAACAAGTTAAGATGTAGCAAACAGTGCATTACAGGAAGGTAAAGTGGCATGTGTGCAAGTTACAAACGCGTACAAGTACAAGGAGGGGTACAATAGTGCAGGACAGGGCAGACACCCAAACACAAGAACAAATGCTACGTAGGCAATGGTGGTACTGGCGCAACTAGCAGAAGCTATGGATAATGTAAGGGGCAGTTTCTTTCAAGAACCGCATTATGAGATATGAGGTTATGGGTATTGTTCCCACAATCCTGGCTCCTTTTTGGGTCTATATCATATGAGTTCGACTTTCTGCCCCAGGCAAGCTTTAAATGTATGTTGTTGACGACACATTACATTACTATGTGCATTCCCTGCATTTCAGACACACTATGTCCTTGGACCACAGGCCCTGGGGCAAAAGATCTTTTTCAACATATTCTGATTTTACTGATAGCAAACTCGATATTCTACTGCTAATCTACTAGTGGCACATTAGATGCCCTGAACATTACATTGATAATTTCCATTTTTATGTCTGGCTTCTCAGCACAACTGTCTGCAATACATATTGTTACCAGTTACTTAAAATACACATGCACTGGGCGTTGGCTCCACCCAGAGGAGTATTTCCCTCCCACCCCTTCCTATTTGCTGTCCTGTGGATCATTCTGGAAGTGCTTCCACTCAAATGCATGAGGGACTATTTTATATAATGGTTACATGAGAATAGTGACGCCTGCTTATTACAATAGAGTACCAAACACAGGTAGAATGAGAACACTGCAATAAATCGCAGACCCCCTATTTCGCAGACTCGCCAAACACAAGAACACTCCGGGAAGACACTTCCTTAGTGAAGGAGAACGGTAAGTTCGATATTATTAGGTCTTCCATCAGACAAGAGAATGGTAGGGGGACGGGTTAGGAAGTGACGCGGAATCACACACTCCAAAGTGCATTGGCCATTGGCGGTTTCAGCATGTGAATAATTGACGTAGTTTCTAGACGCTGCATCGATGCATCAAACAGGCTTGGCCTGGGTAGCGTGTGGGACATTGTCGGCCTCTGTCCCATTACAGAAGATCAGGATTAGTAGAAGAGGGGGGGGGGAAGCAGGGCTTTTAATGAATGTTTTCTGTCTCCAAATGCAGGAACCGCGCTGGAGAACCGCCCTACTCGCAGGGGGGGACCACATGCTACCAACAGGATAAGGGTTGTAGCACACCGGGGGTAATTTGCCAGGGTCGGGGGACCCATGTTCTCCCCAGTTGTCATTACGGTCCAAGGTGTGGGGCGCACAGGTTACACCCATGAAAGTGATACGCCGGCAGTTTACTGGGTGTGGGGACATATTGGGTAGCCCCGGGGCAATAGTGTGACGTTCTAACTCGAAAGAATTACTGTGAGTTTGTACATTTGGGTTTTGATGGGCAATAATTGGGGTGTCCCAGCTGGAAGTTGGGGCAGAGTTAAGAGGCCCACGCATGCCTGCCTAATAATTCCAAGGCTTTTTCTGCTTAAACAACTGGTGGATCTGTGGTAAATAAAATATTACCCTGGCATAATTTCTAGTCATTAACAATTAGCATGCATCAAGTGAGAAGCAGAGTCCGTGGTATCTGAGTTAAAATGGGCTTTATTCCAATAACTCGAGTCAAAGGGAGAATATGTTCCATCACCACAGAGGTTCAAGAAGAGTCTTCTAACATTTAATAACAAAACATTATATTATATACTTTTCACTCCTTGTACATAGGAGCAGGCGCAAGACAGAAAATGAGATAAGAGCATGTGGGTGTGCATGAGGGTGTGTACTTTGATGAGTCATAGGTAGGTGATAGGTAGGTGTCATAGGTGGGTGGTACACAGAGGAGGAGTTTGCATGACCAGCTCGAACTGTGTCCTAATTGTGCAACTTTGAGCATGACGTGCAATTGACGTGTAACTGGGTGGAGGCTGACTTTCAACCTAGTAGAGAGATCTCTTATGTCAAGGCGACCAGCACATCTAGTACAACTGATATCTAGAGTCAGCAAGCAAAAGAAGCAAAGGTTGTTCGTCACTAAAAGACAGAGAGGGCATATTTATTCGTTGCATGAGCTTTCTATGGGTGCAAGCACTGTGATTTACTTATATGGAGACAGAATGGCTAGGCCTATCTCCCTCGGACGGGTTCTGTGTACTTTTCCTCACCGGGCAGGCAGATAACTGTTAAGCAAAATATACTGTCTTGGCAACCCTTACTGGGCTTCTTGCGGCTGAGCTAGAAGTATGCGAGGTCAGAGGGACGTAACTGCAGCTTCAGTGTGTCAGGAGTCATGAAAACATTAATTCAGGGACTGGTGGTTCAATCTGAACCACAAAAAGGGTTCAGTACGATATTTATTAGAGGTGTACAATGCAAAATGCAAATACATGGGCCTTATGCTAACTTAACGTTTGGGAGACTTGATGACTGGCATTTCTAATGCAGGACATGATTGCAGGGGCCTAGTGATTCAGGCCACTACGGGAAATATGCATGGGTGACATGCACATGACATGTAACATAGGGTATATGTAGTGGACATATTTGGTCATATTTGGTCAGGCAAAATATCATTTTCCTCATTCCCTCCTTGTTCCCTACATAACCCTTTAGGATACATCTATATTCATGAGACCGTATAGTTCATCATACAGAATCATTTGTTCATCTTTAACTCTTTGTTTACGTGGATGGGGAATACAGGCAGTAGCACACAGGCTGCAAATCGCCGGGCCGCACTGCAGACAGAGACAGCAACCAAATACCATAAGTAGGGCCATTCCTAGGAAGGACATAACTTTCCATCCCCATGCAGATATTACACCCCAGAACCAACTGGACCAAGTCCATGTGCCTGGATCTTGATGTATGGCATTAGCAATCTTGTGGAGTCTTGTTATAACTTCGTACACAGATGGTGCATTATCTGGGATGAAAACGCAACAACTAGATCGGATGACTCTACAGGCTCCGCCCCTATCCGCCAAGATGACGTCTAGAACGAGGCGGTTTTGAAGAACGACAAGTCTAATAGCAGACTGTTCCTGGGTTAAGTTCGCCAGGGCAGATGCAGTTATATTTACAACTGTTTCAAGAGTCCTTGTTAACCTGCGTATCAGTTTACTGTTTTGGATGGGACCTATGAAGAAAAAGAATCCTCTGTTGAAATCTGTATATTGGTCCCATGCTGTTTCAGTCTGATCGATCCCTGCAGAATCTGTCTCTCTCTTTTGTCTAACATGTTCTAGTTGTGAATCTCTATGATAATTTGAGGGGGCTAGAAAAACGGGTGGCAATAAGAATGCTATATAACAAGTCCCACCCCAGTCTAAGGGCAGATGTACATAGGCTGTCTGACCACAAATGAAATAGGTATGGCGTGATGTTTTGAAAGAAGATAGTCCGTTATCATCAAACTCTACTACAGTGTTACACTCGCTGTGTCCCATATGTACTGAGCCTTTCTTACTAACACATAAATCACCTTTTGCTGGCAGGACTGATATAAACGGTGGACCTGTGTTTTGCTTGGGCTGAACATTTAACATTATAAAATTAACAGATGCATTTCCCTGTTCGTACTCTTCATTCTCTAAATCGGATCCCTTTCTTTGGGGGAATCCGTCTTTGTCTGGAAAGCATGCTTCATTCATTACTTTATTCAGGTTTCCATATATCCAGCCACCTGGATAAGCTATGTACTTTCTATCTATTGAGGTCATTAGAGCAAACCATGCTCCACACGAACCATTGTGTGAGAACGGTAAAGGGTAGAAGGGCAAGACTCCCTTCGTTTCTTGATAAGGAGGCAGTTGGCCACATACCCAGCAATTAGTCGCATTGCTGGTCTGGTGAGAATGGTGTAACATTCGAATAAAGGTATTGTTACGTAGTGCAAGTCGATATGACAATTCATGGGGTGGCAGGTCGCTAAATGTATGCTCTATGGTACTGTTACTGGAAGAGTGCATATGTGAGGAAATGGGAAAGAAAACACGTAGCAATAAACTGACACCAATTATAACAATGCACAGAATAAAAAGAACGATTAAGGTAACTATACATCTAAAGCGTAATCTCTTGCAGTATTCTTCCTTCTTATCTCTCTTCTTGCTATTCTCATATGTGATCTTATGCATGTCAGAATCGAGTCTAACCGATTCACCACCGGGTGGGCTTAAACAATTAAACTACGTCTGACTTACTAGATCTTACTCTAGACCTATACTCTTGCTGAGGGGTATTTTCTAGCAAAGGTCAGTGTTCTTTTTTTTTTTTTAAAGTTTCAAAGTGTCTTTTGTAGTGATGAAGGTTAGTTCGGCCTTTACGTCCTTCCACCAACTTCGGCGTCTTCCAACGTGGCTCAAGGGGACTTGAACAATCAAAGATCCTGAGGAGTCCAAATTCTCCTGGTGCTATGGCATGTTCCTTGACCTGGGTGTCAGGTGTCAGGGAAGGCAGCAGCAACCTGTGAATGAAAAGAGAGTAGTGCAGACATCAAGGAAGCCAGGTAATCTGTCAGCATGTTACTGTCAACATCAGTTAGTTTATCATTTTTAGGCATAGGCGTACCCCACATATATAGTTCATAAGGAGATAGGCCTGTTCTGGAATGAGCTACCGTATGCATGTAAAAGAGGGCGACGGCAAGGCCACCATCCAATCCACGCCTATTTCTGTACAGATCTTAGCAATTTTATGTCTTGATTGTCTGGTTTGTCTTTCTACAAGGCCTACGGCTTCTGGGTGTCTGACACAATGGAATTTCCTCGAAGGGACACTTGTTTCATTAATTCAGAGGAGAATGGCTGATCGTTATCTGAATAGATCACATGAGGTGATTCATAGCTGGGGAAGTACTGCGCACTAATTGTCTGGCTGTTGTAACAGCAGTATAATCTGGAACTGGATATGCTTCTGTCCATCTAGACAGTGCACAACTACTAAGACATGTTTGTTGATTCCTCTACATCTGTCCATTTTGGATATAATCCATCTGGAGAACCTCAAAAGGGTGGTCAGGAGGATGAAATCCGCCTAGTTCCACCGGAATGCCTTTACCTGGATTGAACTGACAACAAATCGTACATGTTCGTACTTTCTGCTTCACTGCTGTACGTAGGTGCTTGTTAAACCAAATATACTGTAAGCTGTCTATCATCATCTATCATCTTCTCTCCTACGTGTGTTGGACTATGTGCTGAGAAGAAAAACAATGTACCTTTTTCCCCTAACCTTGGTTAGTCTGGACCCCTCCTTGTAAAGTCCATTTCTTTATCTCATCTGTGTGCATGTGTCTGTATGTCGAGTACATCTTGAGTGGGATCCCTGACTGTCATGCTTTATGTCAGTAATGGTACCTCTGTCCTTGTCGTGTCTGGTGGTGTCTGTGCTGTCTGAGCTGTTCGGTCTGCCAGGTCATTACCCTGGGTAATGGGGTCTGTAACTTTGGTATGAGCTTTATATTTCAGGATAGAAACGGCTGTAGGTAAATGTATGGCTTCTAACAGGCTTGAATAAGCTGGCTCATGCTGAATCTTGGCACCATGAGAGGTCAAGAAACCTCTTCTTTTCCTCCTCAGGACCCGAAATCATGAACAACGCCATAGGCATATTGTGAGTCTGTATAAATGTTTACTTTCAAGTGCTTTGCTCTTATGCAGGCTTGTGTCAGAGCAATGAGCTCTGCTGCTTGAGGAGACAGTGTGTCTATTTTCTGTGTCTCTATGACTTCAGTGGTCACGGCATACGCTGCTACTAAGTTTCCTGTACTTGTTCTCATGCATGATCCATCTACATAGAGTGTCAGGTCTGGGTTTTAGAAGCGCAATATCGGTCAGGTCCTGTCTTGGTTTATTCATTACGTCCACATAGTCATGTGGCCGATGCATGTACTGTACTTGAGGGCAAAGCGTTGCAGGATTCAGAATGTTACAACGTCTGATCTCTATGTGTGGTTGAAATAATGTCAGTTCATATCCTGTCAGTCTCGCTACAGTCAAATGTAAAAATAAATAAAAATAAAAAGCATAAAATGTTTACTGTGACATGGAGTCGCTTAAAACTGGCGCTTGACATAATGCTCTTTTTAATTCCTCAAATGCCAAGGTGTGTTCTTGTGTCCTAGGGAGAACAGTCAAAATGGCTGCCTTCTGTGTAGTTAACTGTATGAGTGGTGTGGCTAGTTATGCATACTGGGGAATCCATTGCCTACAGTAAGAAGTGAGGCCAATAAAGGCACGTACTTCCTTTTGTGTCCTGGGCTGTGAAAGGTTAGTAATGAGCTGTATGATTCTTGTGTTAGCTGTCTACCGTGTGTACCCTCCTTGGAAAGCAAGTGTTGTACACCACTTGCTTTACACAGAAAGTGCAAGACTGTCAGAGATGCAATGTCACAGTCTGGTTCTGATCTTGCTGTAATTAGAATGTCAGTGCTGTGTTGGTAGGCATGTAAACACTGTCTAGCTGTCTTTAGTGTCTGACTGCAAATGCTAGGGCTCACTGTCATCAATCTAGCAAAAATAAATGACATATAAATAAATAAAGAAAAATGAATTTTCAATTCAAAAGCACTATTTTATATTGGGGAACCTCTATCCAAAACCTCAGCAGTTTTACAATTAATCCTACTCTAAATCCTGGTACTAGTATGACCATACTACCTACAATATGTTCTCTAAATGTATTTGAATAAAACCAAAGTAATCTTGTCATAGACAGAAGGCTGGAGCCTCTGTGAGAAACAGCCCCTCCCTCTAGAATTATGTTCGCGCTCGGAGTTTTGAATCAATTCCAAGCCGGGCTACACTGAGATCTACAATTGAATGACTGCCAGATGCTGAACTCATTGCAAGAGCAAGACTCCTGCCAATTATTCTGTTTACACTACTGGGGGAATAACTATCCATTTGCAAGCGTGACTTTATCTGAAGTCAATGAAGCTGGCTGCAAGGAAGAGCCTGACTCAGCTGGAGGACAGCCAATAATTGTCCGCGGAAAAGAATTGGAGGATGGCCAATAAGACAGGCACTGCTCGCTCCAAGAGGGAGTAGCCCTCCCTTTACATAAACAATTACTGGGAACCAGGCCATCTCTGTCTCGGACGGACTGTCTCAAGGTTAAAAAACACATTCCTTGTACGTCATAACATATCTCTTCCCAGGCCAGAGCTTTTCTAACTTTAACTGAAGCAAACTTTAAAACGTGGTAAAAAGTAAATTAATAAAGACATATATTTTTTTTTTGTAACTAAGTGACATGCTAGCATTTTAAAATAATTCTGTACTGCTACTAGCTGCAAGGGAAAAATAAACAGAACAAAACAATCATGGCATGGAAACACACCATATTTTACTTTTTTGAAAATAACATGTCGAACTCCTTAATTCTGCATTGCATAACCAATATTTTCATAAGTAAGTGTGCAACCTTTTCTATTCTACCTATTAAAAGGGCCAGACTCATACTTTTTCAAAAGGCCATGTTTTCTAATTTTAGTGGGGACTGTTCTCTGCACATATTAATTGAAGCAGCCCGTCAAAGTACATAGGTCAGTCTTGAAACTAAATGCAAATTAAACTAATGTAGGAGACACATAGCAATGCATTAAGATGGTAGTGTATTATAGCTATCAAATAGGGCCACGTTCATTAATTTCACAGATAGCCACTTTTTCCTAATTAAGTGGATAACATTCACACGCTATTCTAAAGGGCAGCTTGCATTGGGAAAAATATTCTGTAGAAACATTCCTATTTAAAAAACACACTGTTCTATTACACTAATAAAAACGCATTCTATGAAGGATCTGATTTATATTTTCTTGTCAACCCTGAAAACATCTAAGCACCCTCCGTGCAAAACCCTTATCTCAATCCGACTGGTTTATTTACAACTTTACCGTCCTCTGAGCCAAACACATTAAATCAAGTATTCCAAGACAAAACCCTTCACAAAAACACTCCTTTACCCTCCATGCAACATTTTACCATTCAATCTGCAAACTGAATACGCCCATTGGATAACATGGCAAATCGCACCCCCGCACAAAACATGCTTTTTCCACCACTTCCACAGCTCAGATCCCTTTCAAACTTTGCATCACAGTAGTCCAAGCTATTCCCTAAATCCTCACCAAAAAGCAACCAAATCCCTCCACTGGAACGGGTACGACTTTCCGCTCAAAAACACGCCCCCCCGCAAACACCAAAAAATAAAAACGCCAAAATTCCTCAACACCTTGTTAAAACAAATACTGCCTTCTCAATAAAAGATATTAACTCTTTGGCAGCCGAAGCACAATCATTCCCCAATGACTGCAGTACATGGGAAAGTCATGAACTCATCTCTCCACGGTATCACAGAACACATACGCACATCTTCAAAACATTTTCTCTAAGCACTTGAAAGAGATCCAGCTCTCTCCTGCCTAACGTAATGGCTAGGGACCTGATGATAACATGCTCTGCACAAAACATAACTACATGGCGCTATTTACAAGCCATATTTACAAGAAACTCAACAAGTCACAAAAATGACACGCTATTCACAAGGCATATTTACAAGGAGCTATACTTAAGAAAATTCAACAAACTACTCACAAGTCTTAATCTCAAGTCGCTATTCACAAGCAACTACAAGCCATTCACAAGGCGTTACACACATGGATGTAACAAACTATTCACAAGTCTTAAGCACAAAGCGCAATTCACAAATAAACCAACTAGTTACTCACAAGGCGCTTTCGCAGTCCAGAAGGGACTTGTCTAGATACAAGGAAATGAACTCTTCAGATGTTGTTTGCTTTAATTCTACATACTCTAAAGGGTACAGGTGGTGGCGTTCTCTACCTACTGGGTCTTTCTGAGGTGGTCACTTTAGCTAGTTTTTCTGACAGAACGGGATAAATACCAGTTAACAACGGCATTTCTTGGCTTGTTTAGTTCTCTCTGCTTTATTGAATTCTTTCTCTGTTCTCCTATGTGACTCTTTGCGCCATAACTCAATGGCGTCTTTCTGAGAGGGTCTTGACTTCTTTTTCCAAATGGCGTTTAGCCCATGCTTATTATACATAAAATGACCAGGTGTGTCTCTAGGCCGTATTTTAACTGTCTATTCTAGTATACCCTTTCTGGTCCCTATCTGACGTAATCTTGAAAACAGAAACCAATACAATGGAAACACAATACACAAAAATAGACTGTAACAATCAACAATCATAACATAACATAACATTGAAACACTAAAACAGATACAACCTAAACTGATACAGAGAGTTAAACATGTACTTGAAAAACAGTTTGTGCACTGAAAATACAGTACAACCATACCGGTCCCAAAAAATTGAGACACGTCTTTACCGGGCCCACGTTTAACTTAACCGTGGACACGTCTTTACCGTTCTCATTTAAAATGAGCCTGTCTTGAAACTAGATGCAATCCCCATAGTGGTACTCACCGGGAAAGCAGAACTTGAAACTTGAAGGCCTCGGAAACTTGACTTGACTACGCTTGCGCCTTGGAACAGGTGGACCTCTGGAGACCTCGGACCTTGCTCTCTCACGGGCTGGGCCTCTGGTTGAGACGATCCGCATTCCTCACCGCCTCACATGGATGCCAGGTCGCAGTCCGTCCTCCTCCGTGGGCCTGAGGGAGTGGCAGGAAGACCTGCTGGTGCGCTTTGAAGTCCGTCACGGCTGTAGAAGGGGGCAAAGACTAGACCCACAACTCCGGCGAGAGGGGAAAGGGATATATTCCTGTTCGGGCGCCAAATTATGTGGTAAATAAAATATTACCCTGGCTGAATTTCTAGGCATTAACAATTAGCATGCATCAAGTGAGAAGCAGAGTCCGTGGTATCTGAGTTAAAATGGGCTTTATTCCAATAACTCGAGTCAAAGGGAGAATATGTTCCATCACCACAGAGGTTCAGGAAGAGTCTTCTAACATTTAATAACAAAACATTATATTATATACTTTTCACTCCTTGTACATAGGAGCAGGCGCAAGACAGAAAATGAGATAAGAGCATGTGGGTGTGCATGAGGGTGTGTACTTTGATGAGTCATAGGTAGGTGATAGGTAGGTGTCATAGGTGGGTGGTACACAGAGGAGGAGTTTGCATGACCAGCTCGAACTGTGTCCTAATTGTGCAACTTTGAGCATGACGTGCAATTGACGTGTAACTGGGTGGAGGCTGACTTTCAACCTAGTAGAGAGATCTCTTATGTCAAGGCGACCAGCACATCTAGTACAACTGATATCTAGAGTCAGCAAGCAAAAGAAGCAAAGGTTGTTCGTCACTAAAATACAGAGAGGGCATATTTATTCGTTGCATGAGCTTTCTATGGGTGCAAGCACTGTGATTTACTTATATGGAGACAGAATGGCTAGGCCTATCTCCCTCGGACGGGTTCTGTGTACTTTTCCTCACCGGGCAGGCAGATAACTGTTAAGCAAAATATACTGTCTTGGCAACCCTTACTGGGCTTCTTGCGGCTGAGCTAGAAGTATGCGAGGTCAGAGGGACGTAACTGCAGCTTCAGTGTGTCAGGAGTCATGAAAACATTAATTCAGGGACTGGTGGTTCAATCTGAACCACAAAAAGGGTTCAGTACGATATTTATTAGAGGTGTACAATGCAAAATGCAAATACATGGGCCTTATGCTAACTTAACGTTTGGGAGACTTGATGACTGGCATTTCTAATGCAGGACATGTTTGCAGGGGCCTAGTGATTCAGGCCACTACGGGAAATATGCATGGGTGACATGCACATGACATGTAACATAGGGTATATGTAGTGGACATATTTGGTCATATTTGGTCAGGCAAAATATCATTTTCCTCAGATCTGTGGCATAGTATGCACCCGATGTGCATAGGATAGGTGTTGTGTGGTACAGTAACCGGGGCGCAAATAATGGACTTTGATCCTGGCTTTTGAGTGAGCCTAGGTGTACCTGCCAGCACGGATTGGGGATGTTTTAAGGGATTTGCTCTTCCTTCCAGAAAAGCATGGGTTTCGCTCTAGAAGGGTCAGAACACGCCTAGCCGGCTGGATTGGATGCAAACTTTCTGCAAATATGGGACAAGCGGAGCAAATCCACAGGCACCAATGTGAGTAGATCAGGTGATAACGTAGGCAGGAGAGCCGGGGCGGGCTCCGTGCTGGGAGCCTGAATGCAGTTTCTGGTAAGGGGCTCTAGGGGGACAACCAGGTTCAGACTGCTTGTAGGGGGAATGAAGCAGTGTAAGCGTAGTGATTGCGCAAATTTCCATGGCATTACCCCTAGTGGGCCCGAGTACTCTAGGCAGTTGCTGGCAGCAGCTCATAGGTGGTGTGACCACAAGGGAATACGGTCGCCCGGAATATTGCAGATAGGTCTTCTCAAGCATGCATAATTCAAGATCACGATGATCCCACAAAGGCTGCCCCAAACCATGGTCTTTTTTAGAGTCCCTTGCTGGGTGGATGGGAGTAATTACTGTAAGGGGTCTCAACCATCCTCAGTGTTTTAAGTGATCAGCAATGGAGTTTCATCCTCAGCCTTAAGGCACTCTTAGCGCATCCACAGGATGGTAATGTCACGCAGGGCAGTTGAGACCTGGGCAGACATTGCGGGGGGCGGTGAGCTCGGTTGGCTAGGCAAGGAAGCTATAGTGTAGCCTATTCAGGTTATGCAACTAAGAAGCAGGGACCAAGCCGAGTTTGGCCGGGTCGAAGAAGTAGTGCTCCTCTTGTAGATATGGACAGGTAATAACAAATAGTCTTAATACAAACTGCAGGGTTCACAGGCAGTGGAGGGCCCTGGGCTAGGTGAATCAGTAAGCACGCACCTTGAGTCAGAGTGAAGTAGTGGCTATTCAGGTTCTAAGGTGGTGAGATCCTAGGCAGTATAGGGTTGGCTGGTTGTGAGAAAGAGGTAATAAGTACTCTGCACGGTTTAATGGCATGGTGATTGGCTTAGGAAGTCTCAAAATAGCTTTAAGCGCAGGCTGGAGGAAATTATTGGCATGCCTAGAGAGGTAAGCCTGGGTTCAGGACAGGACGCCACGGTAGATAGCTTGGGCGGCATGCACAGGCAGGCGATTTCAGCAGGGGGCTCAGCTAAGCTTGCGCCAGGTAGGGGCTTGCGCAACGAAGCGATTGCAGTAGGTTGCAAGCATGCACCATGAGATGGAGGCTCTAGCCCATCAAGACCGTCCATAGCGCCTGCGCCAGAGCCAGGATCTAGGTAGTGGTGGAGCTGCCAGTTAATTGCGGGTGGTGGTGCAACAACCGATGGAGAACGTGGGGTCAACATAATTTGACTACAACGATTGAAGAGGGTTGTTTGGTGTTCAGACGGCCCTAGAAGGGATGGGTATGTTGCGTTCAGGTGCTCCCCCCCCCTTAGATGATGAGGACTCAAGGACACCGGTTTCTGACTCACTATCCCAGGGCAGGACAGTCCCCGGGGGGAATTGGCACGTTAAGGGAAGAGATTAGGCAGTAGTTACTGCACGAAAGTGCATAGCTAGTTAGGAATGATGTTACTAGTTGCCCAACTGGATTTTACATCGGGACAGGGTGCTTGTCAAATAGCCGCCCGGGATCCACCGAATGCCCAAGAGGGTTTTCTGGTCAAGAGACGGGATTACACAACGAAGACGAATACATCAGGTGGCAAGCATGCAATAAGAGATAGGAAGCTCATGCCCATCGCCCGTAAGATAAACCAAGTCAGAATGACACCTGCGCCAGAGCCAGAATGGCAGGATAGTCCCCAAGGTAGGAGAGGGCCATTGTGGCGCTTCACAGGTCAGGGACAGCGGCTCATACTAGCTGGAGCCTGTAAGGGGGACGAAGGTTGGAAACAGGGACGGGGGTGCCGGGCCTCGAAACCCCATCACGAAACAGTGGGGGAGAGCGAGGTGTCTTTAAAGGGACGGACTAGGGGTTTTAGGGCCGTAGCGGGTGAAACAGCTTTGGCAGGGACACAAATGGGTCCCCAGCAAATTAACCACGGAAGGGCTATGGTTAGACAAGGGACCCACGATTTGGTAGTCCGGCCCCATTACTGGTTAAGTATCCAGGGTCACAGGTGGATAGCAGGGTCCGGCCACCTGTAGGTTGGCACTCAACGAAATATGCAATGTCTTAGGAGGGACACCTTGCACAATCCCTTCTACCTGACGTGACCCTTTTGCCAGGGATAAATGGAATGTAACTATGAAGTTGTTTGGCCAATGTGGCAATGTCGGGATGGATATGCTTCTCCCGGAAGTGCAGGATGCCATTGTAGCTGTGGGATGCAAGTAGGGAACACAGAGGTGGGGGGCTCTGTCATCGATGTCAGCCTCCTCCAGAGCTGTGGCGGAGTTACAGGGCAATCTGGAGGCAGACGGGTACAGTAAGGGTACCTCTGCGGCAGACCGGTAGAGTAAGGGTACCTCTGCCTGGCACAGTAAGGGTGCCTGAGCCAAAGAACTGGAGCCGCAGGGAGGTTCCAGGAAAACCGCGTTGGCGCCCCGTTAGTCCTTCGGGCGGTTGGGGGGCCTAACCAACCGGGGGTGTGCCATACCACGCTCCGCCCTGAAAGGGGGGCGGGAGTATAAGACATGATCACGTGATCCGTTGGGGATCAGTAAAGGCTGCACTGTCCGGGCGTCGACCCACCGTGCCGGCTGGCTCATAAGGCGGGCGGGCAGCGAGGGGCTGCCTGCCCTGGATTGCTCGTAAGATAACCCACTAAAACGTCATACTTTTGGTTGTATGAAAATAAACCTGCAGCAGTTCTTTACCCATAACAATGTGTCCTGTGTAATCATTATGGGTAAATGTATGAAATGCAAGGGGAGCGGATGACGGTGTGGGCACTATGCCGCTGCCCGCGTCCCCAGCAGGGGGACATCAGCAGGGCAGCCCCCTTAGTGCCCATTAGTCTGAGCACCCCCCCCACCTCCAGCCTCATAGAGGGGGAGGCTCAATCAGTTCTCCAGCCCCTCCTCCGGCCGGGTGCACCAGTGACGTGCATCCGGGGGAGGGTGCTTTGGGAATGGGCCGGTTATTAGGCCCCTGCTGCCCAGTAGACGATCTCTTTGCGGTCGGTCTGCCTTTCCAGCTGCTGCTGTCCGGCCTCGGTGCCGGTCGTCCTGCGCCTGCCTGCCTCGCTGCACCCACCCTATCCTCGTATCCAGCAGCTGGGCAGACGGCATGCTGATGTGGACGTTCTAATGTTTCTTTTTTGTGTTGCAGGCGGAGTTACAGGGCAATCTGGAGGCAGACGGGTACAGTTAGGGTACCTCTGCGGCAGACCGGTACAGTAAGGGTACCTCTGCCTGGCACAGTAAGGGTGCCTGAGCCAAAGGGAGGTTCCAGGAAAACCGCGTCGGCGCCCCGTTAGTCCTTCGGGCGGTTGGGGGGCCTTACCAACCGGGGGTGTGCCATACCACGCTCCGCCCTGAAAGGGGGGGCGGGAGTATAAAACATGATCACGTGATCCGTTGGGGATCAGCAAAGGCTGCACTGTCCGGGCGTCGACCCACCATGCCGGCCGGCTCATAAGGCGGGCGGGCAGCGAGGGGCTGCCTGCCCTGGATCGCCCGTAAGATAACCCACGAAAACGTCATACTTTTGGTTGTATGAAAATAAACCTGCAGCAGTTCTTTACCCATAACAATGTGTCCTGTGTAATCATTATGGGTAAATGTATGACATACAAGGGGAGTGGATGACGGTGTGGGCACTAAAAGAAAAAAACCATTCGCAATGAAATAGGGACTTGGGTCGGAGACTTGCCGTTATCTTAAAGGAGACATTAAAATGGCGTTTTTTGTACAACTTGAAAGCCCTTTCTTTCATGGCCCTGACCCCGGATTACGTGCACATTTTATCTCTCCCTGACCCGGTGGCTCCGGCTTGGCTCCTTGCAGGGTTTCTGAACAGCTTCACACGCACTGCTGCAGCGCACAGAAACAATGGCTCTGCATTTAGGGAAATAACATTGCTGTCAAGCTGTTGCGGATATGGAAGTGCGGGGGACAGGTGACCGTTTCATCCGTGCAACGTGTTTTCTATTCACGTTTGATGTAGTCCCTGTTAGAAGGCTTGAGTTATGACTTTAGACTTGTTCTCAGCCCCAAAGGAAACTCCATAAATAGTCTGTACTCGGCAGACCATTGAGTGAGGACTGTCGACTGAACAAGCGCTTTAGCCCCTCGTTCATTGTGTGATCTTGGACGAGTCCGGTGCCTGCTAACTGCAAGGGAGGGGAGGTCTTTGCTCTCTCGGAGCTACCCACAGTAGTACTGTAGCTCCTGCTGTCCCCGGCTTCTTGGTTCAAGCACCACACGTGTCTGTGTCCCAACAACCAGGGTGAAGTGTTGTCTGCAGGCACACAACCATCAATGCAGCAATTAAAAATCCAAAGCACAATTTTTGGCTCAATGCTTGACTAGTGACTAGCCTCAAGGGCTGCTAAATTTTTTTAAGCTCAGAGGAGAGCACATAACTTTGCTTGTGTCATATAATGTGACGAGGGAACTGGTTTAGTTGGAGACAGTGCTATAGCTTGGTGGGCGCAGCATCTGCTGCAGGTGTCTCGTACAATCCACACGTCACCGTTTCAAATGCCAGAAGAAACCACTTCTCGTTTTTTTAGGTCTCGCTGAAGCCAGCGCGCATGCGCTTCTCTGGCGATAAATTTAGTAGCTGGTTAGAAAAGTGCTACCCACAGGCTTTTGCCAGCCACCAGCTTGCTATTACGCGTACAATCACGCGCGACATGCACAGCTGCCATCTGCCTTGCTGTGCACGTCGCACGCGCAGCAAATGCCTGTGGGTAGCACTAATCCCCTCCCCTACCTTCTCCCACTCCCTCCTCATATTTCTTATTACAAGCTTCCCGCGTCGTCGCTTGTTGGATCTATTTCACAGGGAAGCAACTCGCTTTCGTGTGCGGAGAGGTATTGCCCATTAAAGAACTCTTTAATTGTATGGCTGTGAACGGTATTTACAACTGTGTGCATAGATGAAGACACGCCTCATAAACGGTTCAAAACGCAAGGCCAGTTTAAAACCGAGTTTGCCGTCTTTTGCCACTTACCTTCCACTGGTCTTCCTACAGGCCACTGGAAGTCTGATCCGGATCCTGTACCCGGAAACCCCCAGACAAGTTTTATTGGGAGCAAAACAACAGCACTGGATGGATTCCTTTGTAATGCAAATAGAAGGAATCTCTAAAATATCAGCCCCTAAGCAGCAGCAGCACAAGTTTCAAAGGGCAGTGGGGGAGAAGGCCTGTGCAGTGAGCACCTTACAGATGTCACTCAAGGACAAAACTGACTTCTCTTTTTACATAAACATATCGGTCCCGCTGTTCCTGACAGGAATAGTTATCTGCACTGCATTTTCACAGACAATATTTACATTGTGGACAAAATGAACAGCTCGCCAACATACTAAGCAGATAACTGGTCAGAAAGCGGTTAAATGTAAAGAAAACGGGACAGGAAACAGTGCTGCGTGGTGACGTCCCCTGTGCAACTTTCTGCAGCAGTTGCTGCAAAAGGCAAGTCAACCCCTAGAAACTCCCTGAAGGGGAGCAGGTTATAAAAAGCGGGCACCAACCTCTTCAGGCACTGGAACCAGCTGTCCCCGTCTCCTCCCCCGCCGCCTCCATTCTTAAACGGACCCCCCAGGATATAGCGGCATAAAAGTGCAAATTTAGCGGCCCAAAAATGTAAATTTAGCAGCACAAAAATTTAAATTTAGCGGCATTATAGCGGCACTTTATTTTACTCATAATCATTCCTTTTCAGCCCTAAATCAATGGAAACTGTTTTAGTATAGTATTCCTCTTTGAAATAGGCATGTGTAAAGTTTCTGCAGCTCTACGGAAGCACAGCTCCAATCTGCTAACCTTGTGGGAGGGGTCGTATTTCTCCCTGGGATTTTTTTGGCGCCCATGAGTACACCCCTTTCTCCGCTCCCTGGTTGCAGTCGCACAGCCCCCATTTGCTCCCTTGGTGCAGTCACACAGACCCCCCATTGCTCCCAGGGTGCAGAGGTACAGCCTCCTCTTGTGTTGCGTGCACTGACTCCCTTTGGTTAGTGCTGACAGGGCAGACATCTCGCAATAATCATCCTTCAGAACCAGGTTCCCCAGTTCCAAATTCAGTAGCTCTGACCATCGTGTCACATCCTCTCCCCCACTAAACACTATACCGCCCACTGAGAGAAACTCGCCCTGCCTCAACTATAACCCAATTGTGCCCGCTATAAACACCTGGATGCGGCTCAATTTAAATTACACACTAGACAAGAGCAATATGCTGCCTACAAAAAAAGTAACATCATCCTGGAAAAAGCAAATACTCATAGGGAATACAAAATTAAGTAAAACATGTGAAATGTAAGCAGGAAAAACGTGGTTACTTTAACACTTTTACACTCACTATTCAGAAATCAGTGAGTGCTTTTGTCTGAAAAGTTAAGGACATGACTACAGGGCATGGAATGGACTCATGTCAGTATCCATTGCCTATATCCTTACAGAATGTAAGCAGTATAGTAAAAAGACCAACTCTCTGAACACCGAGACGCAGTACACATTTTGTTTTCCAATCCTTGTGTTGCAGTGCCTCCAGCACTTGTGCACTAGTTCCCCGCCCGGACGAAAACAACGCTATTCAAGAAAGACAAGTAAACAAAAGTAGAGCTTCACTGGCGAACTCTGTAGAGTGGCGCAAATGTGTTTGGGTATGAATAAAATCAATCTGCCCACTTTGCTATCACTCGGTTTGGCTTTATTAGTTATTTTCATGTTTTGAACCTTTTATTCCCACAGCTACACTTTGGAACATTGCTTTCATTGGGCCGGTAGTCCGGTACTGTCCAGTACAAAGTACCCAGCACTTATTTAGAGAAAGAGAGAGAGTGCCGGCACTTCTCAGAAACAAGCAGGTGTTTTGTTACAGAGTACCTGCACTTCTATTAATCCATTTCAAGCACTGTTTTGGAATGGTAAAATATCACAAAAATACAACAATTACAATGTTTTTCTTTTTTGGAAGAAAAGAGAGGGGGAGAACCGTTTCTGAAATAAGGGTTTTCAGTCAGAGAGAAGGTGCTAGACAAAGCGAAGGAAGAAAAGGGAGGAAGAAAGAAAGGGGGGAGGGCAGTTGAAGCTGCAGAGCAGACACACACAGTGTATTGTGTGTGCAAGAAAGGAAAACACAGTCCTTTTCCTTATCTGCGCGCCCCTCCCGTCCCAGGGCTGGAATCCTGATTGTTTACATTATTTCCAGTCCAGCCTGCAGCTGGAGAGAAGAGAAGCGATACTTTGCTTTTCTCGCTCCTCTTTCATAACTATGGTAAATAATTGAGGAAGCAAATACGGCTGTAAAGCGCAGTTTCACGGGATGAAGTATGGGCGCACAGCCAATAAAATGGCTTCATTTTTTCATGCCTACTGGGAGAGTGTTTTTTCGCGGGCAGTTTGGTAAATATCGCGCCCGTCCGTCGTGCTTGCCAGCTAATTTCGCGATTTTTTCGTGAATCGCGAAATCGCGAAATGCTGGAGAGTCTACTTAAAGCACGAGATTAGAGCTCCATGCAGGGTGCTGCCAGACCTCCATTTCCTTCCCCCTCCCCTTTTCATTTCACCTCCCCCTTCCCTTCCCTCCCCTCAGCTACAGTGACAAAGCATGTTCTTGTGGAACTCTAACTTGTTAGGAACTTTTCCCTCCTCTGCTGCCAGTAGATCCTTCTGCTGCTGCCAGGAGAAGTAACCAGTTAATTACTTTTATGCTTTGAGTACATTCAGCTTGCATTAAAGTTATGAACCTACTATCACCCTCACGTACTGGTCTAACCAGTGGTCGAAGTGCATTACACAAAGTATGAGAACTGCGATGCTGCACGTAATGGGGCAGGTGAGTGAGCGTGGCCAAAAAAAACAAATATTCTGTAACTTTTTTCGGCGTTTTACGTTCAGGTAACTACATTTAAAATAGCGCACAGCTTAAATGACTATTAAAGGAAAGTTAAGTTAATTAGTAGGAAAGGAAAGTTAAGTTAATTAGTAGGAAACACACTATCAGACAGTATTAAAACTCTAGGAGTTATTGTACAGCCCTAGAGAGCCACAGTATTGAATCCTGGTTGGTGTAGTGGAGACTAGGGGCTTGAGTATTTTTAGTGTTACAGTGTCCCAGTCGGTGAAAGGAAGCACTGTGAACAAGTAAGTCATTTAACTTGCACAGGTTTAAGATAAAAAAAGTGTTCCCAATATAAAGATTTTAGTAATACCCAGACTGTATATATTGATTTTTTTTTAAACTGCCTTTTAAAAGCACTCCCTTTAGAACGTAGCTGGTAGCTCCTTTGCAATAACACTCACAGAGAATAATTATGTCATCAGGAAGCTTCAAGTGATTCTGATAATTAAAGCCAATAAGGGCTTCCCTATCACCCTATACATTTGCAGACTGGCCAGTTGCGCACATTTAAATTTCTTTCAGGGAAGCAGGCACCCTTGCAGGAAGGCTTGTTCAGCTTACAGCTTCTTCCGTTTTACAGCACAGGAGACTCCCTGCCTTCTACATTAACCATCCCGGGACATCTTTTCACAACAAGCATTGGCATAGCCAATAGGTCTCGCCTTTGGGACCTTATAAGTGTTTAGCCATGCAACAGTTGATGTTGTTGCAGTAAGGATATTGTGCTGCATAACTAAATACTTATAAGGTCCCAAAGGCGAGACCTATTGGCTATGCCAATGCTTGTTCTTAGAAAGTAGCTTCCACGAGCACCGAGAGCAAACATTACTGTGGACTATTAAAAAACAGAAAAATCCTCTAGCTTTTCAAAATTATATTTGCTCAAGAGCTCCATTTTTTCTGAGCTGGTCGGAGTTGTCACAGATGTACTCTGGAAAGTGAAGTTGTGTTGGTATCAAAGAAATAATTCCAAACATGCTGGTTAAAACTTCACACTGTTTATTCTTGGGCCTCCCCTGGACACTATGCACGTACTAAATAATATAGCATGTTAGTTTTAAAAAGAGACAGATTTTCATCTGAAATTCGTGATTTAAGACCAAATCAGTGCCACAAATGGTATTAATGACGTCACATCGATAGTTCCAAATTGAACTTGTCCCTGGTGCCCATCAGCTCTCACACATTTAGATAGGGTCTTTAAAAACCGGGCACAGCAAAAAATCATACCACAAGTGCTTTACAGGAGATTGATGAATGTCCATGAATGTATTATCCTTTTTAGGCCTGGCTGGGCACCACAACTGTTGCTTAACTTTGTGATCAACAAAAAAGGGAGTTCTTGTATTGCACTTTTTCCCTTGTGGAAAAGCTTAACACAGCAGGATGAGTTGGTCATGGTGAAAAGCCAACGATAAACGCCATAGGCCTGATCTGTATATTGTTATGATAAAGGCAGTAGGGCTGGTATCTTTACTGTAAATTATATAGAGCCCTTAATTCCTTAAATGGCAGATTGATATTAATCTTCGTTACTGCCTGTGGGCGGGGACGTTGGCACATGACACCAGAAAAAGGAGTGTAATAATTAGGATTTTGGTGTTGATTGTGTCCTTTCACAAACCTTGGATGTATACGTTTTGCACTGTGATTATCCTTACTAGATTAACATGGGAAGGCTCTGGCAGATTTAGTTGCCACTAGGTTCGTGTAATTAAAAATAAAAAAGTAAAGATATTCTCTACATATTTATACAAAGTTTTAAGTCTACCCTCTTCTCTATGTTCAAGTGTCATTCCCTTTTTGCTTTTTAGGGCTCGTCTAGCAATGCAGCGCATGCGCTGCAAGCCTTCGCAGACCTATAGTCATTGGTTTGGTGGCCGAAGGGGAACGGGGATGTGCACGCTCAAGGCGCCCGGACAGCCCATGTGCACGCTCACGGCGTCTCTTTCAGCTAGTGCCTGGACAGCCGATGAGCACGTGCACCGCACAGCGTCTCTTTTCCTTGCGGGCTTGATAGGTCCTCAAAGATCAGACAAAACATGTGCGCGCGTATGCATTTAGACACGGACACGCTCACACCACTCGCGAGACGCTGCATTTGTTTTGCTTTAACATGAAAACCGTCCCGGAGCTGCTCCGGCCTAACCACTTTCACCGCACTTGTTTAAAAGGGCTGCCGGCGTCGGATGCCAAAGTCTAAACCCGTCCATCAGCAGGCCACTGGCGAAAGGAGAGGTCTCTGGTTTAATGGAGGTAGGCGACATTTGTTTTGCTTTAATGTGAAAGCCGTCCCGCCGCTGCTCCGGCATAATGACTGCAGCCTGTGTTTGTGTTTTTATTTATAGTTCCCGTTTCGGCCATGTGGAAGGCGTTATCTTTTCAGCACATTATAAAACCGTGAATTAAACGAGCAGGTAGGTACACTGCACCAGTGACGTCACGTCTAGAGCCAGAAATCGGTGCTGTCCCGTCCTGTGATTGGGCAAAAGTGGAATCTATTCCTGGTATCTGATCGCTGTGATGTCACCCCTCTACTGCAGTCGAATAGTAACAATGTAATTGTTTATAAATTACAATCTGATAGCAGTGATGTCACTTCCGGTAAACTGATAGTTACATAATTCTTGTCATTCGTAGTGGTCCCATCAACTGCGCGAAGCTGACACAAATGATGTTGCCTCCTACAGTTGGACAGTAGCCACCCCATGGCCTGAGCCTGGACAGCCATTATGTAACATCCCTTAATACAATAACCTTGAAAACCCCGCCTGCCCTCACGACAGTTTCTTTATTTAAAATATCTGTATTTGGATCCTCTGTGGTTATATAACTATACATGATAAAGGACTGAAAACCATAAAATATAAATGTAATCCAATACCAGGGCTATGTCTTCTTGGAATCTGATGTGTGGTGTGCCTTCCTATCATAACAGATATGGTAAACACTGCTATTAAGTGATTGTTTTGTCATGTTTATCACCTGATGGCGTGAATCTTGTCTCCCGTAATTCAATGACCACACCTTGCCACATTCTGAAATGTTATAGCTGTGCTGCAATATTTTGTAATCTGAAAGTTGTGATTTAACCTTTGAATAACTGAGAGAAGTGACGTCATATTGTGTAATGGAAGAAAAGTCCTTCTCCCGTTTTGATTGCGCTTGAAAGTGTCAATTCCAAAAGGGAATCATTTGAACCCCTAAGACTTTCCAGAGAAGATTGCAGAACCCACATGTGTACCTTACAACACATATAGCACTTGGTATGGATGGATTATGCCCACAAGTGGGGCAGAGCTGCTCTTGTGAGGTACACAACTGGAAATAGCTTTGACTGAGCGCTAGTTCAGAAGCGTCCACCTGTCTTGCGATGGTGCTTCCTGCAACTGGACAGCAACAGTTTTGTGGCCTCTTTACTCCCAAGTGACGCCGCTTCCAGTTGTCCGTGTGGTGGTAGTATCACATCCCATAGGAGCGATCTGACGATGTGTAATCAGATTGTAGTGATGTCGCTTGCCGTAATGTAATACAAGGGGTTTGGCTTTCTTTCATTGGATGGTGGTGATGTCACATCCTGTAATGTGATAGCAGGATTCACATGTTTTAAGCAGACCGCAGTTAATCACTCTTTACTAAGCGTCAAAGGTGTCCAGGAGCCCAGTGGACGGTACATGGTTTTACAAAGTGACTTTGATGCGACCTTCGCTTCCTTCTTCAGGACTAAACCTAGCTGCAGTCTTCTGGAAACAAATATGATGAGAGACCAATAACAGATGCATCATTTAAAGCATTCCGAGGACGGGCTCCTCTAGCCTGGTCCTTACAAAGTCTTCATTCAGTCATTAAACTGTTCATGGCCTCGGCATATTCCTCTGAAGAGCATCCGAGTTTGAATCGTAACAGGTTATAAGCACCATCAGACAATACACAGCGCACGATGCCAGAGTTTGTATGGGCTAATCTGTTTATTTTTGCTGCTTCTCCGGTCTGAACACATCCACGGGCTCGATATCGTCCAAATTTCTATTTGCACATTGCAACTGAAGTGTGATCGATGTTGCCTAAGTTCCTCGGTATGTGTGTAATATTATGTACAGTGTGTCAAGCCCTCCCTCCAATGGCCACATTCAGAGAGAATCTTTCTTGCGCCTGCGTTGAGAAAACGAGAGAGCATTTTGATATACTCAATGTAGGACAAGAAAGTTTATATTTTTGTAGCATACCCCTAAACAAGGCCGGTCCTAGGAATTGTGGGGCCCTGGGCAAAATGGAAGATGCAAGGCCCCTCTAATTTGCATGTGACATCACATGAAGTGACATCATACGAAACCGACATCCAGTGGCGGAGGAGGGCCGCCCCACTGCTTTTAAGCAGTGTCACTTAAGGAAAAATAAAATTATAATAGCTAAATTATTATTTTATTTTTTCCTTGCTGTGGCGGCTTTACGGGAGGGACAGGGCGAGGCTGCTCTTCTGATAGCAGGGGAGTGGAGGAGTGGTTTGCACTCTCTAAAGTGCGCATGAACGTTTGGCCGGCCATTGGGGCTGGCCAAACATTAATGCGCACTTTGCATGTTCTCCTTGCAGGCTGCATTTCAGCATGCATGGAGAACATGCCCAGCCTCCCATTCTGTAGCTGAGTGCTGATCTATGGTGCTCAGACCACTATCAGGAGGCTGGGAGTGGGATGAATCCTGCTTCCTGCCCTGGAAGTGGGGGAGAGGACGGTGATGGCAAGCGGCAGACAGGTAAGTGTGTTTTTTTTATTTCATTCCCTATCCCCGCTCCGTAAAGTGTGTTGGTGCTCAGTACATGCAACAAACAAGGCTAAATAAGTGCAAGGCCTGGATCCTTGTGTGTGGTCGTTAATAATTGAGTAACTGGATTGGATAGTAAATCTGTTGACCAACAAAGCTTGGAGAGGAGGCAAGCAAAGGCCTCTGTATCTTCACAGATGATAGCAGACTAGTTTTGTGAGTTGCACCCCGTCTGTATTACTGTATAACTGCTGTATAACTGCAGATCAGTAGTTTGAATCTATGTGATGCACAATCATCTTTCCAGGATCCAATATGTGAGCGTCATTATATAGTATAATAGCAACTCCTTAGAAAAAATGGAATGAAACACTTTTATATGGTAGTGGTAATTCAAATGACAGCTAAAAATACCTTTATCACACCATCACATAGGTATTGTGTTTTTCACCACTGTGTTCATGCCTAATGTGTTGTGTGCATCTTTTCATGGTAAATATTGCAGGCAAGGGCTCAGAATAACATAACCTTTAACAAGCACTGGCAAAGCCAATAGGTCTCGCCTATAAGAGCAATTGGCTTGGGAAATGTGTATTTGGCATGTTGTACACTAGCGTGGCTGCTGTTCAACATGGTTAAAAGTTAGTGCCCTAGAGTGGAGTGGTGGGAGTAGAGTGTCATAGACTGGATTTGTTGGACTGCAGTGCTGTAGAGTGGAGTAGGGGGAGTGCAGTGTCATACAATTGAGTAGAGGGGAGTAGAGTTCAGTAGTTCAGTGGCAGAGAGTGGCAGGGTGCAGTGTCATATAGTGTAGTACGATAGAGTGGAGTGCTGTAGAGTGGAGTGGGTTTGGTTGGAATCGGATGAAGTGGGTTGGAGTGAATTGAGACAGTGGGTAGATTGGATTGGAGAAGATAGGGGTGGATTGCACTGTAGAGTGAATTTGATTGAGGGGAGTGAGGTTGATTGGAGTGGATGGACTGGATTGGATTGTAGAGGGGTGGATTGAAATGGGATGAGTTGGATTGGATTGAGGTGGATTGGAGTAGGGTGTATTCGATTGGTTTGAGGTAGAGTGGATTTGATTGCGTGGATTGGATTAGAGTAGGGTGGTTTGGAGTGGGATGAATTAGAGTGGACTGGAGGGAGTGGATTGGATTGGATTGGACTGGAGGAAGTGGGTTGGACTGGTGTAGTGGGGTGGATTGGACTGGATTGGGGTGAATTGGAATGTGGTGGGCTGGAAGGATTGGATTTGGTGGGGTGGATTGAACTGGGGTGGGGTGGTGGATTGGAGCAGATTGTGGTGGATTGGACTGCAAGGGGGTGGACTGAATGGGGTGGATTGGAGAGGGATGGATTAAAATGGGGTGGGTGGAATGGAGTGGAGTGAACAGGAGTGCTGTCAACCGGAGTGGTGTGGGGTGGATTGGAGTGGGTTGGATTTAAATGGGGTGGGGTGGATTGGAGTGGAGTGGGGTGCACAGGAGTGGGGTGGACTGGGCTGGAGTGGGGTGGAATGTAGTGAGGTGGGGCGGATGGTAGTGGGGCGGATTGTAGTGGGGCAGAATGGAGTGGGGCAAATTGGAGTGGGGCAGATTGGATTGGAATGGGGCAGATTGAATTGGAGTGGGGCAGATTGTTGTGGATTGGAGTGGGGCAGATTGTTGTGGATTGGGGTGGGGAAGATCGTTGTGGATTGGAGTGGGGCAGATTGTTGTGGATTGGAGTGGGGCAGAATGGAGTGGGGCAGATTGTTTTGGATTGGAGTGCAGCAGAATGGAGTGGGGCAGATTGTTTTGGATTGGAGTGGGGCAGATTGTTTTGGATTGGAGTGGGGTAAATTGGAGTGGGGCAAAATATTTTGGATTGGAGTGGGGTAAATTGGAGTGGGCAAAATATTTTGGATTGGAGTGGGGTAAATTGGAGTGGGGCAAAATATTTTGGAATGGAGTGGGGTAAACTGGAGTGGGGCAGATTGTTTTGGATTGGAGTGGGGTAAACTGGAGTGGGGCAGATTGTTTTGGATTGGAGTGGGGTAAATTGGAGTGGGGCAGATTGTTTTGGATTGGAGTGGGGTAAATTGGAGTGGGGCAGATTGTTTTGGATTGGAGTGGGGTAAATTGGAGTGGTGCAGATTGTTTTGGATTGGAGTGGAGAATATTGGAGTGGGGCAGATTGTTCTGGATTGTAGTGCGACAGATTGGGGTGGGAGGATTGGAATGTGGTGGAGTGGGGTGGACTGGTTTGGTGTGGATTGTATTAAGTGGAGTGGATTGGTGTGGGGTGAGGTGGGGTGGGGTGGATTGGAGTGGGGCGGATTGGGGTGTACTGCACAATTATGTGTCAAAGCATAATTTCTGAAAATACACATGAGAAAAAAACAATGTTGCTTTGCAATAAAGTAATCCTCATCTTTTGAGAACAGTGTCCACAAGCAAAAACAAAAGAAAGCATGAGTGCAAATTAAGAAAAGAAGACTTGGCAAAATAAAAGAAACTTGACTGTAGAAAATAAATCTTTGCAATTTTGTTTGTCCTGCTGGGCATCTTTATGCCAGTGGCATGCCTTCTACTTGCAGGGAACTAAAAGGTAAACAGAACAGAATAGTACCTCAATGACATCCGGAGCAGTGGGCGGGCACTGATTAAGTTGACTCAATCAGTGCTTGGTCTCTGCTCCACAGTGAGGAACAGAAATTATGTTAGTTCTGCCTTGACGAATTACGAGGATGTAAAGAAGCATGCCACATAAATCAACAAATGGTAAGCAACGTTTGGGCTCTAAAACCTTTAATGTATGCAACAGTGTCTCGCAAGCAAGACACATGAGGTAGCACATGCCCTCGCAGGCTCAACCCTAAAAAGGGTCAAAGTGGCATTAAAAAATGTTTAACAATCACGTGCGCAGCTGCATTTGGATCTCTTCAGAGATCAAAAGAAAGAACGAAAAAATCAGGATGTTTAAGAACCCTCAAGGCTGTTCTTAATGAATTGATTTGGGGCTGGGGCCTACAGTTAAAAGGTGGCCTTGACTGGAGCAGTTCATGAGAATACATCTAAACCTTTGCACATTGCACTTAATAGGTTTTTCAATGTCTTTCCACTCATCATATCAAGAAAGTTGCTTGCTATTTCTACATTTGAAAAGGCAGGTAAGGTAGCGAGGTATTCTGGCAGCTGGCTGACAGCGTGCCGCACTCTTTCACAATGAGAAACCTTGTCTAGCTACAGTAGATCCTTTCTGTCTGCCCCTGCACCGCACCCTCACTGCCCTGTTAAACAAGACTCAGGAGCAGCACACGCCATGGGCTGTCAAAATTGTATCTATGAAATCTCCTACAAGTAATTATATGGAGAAGAAATTACTAATTCACAGCCCCTGGGACGTAAGTGGGCCAGGGGACTCAAAGTGTGTCATGGAGCAGTTAATCTGCTTCAATCATGAAAAGAGGGGCCGCAGAGCCCCCTGCTGGGAAAATTGGGCGGCTATCAGGTTTTCTGCACTTAGCTGCATTCTTCCCTCTAGCCCTCTAAGTTTAGCACTGGTGGCCTGGTCTGGGAAGCAAGCATGCTAGTCCCTCTGTGGAATAAAAGGGAGGGATCTAACAGTATAGCACCGCAAGGCGAAGCACAGGGCCACCCTGCCCTGGGCCTCCCAGCACTACCTAATGGATATAACACCCTGCAAAGGTAGCCCCACACCAGGACCGTGCAGCCTAGGCCCTAATGGAATGTTGCGAGGCCCGCCTGTCCTGGGTTTCGCAGCACTGGATAATGCACTGGATAATGGGCCAAGTCCAAGTGAAAGGGGCCCCACAGATGACCTTGTAACCTGATCCAGTGCTTCAAGGCCCATGGGATGGAGAAACACCTCCCCTGTGCCTCAAAGCAGTAGCTAGACACTTTGCTAAACACTGCAGTAGTGTGCCCTGCCAGTCTGATCTGGATGCTCCCTCCTCCCCTCAGCCACCTCTCCTTACCTGTTAATGTCAGGCTAGTCCTAGAAACAAAAGAGCCTTCTGTTGCCGGGAAACAGAATACACAAAGGGCAGACAAGGTTTTTAACAGAGGTGCTGCCCCGCCCTTGTCCCTGAGAGGCGGCATAATTGCTGGCCTTGCTGCTGTCACCTCCTATACCCATCTTTCCCCACCCCCCCACCACTGCACCTCTATGAATGACCCCACGCCGAGAGCAGGGAAGTCGAGACACCTCACTTGAAAACACATTAGCTGTGTGATTGCTTTGGAGAGGGGAGGGGGCCCTGAAGGAGCAGGTGGGCTGACTGAGAAGTGTGGCCTTTAACACAGAAAGGGGGCCCAGATGTTTCTGAGCTGAGCTCGAGGCCCTGGGCAGCTGCCCACACTGCCCATGCCTAGCACCGGCCCTGCCCCTAAATAATCCCAGTGGAGCCGATTTGTTTCCAGTTAGTGGTGTAAGTGGGGACCCATCATGAGTTGCGCGAGCCTTCCCCATCTCAGAAGTGGTGTAAGAATCCCCCATGGCGTCAGTGGTGTGAGTGGGCCTATCTTGAGTGGTGTGAGGGAGCTGATCATGAGTGGGTTAAGCCTTCCCCATGGCGTCAGTGGTGTGAGTGGGCCCATGCTGAGAGTGGTGTGAGAGGGCTTATCGTCAGTGGGTTAAGCCTTCCCCGTGGCATCAGTGGTGTGAGTGGGCCTATCTTGAGTGGTGTGAGGGGGCTGATCATGAGAGGGGTAAGCCTTCCCCATGGCGTCAGTGGTGTGAGTGGGCCTATGCTGAGAGTGGTGTGAGAGGGCTGATCGTCAGTGGGTTAAGCCTTCCCCGTGGCATCAGTGGTGTGAGTGGGCCTATCTTGAGTGGTGTGAGAGGGCTGATCATGAGTGGGGTAAGCCTTCCCCATGGCATCAGTGGTGTGAGTGGGTCTATCTTGAGTGGTGTGAGGGGGCTGATCATGAGAGGGGTAAGCCTTCCCCATGGCGTCAGTTGTGTGAGTGGGCACTATCTTGAGAGGGGTTTTGTAAATTACAATGCCTTTTATTTATGTGTTGGTTTTGAATACAGAAAAATAATAGGCATTGTCATTTACAATGCCAATGGCTCCAACTTTCGCAAATTCGAGAAATATCGCATTGCAAATCCGTGTTTTCATTATTGTACACTACATGGGGTAATCTGTTATCCCTTTCTGCCAGTTGCTCAGTTGGTCTGCATTTTGCCTGTTCACAGGTACATCAACATTAACCCCTTCCCTGCTGCCATCGGCCGTTGGCCGTCGCAAGCACTATCTCGCTGGTGCTGCAAACGTCCAATGGCCGACCCGACCCCGCCCACTCCGCGGAACCGCCGCACTGCCGCGAAATAACGGCCGCGGCTAAGGTTTTAGAAGGATTGCACTTTGGTGTCTAGGATGGTAGCCAGTCCTTTTAGTTTTTTATTTTGTTTATTCCTTTTAAAAGTCCCCGTGCATTTTCTTCCTTTTATAGGTCGAGCCTGGGCAGCGCATGCGCTGCTCTGCGAGGCATGCTTTAATGAGGTATGACATACAATCTTCACCCATTTCTCGCCCATGTTGTCACTGGCGTTGTCTCATTTTGTTTACAGACCTCATAAATATTTTTAGGTCTCGCGCATGCACTGCATAGGAGACCTTTAGCCGTTGTTCAGCTCTTTTTTGAAGCACATACTCGTGCTTGTGGCAGCATACACCTTGCGAGAGCGCGCAGGGGCATGCCACAAGCACGAGTGTGTGCTTTAAAAAAGAGCAGACTGATCTCCCAAGCACCGCGTCTCGCTCCGCCTCTCTGTCTTGCTCGCGCTTCTTGTTCATGTGTGCAGTGTGAGGGGTAAACATTACACACTCACTCTCGTCTCTTTCGTTGGTGAATAGTCTAGCCCATTCACGCAGCTGCCACCCCTCCTCTACCAGCCTTCAGTATTGTGCGAGTACCTCGCTCCGCCTCTCTGTCTTGCTTGCGCTTTTTGTTTTCTACATATACGTCTTGCACGCGCTTCTTGTTTTATATATATATTTTTGTCTTTCCTGTTGCCTGCCTCTCGCCTTGCATACCTGCCCTTCTCCCTACGATTCTCCGTTTTTGACTGCCTTTTCTCTTTCTGACTCGCACTCTCCTCCTCCTGCCTCGCGTGTTTGCCTCTCTGCGGGTTTCTATTGTAAATGCTTGTTCGCCCTCCCAGAGTGAGTGTTTAGCAGTTGTCCTAATTGACTATCTGGAGATAAACGCGGCTGATGACCCCACAACTTCTTTAAAGCACGCTCTGCTCAAACACATATGTGGTGGTTTCTCTGTGAAACACGCCGGAAGTGCGTCATTAAAAGAACATCTGTACTTCAACCACTTAGCTGCGAAATCCACGGTCAGATATTGGTTTAAGATATTGTTGTTTAGACCTGTTTACTTCCTCTGCCATGTAAGCTTAGTTATTCAGAAAGGCTCAAGTTTGTTATTTGGATAAACCCACAGCTTTCAGTTGCTAACACGCATATGTCTGGCCTCGGGACAAATAGGGAAAGATGTCTGCATTTTTTAGGTTTTTTTGTTTGCTATCTCACCCAATACGATACGAGAAGTTAGCTTTGTAGGATAAGTGCAAATTTGATTTGTCAGTTATTAAATAGGCCTTTCCAAGATCATTTATAGTAGAATTGACAGCTTGGACCTGGTGACAGTTAGATTTCCACCGGGGTTCTTATTAACAGTTTCCAGTTCTGAATGGGTAAAGAGCGCCCAGGTGGATATCCAATCTGGCCTCTCCCTTCTAATGATTCTGTCAGAAAAATGTGTTTAGTTTTTTTTTTTTTTTGGCTGACTGCACACCACTCGGAAATCATACCACAATCCGGTGCACAGACATAATATCGACTCCACAATATCGAATGGACAAAATATCGAGTTTTAAATATCGTTTGGAGAAAATATCGACAGGACAGAATATCGACATCTAAAATATCGTTTTTAAGGTAAGTGAAGTAATATCGACTGTAAATAATATCGAAAGTAAAAAATATCTTTTTTTATATAATATGTAATTATTTATAGTGTTTTTATGTTATAATATGGGTGAAAAGTGTCCTTTTATGTTATAATTATTTTTAATTAATGATTTTTTTAAAATTATTGTGTAATTTTATTCTGTAGCGGGTTGTGGGTTTATAGGGGAATAGGGTGGGAAGTAATTTAATTATAATAAATTAAATATGTAAATGTATTAATTGGTAGTAATAATTAATTAATTGGTAATTAAATATTATATGTTAATTATTTAAAATTTAATTGGTAATTAATTTAATTTAATTGATTAATTGCTAATTATGTAAATAAAAATAATGTATTTCCTGTAGCGGGTTGTGGGTTTATAGGGGAATAGGTTGGGAAGTAATTTAATTTTTATTTATTAAATATGTAAATGTATTAATTGGTAGTAATATTTAATTAATTGGTAATTAAATAATATTTGTTAATTAATTAAAATGTAATTGGTGATTAATTTAATTGATTAATTGCTAATTATGTTAAATTAAAGGGGTATTTTTAGCGTTCAGGGTCAGTTTTTAGTTTTTGGGTAAAGGGGTATTTTTAGGGTTCAGGGTCAGTTTTTAGTTTTTGGGTAAAGGGGTATTTTTAGGGTTCAGGGTCAGTTTTTAGTTTTTGTGTAAAGGGGTATTTTTAGGGTTCTGGATCAGTTTTTAGGTTTTTGGGTAAAGGGGTATTTTAAGGGTTCAGGGTCAGTTTTTAGTTTTTGGGTAAAGGGGTATTTTTAGGGTTCAGGGTCAGTTTTTAGTTTTTGGGTAAAGGGGTATTTTAAGGGTTCAGGGTCAGTTTTTAGTTTTTGGGTAAAGGGGTATTTTAAGGGTTCAGGGTCAGTTTTTAGTTTTTGGGTAAAGGGGTATGTTTAGGGTTCAGGGTCAGTTTTTAGTTTTTGGGTAAAGGGGTATTTTTAGGGTTTAGGGTCAGTTTTGGGTTTTTGGGTAAAGGGGTATTTTTAGGGTTCAGGGTCAGTTTTTAGTTTTTGGGTAAAGGGGTATTTTTAGGGTTCAGGGTCAGTTTTTAGTTTTTGGGTAAAGGGGTATTTTTAGGGTTCAGGGTCAGTTTTGGGTTTTTGGGTAAAGGGTTTTTTTTAGGGTTCAGGGTCAGTTTTGGGGTACAGGGGTACAGTGTAAAAATAAAGTAAAATTAAATTTACATTAATTTAATTTAATGAAATTAATTTAAATTAAAATATATTTAAATAATTTTAAATAATTTAAATAAAAAAAAAATATTATATACTTACCAATACTTACGTTGTAATGGTAGTGCGTTGTAAAAGTTGCGTTGTAACATCATATATCCACTGTTGCACTCTTTGCAGTGGGAA
The DNA here is from genome assembly GCF_964261635.1 of Lissotriton helveticus. Classification (NCBI taxonomy): domain Eukaryota; kingdom Metazoa; phylum Chordata; class Amphibia; order Caudata; family Salamandridae; genus Lissotriton; species Lissotriton helveticus. The sequence continues at coordinate 1,543,415,487 of NC_136068.1, read as the reverse complement.
TAGTAATTTTTACTCTTTTGTATTTGTACGTTAATAATATTGGCTATTATTTAATTAAATTTTGTTACTATATATATATATGTTTTAAGAAATATGATTAAAAAATATTATTTTTTTACTTTCATTAATTATTTAATTATTAAAAGTTATTTTAAGTATTGTTAATTATATTTTAGTAATTAATTTTTTATATTAATGTAATTAAACATTTTTTTTATTAAAGTCGATATTTTTTACAACTATATTTTTGTTAACGATATTTTGTACTCGATATTTTTGTACTTACCTGTTTGTACATACAAACTCGATATTTTGGTTGTAGATATTTTCTCGTCGATATTTTGGGTAGTCGATATTTTGGTAGTCGATATTATTTCAGTGATCCCACAATCCACAGGAGAGAGGCAAACTAAATTATTACGCTGAAATTGCCTATAGATCTTGCTGAAAATGGGGTATTGGCTTTTTTATTGTGAGATTTTACAGACCTCTCGCTTTTTCATGCTATTGTCTGTGTGGCAAGATGCCAATGTGGCATTTCCCTGGATCTCTTGAATGCAGAAAGTAGCTACTGCAGCAAATGCAGTGGTACCGGGTCAGGTGTAAGGGGTACCACTTTGCCCCAATTTAGTGTATGTTTTTTCCCCCTAACTATCCAACCCAGTGAATTGGGGGGGCACAATTTTATTGGTTGCAGTGGAGCAAATGGCACCCTCGCTGTGCCACTGCCTGGGTCTGGTTTGAGACGGGTATAGATTTTTACATTGACTTGGGTCTCAACAGCTAACATGGCCAATTCATGCGAGCCCTTTTAATATGTTATTTTTGGGTTTCACACTTTAAATACAAGCTCACTGAGCAGCTTTTCTCTGCTTTCGCTTTGCTCCTTGAAAGCGCTTGTCTCCACCCTCCTCCATGGTACACAAGCCTGGCTGTGCAGTCGAGGGACGGGGCTGGCCTGCCCGGATTAGCCAAGTTCACAGCTTGTTGTCCACACGTGAAGGCGGCCAGCTCAAAATAAGCCTCTGCCACCCTCGGGCACCGTGCTCCTCTGCGTTTTCTGTTTTATTAAAAAAAAAGTGTAATAGATTTGCACATGCCGTTGACCACTTCGGGCTAAACGGTATTTTTGGGCGAAAAGAAATTTCCACTTCCCAGAATCATTCAATTATTAATTTGCTCTAGAATGATGTCAGCAGGGCCAACATTATTTTAACAAGCATTGACATAGCTGGTGCCAAACTTGTTCCTATCACAGAATTGGATAAACAATAGCCTTCTGATCTATAGAATAACGAACTGCACTTATCAAATGTATCTTTTAGTTCTTAACATGAGAGCGATAAAAGTTCTCTTGTTCTTTGGTTATTCTAATATACTGGTTAGGGGTCAAATCCCAGTAAAGCCACCATCGCCTTCTTGAATGATAAGCACATCAGTGAGCTTTTCTAGACATTACAACACCCACAGATCCCTCGTATCCCTCTTATCGCAAACAAACATGAACATAAGGAGAAACTGTGGGCCATGGCTATCCAGAATTGTTTCCAGTATTAAGTTAGACCTAGAAACAAAATCTTCATTCTGAGAAACCTCACGTCCGATATTTCCCAGGGTCTCTAACGACTGGGCATTTCCTCAACTAACCAACACCAGTCGGCTTAGCCCAATCTGGCACAAGCGTGTTCATCAGCACACAATTTTTTCAGCACCAACAGAATCTTCTTTTGGATGCTCTGTGGTGCTTCTAGGTTGAACTGCAAACCACTAAGCAGTTGTGGTAGTTGGTACAGAAAGTTTACAATCAAGTGAGGATGTCGAACACTAAACTTTGAATGGTGATAGGGACATGGGTCGAGCAATAAGTCAAAACACAAAAGTGGTGCAGTACCACCAAGGTCCCAAATTCTGCATTTTCTGTAACACTAAGGACGTGTGATCTGCCAATAGCCTATGGTCAAGTGAAAGAACATTGGAGCACCAAGCTTGTCCAAAAGGTCTTCTGCTGTAGGTATAGTGCGCTCATATATCTGTGTGACCTAATTGAAATTTCAGTAATCTCTATCTCCTCCTGGGTCCGTTTTTCCTTGCTTGGAAAGCAACACAACAGGCCTTGACCATGGTCTGAATGAACATTCAGTTAGGTGCGATCGAAGTTGTGATGTATGCCACCTTACAAATTCCAAAATCACAAATGTCCACTTTTTTTTTAAACCTGTGCTATCCATGTCTGTTGTAAATCTAGAAAGCTTATACATCAAAAATACATGGGTGTTAAAACAGGACTGCACTGCAGAGAGGCATTTTCAGCTGATGGAGGCGCCATCCACTTACATTTGTTGCCTGCAGCATCATGCTCGGTCTCCTTTGTCCACAGCCGGAAAACAAGCTGCTCCCACTGTGTTTCCCTCACGCCCCTAGGGCCCAGTAGGGAATATACATACTTGTAACCTGAATCCTTTCCAAGTTGGTTGAGATACCTGCAGGCATAATTAAAACTTTCTATGATATATAGACCAGTGCACAGCGGTTGGGTCAACAATTCATGTGAGTTATTTGATTTGGTAGGTGCTCCCTAGGTGTCGTCTCCTTCCCTTAGGCGAGTATCGTTTAAAGTATATGAAGTGCGTTCAATTGAAAATTGATAGCATCCCTGGGGGCACACTAATGAGGAGAAATTTCCTAAATCAATTTTTGAAAATTTTTCATAACGCTGAGTTGAAGATTGTGAAATCCGAATTTATTGCTTCATATTTGTGATTTCATACTTGTAATTGTATTGATTCTTCATACAATAGTTGATATTTTATCCATACATTGTTGTTTCTAGCTCCAATGCATTTCGGGCAACCGCCCTTCATCTGGGAGCATATCTACAAGAAACGACATAACTTAAGTTTACTAATGCAATACCTCCTGTCTATGTACATACAAACAATCAAATAATACAAAAACCAAAAAGTCCCCAAAGTTGAAAAGTGTGGTGTAAAAAAGTGCTTGAAAAACATGCAATGTGGCGGGGTTTGCCGCTCTCGAGAACGAGAACGGGACTTACTGAACTTGACGACTCTAGGTTCTCACAGTGCCAGATCTGAAACGGAAATGGAGGTGGTGAGTGCAATGTGGAAACCATTGATATCAATGGCTGTAAAGATATAATGCCGATTAGGACTAACTACGCTGAAAGCAATACTCACGGGGGAAGTTTGAATGCAAATATGCTCCCAGATGAAGGGCGGTTGCCCGAAATGCATTGGAGCTAGAAACAACAATGTATGGATAAAATATCAACTATTGTATGAAGAATCAATACAATTACAAGTATGAAATCACAAATATGAAGCAATAAATTCGGATTTCACAATCTTCAACTCAGCGTTATGAAAAATTTTCAAAAATTGATCATTAAATCTTTCCCTGGCACTACTCCGAATCACACCCCGGCTCAGCACATTTGCTATTTCTGCATTAATGCAGTCCTGGACTTTATCTAACATCATCCTCTGAGGTCTTTTTTTTAATTGAAAAACTGTCTCGGATGTCTTTGTCAAGCGTGTACATAGGGCCTTATTATGAGTTTGGCAGTGCAGGAGCCGACCGCCCGCTTCTGCACCGCCAAACCTGTGTTTAAACCGCCCGCCAGATTAGGAGTTTTCTACTGTCTGGCAGGCTGTTCTATGAAATAGGCACTGAAACAGGAATGTCAAAATCAGAACTTGCTCGGCATGGACTCCATGCTGTGCAGGTACTGGGGTGCATGCGCACAGGCGGCATAATATGTGCCCCCCCTGCATGCACCAGATGGTGCACAGGCACAAAGGGGCCCTTGTAGGGCCCCTTTTGTCTCTTCACCACCACACTTTTCATGGCAGTCGCACTTCATGGCAGTCGCACTACCTTGAAAAGTGTGGTGGTGAGGAAACTCGTAATGTGCTTGGAGGGGCTTCAGCGGTTGTGGTGGTCCCAGGGCAGCCTAACCGCCCTTGTCGTAATAGGGCGGTTGAAAGACCATCACTGCCGTGCCTCCGCAAGTCATGATAAGGCCCATACCCATCACAGCTTTGATCAGAAAAGGCCCAAGAGCTGTCTTGGCACGTCCCTGCATGTGTCCTGTTGCAGCCTGGAGAGGGGGTATCTCCCTCCATGGAGCCTTCCTCTGTTCTCTTATTAAAACACAGCATTCCTTACAGCTTCTGGTGACAAACACCCATTCAACTCTGCCTTGGCTGTAGCACATACACTGATGAAGACACCAATCAGCCTATACCTGTTTCACAGACAATGTCGGAAATTAGCACTTTCAATTCTCACTTAACCTAATTTGGCTCCTCTTGTTAAGGTGTAATATTCCAGTTGCTGCTTTGAAATAAATAAGAAACACCCTGAAAAATTGCGCTTATTCTATTTGACCTTATATCTTGGAACATTCTGAAAATAAAAGTATTTATAGTTAGTTCAACAAAGATGCACTTCTAAAAATGATTATTTCACTACGGTTTGCGAGTTGGAAAAGTGCTGGACTTGCTATAGAGGCCGAATGCATAAGTTATGTTAACACAAATATTATAGGTTGCGCCTTTATGTATATCTTTTTTCCTGCATAACTTTCTATTCCTTCTGCACAGTATTTCCTCGAAGTGTGTGTTTATCATGCCTTAAACAGCGAAATGGGCATATATTTTCAGCTTTTTCTAAAAGTATGTCAGTGATTCCCCCTAAGTTTTCGCTTCTGCAGATATCCCATAGATTGGAAGGGCCAGCGTTGGCCTGCATGGGCAAACTCCATGATGACAGGTATTCAGGACAACCACTTACTATGGGAAAAATCGAATTTTTATTCTCTGTGTGTAAATAAATCCTGCATGAATATATAATAATATGCAATGTATCCCGCTCTTGTATAACAACTAAAGACACCTCGACCGCCTATCATTACCAGAAGAGGAGAAAAAATCCACTTAGGACACACCTGCAAACATCCAAGCTGTCAATTGTTGAATACCTATTGTGAACGATACTATACAACAGAGTGGGCTTTGGAGAGGTCCAATTCTCAAGTTTGGATGGCTTTCTTGTCTATTTCATTTCCTTCGGCCTCTTCTCCTCGTTGCCAGTTGCCACACCTGCGCAGCTCATGCTCCACCTGTTTATCCCTTTAATCCGTAGCCTCTCCCATGCTCTCTTCTCTTCTCACTCAGTCTCTGTTTCCTCCATCCATCTATTGCTAAAGCCCATTTGACTTGCTCTGCTACGGTCTCTGCTGCCCTCCTGTGACAGGAGAGTGTAAGGCTGGGTTCACATTGCCGAAATTTTAAACTCTGGCACGCAGATCACACACAAGTCCCAGCTGTCAAAGGAGCAGCTTACTGAGCTATCTTACTGATGATCAAAGTTGATCACACCAGGAGATGTATTTACAAGAAAATGGCCGAGGTGCCGCAAGCAATTATGCTGCGCCAAGCTGCGTCATTTTCAAAGTACAGGAATGCTCCGAATTTACAACAATGCAGTGCATTCCTGTACTCACCCCTTCGCGTGTGCTAAAAAAGCAGCCTAGCTTCAGCACAGACACCCTAGCCTCATGGTGCAATGGTGCCTGCATTGCAGGGATGATTGTTGTGCAGGAAGGCAAACCTTCCTGAACAAAAACAATCATCAATGGCGTTTTACTCCTTCTAGGTGTGCTGCACAGCACACATTGAAAGAGTGAAAAAGGCGGAGAAATAAAAGTATTTTTCCATGTTGTACCACTCTTACACCTCCTGTATGGAAGCGCAAGTTTTTGGCAGTGCTTCAGATTTACAGAGCCTTTGAAATCTGGGGCAGTGTCGAAAAGCAACAGTTGTTGTGTGGGAACACCCACAGAAACACCCATTGCACGTGCCTTTGACAAAGTAAACTGAATCGAGGAGGACCATATTTACAAGGCGTCGTTAAGCCATGCAAAGTGGCTCAGCGCCACCTTGTAAATAGAGAGCATGACGCAACGCCTCCGGAGCGTCGGAAAAAGTGAAGCTCCCGTGGCGCAATTCCCGTGTATATATGCCCCTAGATATTTCCATGTTCCATGTCAGTACTGGATGAATGGGGCATTCCGTAAAACTGCAGTAAGCAATACACATGCTAAATACAGGAACGTGGCTACGAGTGAAACCTGGGGGTATATTGACTACGTTTTAGTGCAAAGGGTCGCAAATCAATGCTAAATATTTTTTTATTCATTTACTTTCCAGCACTAAACTAGTTTAGCGCTGAGAATTCACTTGAAAGTAGCACAGAGCATAGTGCTTCTTTGCATTGCTTAGCGTCAAGGAGGCGTACCATGGGGGGGCATTGGAGTTTACATGGAACCACCGAAGATTTCTGATGCTAAACTGTATTTATTTGAAAAACCAGACAAGATTTAGCATCAGAAAATGGTACCCAGTTCAACCAGGTGTTATCACTGAGATATACTTTAATTTCTTTTACGACTTTGCTGCGCTGTACAGCAAACATGCAAATTGTGAAAAGTTTTAAGGTTAGTCTAAGCTTAGTATTTTGTACTGGAAGGATATCCTTCCAGTACAAAACCTATGCTAGTCTCATATAGACACCTTTGCACTATGGTGCAAATGTTTGTACGTGGCACTCACAGTACATTTCTGTGCGGCACTAAGGAAAGGGGAGGAGAGTGCCATTTTTCTGTAAATATAATGATCTCCTGCTCTCTCCTTTTCAGGCAGCACAGCTCAGCATTTTTGGCTGCTGCTCTACGTGATAAATGAGTAAAGCTAGACCTCGGTGACTGAAGTAAGCTGTTAAGGACAGGAGAAGCTCCTCCTGCTATGGCGAAGGAGAGTCACCCCCCTGCTAGCACCCTCAAAAATGTGAAAAATAAAATGATAATAAAACAGGTTTTATTATCCACTGTCTTCACTGCACATGTGGGTTCGCCAGACGTCTCAGGCCGGCCAAACTCACATGCACAGGGAAGCTCTATCTAATCCCAGCTGCATTGCTGCATTGCTGGGTTGGAGAGGGCATGCTCAGGCTCCCAGTCTGTCTGAGAGCGCAAATCATTGGTGTTCAAGCCAATCTGGAAGCTACTCTCATTCATGAGAGCAGCTTCAGGATTGGCCACAGTGCATACTGGGAGCCTGTGCGTGCCTGCAGTGTAGAGGAGCAGAAGAGCTCGACACAATGCTGAAGGGCGGAGCAGCAGGCAAGTTATTTTTTATTTTTGTGTTTCTCTCCCTCGTCCCTCAACCCCTGACCCCCCTGCCCTTCCTCCTTTCCCTGACACGAGCCACTCCAGGTAAAAGAAAATCTACACATTCTCTGACATAAAGAAGGGTGCGTAGAGGCGCACCCTCATTTTCAAATGGTTTGTTGTTGATCTTATAAAGACATTGGATCAGGTAAATATGCAACTACCCAAGCTGCAGGGTAAGCGTATTAATTTTTTATATGCGGATGACTTATTACAAATGAGTAAGACAGGATAGGCCATGAAAGATTATTAAATAAACTGTATGTTTTTACTTCTACAAACAGGCTGGACATCAACTTCATGAAAGACAAAGTTTTGAAAATAGGTAAGAGGATTAAGAACACAGGTGTTTGGAGCATAAATGGGAAGCTGCTTGCAAATGAAATAACATACAAATATATTGGGGTTACCATCAATAACAGGGGCTCCTTCTATCATCACAAGTTAAAGACTAAGGCCAAAGTCGGGTTACTCAATGTTGCCTTTGTAACTCTGTCAAAATCATTAAGGGCCCAACACTCAAACCCCTACTTTAAATCCTCAATGTGAAACTGACTCCCACATTAACATATTGTACTGAAATAATAAGAGGGAGGGACTTGGATCTTCTATATTGTTTAATAGCCAAAATGTATTGCTCTTCCTTTTAATTACCAACATTTTCTTCCCAAGCTCAAATGCTTTTGGAATTTTGGAAAGTAGAGTGTGGTCAGACAAAGAACATTCATCAAAGCATAACATTCCTTTTGGAATGTGGTACTGGGCACTATGGATAATCTAATCTGGCAAGAACTAAGCACCCATCAGAATGGTTCCAAGTACGGGGACTACATGGATTCATTTTTTTCCTTACTGCAGGAATGAGGCCTATTTACTGTGCCTTGCTCAGAAAAGGAATTAAAAAAACTCTTAGATTCAACGTTTATGATTCCTAGAGGAGAGGGGCGTGGCCAGCCATGACAAGTTGGAGGAGGAGATTTAGCATTGCTCCATGGAAGAGACCAGTAATCCTGCCCCGTCTGGGTGTTTGTCCAAGTCCAGCATGTGTGGCAGAGTAGTGGGGATTTTCCAGACTCGTTGACGCAGGTTAGGGGCCCACCTCCAGTGGATAGAGGAGGCACGAGAAGGGAAACCAGATGGGCAAGGCTCTGGGCTAGCATCAGCCCGCGCAGCCTGAACTGGTGGCGAGTGACAGCTGGGGCTGGAGGCCATCACCCCCTCCCCATTCTCTCTCCCCATCCTGTTCATGCCTGGAGTAGCACTGGATCGGGGATAAGGGAGGAGCGGGGTGGCACAGTGCTCCCCCATGCACTGCTTGGACAGGTAGGCAAAGGACAGGGAAACATAAGAAGCTACATGGGCCAGGAGAGACTGCCCCCAACAGAGTCACAGCTCTTTCATCACACACTGGGACTGCTTGCATCACACCCCCAGGAATAGGTGAATCGATACATGCAGGCCTGAGGGAGGTCTCCAGGCAGTAACAGCCCCAGGCCTAAAGCTGGACAAGGAGCACCCTCCAGCCGCGACAAGATTGCTGCTGACCCGCCTCCATTTAGACTGTACATGCTCCCCTTGTGAATGAGTGCGCTGAACACCCAGGTGTAAGGCGGGTTCCCATAGGCCAGTAAACAATTCCATCACCAGCAGGAGGAAGATGCCATATCCCCCCTGGCCGGGGTCGGAGTAGTGGAAGAGAGGAGGGCCCAAAAATGTTGCATGGGGCGATGGGGGACCTGCAGCCTCCTCCCCAGGGTGCCTAGACTCGGTGGGACATGGCCAGGAGCGAACGCATATGTCCTTGCCCCGCATGGCGGGGGACACCGTAGACACCACCTGCCAAGTTGGACAAAATCCTAGCTACTATAGCCAACACCAGACAAGACTTGGGAGGCAGAGTAGACGCAGTGGTAGTTGAGTTTGCTATGAGGCGATCAGAGGAAACTCTCAGAGCGGGTAACACAAACCAAAACATTGCCCTGTACATTTCAGCTGTCAGTAACAGACCTTGAGGAAAAAGTAAGGGATTGCACGGCCAGAATGGTGGAATATAGAGCGGAAGATTTGGAGGGAAGATTGCGCTGCAACAACATATGCATTGTCTGCTTCCTGAAAGGCATGGCGGGATCATACCCGGTTACCTTTTTTTGTTGATTTTTTCAAGATGTGGCTATCAACCACTGTGTCGGCCATAGGCCTGTCGCCTTATTACCTGGTGATCAGGCCTACTGTGTGCCAGCAAGACAGCCACCACTGGGTGCGCCATCATGGGCTGTGGTGGGTAGGTGTCATGGTTACGAGCACGCATACAGCCTCCATCCCTCACCTTTCCCGGTTTAGCCAGTCACGAATGAATGCATTAGGGACTACATATCCCACAAGGCTTAGGGGCACATCTCTGCTAGCCAGGAAGGAGCACGCTCCTACTTAAACCCCGCCCCCTAAGGATCGGTGCTTGACAAACTGCCTGCGGAGCTCAGAACCTGTTAGCCGATTCTACGTTTTCCCGGAGTTCTACCGACTTCACGTTTCTGTCAGGACTGGGAAACGCGTTCTTTAAAGAGCTACCTAGCTTTCTGACCTCGTATGCACTTTTCCTTTGTTCGCGGTATTGATCGCGGAACCGAGGAGGAGCCCGCATCTCTGTTCACAGGAGCCGAACAGGAGACGCTGAAACATTCGCGCTGTTAGGGAGCGTGACATTTAACCTCCCTACAGCGGACTTTGAATTCCCGGAAGCACCTCTAGGCTGAAGGTGCTATAAGTCACGGTTCAGGAACCGAACCAATGAACTTTGGATTGCATATCTTATTTTTCGTTTGCATGACTGTAGAGAACTTTGGATTGCCTTTGTGAATTTGTGTACGTGACATTGGATTTGCCTGGGGGACCAGCAAACCGGAAACGCCCCCTTCCTGGTTACGAAGTTGCTCCGGAGTAAAGGAGCCACTTGAGAGCCGGAGTCTGCGCTGGAAGGAGTTCTCCTCTCACCACAAGAACAGACCAGCGCGCCAAGGTACTCTCCTCACAAGGCACCCGACTTCTCTTAAACATTCCTCTGGAGAGTGATCCTGGACACATTCCTGTAAGTTAGAACGGGGTTGTGTCTTTCTGTGCTAGTGGGGGTGTGTTTGCAGTACTACTCATTTCTGTTCTTGTTGTCTTCCTTATGCAGGGGTCCCAGAGGGAGTATAGAAAAACAGTCACCTATTCCTGTGACGGAACAGGCTTCTTGTGTTACTTTGTCCCATTCCCCTTTTCCCTAGAATACTTCACTACCCATAGTGCGCTATACATTGTGGTGAGTTTAGTGTTTTGGGAACATTGGGAACTAATCTTCACGGCGTCGTTCCTGCAGGCCGTTCTGAAGGTTAGTGGCATATTAGTTTGGCGCTACTGACACCTGACAGATTGTCAAGCCCAAGTTAATAGCCAGCCCGAGCGATGGATACTAATGCTGTCCTCACCTCGTTCTTAGAAAGCTTCAATGCTTTACAGCATGAGGTTCAATCCTCTAGACTAGAAAACCAGGAACTCAGGAAAGAGATGGGTACCATTAGAAGAGAGGTGGTGGGGATTTCTAGACAAGGAGGTAGATCTTATATACGGGAAGCCACCCTACCCCCTCCTACTCAGGCTGCCCCTCCCTCAACCTCTGCCCCTCCAGATGGAGGTTTCTTTACTCCCAGTTCAGCTTTCCCTACAGTTGCTGGACCAGTCCCGACGGTGCATGTTCTGCAGCACTCCGGAATACCCTTGGACCCTCCTGAGAGGTTTTATGGGGATCCAAAGAAATTTGAAACGTTTCTAAACCAGTGCCGCCTGCATTTCTTATGCAAACCTGCGGTTTTTCAAGAAGAAGCAACCAAAACCGCGTTTATGATGTCATACTTGGGTGGGAATGCGGCGAGTTGGTCCATTCCGCTAATGGAACGCAATGATCCTGTTTTACAGAACTTTGCCGAATTCTGCCTGGAGATGAGGAAATTGTTCGATCACAAGTCACACATGCTAACCTTAGACCGGGAGTTGTTAACCCTTCGTCAAGGTTCTCAAGATCTCCTGTCATACATCACCACCTTCAATCGCCTAGTTGTAGAATCCGATTGGCCTCCAGCAAAAAGGAGTTCCCTTTTTTATCAAGGGCTGCGGGGCGAACTAAAGGACGTTCTTTCACAGGTGGTGCAGTTGCCGCAGACTTGCGAAGAAATGATAGATCTCACAGTACAACTGGATCACCGCTTACTCGAACGGAAAGGCGACCGATCAAAGGCCGACGTTCGTTTTTTGCCTTCCAGACCAAGAGCCATTCAGGAAGAAACCACAAAACAGAGCGATAAACCCGAACCCATGCAAATCGGGGGGATCAGGGGCCCCCTGACGACGGAAGAGCGGGACAAACGGAGGAAAATGATGCTCTGCATGTATTGTGGGAAGGCAGGCCATTTTATCAAAGACTGTCGAGCTCGAGCCCAATTGCCTAACCAAACATCGATGCAAAAAGGACAAGCAGTGATCAGATCGGAGGGGTCGGGAAACGAACAGGCTTGAACCAGGGGGAGGTCACTGGTTCAACAGGCGCCTGGACAACGATCTCATCAGTGATGGCAAACACCCTCTTGAGTACGGCCGCTCATCTCACAGTGGAAGTACGGTTATATCACGAAGAAAACCAGAACATCGTAGTAGCAGCCTTGATAGACTGAGGAGCTACCGGCAATTTTATTGACCAAGCATACTCTCGAGGATTAGGAGTGGAATGGCAGAAGAAGAAGGCCCCCACTCAAGTCCATGCCGTAGATGGAAAAACCCTCACATCGGGACCTGTCTGGTATCACACTGTCCCCCTCCTGATGAAGTTGGGAGAACATCATTATGAATCCATCCAATTCGATGTTATAGATGCCCCGCAGTTCCGTCTCATTTTAGGCATGCCATGGCTCATAGTCCATAATCCTACGATCAGATGGGCCGAGCGCTCTGTGAAGATGGAATCCTTTCATTGTCTCGAACACTGTACACATAAGAGGAATATTTCGGAGAAGCAACAAGAAGCCACCCAGGCCGTCTACTTGGCTACGGCTTGCCCTCCGTTGGAATACAGTTGTACGACAACATTGCCCGGAGAATACGGTGAATATCGAACAGTGTTCGATAAACAACTGGCCACACAGTTACCCCCTCATCGGGCATATGATTGCCGAATAGAGCTAACACCTGGAGCAGAAATCCCATGTAGTAGGGTGTATGCACTAACGGAACCCGAAACGCAATATCTCCGTAATTACCTTGATGAAAACCTGGCCTCCGGTTTCATCAGACATTCTTCATCACCAGCTTCCTCGCCCCTCTTCTTTATTTCGAAGAAGGATTGCGAAGAACTTCGCACATGCATCGACTATCGGGCCATCAACCGTATCACGATAAAAAAACGATACCCGTTACCGTTGATACCGGTTTTACTGGATCAATTGAAAGGGAGCAAGTACTTCACGAAACTGGACTTGCGAGGAGCCTACCATTTAGTGAGGGTGAAACAAGGGGACGAATGGAAGACTGCCTTCAGAACCAAATTCGGACTCTATGAATATAGAGTAATGCCTTTTGGGCTCTGTAACGCCCCCGCGGCGTTTCAGTACTTCATGGACGAAGTACTGAGAGGGCTGCTAGACACCATCTGCATCGTCTACATTGACGATATTCTGATCTACTCTACCACTCTTCCTGAACATGTACAGCACGTGAAGACCGTACTAGAACGTCTCCGACTCCATTCCCTGTACGCCAAATTGGAAAAATGCTTGTTCCATGTTCGGGAAATAGCCTTCCTGGGGTATGTCATAAACGAAGACGGATTCCAAATGGAAAGAGGCAAGGTGGAGGCGATAACCTGTTGGAAAACACCTTCGAATGTGAAAGCGGTCCAGTGTTTCTTGGGATTCGCGAATTACTATCGACGATTCATTAAAGACTTTTCAAGAATCATCCAACCCATCTCACGTCTTCTAAGAAAAAATGCCCCCTTTGCCTGGGGAAATGAAGCCGAGAGGGCCTTCGAGACACTCAAGGAACGGTTTACACAAGCCCCAATCCTAAGACATCCAGACACTCAATTGCCTTTCATCCTAGAAACAGACGCTTCCCAGTATGCACTCGGAGGAGTGCTTTCTCAGAGACATCCTTCCACGGGGCAACTTCACCCAGTAGCCTACTTTTCGAAGAAGCTCACTCCGAGCGAAATAAATTACTCCATATCAGACAAGGAGCTACTCGCGATAAAGAGAGCATGCGAAGAATGGAGACACTATCTTCTGGGGGCTCGTCACGTGGTTGAAATATACACAGACCACAGAAACCTGTTATTTCTAAGGACAGCGAAGGCGTTGACACCTCGGCAACTGAGATGGACATTATTCTTTGCCGACTACGACTTCGTGATAAAGTACAGACCTGGGCCTCAAAACGGGAAGGCGGATGCCTTGTCGCGTAATGAAGACATTCACAAAACAGGCCAGGAAGAAGACATACCCTCTATTTTACCTGCAGCAAGTTTTCCTGGATCTTAGCTAGCGTTGATCGAGTCTCACAAATTCCTGGACGACCTGAAGGTGGCTATCTCAGACCTAGACGGCGACGCCTGGATCCAAGAGAGTCCTGAATCCCGCACCAAAAAGGACGATCTGCTATACCATTCACAAGCCCTATATGCCCCACACTCCACTCTCCAGAAAAAGGTTTTAGCATGGGCTCATGACTCCAACCTGGGTGGGCACTTGGGAAGGTTCAAAACCATAGCCAATATAGAACGTTCATTCTGGTGGCCATCGCTGCGTAGTGATGTGGGGAAGTATCTGCAGGACTGTGCAGTATGTGCACAAGGAAAGGCAAGCCATACAAGACCAACAGGACTACTACGACCGCTCCCCGTTCCTTCTAAGCCATGGCATACTGTCTCTATGGACTTCATGTCGAGATGCCACCAAGCGAAGGGTTCACTACTATCTTGGTTGTTGTGGATCATTTATCGAAGATGGGCCATTTCATACCACTCAAGAGACTACCCACTTCCTCGGAGCTAGCATTCGTCTTTCTTCAGAATATTGTAAGGCTACATGGAATACCTAGCGTCTTAATCACAGACAGAGGGTCGCAATTCACATTCCGCTTCTGGAAGGCCTTGTGCAAATCCATGTCCATTGAGGCTAAACTATGCAGCAGCTATCATCCCCAAACAGATGGGAAAACGGAACGCTTAAATCAAACCCTGGAGCAGTTCCTCCGTTGTTTTTCCCTACAGAACTCCACCGATTGGTATCCATTGTTATGGGCTGCGGAGCTCACATACAACAACGCTGAACACTCCACGTTAGGGTGCTCTCCTTTCTTTTGTGTCAATGGATTCCACCCAAATATCCTCCCATTTGAATGGCCTATCCAGTCTCGTCTGCCGAGCGTTAGTGAACACCATGCTCACCTCAAGGCCGTGCTGGTGGATGCAAAGCGGCATTTGCTATCTGCTCAACGACATCAGAAACAACAAGCAGATAGGAAGAGGACCCCTGAACCCGCCTACCAAGTAGGGGATAAAGTATGGTTGAGCACTAAGAACTTACCTCTGAAGGTCGTGAACAAACTCAAACCTCGATACGTGAGCCCCTATGGCATTGAGGAAGTCATCAATTCAGTATCAATGCGACTGTCCTTGCCCGTCTCCTGGCGCATCCATCCTGTTTTTCATGTCTCCCTCCTACAACCATGCCCTGTTAGCACAAGGTTGCCAATTTGTCCTTTGCCCATTGAAGTAGAGGGGTGGGAGAGTACGAGGTTCATTCCCTCCTTGACTCCAGATTGGTACGTGGGAAGAGTACGAGGTTCATTCCCTCCTGGACTCCAGATTGGTACGTGGGAAGGTTCAATACCTGGTGGACTGGAAAGGGTACGGGGTGGAGGATCGCACCTGGGAACCTGTAGAGAACCTTCATTGTCCCGAACTGATGGAAAGGTTCCATAGGGCCCATCCAGAGAAACCAGGTCGACCACCGAGTCGGCGGTCCTTGAGAGGGGGTTCTGTCATGGTTACGAGCACGCATACAGCCTCCATCCCTCACCTTTCCCGATTTCGCCAGTCACGAATGAATGCATTAGGGACTACATATCCCACAAGGCTCAGGGGCACATCTCTGCTAGCCAGGAAGGAGCACACTCCTACTTAAACCCCGCCCCCTAAGGATCGGTGCTTGACAAACTGCCTGCGGAGCTCAGAACCTGTTAGCCGATTCTACGTTTTCCCGGAGTTCTACCGACTTCACGTTTCTGTCAGGACTGGGAAACGCGTTCCTTAAAGAGCTACCTAGCTTTCTGACCTCGTATGCACTTTTCCTTTGTTCGCGGTATTTATCGCGGAACCGAGGAGGAGCCCGCGTCTCTGTTCACAGGAGCCGAACAGGAGACGCTGAAACATTCGCGCTGTTAGGGAGCGTGACATTTAACCTCCCTACAGCGGACTTTGAATTCCCGGAAGCACCTCTAGGCTGAAGGTGCTATAAGTCACGGTTCAGGAACCGAACCAATGAACTTTGGATTGCATATCTTATTTTTCGTTTGCATGACTGTAGAGAACTTTGGATTGCCATTGTGAATTTGTGTACGTGACATTGGATTTGCCCGGGGGACCAGGGACCGGAAATGCCCCCTTCCTGGTTACGAAGTTGCTCCAGAGTAAAGGAGCCACTTGAGAGCCGGAGTCTGCGCTGGAAGGAGTTCTCCTCTCACCACAAGAACAGACCAGCGCGCCAAGGTACTCTCCTCACAAGGCACCCGACTTCTCTTAAACATTCCTCTGGAGAGTGATCCTGGACACATTCCTGTAAGTTAGAACGGGGTTGTGTCTTTCTGTGTTAGTGGGGGTGTGTTTGCAGTACTACACATTTCTGTTCTTGTTGTCTTCCTTATGCAGGGGTCCCAGAGGGAGTATAGAAAAACAGTCACCTATTCCTGTGACGGAACAGGCTTCTTGTGTTACTTTGTCCCATTCCCCTTTTCCCTAGAATACTTCACTACCCATAGTGCGCTATACATTGTGGTGAATTTTGTGTGTTTCGGGACATTGGGAACTAATCTTCACGGCGTCGTTCCTGCTGGCCGTTCGGAAGGTTAGTTGCATATTAGTTTGGCGCTACTGACACCTGACAGTAGTTTGATGAATTACAGAGACAAAGAGACAATCTGGAAAGCAGACGGCACCACTGGAACCTTCACCTCCATCAATGCCCTAAATTCCTGTTCCCGGAATAAACCCTTCGGGGTCTATTAGGATGGCGGGTGGACTCCAGTCTGCCCGCCACCCTGGTGGTGCTGGGACTGGCCGCCAGTGGTGGGGCGGTCCCGCACCACCAATTAGGATGCAACCGCCTCCATGGAGGTCGCATCCAGTTTATTTAACATTGTGGTGGGCAGTGCTTTATTCAGCACCCGCCACAATGTTAAAAGGGCATGCTGTGCATTTGAATGCACAACGTGACAGGCACCGCATGGTGCCTGCCACCTTGTGCAGGAAATGTCGGGGCTTACTCCTCAAGTACAGCCACCCACCCCCCCCCCAACTTCCTGGGGGCCCGCAACAGGAAGGCACCACCACCATATTGCATGTCTTTCCCACGCGGATTGCCTACCGGCGGAAAACTGGCGGACGGTCTTTCCATCCGTCTGAGTCCCCACCACCATCGTTCTATGGCAGGGGGAAAATGTTAGGCGGGCGGACGGAAATGGTGGGAGGATCACCACCGCTATACGGGCGGTGGTGATCTGCCCGCCATGCCTATAAACCCCTAGGGGTTCAACGTCATAGAGCTTCTTTTTTGGGGTGAAGAGAAAACTACGAGCAGCCAGTCTCACTCACTCTCTGCTGATTCCGGCTAAATTGAATAATATATCAAACCACTCTAGCTATTTTTTCATGGAATCTATCGATGCCTGGGACTGGGTGGCCAGTGGCAATACGAGATTTCACAGCCAAGTACTCTGAAGCCACGCAGGAGTTCAGCTGCTGTTCACTGAAGGTGAGGACACTACCAACATGGGTCGATAGAGCAGTGCCGGCCGGGGTGCTCACCTCTACTAAGGCTAGGGAGGAGCAGATACAGGCACTGTTGACAGCCACCAACATGTGGGAGGAGAAAGTATCTCAACCGCCGGACGACTCAGAAGAAGCATCATCAGAGACGGAGTCTAGTGCCTCAGAGTGGAGCACTGCCTCGGCTTACCTCCCTATCGATATGCCGCAAATAGTATATGACATTGACTCTGAGCGAGAGTGGGGTTCTGCTGAATGCATAGGGGAAGTTTTCCTGGTTGGGTGAAAAATTGTCTGACTCCAAGCAAGAGCAGGGTGCTGTTGAATGCCTGGGGGAGGTATTGTATTGTATTGTATTGTGTATTTGTAAAGCGCAGCTATCGCTCCGAAAGGAGCATCCTGGCGCTAGATAAACAGCGTGCAAAAGTTATGATTAGGAGACTCGATAGCAGCCATTACGTAATCATCAGGGAGGGTATAGATGGATGGGAGCCCAATGAGATGGTTGGTATGGCTTGATGATGTCTGTTCTCCACCTCCTCCCCTGGAGGTACTGCTGTGTCCAAACTGTCTTACTGGGCTGCTGCGGGGAGGGTGCCTCAACGAGCCTGAATGAGGATGGCCCAGATGGCTTACCACTCTCAGATTTAACTGGGTACAAGGGTCATACTTACCTCCTCCTTCCTGATTCAAAGACTGTCTACATGTGTGCAGGTAGATACTGGTTGGCCACCCCCTTACTCTTCAGGAGCACTGTTGTGTTGAGGCAGACAGACTGGAGGTCCCCACGGGTGGGACTGTTAGTTACTTGTTTGAACAGTTAGATATTACTCTGCTGCCTGGGAGATGGCATTGAGCAATTAAACAGGATTAGAGACAGGTGCACGTGCCGACTGCCACCACATCCGTGCACCTGGCACTCAGATCACCCACCCTGTGCCCTTTTGGACTGTGACTGAAACATGGCTATATCGCAGTCCCTAACATGGAATGTCATAGGGATGGGAAAAGCTCATAGGAGACATGCAATGCAATAATATATCAAGGTAAGGGATGCCCAGATAGCACTTCACCAGGAAATGCACATAGCCAAGGGTAAGGAACAAGAATGTATGATGGTATTAGGCATGCTAATACCACACATGCAATTATAACGTGGGTATCACTATGCTATTACTCCTACAACGACCTACCATTACAACGCATTCTTTTACCACGCATATGCCTTTACCACCAAATCCAATACAACGCAAAGGCATGCATGCTAAAGGTATACTGGTGGAATGTGGGTCATTGGTAGGGGCAAATGTGGGTCTGCCACTGGCAATAAGGCCACTAACACATGATAGGACTCAGCATAGGTCTTAGAAAATGATTCCTATGCTCAACCCTTGGTAACATGGCTGCGAGCAGACAGGCTTAACTTCAAAGACAGGTATGTAAAGCATTTAAAAACACCATTTCAGTAAATAATTAAGACACAACATAAAATAAAAATCCCACACTAATTTATAAAAATAGGTAAAATGTGTATCTTTTGAATGACACCAAAACGAAAAAAAATCCACCGTAGGGAACCAGAGATATGAAATTTTAAAGATTAGTCACTTTCTAGTGCTTAGAAACAAACAGCACCCCTTGTGTCATTTTGTTTTCTCTGTTAAGGACGCGCCTTTACGAATTGTTCTGAAGAATTTTCTCACCACTGTGGTGGGCCGCCTTCTTCAGCAAGCGGGGTCCAGTTAGAACACCTTCCTGGAGTTCTGCTTGCAGGACCCAAAGTATCCAACACACAATACAAGGTTCTGGAATCTCCAAGAGGGTCCTTGAAAGTGTGAAACTTCAATTCCGCAATCCACTTGAACAAAACCCTTACAAATCCACTGGTACTTCAGGCTTTGAATTCTTTGTGGGGCCGTCCAGGTGAGCTCTGTTAACCTGTAGCTTGCAGGGAGTTCAACTCTTGTCTGTTGGCAGCAAGGTAATCCACAGGGCTGCAGTTTCACTTGGTGCAGTCTTCAGAGGTCAGGCCTTAGAGTTCCTTGCACAGCAAAATCTTTTCAGCAGGGCACTTCTTGCTTCAGTAAGTTTCAAGCAGCAGATCTGGAGGGATCTGCCCCTCTCAGATACTTATTAGAAATTCTCTGGATCAAGGACCAGGTCACTTCTGACCAATGAGAGCAGGGCACTCCTAATAGTTATGACCACATCCTGTAGAGTGTGGCATTATGTTGTCCCAGAGTGCATCATTCTTCCAAATCCATAATGGCTGATTTTCCAGCAAGGAGGTAAGAGCTGGCTAAACACATGCCCTGGGATGGCTTATTTCCATGGATTTCCCCCCTATCATCTGCACATACCTTCATTAAGCCTAGCCCTGACTCTGGGTTAAGAGTATCAGAGTGAATCTGAAACCCAGGCCTCCCCTCTGCCTTTGAAGAGGATGGTTTACAATTCCACCCCTGGCCTGGCATTCCTATAGACCAGCACACGGCCCTCCCAGCAGTGATTAACCCTAGGGGTTCTTCATCCACTCTTCAAAGCAGCCTGGCTAGTCCACTTAACTCTGATCAATCAGGGCATGCACTGGAAGGCTGAATTTGGACTTATAAACAAGAAAGTCTTATTACTTCTTGTATGTACACTTTAGGAGAAATTCAACAATATCATATTGTTGGATTTACTACTACCATTCTGGGAAGTCTTTGAATGGTCCAGTTAGTCCTCTCCTATCAATATTTATTCATCAATAACTTCCTACCATGTTAACCTATGGGCCATGGGGTTTGCAATGGGGGAAAGTGACTTGGACCACTTTTCTAGCACCAGGGCTTATAAAACCATATATTATAAGTATTTCCCCACCCCCTGTGCAACTAGGGAAGACTTCAGGGGTTCTAAATCTGCAGAAATAGTGCAGATCTTCCATACCCAGTTCTTCTAGCATCAAAGTCGTATTTGAGCAGCTCTTTAATATAATGTGGGGAGTGAAATGTAAAATTTCACTTTACCCAGGCATATAAAAATTCATTTTATAAGGGCATACCTTATAGATAACTGACGCCCCACCCCTGGGATACCGAGGGTGACGCTGGGGGTCCATCATATATAAAAACATTGTAGGGTTTTCCTTTTTAAGGGCCCCTACCCCCAAAGTCGAGTTTGGGCACAATTTAAGGTTTAAAAGCTGGCCTGGCAACCAGTGCTGCTTTTAAACTGACCTCAGGCTTCAGCACTGCACACATGTTGGTGCAGAAAATCTGCTGGCCTCTAAACTGCCATGCCCCAGGATACTGGAGACTTCTAGGTAGTTTCAATCCCCTGCCCTATTACATACTAGGGGCTTATGGGTAAGGTCATGCCAATTACAGGGGTAATCCACCATACCATAGTGTACCCTAGTGTATGTTGGGAGTCTTAACTGTATTCTAATGTGTTCCTTTTAGATTGGCACTGGCACTAGGCCTGGTTAAACAGAGCCCAGGGTCAGTCAGTCAGTTACCACCAGTTCCAGTCAGCAAAAAGTTGGGGGGGTGCCCAGGGCACAGGATGACTTTGAAACATATGCACTTGGTAAAAGTGTCTAAGGTAGAGTGACCAGATCTTGAGAATCAAAAACTGGTACATTTTAGGAAAATAGAAGAAGTACTACAATTTTTCATCAACCGAATGCTGCAGAATGACTGTTCTCATCAACATATGATCACAGAAAAGGCATTAAGAAAATAAATAAAATGTAGCTTCTAAAACCAACATCATACATATTAATGAAACTGCTTACTTATAACAGCTGCTCACTAGCACAGCTTTATAACACCCCAAAAAGTGCCTCTCAATGTTTTCAGTCGACCCCCTCTAAAAACCGGGACATGAGCCAAAATTACCGAAATCTGCCAGGACATCCGGTGAAGAACCTTGACTGTCCGGGCAAATCCGGTACGTCTGGTCACCCTAGTCTAAGGTAAGTTACACTACCCTGCCCTACCCTAAAACATAAATCAGCACTCCTGCACAACCCTCCTCCTCCCCCAGTCCTCTCCCTACCCTAAAACACTACCCGGCACGACCTTTACCCTGATCCCCAGTCCGCTCCCTACCCTAAAACACTACTCCAGACATTACCCTAAACCCTAAAACACTACCCCTGCATGACCTTACCCCGACCCCAGTCAACTCCCTACCCTAAAACACTACCTTGTATGACCCACCTGACCCTAACCTAAACCCTAAAACACTACCCCTCCATAACCCTCCCCCTGACCCCCAGCCCTCTGCCTACCCTAAAACACTACCCGACCGTACCCTAAATCCTAAACCACTACCCCAGCATGACTCTCCCCGACCCTCAGTCCTCTCCCGACCCTAAAACACTTCCCCTGCACAACCCTCCCCATGGCCCCCAGTCTTCTCCCTACCCTAAAAAACTACCCTGCACGACCCCCCGACCCGACCCTACCCTAAACCCTAAAACACTACTCCTGTACAACCCTCCTCCCGACCCCAGTCCTCTCCCTAACCTAAACCCTCAAACACCACCCCTGCATGACCCTCCCCCAACAGCCAGTCCTCTCCCTTCCCTAAAACACTACCCTGCAAAACCCCCCTGACCACCCTGACCCCCTTTTACCCTAAAATAGTAACCGCCACCGCAGGCCCAATCCCCCTTCCCTGTCTCTCCTCACGGTTCCTCTCTCTCCTCTTGGTTCCTTGTGCCTGCGGTCATCTGAGGGGCGGTGCAAGTCGTTGTGAGGAACCGAAGGGCCCGATTCCCAGAACTAACTTAAAACAAAAATCCTAAACTTTCTACCATTTTTGTATTCACAGAAGGCACTTACTCATTTCGGTATTCACAGAAGTTAGGAGTCCTAACTTTAGGACTCCTAAATGCCTTCTGTGAATACCGAAAGACCAGATGGTCCCACCTACCCTAGCTAATAGGAGGAGATTTCAATTGCATGCTAGACCCAAAACCATTAAGATACCCCACTGCCTGACTTTCCTGTGGTGGGTGCTGCATCTGACGTGTCCCAGTGGCTCACAAACTAGTTTCTGGTGATAGCTAGCACATGCTACACCCACAAACAAGGGAATACTACTACTCATCACCACACAAACTGCATATACGCCTTGACCACATTCTAAATCACTTCATCGTGCAAATGAACCTTATGGGGTCTGAGTATCTGAGGAAAACCCTATTGGACCACAACCCGCTGGTTCTCCACTTACCGTGGGGATCTCCCATTCCCCCAGTGCCAACTTGGTGACATTAGAAGACCCAGTATTTTGTGAATCAACTAGCACCTCCCTGTCAAACTACATGGCGGACAACTGGGGCACTGCCACTACTGGATAGGCAGAGTGGGAGGCATTGAGGTTCTTATCGGGGGACACTGAATGTACTCCATGGTGGTCATGTTAGATGCCCTTCATCACAAACTGTCCCCGGTAGGTACGCTCTAAAATACTGCATGGGACAACCCCATTGCGAGAGACGTCTTGACTGTGCAATCACGGTGTCTGGATTATTAAGTAGGCGATAAATCAGGCCACTTACTGGCGGGGCTGTTGAGCGTGATGGTTACTGTCCCAGTGACTGCAATCAATGTGTCCCCGACATCGATTGCCTCTAGCCAGCATGACATGCATGCAAACGTCACTGCCTATTATCACTCCCTTTACAAACCACCCCCTCACCAGTAAGGATCGCCAGGCCCTGATCCATGAATTCCTAAACTCAGCCACGCTGCCTATAATCGAGCCGTTGGGTTGGGAAGATCTTAATGTCCACTTAACGGAACATGAAATCTGGGGGTTGATTCGGGACTCCCCTTCGTGCAAAACACTGGGGCTGGATGGGGTGCCTACTGAGTTTTACAAAGCATATGATGCGCACTCAGACCTCAAACTGTTAGAGCTGTACACTGCCACCCTCACCACGAGGCAGCTGCCCCAAACCCTAAGTGAAGCGCTGCTAGTTTCCCTCCCAAAGCCAGGGCGACATCCGCTGGAGAAAACTTCATACAGACCTCTGTGGATGTTGGGCAATGACTATAGAATACTGCATAAGATCATTGTTGCGTGGCTTCTCGAGCACCACTCAGACCTGGACCACTCGATCAAAATGGTTTCATACCATGTCAATGCACAATGCTTCACAGAATACTGATGAGCAGTAAGTCACTGTCCCTTCATGGCATATATGGTAATAATAATATACATTTATAGAGTGCGACAGCTACCTCAAACAGAGGTGTCCCGTCCCTAGGCGACTATTACAGCAGGGAACTAGCCAATCAGTGGAGCTAACCTTGACTAAAGAGCCAAGTGGCATATCAGCAACAAGAAGCGATAATCATCGCTAAGGGCGATTAGCGAGTTGTAACCTAACGCCAGCTATTGCTGGATTTTATCGCAGAGATAGCGCGCTATCAGCAACGTTCATCTCCAATGCGATAGGAAATCCAGCGATAGTGGCAGAATGTGTGATTATCGCTGCAAATCATAGGCGATTCCTTGATGATAGGGCAGGGTGGACTTAGCCATAAAATCCACCTCCCATAGGATATTATGGCGAAGTCAGATTGTAAGTAGGTGTAAAGATTCCAGCGATAAGCGTGGTTAGCGCTACTTTTAATATCGCTACGCAGGTTTGCAACAAGATTGATGATAGGAGATAGATGTGTTAGCGACATTATTCTGGTAATTTCAGTAAGGTACTTTGCATATGATTAGCGTTGCAAGGCTGGGTGTTATGAAAATGGGCGCAGATGCATAGGAACACGTGCTAGTGTGTCTTTGCTGATAGTGCGATAAAATTATTGCCTCTTTTCGGCCAAAAACGGACGCTAAAGCTGCGATAATTTTATCGCAGGGCCTTGATGATATGCCCCAAGTTTTTAGGGTCTTCTTGAACTCTTGTTCTGACTCAATCTGGCGCAGCAGAGGAGGCATAGAGTTCCATAGTCTATCGGTCCTGACCGTGAAAGACCTCCCTCTCAGTCAGGTATTCACATAGCGAGGGACACAGAGCAGGTGCTGAAAGCTGGTTCTCAAAGTGTGTTTCTGCCGATTTGGACTGAGCCTACGTTTAAGCTAACAAGGGCCCCTGTCATGGATGGCTCGAAAGGCCAAGGTCAGAGCCTTAAATTCTATCCTTTTTGCTACTGGGATCCAATGTAGCTGTCTAATGTGAGGGGAAATGTGAGGGTAGAAATGGACCTTTCAAATTAATCTAGCTGCCGCATTCTGTACCATCTGTAGTCTATTAATCAGATAGGGAGGCAGCTCCAGATACATACTGTTGGCATAGTCCAATTGAGAAGTCACGATTGCATGGACTATAATCCTACAGCTTTCCTCCGGCAGTAAGTGCAGGAATTTTCTTATGCTTCTCAACTTACCAAAACCAGATGAGGAAATATGACAAACTTGAGCTGCAAAGAATAAGTCCGTTTCCCATTTGATACCCAGATTCCTTGCAGTTTTTGGCGGGACCGGCGGTGAGCCCAGTACTGCTGGCCATCAAAGAATTGTGTGTGAGGGGGAGGGGATTGACTACAGATTAGAACCTCCATCTTGTCAACATTTAATTTCAGACAATTACTGTTTATCCATCTAGAAATATCAATCAGACACTCCTTGAATCTAGCGAACGCATCCACACAATGTTCCTTAAACGAGAACACCAACTGAGTGTCATCTGCATAGGGAACTTCTTTCACCCCTCATGATGCAATGAGAGTGAAGAGTAGCACCAGATAGGTATTGGACTCAAGGCAGAGCCCAGCTGTTTTAGTCTATCCAGTAGGATTGAGTGTGCTACTGTGTCGAATTCTGCAGATAGATCTAATAAGATTAGCATAGTTGACGTGAATCTTATGGATTCAGCCACCACATCAAGCGCTGTCTCAGTGCTATAATCCAAACTGAATCCTGATTGAGAATCATGCAGGTGATCATTTGCCTCAATAAACTTCCCCCCAAACCCACAGCAAGCTGTGGTGGGCAAACAATCCCGCCACTGGGAGCCCCGTACTTTCCGCTATATACACATGAACATTTACCAAACGACTCAAGACCTTATAGATGGAAACCTCATTAAGGTGGCCACCTCCCTCTGCCCACAGATTGCAGTTTGGTACTCACTTTCACTCTAGGTACAGGCAAGGTGGCACTGTCAAATATGGTAATACTCCTGGGACTATTGTGTTACTTTTCTAATTTACCAGTGAACAATCCCTGTAGCATATTCCGTGCATTGCACCCAATACTTGGAACGAGGGCAGATGAAGGGTATCCCTGGCCAAGTTACAACTCCAAGTGAAGAAAGGCGGGCTTGGCACCCTGAACTATGAATATTACTCCCTGGTAGTGCAACTGCAATAGCCCACCTGCTTCATGGTGGGAAGACACACCGAGGAGTTGGGTTTAGCCCCTGGGCGTGGGACACATTGAATGGTGCGAGAGGTGTTTCTCCCCCAGGGGAGGTCCCACTACAGGTTCTGTGACCTGCTGCCAGTAGCCTTTGTTAGCTTTGGGAGGAGCCTGCGCCCAATGCCTGAGATGCCTAAATACTCCCCCGAGGTCCAATTGAGATACATATAAGCATTTAGGGAGCTGATGAGTGGAGAGGGGATGGCTTTCTGGAAGTCAGTGGGAGTGCGTACCCTGGGCGAACTGTTCTATGTTTGGCCCCTCATTGCCTTTGATCAACGGAGGAGTGACATGAGCCTCGTGGCAGGTCTTTTGCTAGCCTACGGGCAATTGGTAATCAAGTTGGGGAGATTAAGGGATATAGCTGACACAGAACCTGACCCACACACATTCCTACAAACAATGCACACTATAGGTAATGGACATCATCTGATAACCTGGCTGACTCTGGCACTCGCCCACACATCACACACCCCTTAGACTCTCATTGGAGGGCTTAAGAGGGTAGAATAGACAGTGGGTCAACCCAGAAGGAGTGGGGTAGAGGACTATTATACTCACAGTAGGTCTCCCACAATGCCTGATTTCAGTACATACAGCACAACATCCTACACAAGGTGTACCTCACCCCAGCCAGACTCCACAAAATCTTCACTGAACTTCTCGCAACTGACAAACAAGCTTGGCCTCGGTGGCGTGGGGGGCATTGATGGCCATGTCTCATTGCAGAGAATCCATATTGCTATATGGAGGGGGGCAGGGCTTCTAATGGATGTTTTATGTCTCAAATGCAGGAACCGCCCTGGAGAACCACCCTACTCTCATGGGGGTCCACCTGAACTATCAACAGGTATCAGGGTCATAGCACACTGGGGACAGTGTGCTAGAGTCTGGGACACCCAGGTCCTCCCCAGGTGTCAGGGCTGTCCCGGTTGTGGGGCACACAGGTTATACCCCATGGAAGTATTACACTCGTAGTCAACTGGTGAATCTGAGCTTAGCAGGTAGCTCCTGGCCAATAATTCGATGTTTTCTCTTGTAAAAACATCGGGTGAACAGGGGCAATTTGGTGATTTGCTGGGCAATAATTGGGGTGTTCTGTCGGTAAGCGGTGGGAGACTTGGGCAAATCATGCATGCCCTGTGACAAAATTGAAATGCATGCGTTTTCTTTTACACATGTGATGCGTCTGGGCATAACATGCAACCCATGTGCAATATGTAATGTGTTCTTTGGTACAGCAACTGGTGCGCAAGTAAGGGGCTCTGATCCTGGCGATTGAGTTAGCAAACTAGTTCTCGTAACCGATAAACAGGTTTGGCCTTGGTAGCGTGGGGGCATTAATGGCCCTGTCTCATTGCAGAGAATCCATTTGGCATATGAGGGGGGCATGGCTTCTAATGGATGTGCTATGTCTCAAACGCAGGAACCGCCTCTACTCGCATGAGGGGCCACCTGAACTATCAACAGGTAGAAGGGTCATAGCACACTGGGGGCAGTGTGCTAGGGACTGGGATTCCCAGGTTCTCCCCAGGGTCATTTCTGTCCCTGTTTGGGGGCGCGCAGGTTATACCCCATGGAAGTTTTACATTGGTAGTTAACTGGTGAGTCTGTGCATGGTAGGTAGCCCCTGTGCAATAATTGGATGTTATATCTTGTAAAAACAACTGATGCGGCTGGGCAATTTGTTGTTTTACTGGGCAAAAATTGGGGTGTGCTCTCTCCGGTTCTATTTTGTTGGTTTTTGGAACTGGAGCCATGATTAAGAGGTACGGCCGGGGGCATTCGTATTGTGCCGCTAGAGGTGAAATTCTTGGACTGGCGCAAGACGAACCAAAGCGAAAGCATTTGCCAAGAATGTTTTCATTAATCAAGAACGAAAGTCGAAGGTTCAAAGACGATCAGATACCGTCGTAGTTCCAACCATAAACGATGTCGACTAGCGATCCGGCGGCGTTATTCCCATGACCCGCCGGGCAGCTTCCGGGAAACCAAAGTCTTTGGGTTCCGGGGGGAGTATGGTTGCAAAGCTGAAACTTAAAGGAAATGACGGAAGGGCACCACCAGGAGTGGAGCCTGCTGCTTAATTTGACTCAACACGGGAAACCTCACCCGGCCCGGACACGGAAAGGATTGACAGATTGATAGCTCTTTCTCGATTCTGTGGGTGGTGGTGCATGGCCGTTCTTAGTTGGTGGAGCGATTTGTCTGGTTAATTCCGATAACAAACGAGACTCCTCCATGCTAACTAGTTACGTGACCCCCAGTGGTCGGCGTCCAACTTCTTAGAGGGACAAGAGGCGTTCAGCCACAGGAGATCGAGCAATAACAGGTCTGTGATGCCCTTTGATGTCCGGGGCTGCACGCGCACTACACTGAACGGATCAGCGTGTGTCTACCCTTCGCCGACAGGTGCGGGTAACCCGCTGAACCCCGTTCGTGATAGGGATTGGGGATTGCAATTATTTCCCATGAACGAGGAATTCCCAGTAAGTGCGGGTCATAAGCTCGCGTTGATTAAGTCCCTGCCCTATGTACACAGCGCCCGTCGCTACTACCGATTGGATGGTTTAGTGAGGTCCTCGGATCGGCCCCGCCGGGGTCGGCAAAGGCCCTGGCGAAGCGCCTAGAAGACGATCAAACTTGACTATCTAGCGGAAGTAACAAGGTTTCCGTAAGTGAACCTGCGGAAGGATCATTAACGGAGGAGCGGCCCGAGCGACCGATGGCGCCAGCCCGAAGCCCTCGGCCATCTCTTGCAAGCACGCACCCTAGGCACAGGGCCCGGCCCTGCCCTGGCGCGCCCCGGCCTGGCGAAGCGGTCCGCAGCCGCATGGGGCGCTCAGGTTTAGTACCGGGACTTCGGTGGGCCTCTCCCCCCAGGGAAGGGCCTGACCGACGCGCGAGGGACCGGGCGCGGGGGGGTGTTCCCCTGTCCCCTGTCCCTCTGAGAGACGGATCCCGAGTTCACCCGGCATGGACCCTCCCACCGCGGGGTGGGGAGGTCAACCGAATTGCAGTGCATCCCCGGGCTGGTACCACCCCTCTGTGCAAAAGTCCCTGGCGCCGGCTGGGCTCTCCCGCACCTGAGTCCCGGCCTGACCGGGGCCCAGGTGGCCGAGGAGGTGCCCTTCTCGTGCGGCAAGACGGCCTGGAAGAGAAGGGGCCGAGGGCCTGCGAGGGGATCCTGGCTCCTCTCGGTGGGAGGCGTGCGGGATCCGGCGCCTCCGACCCGGGCAAAAGGGTGGGGTGGGCCGATTGCCAGCCCGCTGGCACGGCTCGGGCCGCCCAGTGACAGACAGCTGACGTGCAGGTGGAGCGACCCTCTCTCGTTGCAGGGTACCCGGTTCGACCCGGTCCCGTACGGCCGGGCCGAGGGGTTCAAAAGACTCACGCGGTCCCTCCCGGGAGGGACTAGCGGCCGTGGGGCTGCTTGCTCCCGTCGCACCGGGAGCCCCCTTCCGCTCCCGCGGGCGGGTGGGGGGGACTCCCGGGCCGAGCGCCTGGCAATGTTTTTTTTCTCCCAATGGTGCAGTCTGACTCCCAGAGGGGAAGCCTTGAACCGGGGCGCCCGGGCCGTCTCGCCGTGCGGGTGGCGGACAGACGGCGTCGCCTTCCTCCCGCCTCTCCTGCGCCCGCAGGTGGGGGAACGTTTTCAAAAAGTTGCCTGTGACTCTTGGCGGTGGATCATTCGGCTCGCCCGTCGAGAATTAGTGTGAATTGCAGGACACATTGATCATCGACACTTCGAACGCACCTTGCGGCCTCCTTCCAGGGCTACGCCTGTCTGAGGGTCGCTCAATCGTCAATCGCCCCGGGGCTTCCCCGCGATTCAGCTGGGGCCATCGCAGGGTGAGCTCTGCTTCCCCTTTGTCCCCCCACAAGGTCAGACCCCCCCCGATCGCCCGTGGCAGGGTCCCTCGCCGAGTCCTGCCGCGGAGGTACGCCGCCGGCACGCCTGGCTCCCGAGAAAGGGGCCCGGTGACCGGACCGCTCCGGCACCCATCCCGGGGCACCCTAGCTGCATGCTGCGTGAGGCTGTCTGTGGTGTCCCACCGGCTGCCCGCACGCACGCGCCTCGGGTGCCCACCTCTGCTCCGGCTACCCGGGGAGGGCAAAACCCTTCTGGATGCAATCCGGGGAAAGAGGGCGCACGCTGCCTGGATGCCGGGCTCCCCACCTGCTCTGGCAGGGGGGCCCGGCCTTCCCCGGCAACCCCCTTTGACGCTCCGGCGTCATTCTTCCGACTACGACCTCAGATCAGACGTGTCGACCCGCTGAATTTAAGCATATTACTAAGCGGAGGAAAAGAAACTAACCAGGATTCCCCCAGTAACGGCGAGTGAAGAGCCCAGCGCCAAATCTGCGGCGGGCGCGGGAAATGTGCCGTACAGAAGACCGACTCCCCGGCATCGCTCAGGGGGCCCAAGTCCTTCTGATCAAGGCTCACCCCGCGGACGGTGTTAGGCCGGTAGCGGCCCCCGGCGCGCCGGGATTGAGTCTTCTCGGAGTCGGGTTGCTTGGGAATGCAGCCCAAAGCAGGTGGTAAACTCCATCTAAGGCTAAATACGGGCGCGAGACCGATAGCCAACAAGTACCGTAAGGGAAAGTTGAAAAGAACTTTGAAGAGAGAGTTCAAGAGGGCGTGAAACCGTCAAGAGGTAAACGGGTGGGGTCCGTGCAGTCCGCCTGGAGGATTCAACATGGTGGGAAGGTCGGTGGCCCAGGAATTCTGTATCCCCTCCGTGGGACCGGGCCCGGGCCCTACCCGGCCCCCGCAGGGCGCATTTCCTTCACGGCGGTGCGCCACGACCAGCTCTGGGTTGGCTGGGAAGGCTTCGGGGTGGCAGGTGGCCCTCTGCTCTGGCAGACGGTGTTACAGCCCCCCTGGCAGCAGCTTCGCCGTGTCCGTGGGGCCGAGGGAGATTTGACCCCCTCCGCGCCCTCCCCCGGGCACCCGTCCCCGGCCACACCTCGGGGCGCGCCGGGCGGTTGACTTGGGGGGGGGAACGGGGCCCCCTGTTCCCGGCGGGACTGTCGACTGGGGCGGACTGTTCTCAGTGCACTCCGACTGCGGTGCGCCGCCGGGCGCGGAGGCCCACGCCGGGCACCAGGGGTCTGCAGCGATGTCGGTTACCCACCCGACCCGTCTTGAAACACAAACCAAGGAGTCTAACACGTGCGCGAGTCGGAGGGCCGAGCGAAACCCTGTGGCGCAATGAAGGTGAGGGCCGGCGTGCGCCGTCTGAGGTGGGATCCCACTGCGCTTCCAGTGGCGGGTGCACCACCGGCCCGTCTCGCCCACTCTGTCGGGGAGGTGGAGCATGATCGTGCGTGATAGGACCCGAAAGATGGTGAACTATGCCTGGGCAGGGCGAAGCCAGAGGAAACTCTGGTGGAGGTCCGTAGCGGTCCAGATGGGTATAGGGGGGAAAGACTAATCGAACCTTCTAGTAGCTGGTTCCCTCTGAAGTTTCCCTCAGGATAGCTAGCGCTCGGAACCCCCAGTTTTATCTGGTAAAGCGAATGATTAGAGGTC